>NC_060277.1:85753759-86444376 GCF_021613505.1 Equus quagga | reverse complement strand
CTATTTAAGAAATCTATGAAATTACGGTGTCTGTGAGGCACTGTTCCTTCTTGATTTAAAATTCTTCTGATTTTACATAATGCAAGTTATTTGATCCACGGAATCCCTTGGCATTGGCTTTGGCAAAATCTATATCCACCTCTAATAGGACTCAAATGGCTTCAATTTATAGTCACTTCAAGGTAGAGATGAAGAAAAGGACTGTGAGAAGGATTTAAGGGAACCCTACAATTACGAAATGTTATGAGGCAGCAAATAAACAAATAAAACGAAAACAAGTTATTCCCTTCATGAAAAATAACAATTTTTAAGAAGAGCTTTCTAAATTCTGAAGCACTATAAAATGTCTTATACGTGATTATCAAGATAATTAATAAAATTCAGAAAAATGTCTGGCGTCAGAACTTAATGTGTAATTTATACTGGTCAGATTCATTGAACATAATTCTTTCCACTCTGAGCTTTCAGTTAATTTAATGGAGTAGTGATAGTAACAATAGCAATGATTATCAAGCAACCGACAGCTAATTCAATTTATAGAATCCACTTCTGATTGAAAGCAGCTGTGGGGCTTCTGGCCAAAATAGCCCTCCTCTGACTTCGTGGGAGGGCTTCTGAAAGTGGGGAGCCCTTCCACTGCAGGCCTTCCTACCCCACTGGAAGGAGGGTACTTGGGTTGTCTTCTACCCCAGGCTTTGAGTACAAGGCTCCGGATTGCTTTGGACATCTAATTACTCTTGTACCTGTAAACACAGCATTTTTCTAGTTTCTCCAGCTTCCCAGCTTCTCAGAGCAATGAAGTCAGAGGTGGGGGTGACTTTGTATCTGGGGAAGAACTTATGACAATCTAGCAATGTTCCTTCTTACTGTCCCGGAGAGAGGTCAAGAATCCTTGTGCTTGTGCTGAAACTAAATCAACGCAGACCTGTGTGTTACATTGAGGTCTGAGAGCTGTGAAGGGCCACATAGCTGGGACTAGTTGAGAAGCCCCAGGCCAGTGGTTCTCAAAGTGTGGTCCTTGCATGAACATCAGCATCACCTGGGATGTTGTCAGAAATGCAAAATTTGAGGCCCTAACCCGGGTCTACTGAATCAGGAACTCTTGGGGGGCACCCAGTCCTCTATGGTTTAACTTGCCCCCCCAGATGATTCTGATGCAGAATAAAACTGGAGAACCACTCCTTCAGGCCAAAGTCCTCCATTGGAACAAGAGCCGTCTTGGCAACTTCTTTCCTCGGTACAGCCCCAAGTCAAGGGAAGCAGCAGCAGATAGAGGTAAAGGAAAAGGGAGCTGGAGGGCAGCCTGATTTGCAGCCTCTGCCCAGACAGATAAGGAAACTACAATAGCCTGGGCACTGAAGCGCCACATTTTATACTTTGATAAACTCTCCTCTAGTAGTGTCCTGGGGCAGGGGAGGGAGACAATTTTTGCAGCATTTCCTGATTTTCATGGTGTAAATGCTCCCGCCACATCTGATTTTGAGCTAACTATGTAATGGGCTTGTTGCTAAATTCGAGGTTGGGAAGAGATGCTACCAGTTGGCTCTCATAAGCTGGTTTGAGCTGCTGTGTCACTCCTCCCCACCAAAGGAAAAAGGAACCCTCTTCTCTCCAGCTCTCTCATCCACTGTCCAACAGTCTCATCCCTCTTTAGCCAGATACTCTCACAGGAGAAAGGAAGAAATTACTTTTAGTTGCATGTGGAAAGACTATTTTACTAGTTACATGCTACTAGTATACTCTTTGACGGACTCTTTCTTTATGGACCTTCTCTTCCCCAGAGAATGAAGTGTGAGATAGCGGGGTGAGGAAGGGACAAACTTGGAGATAATTCACTAGGGCCTAGTTTAGATTCTACTATTAATTAGCTGTGTGATCTTGGCCAAATTACTGCTGCTTTCTGGCCTCAGTTTTGTTATCAGAAAAACAAAGGGCTGGCTGAATTATGATTACAGGAAGTTGTCACCATGATCTCAGCAGCCTCTTTCTCACTGATGACCCACGGGATTTGGTTATGCCCCTTGAAAGACAGGTCTACTCTACTGGTGATGGAATTCCTTTGCAGAATCTGAACAGCTGCCTTGTAAGCTAAAACTCTCAAAAGTCAATCTCTTGGGAAAAAGGGACTCAAGTCTTTGCCATAATCTTCAAATTGAGAAAGTAGACTAACGGAAAGTATGTTGGCTTTGGAACATGGCAGATCTGGTTTTGAATTTGGTCTCAGCCCTTACTACTGCGTGACTAAGGAAAACCACTTAACTTCTGGGAACCTTAGTTTTCTTACATGTAAGATGGGGTAATAACGCCTGCTTTAGGCCTGTGTGACTATTAGATAATGGTATGCTGGGGCCAGCCCAGTGGTGTAGTGGTTAAGTTCACGCACTCTGCTTCGGTGGTCCAGGGTTTGTGGGTTCGGATCCTGGGCCTACCCACTGCTCATCAAGCCATGCTGTGGCAGCATTCTACATACAAAATAGAGGAAGACTGGCACAGAAGTTAGCTCAGGGCCAATCTTCCTCACCAAAAAAAAAAAAAAAAAGGCATGCAAAGATAGAGGAAGCTCTTGGTAAATGATAAAAATTTCTGTGTTGTTAAAGGATGATGACTATCAACTAAAGCAAATTAGAAAAGAGATATCAAAAATAATGAGACTTTAAGCCTTTTTATTTATTTATTTATTTATTGTATTGAGGTCATAATAGTTTATAACATTGTGAAATTTCAGTTGTACATTATTATTTGTCAGTCACCATACAAATGTGTCCCTTTACTTCTTATGCCTAGTCCCCAACCCCCTTCTTCTCTGGGATGATTTTATCTTTTTTATGGCTGAGTATTATTCCATTGTATACATATCACAACTTCTTTATCCAATCAAGAATCAATGGGCACTTGGTTTCCTTCCACTTCTTGGCTGTTGTGAATAATACTGCAATGAACATAGGGGTGAATAAGTCTCTTTGAATTGTTGATTTCAAGTTCTTTGGATAAATACCCAGTAGTGGGATAGCCGGGTCAAATGGTATTTCCATTTTTAATTTTTTGAGAAATCTCCATACTGTTTTCCATAATGGTTGTACCAGTTTGCATTCCCACCAGCAGTGTATGAGGGTTCCCTTTTCTCCACAGCCTCTCCAATATTTGTTATTTTTTGTCTTGGTGGTTATAGCCACTCTAACGGGTATAAGACGATATCTTAGCATAGTTTTGAGTTGCATTTACCTGATGATTAGTGATATTGAACATCTTTTCATGTGCCTATTGGCCATCTGATATCTTCTTTGGAAAAATGTCTATTCATATCGTTTGCCCATTTTTTTGATCAGGTTTGTTTTTTGTTGTTAATTTGTGTGAGTTCTTTATACATTTTGGAGATTAACCCCTTGTTGGATATATGATTTGCAAATATTTTCTCCCAGTTGGTGACTTGTCTTTTCGTTTTGTTCCTGGTTTCCTTTGCCTTGCAGAAGCTCTGTAGTCTGATGAAGTCCCACTTGTTTGTTTTTTCTTTTGTTTCCCTTGCCTGTGTAGACATGGTATTCGAAAAGATCCTTCTAAGACTGATGTCAAAGAGTGTACTGCCTATATTTTCTTCTAGGAATTATATGGTTTCAGGTCTTACCTTCAAGTCTTTGATCCATTTTGAGTTAATTTTTGTCCTTGGCAAATAATCATAGTCTACTTTCATTCTTTTGCATGTGGCTGTCCAGTTTTCCCAACATCAGTTATTCATTTATTTTCCATATATATTTCACTTTATTTTCTTCATATACATCATAACATATTTTGAATTCTGTAGAGATTATATCATGTTCACCACCCAAAGACTAGTTATAATCCATCACCATTGTGACTAAAGGCACAAAGTGATTGTGCCTAATCTCCCCCTCTCAACCTCTCCCTCCTCCCTTCCCCTCTAGTAACCACCAATCCAATCTCTGTCTCTATGTGTTTGTTTGTCGTTGTTTTTATCTTCTAGTTATGAGTGATATCACATGGTGTTTGACTTTCTCCCTCTGACTTATTTCACTTAGCATAATACCCTCAAGGTCCATCCATGTTGTCTCAAATGGCCGGACTTCATCATTTCTTATGGCTGAGTAGTATTCCATTGTGTATATATACCACATCTCCTTTATCCATGCGTCCCTTGATGAGTACCTAGGTTGCTTCCAAGTCTTGGCTATTGTGAATAATGCTGTGATGGACACAGGGCTGCATGTATCTTTATGCATTTGTGTTTTCAAGTTCTTTGGATAAATACCCAGCAGTGGAATAGCTGGATCATATGGTAGTTCTATTAATTTTTTGAGGAATCTGCATACTGCTTTCCATAATGGCTGTACCAGTTTGCACTCCCATCAGCAGTGTACGAGGGTTCCCTTTTCTCCACATCCTCTCCAACACTTTTTTCCAGTCTTGTTAATTATAGCCATCCTGACTGGAGAGAGTTGATATCTCATTGTAGTTATGATTTGCATTTCCCTGATAGCTAATGATGTTGAACATCTTTTCATGTACCTATTGGCCATCCGTCTATCTTCTTTGGAGAAATCTCTGTTCAGATCTTTTGCCCATTTTTTAAACGGGTTGTTGGTTTTGTTGTTGTTAAGACATATGAGTTCTTTGTATATTTTGGATATTAACCGCTTACCTGATATATGGTTTGCAAATATCTTCTCCCAATTGTTAGGTTGTCTTTTGATTTTGTTGATGATTTCTTTTGCTGTGCTGAAGCTTTTTAGTTTGATGTAGTCCCATTTGTTTATTTTTTCTTTCGTTTCCCTTGCTGGTCAGACATGGTACTTGAAAATATGCTGCTAAGACTGACGTCAAAGAGTGTACTGCCTATGTTTTCTTCTAGAAGTTTTGTGGTTTCAGGTCTTACATTCAAGTCTTTAATCCATTTTAGCTGGTTTTTGTGCATGGCGTAAGACAATGGTCTACTTTCATTCTTTTGCATGTGGCTGTCCAGTTTTCCCAACATCATTATTGAAGAGACTCTCCTTTCTCCATTGTATGCTCTTGACTCCCATGTTGAAAATTAGCTGTCTATAGATGTGTGGGTGAGATTCTAAGTCTTATAGTTTAGAGAAGACTCAAGATGGGCATGTTATGATTTTTCAAGTGTTTCTTTGAAGGAATTAATCTTTTGCTTGGCCACCATGGGTAAAATTAGGAGCAGTAGGTAGACTTCCATGAAGACCAATTTGGGCTCAACATCTCTCCATCGTGGCCATTCAGAGGTTATGAGTTCCTGGTTACTGTGTATGCTCCTTCTTAGGTCAGCGCTTCCCCAACCGTAATGATCCTGTGAATCTCCTGGGGATCTTGTTATAATATAGAGTATAATTCAGTTGGGGCTGGGGAAGGGCTTGAGATTCTGCATTTCTGATAGGCACCCAGGTGATGTTGATGCTGCCGATGGACCCATCAGTGGAGATGAATGGTTGAAGGCTAATAATAAAAAAGAAGATTGAGAATCACTGCATGTACAGATGAGTTAGCAGAGCCAGCCTGTCCCCATCTGTGGTGAGGACAGGATGCTCTGTCTCCCTTAAGCCATACTCTTCCTGCCCCAGACAATAGCAAAGAACACCTAGATTAGGGGATCGTAGGGGTTCTAGGATTAAAAATTTAATGGGAAGACAATGGTTTTTGGCACTTCCCTACACATATCCCTTCTCTGTCTTATGAAGAACTCCACCCAAGAATCAATGGAGATGTCAACAATACCACAAGACCTGTGGGTGGTGTAATTTATCTTGAGTCTTGGGGTCCCACATGTCCTTATATGTTTTTCAGACTCAAAAGAAGCACAAATGCACAAACAAGGACAGAAACCCTGAGAGTGACTAGCTCAGCAAACAATGAAGCTTTGGAAGATTTTTACCCTGGACCTGCTGGTGAGTCAGCAAGCCCATGTTCTGCTGCAGATGAGGCTCTTAGGGACTCATGTGCTCTCCTCCAGGCTCCTGGCCCTGCTAGGATATGTGACACCTCTGATTTACAACCAACCCCCCTTCTGAGCAGAAGAGAGCTAGCATCATTAAATTCCAATCGGTCCTGACACTGACCTCCTGGGTAAGCTTCTGAGCCTCAGTCTCCTCATCTATGAACAATAGTTCCTAATTGTAGGATTGTTGTAAGGGTTAAATGGGATAAGAACCAGGCACACAGTTAGCCCTATGTGTGTTACTGCTATTATTGCTGTCTCTGCTGTTACTGCCAAAATGATGCCTAAGTACACTCCGTAAATATTTGTTGAATTACTGATGACTGGGTGCAGCCTGTTTACTCCTGTCTTTCTTTTCTATTTACATTGTCCCTCTCTGAATTTGCATGGGGTTCCTTAGGAAGGGGCCACAGACCACACAGGCATGAAGGGGTATGAGAACCCACCCTGAGCATTGCCTGACATTCCAGTTTCTTCCCAGCATTTCTGGAGCTGCACATACACATCTTAGTAGTCTGTCTGGTCATCACTTGCTTGTCTGATCTTACAAAGCTGGTCATGGCTGATTTGAGCAAAAGTCTTTTCTTGATCACAGTATGATCTATTTCCTCGCTTTCTGCCTTTGGCACATTCATGATCTCCTATAAAAGTTGAGGAGTCATTTACCTTCTGTCTTCTGTGGTACTTGCCTGATGCTCTATGTGCCTTATTATTCTAACCAGATGTGTCAGCAGGATACCTGTAAACTGCATCTAATGAGTGGATCCAGGAGTCGGCAAACCTTTCTTAAAGAGTCAGATAGTAAATATTAGACTTGCAGGTCATGTGGTCTCTGTTGTAACTACTAAACTCTGCTGTAATCGTGTGAAAGCAGCTATAGGCAATGGGCATGGTTATGTTCCAATAAAATTTTATTTTCAAAAATCATATGATGGGCCATATTTGGTTTGTGGGTCATAGCTTACCAACCCTTGTTATATATTGTTATCTGATTTTCAATTTCTAAAATATTTTTCCTTTTCTTCTTAAAGTGCATTCCTAATCGTCCCTGTTTTGTCATGTTGGTCACGTCTTCATTTTTTCCGTGTCACTAAAAATCTGATAATTTGCTTGGGTGTCTCATGCTGCTTACAATAAGGTCATAAAACCATGAGAACTACACTGCTTACTCTCTTCTCCTGGCAAATAAGTTGATTGTATCGAACAGTATTGGAGATGAATAATCATGCCAACCTATGACGGATCCATCCTTGCCCTAGTGATGGGGATTTTGTTTGAGCATAAATTGGTTCCTTCATTGGCATTCAGAATAGTGTAGAAATGATTGTACATGAATCTTTAGTCAGGCTTCTGGGGTTCAAGACCAGTTCTGCCAATTGCTAGCCACATGACCTTGGCAAATTATTTAATATCTGAGCCTCAGTTTCCTCCCATGAAAGAAGACTAATAATAACTAGAGTTGTTGGGGAAAAAAATTAGGTAATATATGTAAAGTATCTGGGAGGTAGTAAGCACTAAATTTGTTAACTATTTCTGCTTAGAAATGTTTAGACATATAGATGACTTGGTCTGGCAGGTTTTCTCAAGAGGTCTATTCTGTGAATTAATTCAGTGGGGAAGGATTTGTGTGGGATCCTGGGGGCAGAGAATGGTGGTGTCAAGGGTGGCGTGAATAGTATAGAGCCTTGCCATTTCAAACTGTGGTTCCATGGACCAGCTGCTCCAGTTTATTCACTTTAAAAACATTTAGTTTTCATTATTTTCTATAGGTGAGACAATGAAATACAAGTCTAGGACAGAAAGAGTTTCTTTTAAGAAATGCAAACAACACAGTTGTATCTTTTTTACTGTAGACCCTTGAACAAGGAGCTCTATGTTCCCTCAGTGGTGCTGCTGTTGATCAGAATAGGTTGGGAGGTAATTTTGTCAAATGCCTTCAGAGAAAGTTTATGAGTCAGTCAAGAAAATCAGTCTCACTGGGCCTTATTTTGATAATTCTTGATGTCTTTGAACACTGTAGTGGTCTTATTATATATGTCTGCAAATTTGACATTTCTCTCTTTTAAAGGTGAACTCCAAAACCCCTCCTCTTGTATGTGGGCTAGACTTAGTGGCTTGCATCAAAGGAATAGAATTTGGCAGAAACAATGCTCTGTATCTTTTGAAGACAGGTCCTAAAGAGGATAGCTTCTGTCTGGTTTCTATCTCTTGGATCCCTTACTCGAGGCATAGCCAGCTGCTTTGTCATGAGGATGCTCAAGCAGTCCCTGGGAGAGGCCCATGTGGGGAGGAACTGAGATCTCTCACCAACAGCCATTACCGATGTCACTTTGGAAACGGATTCTCCAGCCCATCCAAGCCTTCAGATGACTGCAGCCCCTGCTGACATCTTGACTGCAACCTCATAAGAGATCCTGAGCCAGAACCACTCAGGTAAGCTTCTCATAAAGTCCTTGATGACAAAATTGGTGACAGAATGCTTTTTTATTGTTTCAATCTACAAAGTTTTGGATAAATTTGTTATACAGCTATAGATGACTAATATTGATTTTGAGACTTGGAACTGGGTGTCACCAAAACAAAAATCTACACTGTGAGAGTGGCTATGTAACCAGGCAGTAAATGGAGGTAGGGAGGACCTTACAGAAAGTGTTAGGGAAAGCCAAAAGTGTGTTGACGAGACTGTTACTAGAAGACTGATGGCCTTCAAGGAGGCTGGTAGAGAGGAATGAGAGGAAAGTGAAGAAATGTTATTGGAAACTGAAGGAGAGGGATGCTTGCTCTCTAGTGGCAGAAAGTTTAGCAACACTGTCACCTGTATTAATGTGAAAAGCGAAAAACATACTTAATGAACTAGGTGATCCAGCTAAGGAGAGTTCCAGGCAGAGCATTGAAGGTGCTGTCTAGTTTCTGTTTGCTGTTTTTAGTAAAAATGTTATAAAGAGCTATTATAACTATTTATAAAGTGTAAAACTAAGGCAGGAATGGTAAACAAAAAAGGGGGAATTTGCTGGTTTTGAAAGTTCCCAGCCCTTCAGATGGTAATTAATGCTAAAATCAAGATTGGGTTCCCACAAAGATCAAATCTAGGGCACTGTCAGGAAAACATTGTCTAAATAGGAAGCTGAAGATAGGACTGTAAAATTCTTCAAGGTCTCATAGATTAGAAAACATTTTAGTCAAACAATACAGTTTCTAAGGTTGTTGGCTTCAGCACCTCCATTAAAAGCCACATGCACTGCTATAGTCTGAATGTTTGTGTCCTCTCCAAATTCAGATGTTAAAATCCTAACCCCCAAAGGTGACAGTGCTAGGAGGTGGGGCCTTTGGAGGTAATGAGGTCATGTGAGCAGAGACCTCATGAATGGGATTAGTGCCTTATAGAGAGACCCCATAGAGCTCTTGATCCTGTTCTCCCATGTGAGGACAGAGTGAGAAGTTGATAGTCTACGACCCGGAGCGGGGCTCTTCTCCAGAACCCGACCATGTTGGTACCCTGATCTTGGACTTTCAGCCTCCAGAACTGTGAGAAATAAGTCACCAGTCAGAGATATTTTGTTAAAGCAGCCCAAAGAGACTAAGATGGGCACTTATTTTGAAAAGATTCATGTGTATTGCTTTTGTCTGACAGAGTAAACTCCAATATGGTTCATAGAAAGCACACAACATTCTTAAGAGAATTTTGTTGTTGGAAACACTGCCAGCTTGGACTGAAAGGGATTCCTTTGGACTCCAAAACTTCTACCAGCAGGAAACAGACTGAGAAAACTCGTCGACTGCAAACTTGAGCTGTTTTGCAAGTGAAAATAAGAATAACTCAGAAGCCAGAATCAAGAGTCCAAAGGGCAGAGGGAAGAGCCATGGAGTAGTGTCGCCAGGCCTAGAGTCTAATCAACTGCCCTGGTCAGTTTCAGAATTGCTGTGGATCAGATACTTCTGTGAATCTCTTTTTCTCTCTTTTTGAATGGGAAAGTCTATGGTTCTATTACAATTATCCTATATTGTACCACTGTTGTACGTTGGCTATGAGACAATGACAATGGCAGAGGAGGGGGGGACTTGACTTTATAGGTCACAGGTTTACAGATCAAGGGGAACCATATTTGAGGAGCTAACTTGAGGAACCACACCCAAGAAACCTCATCTGCAGTGGGATATGATTTATATGACAAGATCCTGGACCTCAGTGATGTAAGGGATGAAAATTTTAGAGGCCTTGAGAGGGGATGAGTGTATTCTGCATGTGAGGTGAATATAAATAATTTGTGGTCTGAGGGGAGACCTGGGAGGGGGTTTAAAATGTGTCACAAATTCTCTGACCGCTTCTCTTCAAAAGTGGATGGTAATTTTCCTCCTGAATTTACGCTAAACTTGGTGGTTTACTTCTAATGCATAGAATGTGGCAGGTGGGCTGCTCCGACTTCCAAGGAAAGATCATAGAAACGATAGATGATATCTGATTCTCTCTCTTTTGGATCACTTGCTCTGGGAGAAGACAACTGCCATATTGTGAGGACACTCAAGCAGCATTTTGTGTGGAGAAACGGAGGCCTCTCGCCAACATCTAGCCCCAATTTGCCTGTCACTTAAGTAAGCCACCTTGAAAGTGAATCCTCCAGACTCTGAGCTTTCTCATGACTGAAATCCCACCCAGTTATAACATCACTGGAGTATGTTTTTATATATCACAAAATTGAACCATTTCAGGTGTACAGTTCAATGATTTTTGGTAACTTTACTAGCTGATGCAACCATCAGCATTAATCAATTTAGGAACATTTTTATCACCCCCCCCAAAATACCCTTCATGCTCATTTACAATTAATCCCCTTTCCCACTGCTAGCTCTGGGCAACTGCTAATCTACTTTCTGCCTCTATAAATTTGCATTTTCATACAAATGGAATCATCATACGTGGTCCTGTGTCTGGTTTCTTTCACTCAGCATAATGGTTTTGAGGTTCATCTATGTTGTAGCATGTGTCAGTAGTTTGTTCCTTTTTTCCTTTGCTGAATTTCCTTTCCTTTCATTATATGGGTACACCACCTTTTGTTTCATTAGTTGATGCATATTTGGGTTGTTTCCAGTATTTGGCTATTGTGAGCAAAGCTGCTATGAATACTCATGTGCAAATCTTTGTGTGTACATACGTTTCAGTTCTCTTGGGTATACACTTAGGAGTGAAATTAAATGAGGTAAAACTCTGTGTTCACCTTTTTGAAGAACTGCTAAACTGTTTTCCACAGTGGCTGCACCATTTTATGTCCCTACCAGTAATGTATGAGTGTTCCTGTTTTTCCACATTCTTGTCAACATTTGTTATCGTCTGTCTGTCTTGTTATCAATATTTTGGTGAGTGTGAAATAGGTATCTCATTGTGGTTTTAATTTGCAGTTCTCTGACTAATAATGTTGAGCATCTTTTCTTGTGCTTAACAGCCATTTGTATATCTTCTTTGGTGAAATGTCTGTTCATATCTTTTGACCCATTCTGTGATTGGATTGTTTGTCTTATTGAGTTCTGAGTGTTCTTTCTAAATTCTTGATGCAAGCCCTTTATCAGATAAGTGTTTTGCAAATGCTTTCTCTCAGTCTGTTGCTTCTTGTTTCATTTTCATTGTCTTCTGAAGTGCCAAAGTTTTGAATTTTGGCGAGGTCCAATTTATCCTTTTTTTCCTTTAAGGAGTATACTTTTAGTGTCATATCTATAAAATCTTTAACTCACAATTTTGAAGATTTTCTGCTATATTTTCTTCTCAATGTTTCTTCTCATGTTCAAGTCTATGATCAATTTTGAGTTAACTTTTATTATGTAAGGTATGGGTCTAAGTTCAATTTTCCCAACACTATTTCTGGAACAAATTACCCTTTCCCCAATGAATTGTGTTGTACCTTTGTCAAAGATCAGTTGGCTATAAATCTAAGGACTTATTCTGGTACAGTACCACATTGATCTTGATAACTATAGCTTTATAGTGTGTTTTGAAATTGGGACGTGAAATTCCTAAACTTTGTTCTTTTTCCAATTTTGTCCATTCCAGATGTTTTGCATTTCCATATAAATTTTGCTTGTCAACCTGCTCAATATTTTGACAGCAATCTCCTGGGAGACTCTGAGCCAGAACTCCCAACTAAGTCATTTCTGAATTCCTGACCCATCGAAACTGTCGGGATGATGATGATAAGTGTTTGTTCTTGTTTTAGACACGAACTTGTGGATAGTTTCCTTCACAGCAACAGATAACTAATATGACCACCTGACTTTACTTAGCATGTCCCTGCATGATGCATGACATTTGGTGTCTCTAAAATTCATGGTGCTCTCGGATTTGAAGATTTGCTGCTATTGAGGAAAAGAAAAACGTGGCATGTGGTGGAAGCCAGAGAACTGGGGAGAGGAAGGAGCAGTGAGGAGTAGGGTAGAGGAGTCTAGAGCAGCAGTCAGCAAACTGTGGCCTGAGGGCCAAATCTGGCCCAGAGACGGTTTAAGAATAATTCTTATATTTTTGAAGTGTTGTTAAAAAAATATGGAATAGAGAACTTATGTGACCCTTTACAGAAAAAATTTGCTGACCCCTGGTCTAGAGCACTGGAGAAGAGTCTGGACTAAAGGTAAAGATTTTAGAGTCCTGAGCATCTAGGTTGTGTTTGAAGTTATGAGAAGAGATGGTTTGATATTTGGATCTGTCACCACTGGGGAGGAGATAAGTCCTAGGCTCCCTCAGGCAAAGCATCAGAGACACAAGTGGTCATTTGGATCTGACCCTACCCCGCCCAGGGACAAGGGGGACTCATGACTGCTTATACTCCTTTGCAGCAGACTGAGAGTCCTGCCACCACCTGGTCCCCTCCAGGCCTTGGTTTTCAGGGGCAGGAATGAGAGCTGGACTCTCATGGGAAAGCTTCTGTAGCTCAAGGTGTGGAGGCCTACACCTAACAAACCTGTGAGTGAAGACTTCCAAGTGATGCCCCCTCCCAGCTGATGGTCAGCTTTGCCTCCCTGTCCCCCCTTCCCTTCCAAGCCCGGGTACTGGACATGCATCTTCTGAGGACACTGGGAATGACGGTCTGTGGTTCTTAAAGGTATTTGGACTTATCCCTCCAGAGCCCAAGAACAAGAGAGGTTGCACAATTCACCCTCGACCCACCCAAGTTGGCTCCCTGTCCCGCACCAGAATTACTAGAATTATTGAAAGACCTAAATTGCCCCTGCCAGTGCCTGTGGAGTTACTGTATAAGTCCTCTAGACCTGAAGAGCAAATATGTTCCATTTTGAGAGTTGTCCCATTCTGTGGATTCAACCACCACCCATCCTTCAAAGCTCTGTGCTCTCAGCCCTCTGTCTGTGCTCAGACTTCTCTGCTTTGGGGTTTGAAATCTCTGCAGCTGTAAGTCAAATCAATGTTTTCTTTTTCTGCTCTCGGTTAAATGGAGATCAGCCCTTCAATCTATGTTTAATTTTCAACAGAAGGCGGGGCCGGCCCAGTGGCACAGCGGTTAAGTTCATACATTCTGTTTCGGCGACACAGGGTTCGCTGGTTAGGATCCCAGGTGCGGACTTACACACCTCTTGTCAAGCCATGCTGTGGCAGGCATCCCACATATAAATTAGAGGAAGATAGGCATGGATGTTAGCTCAGGGTCAGTCTTCCTTAGCAAAAAGAGGAGGATTAGCAGCAGATGTTAGCTCACGGCTAATCTTCCTAAAAAAAAAAAACAAAACACCCCAGAAGAGACGGTGTTACACTTTGTTCAGTATACATAATAAATAGCAATGATACCAACTTCAGTCATTGTTTGTGTTCCTGGGGCAGCAGGGGCGGGGGGTGGTAGATTATATACATTTCTGCAGATTTCTCTGTTGTGGTGGAAAAAGCTCCAGATTTGGGGTCCAAAAAAACTAGATGAAAGTCCTAGCTTTGAGTGACCTCCAGTAGTCATTTAGCTTGACTGAGCCCCAGGTCACTTAATTTGTGTTGTGGGGATCATGCTGAGGATGGCATATGATGGAATTTATAAAGGCATTTGTACCCTGCAAATTTCTATGCCTAAGGAAGGGGATGTTTTTATTTTATTTTCAAAAGTAGGGAAATAGTTCAAATGTTTGTTCATTGACAATGTAGAGTTAGTTTCTGTTTATCGTAATTCATATCACAGATTACATGCATGGACAGTGAGTTCCTAAGTTGAGGTTACTGTGCTTCTCAAGAGAGTCCAATTACGTACAGTTAATAAACACTTCTCATAAACGGATGTCTCTCTGGAACTGATTGTAGATGGGGGTGAACTTGCTATGCTATTCCTACTTAAAATGAAAGGCCAATTTTCTGAGTCTTGGCCAAAGCAGAGGAGAATCAACCCCAAAGAAATATAGCTCTCAGGGTCTTCTTCCCACACACCCCTTTTCCTCTAAAATTGGTTTGCCTTTTTTTGGTTATTGTTTTTATTTTTGAAGAGTTAGCTCCTTGGTAAGAAAATTCAAATTCAGTCTATACCAATGTTTTCAATAGAATAAATTTCAACCACCCCAGGTCAAATGCAACAGGAAAGTGAGTTTGACCTTGCTCAAGAAACAGCATATTTATTCATTCATTTCATGATTCCCCTTGAGAAAGTTACAGCCTCAATGAAAAGCTTTTAAATTGGCAGGACCCAATATCTATCGAATTTCTCTCATGGACACACAAAGATGAGTAGGCCACCTCTGGTCTTGGCTGGAATTCTAGGAGTCCAGTCTGCAGTGATGAAAGCTAGAAAAATCTAGCATGGGCTCTCGTGGGTTCCTACCATTTTATTTACAAACCTGAACTTCTCCTTTTTCACTTCCCCCATCTGGATTGGTGTCTAGATTTCAGGTGCTCTATTTGTTTCTGACCTGTGTCTCTCTTTGCATGGTGCATCTGAGAACTGCCTTTTAGGGTTCTTGCCATAATCATGGGCAAGAGGTGCTGTTCTCCTTTCCTGCCCCATGGTTGTGAGCACCTTCAAAATCACTTATCTATATTTAGAAGTCACTTCCTTTACCTTTAGAATAAGATCTAAGGCACCTGGTACAGACTATGTGCTAAGTAAGGGGCAGTTTTCTTCCACTTCCTCTCCTTCAATTACAGTGTAAGACCTCAATTCTGTCCACCATCGTGTCCAACCCTTCCTTTCATTCCTTCCCAGGCTGTGGGTCCAGACTTTAGTCTGTTGCAACATGGGACTTTAGAGTCTACCCTTGTAAATTAAAGATCTTGGGTTGCAACCCAGATCCATGGACAACTAGCTCAGTAGGGTGCAGCTTAGACAATAAATCGGACATAAAGGAGTTCCCTTGGAATCACTTCACCAGCTACCTTTCCTTTGCAGTCCTGCTATTGTTTGCGGACAGAATGGCTAAAGGTTATTTCTGATCCCTCGAGGACTCTATCAGGATTTATATCAGCAATTAAAAGCGCGCTGCGTAAGGCGGCTGAATGTATCCAACAGTACAATTTTAGGCAGGAAATAGCGAGTTACTCCCATTCACTCCCAAGCCACTATGGCACTTATTTGAACACTTTATCTTGGTCCAGCTGCCAGAAAACTTTTCATTCTCTTCCCTTACACACAGGGAACCGCCTTTCCTTGGATATCTGAACTCGGAAACATTTAACATTCTCCCAGGAAATAACTCCATTCAAAGCTATTGTTTTTAAGTGCTGGAGTGATTGACTTGAAAGTGACTTGCGTAAATCAGTGCTGTTGATTATTAAACACAATGGTAATTACTGGGCAGGATAATGAAAACACAATATAGTTGTATGAATAACATGTCACAATTGAAAGTAGAACCTATAATGGACTTTTGGTATCATATCCTGCAGTCAAAGGAACCGGGTTGGCAAGGATGTGGTTTGCATCTTTGTGCTACTTTCTCTGTTTCCCCATGTGGCAAATATTCTTAAGTGATCTCATTTCTCCCTTCTGCACCTGAAGGCCTCAGTCCTTCTCAACTAGCACTTCAGGTGGCCGTTACCAACGAAATGGATTTGTACAAAAGATGAAAATGATCTTCTATCCTCATGATGGAATATTTTCATACACTAGATGGTGAGTTATTTGAGGATGGCAGTCTTTTATTCACCCCTATATTCCTAGCACCTCTTATGAGTGCTTAGTGCTTAACATATAACAATCGCTCAGTAAGTAGTCATTAAACTGACCACGTGACAATACTCAATTACTGATTAAGCACTCTCTATTGAGTCAAGAAGAGCTCTCCAAATAGTGTGTCTGGGTGGCAAATGGGCTATAGGTATGTGGACATCTTGTCTCCCTCAGTTCTTAGGGCCTGATATGGTCCAAGAGTAGTTAGAGCCCAAGGCAGTGTCTTCCTACCGTAAGCAGCCTCATCTAATTACCCCAGTGCGCCCTACACATTTTATCGTTTTCCGTGCTTGCCAGTATGGGAAAAGGATAGGAGAAAGATTGGGAAGCACGAGGTTAGAGGACCCTCTCTAGATACCATTGTGATGAAATAACTCACACTGATATTAGGTCATCTAGCTGATAGCTCTGTATTTCTTTATGAAATATTTCAATTCCTTAAGATCTCAGATAATCACAAGCAGAAAAATGTCAATAAAGTGAGGGAGGAATTATCACCATCAAATGCTAGCACGCGTGTGCTTGTGTGTGTGAACCCAGCAGCACCGTAGGGAGTTCCCGCTGCTTGCGAAAGAGTCTCCTCTCTCAGAAAGGGTAGCCAAGGAATTCTAGATACAAATACTTTTCCTGGAAGATAAACACTATAAATCTCCAAAGAGAAATGACACTTTTTTCCTAATTTCTAGTTATGCTCTCTGAATTCTAAATGCGGTAAGGAAATCTTCAGAACCAACATCAAAGACATTGGGACCATCTATTTGAAATTGGGACTATCTGAAAATCCAGGACACATAGCTCCCGTTCTTCTAATAGAAACATATACACCCTGGCAGTGTTCTTAACGACGTATTTTCAGAATGTGCGTAGCATCATGGGAAGAAGGCATGGGCAGTCTGGGCGGATAATTGAGTGGGGAGGCAGGTGTCACAGGATGCCCAGGTGTTTTAGCCATGGCAAGTTTCCAGAGTTGTGCAGTGGGGAGGGAAAGGATGTGAAGACAGACAGAGCTGGGTTTAAATCCTGGCCCCAAGTCTCCCTAACTGTGTGGTTTTGAGGACCAAGCCTCAGTTTCTTGTAACAAAATTTGTGATTTGTACAATTTGTACTGTACAGGTTCCTGTGAGGACGAAGACAGTGTGTAGCAAGCACCAGCATACCTGGTACAATTAGACCCTCAGTATATTCCCTGAGCCACCCCCATGACCCAGCAAGAACCAGACCATCAGACAGGACAGACCGAGTCTTGGCTGGGCGGCAGAGTTAAGACCCTTAAAGCCTGCCAGATACATGCTACCGCAGGGTTAATGACAGAAAGGGTGTTGCTCCTAAGGCTTTGGGAGAGTTTGATGAGTATCTAGTGGTATGTGGTAGGCAGAATTCTAAGACAGTCCCCAAGATTCCTCCCCATGGTATACACATCCTGTATAATCCCCTCCCCTGGAGGGTGAGTGGGACTTGTGAGTATGATGGGATCGTCACTCCTGTGATTAGATTATGTTCTACAGCACAATTAACTTTAAGAAAGGGAGATTACCTTTAGTGGAACTGACCTAGTCAGGTAAGCCCTAAAAAAAGACTGGGCTCTTCCTGAAGAAGGAAATCCACCATGGGGGAGGGGTTTTGTTGTTGTTGCTAGCTTTGAAGATGGAGAGGGTCAAAGGATGAGGACTGGAGAGTGACATCTAGGACCTAAGAGCAGCCTTTAAATGTTGAGAGAAACCTGCATCACATCGAGCAAGGAGCTGAATTCTGCTAACAACCACTCAAGCTAGAGGACCGTGAGCTCCAGAGAACACAGCTCAGCTGATGCTTTCATTTCAGCCTGTGAGACCCTGAGGAGAGAACCCAACTATACCTTGCCTGGACTTCTGACCTACAGAAATTGTGAAACAGTAATGGCTGTTGCTTTAAGTCACTGTTGATAATTTGTTGTGCAGCAATAGGAGACTAATAGAAAGTATTTTTAATCTAATCCATTTGGGTCTTTTATCATTAGTCTCATCCAAGGTTTTAAAGGGTCTTTTGGAATTATGGTGTTTATCCCACTCTGCCGCTTAGTGTAGGTATTTGTTTTCATGCACGTCTTTCCAAATAGCTA
Organism: Equus quagga; assembly: GCF_021613505.1. NCBI lineage: Eukaryota > Metazoa > Chordata > Mammalia > Perissodactyla > Equidae > Equus > Equus quagga. The sequence continues at coordinate 86,426,192 of NC_060277.1, read as the reverse complement.
GTAAGCTCACTGACAGTGGAGTCTAGTTCTTGTCATTGTTCTTCCTCAATTAGTCCAGTGTAGCGTTCAGTAAATATTTGTTAGGTGAACATTTATACAGCATTTGGCCTCCTACAAAGCATTCACAGCCTTGATCTCATTTGATCCTCGTTGTGACTATAATATCGAGGCGGGGTAGAGAAGGGAGCTGAAGCTCAGAGAAAGAGAGATTTGCCTGGGGTTAAAAGCACAAAATCTCTGTAACTTCAGAACTCCCCGTCCCATGTGGTTTCAATGCATTAGAGCTCTCTCCATGACATGGATGAGGATGTGAACTGTCTTATACTTTGAGCAGAATTTTGCAACTAAGGACCTTGAGGGTTCCCATGGAGCCAAGCCAAAGGAAATAATACCCAGCGCTTTGAGTCCCACCTCCTATTTTCCAGAGCTTTGAGGAGTTGCATGCTTGTTTTCCATGCTCGATTTCTGAAGGACGAGCTAATCAAGGAAAATGTTCTTTTGTTTTATAAAAACATTGAAATGAGAAGCACATTGCCTTGAGGAATGATTTCAAAGACAACAACTCACATGAAGATCTTGGCAGCTCACTGTATTCTGAGCTTATGAGAAACGTTAGGGGTCTTGGCAGTTTTGAAGTTACCCCTGCTGGTACTCACGGCCACTAGAAGATTCAGAAGGACTCTAGGTTGGGTATCTTGTGTTTCTTGCTTCCAAGACCATGTGGAGGCTCCAAATGTCAGCATAATCACCGCCTCATTAATTAACCCATTCATTTAACAAGTATTTGAGCACCTACTATGTGAGAGGCACTATAATAAGCATCTGGAATATAGTGGTGTGTAAAAACTGACCTGGTCTCAGCTCTCAGTGAGCAAAGCGTGTTCTGGAAAGATGTCCTTGCCTGGGGAAAGTTTAGGGACTTCTACTCTATACTCTTAATTGCTGTACATATGAGACAGATCCATTACAATCACTATCTCAATGTACAAAAGTTCTTTTGTGCCCCTAGTTTATCAATTCCCCACATAAGCTTCTCTAGGTCAGGGAATGTAGACTTCCTTCTTTGTACACCTACACTATTGTGCCTGCACAGAGAATGTGCCCCACATATAGCTGACTAAATAACTGAATGAGTAAATAAAGGAATGGATTCCTTTGGGTCCCATATTTGGAGGTGATTATCTTTGTAAACTCTACCAGAATGAGAGCCCTAGTAGGCTCTCTCTATTGCTTGGACCACAGTAGACGTTCAATGCATATTTGTTGAATACATGTATTTTTCACAATCAAGGACATTTCATTTGTCCCAAACGTGCTAGAAATCCTTAACTTACTTTCTTTGGGGTCTCATTCCCAAAGGAGAAAATTCAACTACAAAATCCTGAATAGGCCAAAAGCAGATTCCCTAAGTCATCCCCATTTTTGCCTAGGAATCTGGAGATGTTGCAACAGCTGTTTATAATTGCAGCTCAAATCCCAAATTAGTAAGGCTAAGTGGAAGAAACCGGCAGCCATTACTGCTGGCCCCTTAAAGCATCTTTAAAAAAAACATGCCAAAGTGACATTGACACTACTGCCGGAGGCTTTAAATAACCACCAGTTCTGACCGCAGCTCTTAAGCCGAGCAGCCCCTACGCACGCCATGTCCCTGGCTCCCTGGGGAGCAGATAACTAGTCAACACACCCTGGGAACCCCTTTTAGACCTCAGGCTCCGTTAGCAACAACACAACAAACAGTTGAAAGGGCTTCTGGTGTAAGCTTCTGGCTGCTTCAAGAATTATTGCTAAAATAAGTGGGGCAAAGCTGCAGGTGTCCTCAGCCTTCAGAAGAACAAGCTGCTAGTGCCGAGTCAAGGCCAGGCATGTTTGGCCGAGCCTAAGTGTAAGTCCTTAGGATAAGAGTCATGGGCTAGTCTGCAGACAGAGCCACCAGGAAGCAGGGTAGATGTGTTTGTTCTCTTACCGGTTGTGTCAACCATCTAATTGAATTCTCCCACCCCGTGGCTCTGCCTCTCCCAGTCATCATCAATATAGCTTATGCTTATCTTTTTGAAAATTAGATTGGACTTTGCCATTTATGCTTAAAATTCCCATCTGAATTGTCAGAGTATGGACAGCAATGTCAAATACATGGCAAGGATTAAGCCCCCTTTCTCCACCCGGCCACAGATGATTGGCCAGCCTTATCTTCATCTTACCTTATCCACTGATGCCTATGGACACTGGGCTTCAGCCTCTTGGAACTTCATCCCCCAGACATGACATGTGCCTTGTCCCCCAGGGCACACAATATCTGGAGACATGTGTGTGTGTGTGTGTGTGTGTGTGTGTGTGTGTGTATGTTACTGGTATTTGGTGAGTAGAGGCCAGGAATGCAGCTAAACATCCTACAATGCATAGGACCACTCCCTAGGATCATGAATTATCCAACCCAAAACGTCAATAGTACTGAAGGGGAGAGACCCTGGCATAAGCTATTAACTTTGCCTAGAATCCCCCTTCTTTCTCCGTGCCTCCCCAATCTGGTGAAATGCTGTTCTTCTTTCAAACTCTGCTTAAATTTTCCTTCTCTGTGAAGCCCTCTCAACCCTGCTCCCCCCATCTCTTGTTCCTTTGGTTTCTTTGTCCAATCCTGTAATACTGTTTCCTAACCTCTACCAAAATACTTTCAACATTCCACTTAATTTTTTTTCGAAGCAGCACAGATGACAAAGGTCACTTTCCCCTTAAGAACTTGAACAATCTTCTTGAACTTCCAATTCTGTGCTTGGTAGGAGTCCAGACCACATACCCCTGCCCCCAGGGTTTCTACAAATGGCAGTCACACTGGGCTCAGATGACTGCATCCCTGGCTTGTGGGTTGTCACCATCCTGTGTGTGCCATCCAGTATGTGTGGGTTCTGCACCACCTCAGCCCAGACAGGAAATGTAGGCCTTTCCTCTATATTTACAAAACTCCCACTTACACTATGCAATTTTTGCGGAGTGAATTTTACTGGAAGGAGGTGTGGAGGGAGTGTACATAGCAGCAAGGCAAACAATTTCAAAGTGAATGTTAGACATCTCAGTTCCAAAAGCCTTGATCTCTTCCCTCTGGAGATGCTTCAAGAGCTGTTTCCCGTGTTGTGCTCCAGGCACAGCATCAGCTTTACCAGCTCCTTGCTCCGCCCCTGCCTCTCTCGTCTCCTCCTCACCCCTGCCCGCTGGGATTAGCTCCCAGAAATGTAGTTTATTTTTACCTATTTATGTTTGGTTCTGCCATTGCTTTTCCCCCAACTCAAATCCATGTCCACTTTTGTTCAAGCAACTCAATCAAAATACTCAGAAGGGAAAAAATAGGGAGAAGTGGGTTTCCAGGTAACAAACTTGGAAGACATATTTAGTTAAAAAAACAGCATTTTTTTTATCTTTATTATATTTTGCTCTCTGATGCCCCATCTCAAAAACACATTCTTCAAGGACAGAAACTGAACCTCATTTATCTATATTTCACAGCCTAAGACAGTGCTGGGTACATCATTCATGGTCAGAGAATATTGAAGAGCTGGTCTCCCAACTTGGTGCTGATGTGGAGAGAGGATTAGTTGGGACTCATCCCAACTTTTGGGATTCCAAGTGGGTTGTGGGGGTGGGGGCTGTGTAGAGCCTATCTTTGCATTTTACCTCTCTGCTGGTGAACATCGTGAAATGAAAAAATAAAGGGTACTAAATGGGAACAACTTGTTTTTTCCCCTCTCACAGCTCATGTATATATCTTTTACACTCAATGAGCATCTCTGGAGGAGGTACTAGCTTCATCAACATTTAATCCCCTTTTGCTCCATCACAGAAGGGGGATACAATCAATGGCAATGGGGCTTCTTTCTTCCTTGGTTATTTAGGACTAGGACACAATACGCACAGCTTTGTGGGTGGGAGAGTTTCAAAGGAAGAAGTTTGGACCTGACTCCAGGAGGCTAGTTATCTACTTATGGTACTTGACTTAGCGGAAACCAGTCCTTGTGAAGGCTGCAATTAGGCCTTTCTCCTGGATCGTGGAATGGAGATGTTCAATCCTTAGTGAACCTAGAGTTCCTCCTGGGAAGCTCCGTGCTCCATGGTGCTGTGGACTTGCAAAGGTTCATGCTCTTGGCTAGAGAGGGAGATTATAGTAGAGTTCAGGTTTCAGTGCTACTGCTAGTACTGCTTCCTCTACCATGTTAGAGTTTTCTGGGCCACTTGGAAACTCTAAGCACGATATTTTTGCACTTCCCATGGTAAAATGCTTTATAAATACACTATTAACTTAAAGAATGCAATCTTTTTGAATACACAATCGATTTGGAATTTCCTGCAATAGTAGTAAGAATAAGAACACTGTTAAAATATTGTTAGGAGCACTTTCAATAAGAACATTGATAAGCTGTGCATACAAACATCATGAGATGAAAGTTAATGTAGTGGAAAGGATGGAATGGGGAGACTGGGAACATCAGAAGGCCTAATTTCTGATCCCAGTGCTGCCAACAGCTAGTTCTGAGAACTTAAATCATGATCTCAGTTTCCGCATCTCTCTGTGAAAACAGGATAACAATAGTTGTCCTGCCAACAGTATAGATTTGCAAGGTGGATCTAAGGAAATAGAGGACTTGGAAAAGCTTTGGGAAGTTAGTTTTGCAGAGAATAACAATAACATTAAAGTTATCTGGGCCAGAATGGCTAAACCAGGTAATTGTCCTATGGCAGAGCATTTTCAAAGAGTGTGTCATGATCATTACCAACTGACATAGTCCAGGCCTGGTGCTTTGATGGGCCCTATGTTGCTTGGAGACACATTCACTGACAGAGTCTCTAAGTGCATTAGGCAGTATGGGGAGGAGAAAGATGTGGCACTGGATGATGATGGTGAAGATGCTGAAACCACTATGCCTAGGAAGCTCCCATAGATTTCCTGAGAACGCTTGCTGGTCATTGGAGACATTCCTTTAGGGCCTCTCAAGGGCATTTACTGTGGGAGTGGGATGGGCCCTTGGAATTACATACCATAGGGATTACTCTGAAAGAGACCCCACAGCTCAGTGCACTCATGTTGGCCACAGAAAACAAGCATTTCTGGTCCAGTGCTAAGTATCATTTCCCATAAGGGGACTTTAAGGGGCTTGTGTAGGTACAGGACCAACATTAGCTTTCCCAAAGACAGGTCCAGGAGGGTCTTCCTTTACTAATCCACCAATTTCCGTACCTTGAAGTGAGGATCCTGTCTATAAATGTCCCTCCTGTACCTTATGTCTGGGATGCTATTTCCTACTTGAAGTTGGTGGAAATCCCCTCCGGAAGTTCAATGGGACAACTTGAAGTGAGGGAGAGCCTGGGTACCGATCATCTCTCAGGAGCTCCACCACAGCAACCATATTTCACAAGATCTGAAATATGCCCATTAGCAAATTTGAGAACAGCAGAAGAGTTCAGAGGAAAGATGCCTTGTGGCTAAAGGGAATAAACAGAGACACTCCTTCACAAGCCTTCTGTATCAATGCTGTTTCTGATAGGAAACACAGCACTCAAATGGGGCAACTAAGGAAAATTTAATGAAATAACTCCTCCCACCCTTTTGTAAATAATTAAGGGAAATCAACAGGGATGAAGAAATGTGCAAGAGCTGGCAACAGCTGGGAACCATTACCATCCCTAGATCTAATGGGGATAAGGGGAGAGAGTGGATATCTGAGCTCACAGAGAGCTGTAGGAGAGAGACACTGAACAGGAACCCAGACCTCGGGTGGAGACACACGACTAAACCCCTGGGCCCAGCGATGAGAGGGTGTGGTGGGGATGCAGCTAGTCTGATGTCATTATTTTTTCACCCTTAGCCTCCAGCCATGGCTCCCTATTGGCTGAACCCAACAGGAAGCCAAAGGACAAGGGCAACTGTAGAGGCTGCCTGCAGCCTCTGAAAGGGTGGAGAATCTTCTGAGACAGGAAAATGGAAGATATCCAGCACACTTTTCTTGGCTAAAATGCCCTATTTTAAAACAAAAAGACTCAAACAAAAACGAACATAATTTAATGGAAAGAGCGTAGAGTCACTGGTGAGGAGACCAGAGTTCTAATCCCAGCTCTAATCCTCACTTGCTGAAAAGTCTTGGGTAGGTCGCGTTGCCTCTCTCTGTGTTAGTATCTTCCCTTCTTCCTTCTCCAGGGTCACGTGTGGATGAAGGGAGTTTCTCAGTACAGGTATGTGGTGAATGTGAGAAGACAACTTGAGCCCTGGTAATCAGAGGAGAAGGGTAAGCAGCCATAGATGATGTAACTTAGAAGGAGAGAGGCCAGTGATGGAGTCACTCAATCCCTTGGAACCTGGTGGAGAAAGAACAAGAGCAGGAGGAAACAGAATCCTGAGAACAAGCAAAGCCCTCAGACTCTCCCCTCCTCCCATGTTTAGCAAGGCACCGGGGATGTTCGCTGACAGCTGCAGATGTGAGCATTGACACAAGAAGACAGGGAGGCTCTGTTTATTCCTGGGCACAAGGAACACTAACTATTTTCATTTAGTGGTTTCTTGCTCTTCTTGCCTAGTTACCAGAAAGCACGTCAGTGATTATGCATCTCAATGACTGTGTGTCTCAAGTTGGCTCTGTGTTTGCTGCCCGCTCTTTAGAATGTATGGTCCAGAGAGTCTGGGGTCTGCTCACAGTAAAGGAACTGTTAGAAGAGATAATATCTAAGAGATATTAGTGAAGCCCAGACCTAAGCCAAGTCTCAAAGTAGAAATATAGGAGAGGAGCGAGAGAGAAGTGGAATAGATACAAGAGAGAAGTCAAAGGTAAAATGGGTACAGTCCCTCCTAGGCAACAGCTAAGCTAGATACAGAGAATCTAGACAGATAGGTTGTGGCTGGTGTGGGATCTAGATGCAAGGAGTTTCTCGTCCTGGTACTCAAAGCCACCAAAATTTAGAAGGGACAGGGCACATTCTGACACGCTATACTGAGAAAATAGAAGCCCAAGGGAAGAATAGTAGACAAAGCCAAAACGATTAAAATTTAAGGGTGTTGAGCATCTTAGGGCCCTAGACAACTTCAATCACATCTTCAATCAGCTCTTCAGCCAGGCCCTATAATGAGCACCTGAGACGTAGGAAACTGCTCCTGGAACTGCTTAGCGTGCCCTTTATTTCAACCCAAGTCAGTGATCATCCTTAAGATCTCAGTTCAGTTGTCACTTCCTCAGGGAAACCCTTCATGACTTCCCTGACCAGGTCAAGTCCTCATATAGCTCTGGGGACATCGCCTCTGTAGCACTTACTCTAGATGGAATCTCACACTTCTTTGCTTGGTGCCCATCTTCTGCATGAAGTGTAAGCTCCACAAGCCATGCCTATTTGCAAATCATCGCACTCCCAGATCCTAGTTCAGTCTATGGAACTGTGTGGGTTCTTAGTCATAGCACTTCAACGGACAATGCAGCAATAAAAAAGTATTCTGGTTTCTCAGATTCTTATCCTGTTTCTTGGTACCAGGAATTTCTTCTTGGCTAGGCCTCTTCACATTGATGATTTGCTTGCATATTTTGCTTGACTTTTATTTCTGTTTCTACCCTGGAGACTGTCTTGGCTCGAAGGTCTGTATCTAATGGATTAGATAATAGTAGACGCAGGTAATAGGAGATTACACACATGTAATAGGAGAATAAAGTACTTGAAGGAATAAGTGAAAATGGCCAGGACAATTGATAAAAAGAAAGTGATCTTGAATGTCCCCTCCCCAAATTCATATGTTGAACTCCTAACCTCCAATATGAAGGTGTTAGGAGGTGGGGCCTTTGGGAGGTGATTAGGTCATGAGAGTGGAGCCCTCATGAAAGGAATTATGCCCTTGTAAAAGAGACCCCAGAGAGCTTTCTCTCCCCTTCTGCCACGCGAGGACATATGGAGAAGACAGCCTTCTATGAACCAGGAAGCAGGTTCTCACCAGACACTGAATCTGCCACCACTTTATCTTTGACTTTCTAGTCTTTAGAACTTGAGGAATAAACGTTTGTTGCTTTAAGCCACTAAGTCTATGGTAATTTGTTAAAGCACCTGATAGAACTTGAAATCAAAATCCATTTTTATTGACTTACCTGGCTATATGAGTAAGGTATGAAATCAAAGAAACTGTGAGAGAAGAAGATGCTCAAAGAATGCCCTGAAATACTAAATACAATCAAATAAATTTGAGTGAAGGGATATTGAGCTCATCGATACAGACTCATAACTTTAGATCTCCACGATGCCAATTGTTTTCTTACTGTCCTCTTGTCTCTCACACTCCTTCTAGTTTTTTCTGAACAACGCCTCCAAATTAATCTTCCAAAATATTTGTTGGCCATGAAATTCCTTTCAACTCACAACTCCGCAGAACAAATACAAATAAAAGAATTTGTCTCTCTAATGACTCTTTGTACTATGTTTCCCATCCTGGAAGGCCCAGACATTAGAATTTAACCCAGAATTAAATGATCAAAGTATTATTTATGGCTAATATTTATTAAGCACTTATTAGATCCCAAGGATTGTGCTGAATGCATTGTAGTTATTTTAATACTTAATCTTCATGAAAATCATTTGGGATGGAAACTCTTATACACATTTTGTAGATGAGGAAAATAAGGTTTGAAAAGGAGTAACTTGCCTAAAGTCACACTGCTAATCAGGGGTGCAGCTAGGATCTGAATCCATGTCCATCTGATGCTGGGACTTAAGCTCTCATAGTGATAGTAGCAGATGTGTGCAAGCCCTTTTCATACTCCGAAAACCATCATGGAGACGACAGTCTAAAAACTCTGGGGCTATAGCCATAGCCCCTAAACCAAGAGACCAACCATTTTCTTCATTGTAATTTTCACAATGCTCATTCTCTTAGATATTAGTTGAACATCTAATATGTGCCATGCATATGTGCTAAGCATTTTATTTTCATTTTCTTCAATCCTGTTTTACAGATGAGAAAACAGATCAAAAGAAGGGGATTTGGGCTTTGTATCATCAGATTGGAAACTCTGTGAGGACAGGAACTTTGTTGACTATTTTATCCTCTGCACTTTGCCTGGCCCAGAGAAGTTGACCGGTAAGTCAATATTTAAATGTAGTCTATTTGATTATAAAGTATCTGTAGGCTTTCTATTCCTTCAAAACCTGCAAATAATTGTAATAAAAGACACAAGAATTACTGTGAAAGGGAGACATTTTTGTTTATGAAATAATTGGGACTGAGAGTGATACTAGTCAAAAGGAGAAGAGAAGCTTGTAGCTCACAGTGGGGAATTGTTTGAGCATGGACAACACTCGGGTTAGAATATAAGCTATACAGAAGTTTTGTTAAAGGGTCATATGTGGAAAAGAAAAAAGTTAAGGTTAAATATATATGAAATTAAAATGTATTAAACATGTTTAAATATAAAAAATTGATTTAACGGTACAGAAAACTTCAATGCCAGCAAACAGAAGATTGGTGCTTGGAGTAAATTTCAGGTGCATGTCAAAATAGGGAAGTAAAGTAGGATATAAAATACTTCCTACGACTTATACACTGAAATCTTTTAAAAGTTTGCTCATAATAATGAAGGGTTAAGTAATACTATTTTGTATATGCTTGCTGACAAGGCAGCCAGTGGAAATTTTATGGTTTATGGCCAATTGAAGTTGCGATATGTAAAGTGAAAGCCATTATACTCTCTGATCACACAATGGTTCATTTTAATTTCTCAAGGGCCAAGAAATTTTGCAGAGGCCTATTGAATCTTGAAAAATTCTTTTGGGAATAGGAAGAAAAAGGTGTAAATCTATAAGAGAGGAGCTCAAAAGCACGGGATCTGTAGTCTCTTTTCTTGATATCATAGTGAGTTATTTTCTGGTGGTATAAAGAAAGCTCTCAAGTGAGTTAAAAAGTGCTGAAGTCTTTGAAGAACAAAGACAGATATGCACGATAATAAACAGAGGGGGAAAAAGGGGAGGGTAATGAATGTGAGGCTAAATATTGAAAATCAGAAATACAATGGAGCAAATCTGTTGACAAGTTCAAGATGGTGAGGGAAGAAAGAGATCAAGCAAGACAAAAGACACATTCCAGTGTCCAGGAGGTGACAAGGAGAGAGGATGATGATCCTCTTAAAAAGAAGGGATAAAAATTGCGCCAAGAAATAATCTGCCAGTAACTAAGACTCTTTCTTCTTTCCAGAACTTGTCTGACGCAACAAAGTGGGTAAAGAGAAGGACAAGGATGGAGTCATCAAAGGATAAACTTGATAAGGGCAGAGCCCACAGTTCCACATGTGAAATCCATGACCTGATTGTCAATGGGGAGAGTCTCCCCTGTGTCTGCTGGACTCCCTGAGCATGGCGTGCTTCAGAGGACTGTCAGCAGATTGTTGACTGCAGAATTCAACGACCTAAAGGAGAAGAGCTTGACAAGCTTGATGTAGCAGGGGAAGTTAAGGGTGAAATTTAAATGGAAAGGGAAATATATATGGTATCAGTTTCCTATTGCTGCTGTAACAAGTGATCATAAACTTAGTGGCTTAAAACAACACAAACTTATTATCTTACAGTTCTGGAGGTCAGAAGTCCAAAATAGGTCTCACTGGGATAATTCAAGGTGTTGGCAGGAATGAGTTCCTTTCTGGGGCTCTAAGGAGAATCTGTTTTCTTGCCTTTTCCAGCTTCTGGAGGCTTCCCGTGTTCTTTGGCTTGTGACCCTTCACCACCCTGACCTCTGATGTGGATTAAGGCTGCCCCAGCTAGAGAAGCCCAAGGTGACCTGGCCTACATGCCAAACTATATGACCCAGTGGACTTTTTTTATGGTATGAATTAAGGACTGCCCCAGGGAGAGAAGCCCGGGGCATCCTCGCCTGCATGCCGATCTATATGGCCAGATTCGTATCTAAAGTTATATGACCGCACAATAATCAGACCCCATCTGCACTGAAATCATTTAATGACTTTTTACATCATCTTTTCTTTTCTCCAGTAAAAATAAGTCACGTACCCATGCCTTATAAAATTAGCCCTAACCCTCAACTCAGGGCAGCAGCAGGAGCTCTGACTGCACATGGGTCCTGTCCCCACGCCAGCAGAGGCAGCAGCAGGAGCTCTGACTGCCTGTGGGTCTTGTCCCCACACACCAGCTCTGCCTGCCCATGGGTCCTGTCCCCATGCCAGCGGGGGCAGCAGCAGGAGCTCTGACTGTCCGTGGGTCTTGTCCCCACACACCAGCTCTGACTGCCCATGGGTCCTGTCCCCATGCCAGCAGAGGCAGCAGCAGGAGCTCTGACTGCCTGTGGGTCTTGTCCCCACACACCAGCTCTGACTGCCCATGGGACCTGTCCCCATGCCAGCGGGGGCAACAGCAGGAGCTCTGACTGCCCGTGGGTCCTGTCCCCACGCACTAGCTCTGCCTGCCCATGGGCGCTGTCCCCATGCCAGCGGGGGCAGCAGAAGCGGCAGCAGCAGGAGCTCTGCCTGCCCATGGGTCTTGTCCCCATGCTATTCCACACTATTCTCTAAATAAAAGAGCACTACTGCCAGATCTTGAGAGTCTAAGAAATCTTTCTTTCGACTCCTCGGCTCACCGACCCCGCATCAACCTCTACTTCCATTGTCATATCTCTTTCTCTGACTCTCACCCTCCTGCCTTCCTTTTGTAAGAATTCTTGTTATTACAGTGGACCCAATGGATAATCCACGGTAATCTCCCCCTCTCCAGAGCCTTAATTTAATCACATCTGCAAAGTCCTTTTTGCCATCTAAGGTAACATATTCATAGGTTCCAGGGAATAGGATGTAGACATCTTTGGGGGCCATTATTTTGTCTACCCCAGTTTCCTATTCCTGCTATAGCACATTACCAAGCATGTAGTGGTTCAAAACAATACAAATTTATTTTCTGATAGTTCTAGGGGTCAGAAACACAAAATGGGCCTCAATGGGCTGAAATAGGGTGTTGGCAGGGATGCATTCCTTCCTGGAGGCTCGAGGGAGAATCTGTTTCTTTGCCCTTTCCATGTTTTAGAGGCTGCCCGCATTCCTTGGCTTGTGGCCCCCTTCCATCTTCAAAGCCAGCAATGTTTGTCCAGTCTTCTCACATCACATGGGTCTGACGCTGACTCTTCTGTATCCATCTTCCATTTATAAGGACCCTTGTGATTACTTGGGTCTATGCAGATAATCCAGGATAATCTCCCATCTCAAGGTCAACTGATTAGCAGCGTTAACTCCATCTGCAATCTTAATTTTCCCTTGCAGTATAACCTACCATATTCAGGTTCTGGGGATTAGGACATGGACATATTTGGAAGGGGAGAGCATTATTCTGTCTATCGCACATACTCTCCTGTTTGAATGTCAAACCAAATTTGAGGGATGCCATCAGCTCCATTTTATAGGTAAGGAAGCAGACAGAGAGCACAAGCGCCTTACCCAAGGACAGCTATGCTCATAAACAGACCTAGCATTAAACTCAGTTCTGTATGACTTCAAAGCATGGCCCTTTCCACGACACTGAGAATAGTAAAGATGTAAACAGAACCTCCCTCGTAAGCTAGAGTGCTTCAGCAAGTGCCTGGCACATTTTATATGCTCAACAAACAAATGCTGGCATTATTATTCACCCAAGCCTTACCCAAGCACTCTGAGGCTTGCTTGCCAACCAGGGCAGAGTCTTGGGGATCGTTCTTACAGCCATATTTTATAGGAACTCTCAGAAACAATTTGTTCAAGCTGTTCCCTTGGAAACTTTATATATTTTCAGAGTCTCCAAAATGAAAGGTCATGTTGGATAGTAGCAGCTGGTGGGAGCCTGAAGCTGAAACTGGGCGGGTTTTCACGAATTCACATGGGCAACTTCCTCTCTTTCCTGTCAGTTTTGTTATTGCTGTTGTACCGAGAGAAAGGCTTGGACCTGGACACCTGGGATTCACGTGAGATTTAACTTGTGAGAGAAGATGCAAGTTTCTATCCCATGTGCGTTCTTCCGAGGAGAGGGTTTCTATCTCTGAGAGGAGTTTCTGATTTCCTGAAATGTTAAGAAACACTCATTCAGAGAATGAGTCCAGACAGAAGGATCCCGGAATTCAACGATCTTTTAAAAAGTTTCCTTCTTGTAGATCATTCTTACAAACCTAATTAAGAAACAGAATGAATTATAACCTATAAATCTTTTGGTGTTGGTTTGCCATTATGTCTTTTATTTATTAAAATTACCAAAGGATGTGATCACGCAATTTACATTAATAAGAGTAACTAGTTTTCGGTATTGACAAGTATAACTTGTTTTCTGAGAGGATGTAGTAGAAAATAGAAATACCCAACTTCTAAAAAATATTTTTAGAAATAGACGTTGCAAAGGACTGCAAGACTGGCCTGGCAATTTTTCATGCCTATGGTCACTGCTGTAGGTTTAAACATCATCAGTAGAAAGTATTGCAGGATGAGTTATTATCTATAACATGGGTTAATAAGTCATTCGTTCTACTCAAGCACTAAATTCTTAGAAGATATATACTTTGCTATTTTTCTGTCTACTGGTTATGTACATTATGTTTACAAGTACGCCATGGTGAATGTGCCAGGAAGAAATGAATTCTTGTCAATGCCTATTATCTGAAAAGCAGAAAATTTTTGTAAAAAGATTAGAATTCAGCAATTTTTAAAATGGCTTCTGCATAAAGGAGAACTCACATCACAATTTTATTCATTTGTAAATACTTTCACGAAAATAGGAAATCAATTTCCTAATTGATATTCTGGATAATTCAAGGAAATTAAGTATTGCTCTACCATCCTTTGTTTACTGAGGGCTGCTGTGTCTTGTACAAAGGATGAAACAGTGACAAAATAGAGCTGTACAGGAGCTGGCTGTGAGGTAGGTGCTGAATGTTATTTCCCTTCCCTTGGATGGGAATCACTGTGCCCCGCCCCTAAAATCATTATTCAGAGTTGTTAAACTTCATGTAACTGGAATGTAATTGGAAACATTGATGCATAACTCAGGGCTGATTTTCAGAGCAAGTGTCTATGAGTTTATACCAAAGAGAAAAAGCACAAAAAAAATGGTCTTCTTTGAGATTAGTAAAATTTATAGCTTGTTTCTAAGCCAAGGGCAGGGAGAACACTCCTAAATAAACACTTCTCTCATCTAGATGAGGAGAAGTATCAGAAAATGAAGCTAGCAAGCTTCCCCTGACTTCGATGCACTCCGTTATGTGTACCTTCTGCAACCGGGTCGGACACACCTTCACATTTCCTCCCCAGCAATCCAGAAAGCCTGTGACAAACCACCTTGAAGAAATCTTTACAGTATTGCTAAAAATATTACTCTGGGGCTGGGGCCAAGAACTTTCTGAGCACCACTATGGAGACTGACCTGGGCTGGACCTAACTTTTGTATTTTATCCAGATTAAGAAATTAAGAATATCTGCCCAGTTTGCTTCCCCTCCCTCCTCCCTCTCTCCATCCTTCTTTCTTTCCTCCCTTCTTTCCTTCCTTCCTTCCTTCCGTTTATTATAAGTCTTTGTAGGCACAGTCAAGTCTGTATTTCTCATCGTAGTATCTTAGCACTTAGCAGAGTGCCTAGCATATAGACATTCAATAAATATTGAATGATTGAGTGAATGAATGAGTTCCGCAAATACGTGTGGAGAGCCCACTATGAATAAAAGATGGCGCTAGGCCCTGGGAGTTGGGATGGGAAGGGAAGTGGATTCAAGGGTGAAGTCCCAGTCCTGTCTTAGTGAAAGTCTACACCCTTCTCTTTAGCGAGCATTTGACCTGGGAACATGGCTCTATTAATCAGAGTAGAATCAGAATGCCAGGTTTGCATTGCCTTCTACTACATTCTAGCTGTGTGAGTTTAGGTAAATTATTGAATTCTTTGCATCTCACTTCCTTGCTTCTAAAATGGAATAATATCTACCTGTCTTATTTACCAGGGTTGCTGTGAAGATCAATTGATCTAATGTGTGTGAATCCCTCTGTAAACTATTACGCAATTAAATTATTTTCACCTAAATAAGAGATGATACATATAGAAACACTAGTAATTATAAAAGTAATATGACTAAAGCATGACAGAAGTTCAGACAAGATGATGTGTGTATGGTTCACACTGTAAAAGTAGTAATTCAAATAATACTGTAAGCTCAGTATTAGTGTCTTCAATTTTATAGATGAGGAAACTGATTCAGAGAAGTTAAGTGACTTAGCCAAGGTCACAGAGCTAATAAGGAGTTCAGATGGGATGGCCAGATCTCCTCTTTCACTGAACTCTGTATGTTTTTCACATTCAGTCCAGTTAATTAGCATAGGAACATATTAGCCAAAATATGATGGCATTATTGCCATTTTTCTACCATTTCATTTATATTTTGCTAACTTTCTGAGTTCAAACTAGATCCCACATAAAAGTATATCTTTTGTACATATCCTTAAATGATTTCAAGAGGGTTATCAAGCATAAATCAGGAGAAAAATATGATTTTTGGCTGTTAAATAACACAATGGTGTTCAAATTTTGGAAGACTTCTGCATCATTGGTTCTGGAGGAAAAAGGCTGGCAGTTTCAAATAAATGGTGGCTCGAGGGCTGTAGTCTGTCTTCACCTCCCACTCAGGACATTTTGTCAAAATAAAGATGTCATGTTCCCCCAGGAGAAATATAGCCTTGGAGGAGGAGAGTGAAGATTAAGCATGTCCATCAGTGTGAGCTCAGTGTATTGTCAACAAGTAACATATTTCCCTTCTCTGTGATGGTCACCTTGTGACCTGGACTGGGGTCCTCTGCATAGGGTTCCGGATCTCTGCTGGTGTGGATGATGTAGCTGGAAGGGATAGGACACGTCCCCAGAAAGACTGGTGGCTGCTTTCTTGTGCCACTCAAGTTTAAAAGAGAACGTTACATGCGTACCTTTGGGGGATGGGGGCTGGATTCCTGGAAGTGATAGCGTAACCAAGTCAGCACTTGCTCCCTGTGGCTCTAGCACAGTGCCTTTGAATGCAGGTTTCAGACATCCTGCAGCTGCAGTCTCTCCTCCTCTCCCTTCAAATTCTCTCAAGTCATGACACGCCTCTGACAATTGTTTCTTTCAGCTACAGTACATTGGTTTGTCCTCCTTGCCCTCAGGTCATAGAAAGGTTTATGATGGTCTTTATAAACGGACTCACTCGTCCCCATTTCCCTCCCTCTTGTTATCCTGGCTTTCCTCAGCCATTTCCTAGGAGGTGCCTGCAGCCCGGGTGTGCATTTTATTGCCCTGCTTAATACTCCTTCTTGGTGTTTTAGCTGTACCTCCAGAACATTCCTCCAGAACAGAGACTGCCTGTCTCTGGGCTCCACTATTTACTCACTGTGTAACCTTGGGCAAATTATTCATCTTTCTATGCTTCAGTTTTCTCATGAGTGAAATAGGGAGGGTCATAGCACCAACCTCATGAGGCGAGGGGATAGAGGGAAAGTAGAGCACAGATCTGACACAAGGCTGTGGGGTTCCGAACCCGAGCTCTGTCATTTCTTGCTTAGGGGTCCTTGAGAGATACTTCACCTCTGTAAGACTCAGTTTTTTCTCTTATTCAAAGGGAGATCATAATTGTACCTACCTCACAGAACTGGGATGACAATTAAGTGAGATAATATTGATCCAGCGCTTGGCACAATGCTTGGCACTGACAGTAAAGTGGTCAGTTAGAGATGATCAGCAGCAGCAGCAGCCACATGTTGGTTTTGTTGTAAGTCATTCCCTCCTCTCTGTTCTTTCACCTAAAAAAAGAGCCACTGTTGTTTTATCTAAAAAGGAGGGGTAAGGAGAATAACAGTACTTTGCCTTTTTCAAGTAACAAGAATGATCAAGAACAGTGATGAGTATGAATGTATCAAAGACATATAAAGAACCACAGAAATCCAAAGAATGATTATTCTCGATAGATGCTGATCGGAGTGGAATCGGAACTGCTCTAGGTCCGTGTGATTCAGAGGAGAAGCATGCCTTCGATTCCTCAACCAATTTTTCAAGTAACACAATTCCAGCACAACACATCCCTCCCCAGAGACCCATCAGTAACTGTCATTTGACACCTTTACAGCACACTTCCTTCAAAGAAAATGCTTATTGAATGTTGTACAATAAACCATTTCCTCGTCCCGGGGCTGAACAACAGTGGCCCATGGGCCCCTTCTCCATTTCAGTGAGCTAAATGCTGTTTTTTCCACAGCCTCACCAACTCAGCTTCCCATCTCATTCCCAAAGGATTAACTCTTTCTGCTCAAAAAGGCACAAACTTCTTTTCAGTTAGCGCAAGTGTACTCATTCCACCTCTGCAAACACAGCGGGAGAGCACAGACCATTTGAGGTCTCCTTGGAACCTGGCTCTTCTTCACCTTCAGATCAAATCCTCTATGTCTGGACTCACCATTTCTACTGAACTAAAATGACCAGGACTCCAGAGGGTAAACCCACGTCAACACTTTACCAGGACTGTGGCATCTCTGCCCTGGTAGGATTCAGGGTTTGGGCTTTATCTAAAAGCCTCAAGGACTCAAAATCTGTGGGTTCTGGGCTGCTCTATTCAGCAGGCTCTTTAACAAGCTCCACTTGGTGCTTCTTGCCCATTAGCTTGGTCTTGCTTACTCTCTGGCTCTGAAGTCTCACTATTGACAGCAGGGAACCTACCTGTTCCTCTCTGCCTTGTCTGCTTTAGAGCCTCATCAGGGAGCCACAAGACTGTGGCTTGAATCCTGATCCAGAGATTTGCTGGCTGTGGGTGCACAGCAAGCCAGTTCAGCCACTTGAAGTTTCCATTTCCTTATCTGCGGAACAGGGTTGCATTAGTTCCTCCTATGACTGTTCTGAAGATCAAATGAGGTAATGAGTGCAGAAGTTGCTTTTTCAACACCTGAGACATGAAATGGTCTCAAGCAATATTAATTGAAATTGGGTGCTTATCTGTTCCTCCAATATCTGACCCCTTATAGCTTTTATATCCTCCAGATCCTTCTAGTCCTGGCCTTAGCTGCCTAACTCTTCTTAGTTGTTATTTATATCCCTTCAAATGAATACACTAACCTTTGCATTTGATGCCTGGAAAATAATTTGTCTCAACATTCTAATTCTATGTCAATTAAAATAAGTTTAATGCATTCCTCAAGCCTTCAAGGTTCATTTCTACTGGAAAAATCCAAATGCAAATGAGACATCTGGTTCTCACATACAGATGGTCCATGCAGTATTTACATCTTTGTCAAATAAAGAGAATGTGAAGCCTCGTGTAGACACAGTCCACATGTCCTCTATTTTCTTTGTTAGGGATTAGAAAATATGAAGAAAAAAATGACAAGAGTGTGATGAAAATCTTTTCTGAAGTCTTACTAAGGTGCATTTCACTGTAAGTCGAATCATTTGATTGTTTTGAGCAAACGCTTTTTTATTTTTCCCATGTGTGGCACTGTTTTCAATTCTATAGGAAGTTCAAGAAAACCATGGTATAAACTCTGCTCAGAAGGGTAACAGAAACCTTTCATAAGCCCTATCTTTTTGCATAGAGAGTCTTAAAGTGTGGATTGCAAATCCTAGAGCTGAGTTTTCTAATTACAATCATGATTCCCAAACTCTGTGCCTGATTATTAATCTAAAACCAATTAAAATTCAATGCATATTCATTAAATGTGTCCTACTACTAGCCATGAATTATCAATGATAAAGTTCACTCCTTGCTCTTTACAAGCTTTCAGTTTAATTGGAGGAGGCAGGCGAGTAACTGGATAATTATAATACAGTGCAAATGTGGTCAGTGCAAATGTGATCAGTGCAAATGTCAGTCCTATAAGAAGGAATTGAAAGCACGCACACACAGACTTGCACACACACGAGCTGGGGTGGGTCTTAGTCTCAACTCAAATGCCAGCTTCCTCCTCTGAACTCCCCCAGCGTTTTATCTGAACTTCCACGATGGCCCTTTTCCATTTTTGCATCCTCCACAAATATTTGTAGAATGAATGAACAATTTCCTTACCTTTTCCAAACACAGGAAGCTGGTATCTATAGCTGAATAGTTGCTGCTCGATATCTGATCCTGCATTCTATTAGCCAAGCTGCTTGCTGAGTGATAAAGTCCCTGGGAGCCCCACCCCTGAGAACTTGCATCTTTGCACGATCCTGCAAAGCGCAGGAATTTAATGAAATGAGTAAATAATCAAAAAAAGAACCCACCTCTGGAACTTTAAGCATAGCAGAGCTGGCCACACGTCATGCTGTGTGGGGGCGTGTTATATGAAAGCCAACTGTGGCTAGAGGATCTTCCCGAGTACTCGTCCAAGAACCCACAGCGCCTTCCCTTGGTCCATGTTGGCCTGTTCTTCACCCTTTGCTTTTCCAGTCCCTGTGTTTACTCTGGCTTCTATCTGCTTCTGGACCCTCTCAGGTTTAGCGACCTGCCCTATCACCCTTATCTGACCTTTGCTTCCACCTTTACTCTGCTCTTTGTGTCGCCTTGAACTCAGTGTCACCTCTAGCTTCAAGTAAAGGACCCCTCCAAGGTGGCTTCCTCTCTGAGACACAGTCACAGGCTGGGGGGGGGGGGGGGTCCATGGTTCCCCCCTAGAGAGGAAATATTTGGACAAGTAAAGGAGGATGGAATTGAGGTGTTTGAGTCCAGCTATGCCACTTACCAACTGTGTAATCTTAGATGAGGCTTCACCTTTCCGTGTCTGCCTCCCATCCGTAAAAACAGAGGTAACCCCTACCTCAGCTGGTTATGCAAATCAAAATTGAGTGTACGTGAAAGAGCCTGGGACAAAGATGACATTCGACAATTAGCAGTTCTTCCCCCTGTCACAACTCCCAGCTGTGGCCTCCATTTCCTCCCAGGCCCTGATGTCAATTTGACATTCCTCCTAAGGCAGAAGGATTAGGGTGACTCATTCCTAGGGAAATTCTAGATTCACCTACGTTTGGTGCTTCTTCTTGCTTTTCAAAGATGGTTTCCTGTTTGCTCTCTCGATTCATCTCAGGAACACTGGAGTATTCCCAAATCCAAGACATGAGAATTATTTTGCAGCTAACTCATTGATAGTTGAATATGACACAAATCCATGTATCAATAAAAGTACCAAAAGAATCAAGGTAGTCAGCAAAAAAGGACTTGTGATATGCTACATTATTTCCAGTGGTATAAAACAGAGATGTCCCAGCTATCTTGTTTTTAACTTGTATCTTAAGGATTTTCTATTGCCTTTGTGTATACGTAAATTTATTTGCATGAACGAAGCTGTAAGAATATTTTTGCCTTAGTAATCTAGATCTAAGTGGCTCCTTATTCCCTGAGCCTCACTCTGTTGCCCTTGTGGACATGTTGGTAGCGTGGGTACACCAAGAAAGAGACACAATTTAAGAGATTCCTTAAAAAGACCAAGAAAGCATTCCAAGACATGGATTTGAAAGAATATGCCATAGAAACCCAAGTTTTCAACACTTTGACTTTACCCTTTACCCTTTACCCTCTAGACTGGGCTAAATAAATATCCTTGTCCTTGATCCTTACCCATCCTTGGGGATTGAGAAGGCAAATGGGACACTTGTCACCCCATTTATTACTCAGAGTTCTCCAGAGAAACAGAACCCATGGGATGTGTGTGTACACATATGTTGTGTGTGTATATATATATGGATCGGAGTATTGGAAGACGAAATACTTCCAATAGGGGAATGTTCAAATCTATTGTGGCATTGTAAATTGGAGCTTCCTCGAAAAAGGCAGTTAATGTAGCAGTTAAAAATACTAGAGAAGGATCCAGACAACTAGTTTGTCTTGGATGGTAGACCAGGAAGTTGCACATACACAGAGCTGCATGTTCTGCAGGGGCTCCTTTGGGGTGTTTTATGACCAAAGTTGGTATTTGGTTTCACCTGATTAAAAAATTTTCCAGCCTAAAACGATGGCAGTCTCACTGTCTGGTGTAGAGTTCGGGATTAGGATTTTCCATCTGCCACATGCTGGAGAAATTCCCAGATGACATTTTTTAATATTCTTGTGAGTATTCCTTCAACTCACTTCCTAAGTAGGGGAGGAAGGGGCTTCTCTTCAGACACTTGTCCTTTTCTGGATCCTCACCAAGCACAAAGACATGTCAGTCTTACTCTAAGATCAGCTGGTTATTAAGATAAATAGTTCTGCCCTTAATTGGTCTAATGAGATGTCATGAAGTATCATCTTAAACACAGGTCAGAAACACTGTATTTATTATTTACCATGAAGTCCTTGTTTCATAGTCCTTCATTCACTATCACACCTTTCCTGAATATTCTCTTAACCTCCAACTCAAGTGATTCCTGACTCCCTTTAAAGACATCACTTTCCCAAATGGAGGCTGCCTATTTTCCTCTGAAACTTCAGGTGAAGAAGCAGCATGGAGACAAAATCCTGCAGTTTTTAGCTAAAAATCCATGCTCCTCATAACATCCACCTTCACCGTTATTTGTCCTTCCTCTCAACCTCCAGACACCAACTTCCTGACCATCTCTTCTCCTTCATGGAGTCTGGGCATCTGGCTCACTCTTTCTTTCTACCCCAAGTTCTGCCATCATTCTGGATGACCCCAATATCCTAGCCTTCTTATTTGCATGCTTCCCTCAGGTGCTCAGTGCCGTGTCCAGCGTTACATAAAGCTGCCAGGGGAAAAAAAAAAAAGAAAGAAAATGGACCATATACCTGGGGTCAAAATATTATTTGATGATTTTGGATGCAGAATATGTATATTAAAATAAACACAGGTGGAGTATGGAGTAGAATGCAACTATATGGAGATTTTACAGATGGAATGGTAAAGATGGGCTGCTTAAAACTATGGCCCCAGACACCCAAGACTATTTATTATGCTCTTTTACGACTCTGGTGGAGAAGCGTGCGAAGCGCTGCCCTAGATTCTCTGTTCCCTGCACGCCTCAACTCAGCCACCAATTCCCATGGCCACACCCTGTGAATTTTATTTATTGTCCAGAACTTGTTCATCTCTGGTTTTATTTCCAAATGTCATCATCTGTCACATAAACAGCAGCCTCTCACATAAACTTTGCTTGTAGGAAAATGATGTGTCTCATTGTTTAAATTCACATTTCTTTGGATTCCTAATGAGACTGATTTTTTTTCATGTTTGTTGGTCGTTTTTGTTTTTTCTTATGGTCTTCCTGAGGAGTCCACTTCTTATAGTTGATTAGTACTTTCACTAACAAAAATATTTTCTTTAAAAAATGTTATTTTGTTTTTATGAATTTTATTTTAAGAATTGCCAGATTGTGTTTAATTCGGCTTACTACACTTTAAAAATTATTTTAAGAATAATCAAATTCAGACTCGTGCATTTTAAAAAACATTAACACCGAACTGTGTTTGGTTTTGTAGGTGGGTAGGTCTCATTTGGCAATTTTCTTGTGGTTACTTCTGAAATAAACCTTTTTCCTGCCT
Organism: Equus quagga; assembly: GCF_021613505.1. Taxonomy (NCBI): domain Eukaryota; kingdom Metazoa; phylum Chordata; class Mammalia; order Perissodactyla; family Equidae; genus Equus; species Equus quagga. The sequence goes on along the minus strand of NC_060277.1, from coordinate 86,403,729 downwards.
CTGGTGGTTATAAATATACCTAGAGGCTCATTAAAAATATTTTTAGTCATTTTCATTAACTTTTGTCTTCAAATCTCATAACCCTGAGAGAAGTTTTCTTTCTTTTTTTCAATAACTAATCAAATGCAATGTCTAGTTAATGATAGGTATAGCATTACTCTAGACCTTGTTGGAACCATCAAGAACTTTGAAAAGACCCAAGTGAGTAAATCCATAATAGACCCTTGGACCCAAAGCACACAGGCAGCAACTCCTCCTGATTTCACCAGATGTCAAATTAGCACATAATCTTGGACCCTAATATCAGGACCTTGTGCCCCGCCTTCCCAAGCCCATCTGTGTTCTCGCTGAGGAGGGAACGCCCCCCTCCCCTGTGCCTCACACTTTGTTAGAGGTTTACCAAAGCAGTTTTTAGCATAAACAGCTCTTTCAGTTTGGTTTTGGTTTACTAGTCATAGAATCCCTTTTCATGGGGAAAGCATCCAAATTACAGGCATGGAGCTGCACTCATAACCCCAGTTCCCCTTGGACACTGGGGCATTGTTTCTGGGAAAGCCCCCATCTGTCTGCCTCCCTCCGTTCTTTCCCAGGGATCCTCGCAGGCCCTCAAGCAAACAGATCCATGGTGGGCCCCACCCGGGAGTCTGTCCCACCTTCACAGACGTGTCAGAATCCAGAGTTGGTCAGGGTCTCAAGCTGGCATCCCTGCCCACTAGCACTGTGAATTCAAGAGCCAGAGGATGAACTGTGGTAAGAATTAGGGAGAGCAGCGGCTACTTAGCCTCTGGGCTATTTTGGTTCCTGCAGCCCCGGGCATTTCTGGTTGAATGCTGCCGCTCACAGCACTCACACAAGATCTGGAAGCCATCTGGAGTTCAAAGGCACCCACAGTCTTCAGCAAAGCAAAGCTGGGGGCAGCTCCTGGCTACACAAAGGACATTAACATACACATCTGTTTCAGAGGCCTGGAGATTTCTAGGTGGAGTTTCTGGCTGAAAAGTGGCTGAAGAAAATCCATGCCTACACTATTTTCTCGAAGCCCAAGCTCACTGGGTTTGGAACAGGACCAGGAAGCACTCTTAGTACAATTTACGGAGTGTTCAGAAAGGGGTGTGTCAAAGGTCAGGAAATGAGGGCACCCTCTCCACCCTCTTCTCAGCATTTAGATGGCAAGGACTCAGCCCTTCTGACTGCTCAGGAGATAAATGAGCCCCCAGGATGCAACGAACCCCAACTCTGTTTTTGCTCCTTGGAGCACACAGCAGACTTCATGTGATTCTCAGCTTTGGCATTTCTGAATCAATAAAAAAAAAGACAGATTCTATCCTATTTCTTATTTAGTAACTCCCTTCCATTCCTTCTTTCTCTTTGTTTTTTCTCCTCTGTCCTCCATCTCTTAACCTCTTCATACCCATTCTTCCTTCTCCTCTTCTTATCTTCAGCTCTCCATCCCCCATGCTCCATTCTCCCTCTTCTTCCTCTTCACCCTTGCTCTTGATCCTCTTAGAGCTGAACTTTAGCAGAGGTTGGCACAAGACAATTTAATCTAGACTCTTGCCTCCTTGATGAATGTCCAGTGGCGCCTCATGACTGAGCGGGAAGGGTGCATTTCCTCTGGGGTTCATGAGTCTGAGCCCTGAGACATTTCCTCTAGCAACCCCGCTGCAACTCATCTCCCCACGGAGAAGATGGGCAAACTTCCAAAGGGAGACATTGTTACCGAACTAGGTTTGTTTTTGCCTGCTGCCCAGAAAGCCAAACACCCAGACAACGAGACTGCAGCGGAGAGAGAGTTTACTCACAAGGCAGCCGCATGAGGAAGAGAGAGCATAAGTCTCAAATCAGCTTCCCTGAAAATAGGGACTCGGGTATTTATGGGATAGGGGGCAAGGTGGTCTGAAAGATGGAGAGAGGTGAATGGAGGTGAGAAGTGAGGTAATGGATGATCTGCACAAGCGTGGTCAGACTTCATGCCTCTTTATAGGACCCATGTTCACAAAATGGCAGCATTAGCATGATCTGAGTGTGGAGTTCTTCGCCTCTTGACATCAAAAAGTCGCCTATTGTGCGGGCCTAGTTGATGAGTTGGTCGTCTCAACTGGCCTGAAGTGGACAAGAAGTTCTAATTCCTGAAACACAGCTCACACACCCATTACCATGGTGACCCAGGCTCCAGGAAGATGTTATCTACGGGAGTCTAGTGGGAGTCAGACAGCACATTGCCTAAGCGGCCCAGTTAACAGTGGGTGGGTTAAACAGCTAAAAGCTATAACCAGTAATTGCAAAAAGGAAAAAAAAAAACTTTGGTTCCTAGCTACTTAATCATCAATAGCTAAGTCTCCACTGGTTTCAACATGGAGGCAGAAAGCACTGGGGGAGATGGCCTGGGGATCGCTGCAGTGGGCTTTAAGGAGAGGGAGAGCATGGAGCCTGGAGAGAATCAGTCAACCTGGGATCTAATCCTTGCTTTCCACGGTGAGACCTTGGGCAGGCCACCTTCCCTCTTTGTGCCTCCAAGTTCTATCTGCAAAAATGAAGATGCTGGACTAAAAGGGTGTTTCCAGTTCCTTAATTTTTTGGTCCCCTTTGTTATGGCATTGCCGTAAAAACTATAGGCTTTATTCCCCTCGTATTAAAGGTTATATTCTTTGGTTAATGAACAGGTTTATAGTGCAAATGGCCCTTGCAAACATTTCCAAGCAGAGATGGGGGAGCAACTCCTGTTCAAATCTGATTCTGGGACTATGGATTGCTGGTTCCCCCCGTCTCCTTCCCGGCTACCCAGGGTCTCTGGCTCCTGCCTCAGTGGCCCATTTCTCACTGACACTGTCTACTGGCTTCAGGAAACTCTGAGCTCCTTCTCTCTCCAGCATGTGTGTGTGTGGGAAAACATCTTCCGTTTAGAAACTCAGAAGAAGATTTGGAGGTTAAAAAGTGAATGTTTAGTAAAAAACAAACAAAGAGCAAGTATTTCTAAATACAGCCTTCTGAATGTATTTGGGAACCAAGCTCAGATAAGTTAAATTCTCGACCTAGGTTGTTCTGAGGGCTCCTTTTCTAGATCTAGTGAGATGTTCAGAGCTTCTCAGAAGGTTCACTCGCTGCAATTTTTATAGGGATTAAATTTCAGCGTTACCGCAAGAGTTGTGACAGTCCCAAAAGTGGGCTCTGTGTTGGGAATATGACCAGTGTTTACTAAAAGTGGATTCATCTCGGGGGAGGGGCATTGGGAGCAGATCAAAGAGAATTCTTTCTCTGCTGGCGTGCCCCTTTATCGCCTACTCTGTTCCTCTAGACCACAGCTCTGGTCCTGATCGCTCAGTTCCCTAGTAGGAGATAAATGAAGAACGTCAGCCTCTCCATCCTACTGCCAGTGAAGCCTCTGGGAATGGAAAACCAAATTCAGGAATTCATTTGAGAAAAGAATCACTGGTTGGTTGATCTGTTTCCTTGTCATCAGACTTGGTTTTTATCCCTGTTCATTACAGATTGTTCCCACCTCCCTGGCATGAGCCAGACCTCCAGGAGGGGGATCAGCTACAGCCCTGACCTTTGCTCCACTTCTATGGCCAGCCAAGAGCTGTGGGGAAGGGGGTGGGCCTCAGAGATGGTTCCCATTTGGGGAAAACAGAATAAAAATCCAGGCAAATGACTCGTACTAGAAAATGCATTGTTGTTTCTAGTGAGGAAAGTTCTCTCTGAAGAAGGGATTGCAGATAGAAAACAGATGCTGCTCCAGATACTCTCAATAGTAAACTGAGCCAGTCTAGTCTCTTCCTTCTAAAATATTGCAATTGCAAATTGTTTGGTTGATGATACGTAGAAAGCATTGGCAACAGACACTTCCGATATTCATACCCTTGTAGCCCTTTATAAATTATACTCTTCATAAATTATTGTACAAGGAGGTTCATGGAGATAGCCTTTATGCTTGTCATTATGCCTGGAAATCTTTCGGATGGGATGGGATTCCCATTTCTCTTCTGAATGCTTTGTGATAATCATGTCTGCTTCCCAAAGCTTTGGAGTTATGTCAATAAACCCTACTTTCCTTTCACAGGTGGAAAAATAAGGCCAGGTGACTTCTTATGACTAGATGTTCTGCAACAGTGTTAGAAATGAGACACCATCAAAAACTGCAACTTTCTGGTATTTGCCCTACTTTGAATCTCAGGAATGTGAAAGAATGTTAGACATAAATGTTCTAATTTGGGTCTTTTCTTTGTAGTCTCCAGTGAAGGATCCAAAGTGCATAATTTCTAGTATAAAATGGAAACTGAAGTGACTGTGGGTAATATCCTTGGGCACTAATGTGTGCAAGAATTTCAAGCATTAGGAAAACCAGTGCTGGGAGCACTTGGGATGCAAGAGGTCCATAAAGCCACAATTCTTTGCTTACTTTTGCTGCTGTTTGAGTAACTTCCTGCTGTTTCTGTTATCCAGTCCATTAAGGGTTTATTCTTCAAAGACGTTGCTTCTGGGAACATCGCCCTGCCCCTGAGTGACTCCTTCCCGACATGTCCTGGACCAGATGATCAGAGTGCCACTTTCTTACAGCGCGTGGAGATATCGGGTTATAACTATCCTCATGAGTAATGTATGCCTGGACTTACGGCTCGCCGCAGCTCCAGGCTCACCATCATCTCCATTTCAACTTCCTATTTCATACTATCACCCCCTCCAGTAGCCTTCCTCTCCTCTCAAGCTAGAAATCCCTCTCATGCTCTCCCCCCACGCCCAGCTATCACAGACAAACAAGACTTTTTCTAGATATATCTCAACTTCATAATGTCGTGTCCATGCAAAACAGTTCTTACCCAAATGCAATCGTTCTTGACTTGGCAGTCTCTCTGGGTTATGCCCCTAAATTCCCAGACCTGGAGTTTCCCGGGGAGAAAGTCTAAGAACTATATCTCCAAGCTGGTCTTTCAGCTATCGTACTTCTCTCATCAGAGAACTTTGAAAATTTTTGCCCACAATTTCTCCAAATCTTCATTTGTTTTTACCCACCACACAAGTCACCAGCCTATCTGAGTGGTACAGGGTAAATATTTCCATATGATATTTACATAAATATGCATATATATGCATAACCTAATTCCATTTAAGTTAAAATAGACGCAGCCTTATATATGTATATAGTTATATCTATAAATAAAACCGAGGGGCCGTTTACATTTTTTTTTTAAAGATTGGCACCTGAGCTAACAACTGTTGCCAATCTTCATTTTCTTTTCCTTCTCCCCAAAGCCCCCCGGTACATAGTTGTATATTCAAGTTGTGAGTGCCTCTGGTTGTGCTATGCAAGATGCCGCCTCAGCATGGCCTGATGAGCAGTGCCATGTCCGTGCCCAGGATCCGAACCGACGAAAACCCTGGGCAGCTGAAGCGGAGCACGCGAACTTAACCACTCGGCCATGGGGTTGGCCCCTACTTTTTACATTTTAGTTATTTGAATTATAAAAGCAAGATGTACATGTTAAAACAAGTCAAAAAACATGAGCGGGTCTAAGGTCAAATTCATATTCTCATCTTCCTCTCCTCCAGTTTCACAGTAAGAAGTAGCCCATGGCATGGGGGACACAGATATCTGGACGTGGGTAATGTTCTTGTTCAAAATGTGATCATATTCCACATACTATGAGTCTTTAACTCTTTTTTACTTGGTATATCATGGCTATTCTTTATTAATATATAAATCATCCAGATTTTTCTGTTTTTAATTTACTAGTTTTTAAGAGTAAATAAAATATGTAAAGAATGTCTAAAGAGTAAAATCAATAAATGTACACAGTAAAAAATGTCAACAATAAAAAATGGGCATACCACTGAAAGTATCTTACCTTTCCTCAGACCTCTGGTTTCTTTCTCAGAAGCTGTAACTTTTGGGACTCTCTTGTGCCTTGTTCCTGAAATTTGGAACAACGGATCTCTCTCAAATAAACGTCTACCTCACTTTCCCCCTTCCTTCCTAGTCACAGGTTAGAAGAACAAAGAAATCCCTTTCTTTTGTAAAGGCTCAGGGTCTCCATAATCTCACAAAGGAATGGGGAGAAACCAGACATTTCCCAGGGAAAGCTACAAACCACCTACGGTTGATAGGAGCGGATTGTGGTAGCTCAGAACTGGAAAGAGCCATGGCCATGCCCAGCCCAGAGGGCTATAATGTTTTTATAGTTCACCCGGTTGAAACTGTTGAGAGCCACAAACCGTCTTGTCAAAAAATAGCCGTAATGTGTTTGCATATCATTGCAGGAGGCTCGTAGATGTCCTGAAGGCCAGCCACGGGCTCTAGTTTAAGAACCCCTGATCTGGCCCAGTCTCTTTCCTTCTCTCACCCTCATTGTACAGAGAGGAAACTGAGGCACAGGTGGGTAAATATTACAGACAGCATGAGGCAGAGCTGTACTTGGGACCAAGGTCTTCTGACACCCAGTCCACTGCTTAGTTTTGATGGCATGGCCATGAGGACACCCTTTGTTTAAGCTTCCTCTGCGCCCAATAAATAAGTGAGATCATCGTGCGAGACAACAGTGTGATGAATCTTCCTGCATAACATTCTAGGGGAAAATGGGCCACAGGGTTGTTGGGTGACAGATTGTATAACACACCTATGGGTCAATGTAGTAGTCAGGGATCTCCAGAGAACCAGAACCAATAGGATATGTGTATATAGAGAGATTTATTTTAGGAATTGGCTCATGGTGTTATAGAGTCCGGCAAGTTCAAAATCTGCAGAGTGGGCTGGCACCCTGGAGATCCAGGGAAGAGCTGATATTGTAGTTCAAGTCTGAAAGCTACCTGCTGCAGAATTCCTTCTCGCTTTGAGGTCAAAGCAAGGCCTTCAACTGATTGGATGAGGCCCACCCATATTATGGAGGAAGAGCAATCAGCTTTATTCAAAGTCCACCAAATGTTAATCTCATTGAAAAAACACCCTCCAAGTTGACACATGAAATTAACCATCACAGTCAGTCTTGTCTGGCTTTTTCTAGCAGCTTCATCAAAATTAGGTCACAACTCACTGGAATGTGTTTGACCCCAAAAGCATTTCCTGGAAGAATAAGACGGATTTTTTATCATTCTTTGATTATAAAACCAGAAACGTGTAATTTCTGGTAGCAACAACTATCTCACTAATGAACTGTATGTACGTCGTAGCAAGTTTATACTGGAACCAGCAATCTTATGCACAAATGATATTAAATATGAAAACTTCCTTGGATTCTAGAAAGTGTTCAGAATTTCGGTGTCCTGAACTTCTGCTCCTTAAGTCATTAATCCTGCAGATAAACATATATTGGGCACCTGCTATTGGTCAGGAATTGTGTCAGCCATTGAGAAAATGTAACAGTTCTTATGTCAAGAAATGTATGGCTTAATGAGAAGAGTAGACAATAAAAATTCCTTCCAGCTTTCCCTCCAGCTAATGCTCTGAAAAAGGTTTGCACGGTGTGCTAAGGAACACATTCTCAAGGATAACTCTTCTATCACAATTCACTCCATCTTCATGTTTACTGTAAACCCTCGAGTCCAAGATAGAGAGGCAGGGATCCCTCTGGCTGACTTGCTTAACCTTCTTTAGCTCACTCCATCACAAGTTCTCTAACTCCAGAATCCAGTTTCCTTATAGTGGTTTTATCAGAACAAAATAATTTCAATATTTTCCAGGTGCAATGTAGACTGGGGAATGAGGAGTTTGGGGCCAGAATATAATTTATCACTTCGTTTGGGGAGGGAAGACACATGGACTGATTTGGGTGCCAAGAAGCACAGCCTCTGGCATCTGCTTAAATAGAGACCCCTCTAAGGGAGGCAGCTGGGTATACGATAGATTTCTGAAATAAGGGTTCCATTAATAAGGTCACTGTGTTGTACTGTTATGTTCACAATTATCATACAGGAAGTTAGTCTGGGATTAGGACCAGATTTTCCAAAGCTGGACTTGTAAACACCATGGAAGTAGACTTTCCTGTTGGTGATAGAAAGATTGACATTGAACAGCAGCCTTTTGTGCAGCAGTGACAGGTCTGATTATTCTGAAGCTTGACCAAGCGCATAGGTTGATTAGATTACGGTTTTGTGGGTGTTTTAATTTCTGGTTCACCAGGAGCCAGCTTTAAAGGGCAGGACCCAAAATTTCACCTCTGATATCTTTGTGCTGGGCTAGCCCAGGTGGTCTCTGTCGCTGATGGGAAGGTTCTAGATTGTGTTAACTATTCAGCATTAGAGACGGATAGGATAGCACAGGCTGGTTATGGAAAGCCCAGTTCTGTCATCCTAAATCAGCCAGAAGTTCTCCTGAAACCCAATGTACTTTTGTTCCAGAAGGATTTATGCTCCAGTTCAGAATTTAACAATTAAGTAATGAGGTGTATAATGCACTGCATATTGGGAATAAGAGAGTACACACTTACTATTTTTTTCCAAACTTGAAACAGAATGAACCAAACCTTATTTGTTGAAAAAAATAGTCTCTTCGTTTCAAATAGGACCTAATATCTGGAATAGATTAAGGTGGGAAGAAGCTTAATTTTGTTTACTTTTGAACAAACAAAATAAAACATTGTTGGGAAACAACCCTATTACCCAGAAGAGAGAGAAATGGGAAAGATGTCCAATTAGGTCAAACCCAAAGAATAGTTTGACGTTACCTTACTGACTTGCCCTGGACCATAAAAGGAGAGCTAAAAATAATTTATAAAAATATTTACCATGAGAGTATTAATTAGGTAAGCTTTTGATGTTACTCAGTGCATTATGAAAGAAACACTCAGATGTCATTCTGTTTTCAGCTGGCTACAAAGCCAGATTTAGGACACATTCTGGAAGAATTTAGCAACATACAAAAATTGGCTACACTTAGTCAATTCTTTCAAAATAGTGTGGAATAAACTTACAGACAGATGGTAAAACATAAGATTTAAGATGGATCGGGGACCGATTTGAAGTCAAGCATGAGCCTAGTGTAAAAAATATTATTTCTAATAGTATTAAAAAATCACTGAAATTAAGAATAATTTCAAAACCCAATGGACCTGCTCTTTTGCTGGGTGATGTAAGCAATAACATGGCCGCTGCTTGTGATGGTGTTGAAACAGAGCTCAATGATGATTATATTGGCAGCTTATCCCTGGGAGTCTCTTGTTGCTACATTAAACAAGAAAAGGGGTGATGCAAAAGTGAGAAATGTTTTCATTAGCAGTGAGTCTCGTTAAAGTCTAGGAAGTGATTGGCTTTCTCCGACAACATGACGCTAGAAGACATGTCGGTGACCCCGCCTATTGTGATTTGGCAGCTCAGATATTTTGATGGGTATGAGCCAACAAATGAGCAAAATACGGTTTCTAGAAAAATATTAAATGGCTAGTAGATATGAATAAGAATATGATATACTTTCTATAAATCCTAGTAGTACTGAGATTTAGAACTGTTTTATAGACTTCCCTGCTTGTATCTTCAATTTCTTTTAATTTCATTGGCTCCTTCCTTCAATTGATGAGTATGTTTAATCACGGTTTTTTTTTAAAGCTTCCTTTAATATAGTTTATCTTTCTAGCTATTATTTTTTACATTTCTATTAAATGTCTGAAAGATCAGTATACTTTCATTATCACATTTTCTTATCTGTATCATTTTGAATTCAGTAAAATCATCTTCACATCTTCTTGCTCCAGTCATCAATGATTTCCTAATTTCCAAATGCCAGAATTAATGGATTAGGTCCCCATCCTATTTGATCTCAAAGGCACTAACACTACCACAACCTCCTCTTTTAAAATCCTCTCCTCCTTTGAAAATCGGAAAACATTCCCTTTTGGCTCTCTTCCTATCCCCGATTCCCAGTCTTCTTTATGTGAGCATCTCTTCCTCTTCCTTATTCCAACAGGTTTCTTCTTAGTCTTCTCCTCAGTCATTGTGAACAATCTCACTACTCCCATTACTTCAGCAAATACCTATTCCCTCCCCGTGATTCCCAAAGTTCAACAACCATTCTTTTGTTTGTTTGTTTGTTTTGTTTTGTTTTGTTTTGAGGAAGATTAGCCCTCAGCTAACTACTGCCAGTCCTCCTCTTTCTGCTGAGGAAGCCTACTCTGAGCTAACATCCATGCCCATCTTCCTCTACTTTATATGTGGGACGCCTACCATAGCATGGCTGCCAAGCGGTGCCATGTCCGCACCCAGGTATCCGAACCAGCGAACCTCCAGCCGCCGAGAAGCGGAACGTGTGAACTTAAGCGCTGCGCCACCGGACCGGCCCCTCAACAACCATTCTTAAGTTCAACAATCACTCATTGAGCAACTTTTACGTGCTAGGCACTGGGGAGGTAACGAAGACAAAGTATCGGACTTCAAGGACTTTTAAGTTGGGGTGGAAACAGACATAGCTAATTTCTTGATAGAGAGATAAATGAAATTATTCTGAAAGGATTATTTGAACTCAGAGAATCACCTCCCTCTAGCTCCTATCTCCCTTTTAAACCCCACGTGCATATTCCCAATATCTTTAACTGGATATTTCTCGTGTCCCTACAAACTTGACATGCTGAAGTGAGAACAATCTATTCCTCTATCTCACACTTGCCCAACACCCTAAACCCTCACCTTGCGCTAATATTCCCTATCTTGCTCAATGATAAAAACAGGCATGCTGTTGTCTAAGCTTGAAGTCCCATGACCTTTTTCATCTTTTTCCTCTTTCTCATCCTTTACATTCAAATAGTCACCCCCTAAGCATCTCTCAAATTTGTTTTCTCCTTTCTCCTTTCCCTAACTTCTATTCTTTCCTTATTTTAATCTCTCTTCCGCTCTCTACTATTATTCAGTCTTCCAAATGGTTTCCTTGTCCCTCAAATCTTCTCTTCTAATCCAAATTATCATCAGAAATAGCATTTAACATCTTAGGGTTGTTTTCCATTTCACCCATCCAGCCATGTATTCACCTCAAAAATTGTTTGTTGAGCTCCTGTTAGGTACCATCCATTGTACCAGGCACTGGGGACATAAATGTGTGTTGAACCAATTCCCAGCCTTAAGAAACTCATTAGAAGTTCACTTAAACAAATAATTTCAATATTCTGTAAAGAAATGGTAAAACAAGAGAATGAAAAATGTACAAAATGTAGAGGGTTGCCATTCTGGATTTTTCAAATGCTTTACAATGACCCCTTATTACTTTTATAATTAGAAAGTAATAAACTCACGCAATGGAAGCTCATGATGGGATGTGGAGTTCTTGCAAGATTCTCCATAAGAATCTTTGGAAATAGGAAATACATAATACCTGAACTTAACATAGCTACCTTTTAACCAAATAAAATAAAAATTTCCAAGTATAAATTTTTACTTAGCTCCTATATAATACTACACATCTTAATACATCAAATACATTTACTCTGTTGGTGGTATCCTGATATGTGAGAAAGAGCCCAGGAAGTGAGCTGGCCCCCATTCACTCTCAGCCTCATATGCTCCCCTTTGCTCCTGTTCTGTGCCCTCAGCCACCCAGATTCTTTCCATCTTTGGTACTTCCTGTGCTGCTCTTGGCCTCAAGGCCTTTGCTCATCCTGTTACCTCTGCCTGAAACACCCCTCCCACCCATCACTGTTAACTGACTCATATAACTCATTCATACTCTAGGTCAGTGGTTCTCAAAAGTGCATGTGTATGTGAAAAGGACTGTGCTCCCAGGGGACACTTGGCAATGTCTGAAGACATTTCTGGTTTTCACACTGGAGGAGGGGATGCTACTGGCATCTAGTGGGTAGAGGCCAGGGATGCTGCTAAGCATCCTACAGTGCACAGGACGGCTCTCACAACAAAGAATTTTTGGCCCCAAATATCAAGAGTGCTGAGATGGAGAAACTCTACTCTAGGTCTCAGCTCAGGGAAGATTTCTTTGACAAAATCATGGCTCCCTGTCATTTTCTCTCAAAGCACAGTTGTTTTCCTTCAAAGCACACCGCTTTTTGTAATAATGTATCATTTGCTGGTGGGGACCATGTCTATTTTGCATGCCTTTTTATCCCCAGTGCCTGGCTCAGTGTTAAGTCCAATGGATATTTCTTTGAAGAAGGAAGAGGGGAAGGGAAGAAAGGGCAAAGGAAACAACACAGGTAGAGAGACCTGGGTTTTCTGAGCCCTAAATCTGTTATTAATTTGCTGATATAATTAATTATACATTTTTTTCATCTATAAAACAAAAGTGATAATCCATTCTCCGCTTCCATGGCTTGAGTTGGGAGAGGAATAAACATGCTTTTCTCTGTGATCAGACAGAAATCATGGGGAATGATGGTGAAAAGGATCCCAGCATTAGATGCAGCAATTTGTGCAAAGGCATCTCAGGAGAGAAAGGGATAGAAGAGAGTGAAAGGATAGCATGGCTTTGGCCATAACAGAGAAGAGGCAGCTGTGCCCCAGGGTTAGATATTCATAGACCTGAACAACCTGTACCACCTGGCAGGGTTGGCCAAGGTCATAGTGAGTACCATCTATGAAGAGGAGGTTGAGAGTAGAAAGGAGATACAGCTAACAAAGGAGGAAAGGAAGCACAAAGGGAAAATAAGGAAAACCCCCCCTAGAAGCCTTCCTAGAAGCGTTTCAGCTTCAAAAGGATCATCTAGTAGAGAAGGAAAGAGAATGGGAGGCTTCTGTGTGGAGACAACTCTGAAGGAACTCAAAGGTGGTGAGCTTGTAACAAGTTGGAGAATACGTGGTTAGCTGGCACTCCTGGGGAAGGGGAGCTGCCCTGGTGAGAGGAGCAGTGGAGCGAGGTCAGGAGAGGGAATTTAGAACACACCTTCCAATGGGCAGCATGTTGGGGGGCAGTCATGTGTCCAGAGCACAGGAGATGGGAAGCTGCAGAGCAGCAAGGAGCTAGCCAAAGAGTTGGCAAAGAATGATGAGCATGGGATGTGATCACTCTTCTGTGATATTCCTGTACTTTGCATAAAGTTGTTAAATATCACAGCATTTTTATGACTGGATTTCCTGTGGAAAAGAGAGAAAGGACAGAATTTCAGGTCTGAGTATGGTGTGGCGCAGACCTCATGATGCTGCAGAAACTCAGGAGAGGAGGCAGAGAGAAGCTGAGGAAATGACAAATGAAATTGTGGGGTGACCTTTGTGGGTCCCCAGGCCTTACTCTCAGTTCTTACTCCTCAGTCTCTGAGGACCTGGGCACGTAGGCTTACATTGGAATGAGGGCAGATATTGAGTGAAAAATTACATCAGGGCACACCAATTTTCCATTACCTTGTAACACAACCCACAGATATAATATGGAACCTTCAATGAACTCCAGATTGAAAAGGGAGCTGGATTTGCTTTGGTGAAAAGGGCCTAGAAGTGCTGGAAGTAATTTATGGCGACCCCATTAACAAGCTAAGATGAAAGAATCTCTTCTTTCTCTCAAACAATAAAACATCACAAAAAGGGAGACATTTGGTTTAGTTGAAGAGATTGTCATAGATTTGTAGACTAATTCAAAGCAGTTTAAGATACAGGACCAGGCAGAGTATCACAGTGGTCAAGATCTGTTTGTATAAAGTTGCATGAGCGTGTGTGTATGTGAGTGTGTGTGCACAGATGCATAGAGAGACATAAAGGAGGCTGTTCCCCAAAATGTTAACATTGGTCATCTTTGTGTAATGATATTTCTGTTTTGGTGATATTTATATTCCTTTCTGCTTTATATTGCTTTAAGTTTTTATGGTAGTATGCTTTACTTTTACAATAAAAAGAAATAAAGTGACTATTTTCATTTTGGAAAGGAACGAGTCCTCTCTCTCTCTCTTTATGTATATATGCTAAACACATATTATCTATTTGCTTATCTCTATATCTATGTATCTATACTAAGCAATAAATAACATTGTAAAAAAAGAAAGTACTTAAAGAGAGAAGTCATGTTTTCCAGTTTTCAAGGAAAGTAAAGTTTATGACAGTCCTACTGTATAATATTGAATATTTTCAAATATAAGGCATTGAATATTATATTAAATATTTGAAATATAAGGCAAAATATGAACCATGCCACGAGAAGGATGCAAAGGGCCCAAGGACTTGAGAGAGAGGCGAGGTCAACCTCAATTGGCCAGGTCCAGAAAGGTTCTCTGTAGGAGACGCCTTGCAGCTACATCTTATCCTCTCTTAGTAATTCCACGTGGGGACACCAAAACCTCTCTCAAATTCCCAATGGGAAGGAGATTAATACACATTCATAAACTACTATTCCAGGAAATGTAAGATGCTATACGTACATTATTCCTTTCATATTTACAAAAAATCAATGCAATAGATGGTTTTCATTTCCATTTCACAGATGAGGAAACTAAAGTTTAAAAAGCCAATTAATGAGGCCGATTTCGTGCCCCAATAGGTGGCAAAGACCTCCTGACTTCATTGCTCTGGTTCTCTCACACACATCTCCAGAGGCTCCTCCTTAAAGGGCCTTAGCATAGAATAAAGAGGAACTTGGTTTATGACAAACATAAATGATGCACGTGCCAATCAGTCACAGCCCTCGTGGGAAACAAAGGGCACATTGAGTTAAGCCATTGAGAGTTTAATAGAGGAACAATTTGCAAGGGCATAGGCAACAGCAGCAAGTCATTCGTAAGGAATGAATGGCAGAGTGCTCAGGGTTAGTAACAGAAGGGTGCCACTCACCCCTAGGCCCAAAGGGGCAGAGGAAGGGAGTGGTCACGAAGATCTAAGGGAGGCAGAGGGCTGTGTGGAGAGGACGACCTGACAGTTGAAGGAGACTGTCAACCAACAGTGACCCTACAGGTAGGGAGCCATTAGAATGAATATACTGACCCCCAACATTCCACCCAACCTCTGATCTCTGGCTGTGCTCTCCATTGGCCAAACTCAACTGGAAGTCACTGGGCAAGGTAGATCTTGGGGGAGGCTGGCAAATCAAAGAATGAAGAACATAGGACACAACTGAATGCTTCATCATGGTACGATGGCTGAGACTATGAGGCATGATATTGCTGCTGCTCCTCTGTAAAACAATGAATCTTCAAACTACCCTGATAATCTTTTGAGTTCCAAGACTTTGTCTCATACAACTTTGTATTCCTAATGTCTAGCATGAGGCTTAATGTGTTACCAGGCTCTCAATGCATGCTTACTGAACTGACTTGAATTAATAAAGGAATTTATGCTGCCTGATAGGTATGAACCTAAAATGTTTTAGAAATATAATTATCATCCGGGAGGGAGTGCTCCTGAATTTCTCAGATTTTCAGGCTCACAGTAGGACTAGAAACCGGAAAAGGGCTTGAGAAAATGTAATTGAATACCTAAGAGACCTTGTGAGTGGCTCTCAAGAATGATCTGTCCTTTGTAGACATGGAGTTTTGAATTAGTCCCCATGAGGTTCCCTGTGCAGAGGCAAAGGAGGCTGACTCAGCATTACTTGCATGTGTTTTCATAATCACTGAACACATGCAGAAAAGCAAAGATGATGCCGTCAGCACCTCTTCATAGAGCAACGTGGAATACTCCAACACACTGCATTTTGCTGTAAACAGATGTGCAGGGGACAGCGTGAGATGGAGATCTCAGATCCCTTTCTCTGCTACCCGCATGTTTATTCATGGCAGACTCTCCCAACCTTTCTCACTCCTAATCACAAGAATCTATTCAACAAAATTAAAAATCAGAGAATTCTAGATCCAAGGGACCACTAAATGTACTTTGTCGTGTCCTTCCATTCTGCAGCAGAGGAAACCGAGGCCCAACATTAAACACTGGTGGGAGGCCTTAACTTGCATTAAAGCTGACGAAGCCAACATGTTCAAACCCACACGAAGAAATCAGGTGTTGTGGAAATCCTGGCCTTTGCCCTCCAAATTTCTCTGGCTGATGGGGAGTGTTGTCTCAACCAGGGCCTTACCTGTCTGAGCCTGAGTTTTCTCCTTTTATAAAAAGAGTATCACCATAATTTTCTTCCAAGGTTATAATGATAAAAGTGAGTGAATGCATATAAGTTTTGTAAACCCTAAAATATAACAAAATTCACTCAGTTCTTCACTAATAAATGAGCAATATTCACCGACAGCCTACTCTATCTCCCAGTTAGACTTTGGAGACCAGCGCCTCTTCAAGGATTGTGCTCTTGAAAATTCTCTTTCTTCTGCTTCATCCTTTCATCCATACACCCCCTCCCCAATAAACCTTTTATTTTAGAGTGTTTTTAGATTTAAGGAAAAATCGGGAAGCTAGTACAGAATTCCCATGTACCCTACACCTTGCCGTATCGATTTTTCTCTCTCTCTTGCGGACCCTTCCCATCAGTGTAGAGACACTTTGTAGAGCTTCCCATCTTAAAACAGAATGACAAGATCTTCTCCCTTCACATCCTTCAATTATTATTCCATTTCACTTTTCCCCTTCACAGCAAATCTATTCAGTTATTATCTCTACCAACAGTCTTCTCTATTTCACCCCTATTAGCTCTGTAACTCATTTTTGTCCACATGACTCCACTGACTTGAATTTGTCAAAGTCACAAAATCTTCTGTTGCCTAGTCCAGTGGTCACTTCTCTGTCTTCATCTTATTGCACCTGTCATCAGCGTTCAATTCGTTTCTCTCTCCCTCCTTCTGGGAAACCTCTCTTTCCTTGCCTCCTGTGATACACACCCTCTTACTCCACTGGTTGTCTCCCTTCAACCTCTTTTTCCAGCTACTCCTTCTCTAAATGTTGGCACACCTCTGGGCATGGTCAAAAGTCTTCTGTTTCCCCCTATCTATTTTCAGTGCCTAGGACATTTCATCCACGTTCAAGGCTTATCCACCTTATGTTCAATGATCACCACATTAATATTTCCAGTCCTTATCGCTACTTTGAGGATTGAAATTTCACCTTCACCTGCTGAGCACACATCTTATCTTGGATGTCTAATAGTTATCTCAAATTTCATACTGTCAAAAGAGAACTCCTTGGCACTCTGTGCCTCAATATGTACCTTCCTCAGTCTCTCATCTCAGGAAATGGCACTACCCAGTTGTCCAAGCTAAAGAATCAGGCATTGTCCTTGATTTCTTGTTTCCTTCAAACCTTCACATCCAATCTACCAGCATGTCCCTTACACTCTACTTCAAACATACATCTTCAATACAGCCACTTTTTTCCGTCTCCAAACATACCACTCTAGTGTAAGTCACCATTTCAAGCCTAGCCTACTGACATGGCTTCCAAAGTGGTCTCCTTGCTTCCACTTTTCTCTCTCCTCCCTCAATTATTCACTGTTTCATATCTTCGTTTTAATTTCTCCATTATACATATAACGATTTTAAATTTCGTTATTCATTTATTTGTCTGCTCTCCTCCCCCTAATGTAAGCCTGTTGAGAACAGGCACCCTGTGTTCACCACCAGTCCCAGGGCCTTGACACTGCTGGCACATAGTAAGTACATGTTCAATGAACAACTGAATGTGTTCAGCAATAGGGATGTGGTGGTGAACAAATATAAAGCCTTGTGATTGTTTTTAATATTTTCACAAAAGGGTACTTTTGACACTGACCATAGTGTCAAAACTCTACCCATTCAGAGCCATGCATGTATTCCACCCTGCCTGACCACACAACCTGAGAAGAAGAATGAATTTACTGTTGAGAGCTTTGTGGTGGGTTAGTGGAGGGAAGCTGACTCCCAGACACTTGCAGGAGCCCTGGAGAAGACTGAAAGTTATGAGAGATCAGGACTATACATCTCCTGGGCAGTGCAGAGGTGTAATACTGCAAACTGGACGTCTGTCCTGTGCTGGGAACCTTGCTCAGTGCTTCTCTCATATTCTCTCATTGAATCATCCCAATCATCTGACAAGGATCTATTTATTACCTTCATTTTTTTCAGATGAAATAACTGAGGCACAGAGGGATCAAATAAGGTGAAAAAAGCCACAAAACCAGTAAATGACAAATCAGAGATTCCAAAGCCTGTTTTTTCTCTATCGCATACTGGTAATTTTGAAACTAAGACATATTCCCAGTACATAATAGCAGGAAGGTGAACTAATAATTGGATCATGGGTCCCATAAGGCTAGAATTACCCAAGTAATTCCTATCTGGCATTGAATTCAAAGTGTCCCAGGTATTGGCAAGAGGAAGAATCTTTTTGTGAGCTACTGGAATGATCATTAAAAATGTTCCAAAAAATTAAGGATTAAAATGAGCCTTCTTCCCCCTCTTATTCATTTCCCAACACCCAGGAAATATTTACTGCATGTCCGCTATGTGCTAGGCACCTGCCAAGCGCTAGCGATGTAATAGTGACAAGACTGATTGAACATCCACCAGAGGTTTCCTTTGGAAGAAATGAAGCTACATTCAACTCTTCACCACTTATGCCATCCACTTCCACTTCCTTAATAGCAATGGCGTCCTTCCATGGTCTGGAGTCAGCCAGGCATTTTGGACAAAATGGTCCTCCGAGGATCTCCATGGCGATGGAGCATCACTAATAGAATTAGCACCATCCCCAGCCAGGCCATCTTCGGTTCAGCTTAGGAGTGGCTTCCTTTAGCTAGTTAAGCCTCACAAATATTTGCTTAGAGTGGAGAAAATCTTCTTGGTACGTTGTAAATTTATTGCATAGGGCTGGGAAATGTCTAGGAAGTAGAATGGACGCGCTTTGGGGATTGATTGGAGATGAAAGGGATGAAGAAATGGGAAGAGTCAAGGATGCCTTCTTGGCTTTGGGTCTGAGCCACTGGGTGATTGATGCTGTCATTTACTAAGAGGAAATGTACTAGAAGAGGAGCAGGATGTTCTGCTTTGTTTTGTTTAGGAAAAAGATCACGAAGTCAGTTTTGGATATGTCAACATAGAGGTGCCCTATGAGACATTCAAATAGGATGTCCAATAGGCAACTGAATACACAGGATGGGATTTTTTTTTTTAAAAGCTAGAGAAGAAACTGGGAAATTGTCAACAAATAATAATAAAACCATGAGAGAGGAAAAATATGTGTTATAAGAAGTGAACCATGAAATTCAGTAGTCCAGAGAAAGGGAGCAGTTTTATGTTATTTAGACAAGGCATTTTTAATTCTATGGATTTGTTTTCTTTAACATCCAAATTTCTTCCTTTGGGGGGGAAAAAAGCCCAATCAAAAAAAAAAAATAAAATAAAATAAAAAGCAAATAAAACAAAAAATCTGACACCACCTTCTCTCCCAATATTGTCTTTAAACAACCTTATCTTGCCTAGTCCTTTCAGCATCAAGCCAAATAATCATTTCCCCCAAGGGAAGGAGGCAGGCACGGAAATTGAATTAAATTCTAACAAAGGGAGCCAGTATATTTCCCCCCCACTCATGTGCAGTCTTGTTTCATCCCAGTTGTGGTTGGTCTTTCTGATATAAGAATCCTGCATCTGTGGCTGATTTAAACTGTGTTGAGCAACACATACTCTTTCATGATCAAAACTTTTGTTTTCTTTTAAGTTGGTGTTGTTTATAAAGAAGATTTTTCATTTTTGCTTTTTCCTTGAGAAAATGGTTGGGTGCACATGGACTTTGAGACAAAAGGTCTAACTTTCTATCCCAGCTTTTTGTCTTGCAGCTGAGTAACTTTTAGTCCCTTTTCTCAGACACGATGTAGCAATTGCCATCAGGGGCTGCAAGACTCAAACTTGCCTGGTGTGAGGTGCAAGCTAGCGGCAGACACTGTCAGTTGCCTGCCAAGTGTCTAAGCTCTCCTTTCTTTCCAACAGAACCCTGACTTTGTTCAGTGCGGCCATGTGCCCATCTCTTAGATTCAGCCATATGAAATATGAAAGCCTCTTTGTTAGAAATTCTGAAATATTGGCAAATTCACATGGTTCATTTTAAAGCAAACAAACAAAATCTCTCTTCTTTGCTTTTCTTGCTGTTGCGGGTGGCACAGAGTTCTTCTGGTCAGTGAGTTGTTGGAGGAGGTGTGTGTGGAAGCACTCTTTCCTCAATAAGAAGGTGAAGCTCATCTTATCCTTCCTGGAATATAGTGCAGCTGTGAGGATGAACACCAACAACAGGGATGCTGGAGCCGAAAGCTAGAAGGAGCCTTGGTCAGTGATCGTTTCCTTGACTAATAAGCCTCGTGCTGATTTAAGTCACAGGTTAGCTGGGTTTTCTGTTGTCTGCAGCTGACTGAAATTCTTTCTGATACTGTGCTCACCAACTGTTAGTTTTTCTTCATCTCCCTCCCAATAATCATCCCATTTTTTAAAATTCCAAGATTCCCAGGGCCCTGAGAAAGGGCTTCTTCTCAGCTCAGAAGTGCATCAGTCCCAAGCTACTAGTTGGAAAGATCTCAGCGTGCAGCAGTTATCCCACAGAATAACCTCACCCTCAGAACAATCAGTCTCATTTCTGGAGCGCACATGACGGACGTGCCAGGCGTCATGCTAAACCCTTGGCATATAAGGTCTCATTTAATTTTGCAAAACAAGCCTGTAGGAAAGTAATATCAATCAGGACCCACATTTGATAGAGAAAGAAAGCAAGGAAGAGAGGTTAATCAACATGTTCAAACTATACAGCTCTAATAGGTTGAAACGAGACTGGAATTCATGTCTCTTCCTAGCCACTGTGCCACGTTGCCTTGGTTCATTCCTTGTGCTGTGACCAAGCCTGCTAAATGCTTCCCTTCCTCCAGAGTCATTCATTTCATTTCTCCATCTTGCCTTTCTCTAACAACACTGTTCAATAGAACTTTCTGCAACGATAGAAACATTCTTTATCATCCCCCTTCAATGCAGTAGCTGTTAGCCACTCGTGATCCTTGAAGACTTGAAATGTTGCTAATGCAACTAAGGAATGGAATTTTTTTGACAAACATTATGAGATTATTTAGGAATAAATTTAATTTAATTTAATTTTTTTCCAGTTTTATAGAGATATAATTGACGTGCAACATTGTATTCATTTAAGGTATACAACACAATGAAGATTTGATATATGTATATATTGCAAAATGATTACTCCAATAAATTTAGTTAACATCCATCCCTTCACAGAGTTAAAATTCTTTTTCGTATGATGAGAACTTTTAAGATTTACTCTCTCAGCAACTTTCAAGTATACAATTCAGTATTGTTAACTACAGCCACTACGTTGTACATTACATCCCCAGGACTTACTTATCTTACAACTGCAAGTTTGTACCATTTGACCCTCTTCACTCATTTCCCTGACCCCAACCCTCAGCCTCTGTAACCACCAATCTGTTCTCTGTTTTGATGAGTTTTTTTTTTTAATTCTACATATAAGGGAGATCCGACAGTATTTGTCTTTTCTCTGTCTGACCTATTTCACTTGACATAATGTCCTCAAGTTCCATTGATGTTGTCCCAAATGGTGGGATTTTCTTTTTTTTTTTTTTTTTCCTGAGGCGAATTAGTCCTGAGCTAACATCTGCTGCCAATGCTCTTCTTTTTTTGCTGAGGAAGACTGGCCCTGAGCTCACATCCATGCCCTTCTTCCTCTACTTCATATGTGGGATGCCTACCAAACCATGGCTTGCCAAGCAGTGCCGTATCCGCACCCGGGATCCGAACTGGCAAACCGCGGGCTGCCAAAGTGGAATGTGCACACTTAACCGCTGTGCCACTGGGCTGGCCCTGGGATTTTCTTCTTTTTTATGGCTGAATAATATTTCATTATTTATATATACCACATTTTCTTTATCTCTTCATCCAATGATGCGCTCTTGGGTTGTTTCCATGTCTTGGCTACTGCAAATAACCCTTCAGTGAATATGGGGGTGCAGATATCTTTTTGAAATAGTGATTTTATTTCCTTTGGATCCATACCCAGAACTGGGATTGCTGGACCATATGGTAGTTCTATTTTTAATTTTTTGAGGAACCTCCCTACTGTTTTCCAAGGTGGCTGTATCAGTGTACATTCTCACTGACAGTGCACAAGGCTTCCCTTTTCTCCACATCTTCGACAACACTTACCACTTGTATTTTTTAGTTTTTATTTTATTCTAAGTAATTTAAATTAAATAGCCACATGTGGCAAGTGGCTGCCATATTGGACAGTGCCACTTTAGAAGACCACAACCAGATCTAGTCCCTCAGGCGCCTGCTCTTGGTGACGATGCCCTTGATAGTCCTGATATTTTCCAGGATTGGTAAGTTATCCTCCACAGACCTTGCTTATGGAACTGACTAGAAGGGATCAAGCCTTTCAGTAACATCCACATCTTTCTTCAAACTCAGTGCTACAAAAATGACACCATCTGGCTCCAGCGTGACTCTTGCAGCAGAGGTAAAATATCAAAGTCACTGTGAAAGGATGGTAATAAACGTGACACTTCTGTGGGTTACAAAAGGATTATGAGACCATCATTTCTTGAGGTGAGTGATTTATCTGGGAAGTTGGATATTAAAAGGCACAGGGATATGAAATGCAAACCAAACGAGAGTCATAAAATCCCATGACACTTTTATGTTTCAAAGCTAAAATATCAGCTATAATTTTCCTACTTCCAGCCTACATATTAACCTCTCCTTTATTTCCGAATTGGGTGCCAGATGGTTTCTGACACTCCTGGTTGGATCTCTGCATCTGGAAGCAATTCATCTAGTCAGTGGAATTTCTCAGGAAAATTATCTATTTACAGTCAAGTAGGTGGGGCAGCTACAGGACTGTTTACAAACTTCCTTCAAGTGATCAAATTAGATGGGATCACAGAACAGAAATGATTATTGCTATTTTATCTCCCTAATTTGGGACAGGAACTTACAGCTGTTCGATGCAGAGAGTTAGAGCACAAGGTAAAGAATTAGGAAACCTGGTTTTCCACTAATTTACTATGTCTTTGGGCAAGTAACTCTTCCTGTCTCAACTTCAGTCTCATCATAAATAAAAGTTGGGATAATGAAGGCAGTCTTTCCAACTTCAAAAGTTTGAATTTTATGGTGAATGGTGGGTGGATGCTGGGACAAGAGTCACATGGTGTTTTGGGTGAGCTGTGAAATATTGAGAGATTCCAGAAACTGCTGTAACGGCCCAGGCAGACAGACTAAGATGAAAAGGAGGAGGATCTTGAGGGCTCATATGCTCATAAGTCAGTGGTTGAGATTGGGGAAGAGACAAACCACAAGAGCAACAGCACAACTGTAGAAGTTCAGACACGCAGATTCCTGGTTTCTGCTTGCCTGACTTTGACAAGGGGTATAGTGTCAGATGTGAATAGGATGTTTGAAGAAAGGAAAAGAATAATCATACTGGAAAAAATCATGGAGGAAGACAGGAGGAACAAAAGAAGCGGAGAGTTCACGGAAGCAAAATCTAAGAAGACAGAATGCTACTCATTATTACCTTCCATAAGTATTTTCTATCACAGTTCTGGACATGCACTGGTTCAGGCCACAGCCTTCAGCTGTCTGGATTATTGCAATACATTTCCAACTGGTGCCCCTCGCTTCAGTCTTGCCCCCTCCAATCTATTCTGCATATGCAGCCAAAGTGATTTTCCTAAAACACACGTATGATAAGCATGTCATTCCTTTGCTTAAAATCCTCCATCAGCCTTCCCATTGTTTCTCTCAATAAAGTCCAGATTCTTTAGTATGGCTTTCCAAGATCATCATTCTCTGACTGTTTCATACCCCTCTGGCAATGGTTGGCAAACTTTTTCTGTAAAAGGTCAGATAGTAAATATTTTCTGCTCCACAGGCCAAATGGTCTCTGTGGCAACTACTCAACTCTGCCATTATGGCAAGAAAACAGCCGCAGACAGCGTGCAAATGAATGGGTATGGCTGTGTTCCAATTCAACTTTACTTATAAAAACAGTTAACCCTCCCACAGGCCTTAGTGTACTGACCCTATCATCTCAAGATCACCTCCCTCCCACAAACCCTTAACCCTCTGCACACAAGACCCACTGAATTAGTTGCAATTCCCTAATGGTACTCAGCTCTCTCTCAATACTGTGTTTTTGCACATACTCTTCCCTCCGTCTAGATCACTGTCCCCCATCTCTCTGTCCAGTTTACCTCCACTCATCATTGTGATTCAGTTTAAACTTTATTGACCAGCCTCATGCCAACATTCTGTTCCCACTTATCACATTGTAGTGTAATTGACCTATTTACAGGTCTTTCACACCTCACTAGGGTATAGGCTATCAGAGGGCAGGAACTGTGCGTTTCTCATTTCTGTAACAACCAAAGTGCTCCAGGCAATTAATAGACACTAATATCCATTTATTATTATAAGGATTTCATACCCAAGATATCCTTTGCTTTACTGCCGAGCTACAGAATGAATGCCTGGTATTGACTCTGATGATTAACTGAGTTTGGAAGAACATAGGCCATATTTTCAAACATTCCAGTTTCTAGAAGTAAGAGTTTTGATATAATGCCCTAGAAAGGAGAAAGTGAACTTAAGTCTCTTCAACTTACTTTCCTGTGTCATAGTTTATAAAATGAGAAAGAGAGCGAGAAAAAAACCCAACTCTATCTGTGTTATAGGGTTATTTGTAAGAATTACATGAAAAAATGAATGTAACACACTAGCACAGTTTTGAGCACATGAGTAAGAACTCAATAAATGGTAGCTAGTATTTCATAATCTTTGATAGTAATATTGGCAATGAACAAATTAATATTTGTTTATGGAAACTTCTTGACTTCTGGGTACAAAGAAGTTGTGAGCACTGGGAGCTGGCTCGCCTTCATATATTTTCATCAAAATAATCAATGAAATAATGAAAAGATGGGAAAAGCTTCGAGTGTTTGAAACTAGGAAAGTGTGCCATCCACAGGACAGAAACTTTGAGGAACCTCCAGGAGATATACTTCAGATGGGACCAAATGTTCATCACTCTAAGATTAACGCAGATACCTCTTCATGAAACAATGCAGAGACATGGGAAAGTGAGAGACCCGTGAAATGGATAATTAAGAGAGGCCAGAGAAGGTCAGGGGACAGAAGGGGAACACACCACTTGTCTGTATACTGTCTATAAATTCGTAGGATCTAAAGCAGCCTCCAGGGAAGCCCTGAGACCAAGGCCTTAGTTATCTTAAGAAGAAAGCTAGCAAGTAGCCACTCAAAGGAGACTAGACGTCTCTGCAACTTATTCCTGAGGTGGAGACCAGACGAAACACAACACTGGAAAGCGAACTCTGACCCAATGCTTTCAATAAACAAAAAGAAGAAACCATGGAAATGGGAAGTTCACCCACTGGCACTCCCTCTCTTCTTAGGTAACTGAATTACTAAACTATGAATAGAAATTCATAGTTAACCAGTTTTCCAGCTTAAGATTTGAGAGAAGTCTCAGGTGGAGAGTGAGAAAAACCAAATAAACAAATAAATAAACAAATTTCCTCTTTCAGATTGAGAAAATAGGATAAAAGCAATAGGAGGCCTATACAGACGTTCTGTAACATAAATGCTAAAGCACATACCACTTAAAATGCATCTGTAGATCGCAGACAAAGCTGGTGGTGTTTCCAAGTAAACGACATTCCATGAGGGGTCAAAGCAATATTCTCTTGTTTAGAACAACGAGAATATGAAAGCAGAAAGGACCCACTGGCACAAACAACCATGTGTTATAAGCAAAATTTTTGATTGACTGAAATAATACTCTGGGAACCATCAGCAAATAACACCAGATAGAACTCACATAATTTAAAGATGAATGAAAAACGAAAATGCAAAGTACTTATACAAATACTACAAAAAAGATGTGGGAGTCAGGGCCTGCCTGGTGGCTAGTGGTTAATTTGGCATGCTCTGCTTCAGTGGCCCCAGGTTCGCAGGCCCAGATCGGGGGCGTTGACCTACACACCACTCTTGTCAAGCCACGTTATGGCAGCGTCCCACATGCAAACTACAGGAAGATTGGCACAGATGTTAGCTCAGGGACAATCTTCCTCAAGCAAAAAAAGGAAGATTGGCAACAGTTTTTAGCTCAGGGCCAAGCTGCCTCACACACACACACACACACACACACACACACACACACAAACCAGATGTGGGAGAGAAACAAAATTCTTCTAGTGAATCAATAAAGAGGGAACACTTCCCCACTCATTTTATGAGGACAGTGTAACCCTGATACCAAAAAATCTGTAAAGGACTTTACAGAAAGGAATTAAAGACCTAAATAAATATGAGCACATATGATAATCATGAGTTGAGTGACTCGATATTGTGACAATTTCTCTCCAAAGTAATCTACAGATCCATACACTTCTGATCAGAATACCAGCATGTATTTTTGCGGAATTGACAAGCTTATTAAAAAATATATTTGAAAACGCAAAGGGCCAAGAAGAACTGAGATAATCTTTAAGAAGAACAAAATTGGAGAACATATATGGAGACACATCATAAAGTTACAGGAATTAAAAGAGTGTGATATTAGGAGCCTGGCCTGGGGCATGGTAGTTAAGTTTGCACACTCTACTTCGGTGGCCTAGGGTTCACAGGTTCGGATCCTGGGTGCAGACCTACACATCGCTCATCCAGTCATACAGTGGCAGCGTACCACATACAAAAGATAGAAGAATATTGGCACAGATGTTAGCTCAGGCCAATCTTCCTCAACCCCCCACCCGAAAAAAGTGGGATATGGAACAGGGATAGAAAATAGTGAGCAAAATGGAAAATCCAGTTGACCCACATATGACATGCACAGTCATCTAGTTCATGACAAAAGTACCCATGTAGTGCTGTAGTGCAAAGGATTGTTAATTGGGTAAGAGGAGCAGGAGCAACTGAATTTCCATATTAAAAAAAGGAACTTTTACTCTTATCGTCCACAATATATAACAGGACTGCTAGATGGATCATGATCATAAGTGTGAAGGTAAACTATTATAGCTTCCAGGAGATAACAGAAAAATATCTCCATGATTTTAACGATGGTTTCTTCAACATGTCACAAAAAGTATTTATAGTAGTGGCAAATAGGACTTTATTAAAATTAAGAACTTGGGTTCATCAAGACACCATTAAGAGAATGAAAAGGAAGACAGAGTGGGAAAAGATATTTTCAATCCATCTATCTGACAAAGGACTTATATCAAGTATATCCGAGTATACCTAATATTCCATAAATATATGTAAGACAGCAGAAATACTGAAGCCTATCCACATGAAAAGGAAAGGAATGATTAATTAGGAAAGTAATAAGAAGAGAGAAAACACTGTATTGGGAGAGAAACAAAAACAAGGGTAAATTTTATGCGATGAGCTTACAAGACATTGGTGAGAAATGTTTGTGGAAATTTAGTTAGTTCATCAATGAGAAGACAATATAAACTAAGAAGATATGCTTAGCATGTAAATGTTATTAAAACAATGACAAGGATAAATAATAGAATAGATGGGAACACTGTTGGAAAATTATTAAGCATTATCTTTTTGGATTTCAACAATCAAGTTTTCTTTTGGAATTCCCCAAAATCAACTTGGAAGGGATACAAAGTGGAAGATATTTCTGGCCTCCGTAGCTCAACTCAAAGGCAACACTGAGCTGAAATAAACAGAATATCTGGTGCTATTAATCATTTGTACACCAGGAACTTTATGAGTTCGTGTCAGACACGTTCCAGTTGCTCCTTGAGACCCACTCTCCACTCCCACTCCCTGACTCACTCTTCTCTCTGTGATGGGAATTGACATGTAGGAACCCCTCTGGCTTCCAGTGGCTGTGGTCATTAGGACATGCTTTCAGGAGATTGGCAGGGAGGAAGAAAGTGAGGTCCAGGCATTTATTCTCCACTTCCATTCCTGCAAGTTGCTTCGGGCTGGCCACTGCTCCTCTCAAGCGGGCCTTCTCTCCATATTTATTTCCTTCTAGGATTCCGTAACTGCTTCTACCTTCACACCTTTGAGCCTAGGATGGTTACTATCCCCGAGGAAGCCCACACATACCTTTGAAAATAGCCTCTTCATGGATCTTCCTCAAATTATCCTGATTTGAGGGTGCCCCCTGTCTCTCACTGAGTCTCCAACTGAGAAACACGAGGCAGGTGTCACTCAGAACATTTATAATCACACAGTCATTTCTCCCAAATTTAGGCAGAAACATCCTTTCAACAGCCTAGCCTGATCTTCTAATGATTTTTAGGGAAAGAGAGTCAATGTTTTCCCTAAATAACATATCCAGCATTAAACCAACCTTTGCTGACAGAAATTTATACTTTTTACACAATGAAAATCCATACCTCTTTCCCTCTTTATGCTTGTCACTGAGATCACAGGATATCTGCGTTAAGAAGAGACCTTGGACATCATCAAATCCAGACATTTCCAAATGGGTGTTTCTGTTTGTGCTCTGGATACATGTTCTAAGTTTCAAAAGGATAGATGGAAATTATTCATCTGTCTAGGCTAGCACCACAGGGGTTCTTCTGTTGTTTGCAATGTATTTAGTGGACAAAATCTTTCCAAACACACATCCTCTATGAAGAGTTGGGAAC
Organism: Equus quagga; assembly: GCF_021613505.1. Classification (NCBI taxonomy): domain Eukaryota; kingdom Metazoa; phylum Chordata; class Mammalia; order Perissodactyla; family Equidae; genus Equus; species Equus quagga. Next base: position 86,375,267 of record NC_060277.1, on the reverse strand, counting down.
TCACCAACACAGCTTAACCTCCTCCTTGTAGCTCAGAGAGGCTATAGCTTATCCAAATGCACTCAGTTAGCTTGTTGCATAACTTGGAATTCAGCCCTGGTTTTCCTGCTCCTCGTTAGTCCTCTTTCTATTGCACAATCCTCCTTCTTAGATGAAAACTTCTTGACCCAATACAGCTTTTATTATCCATGTTCCCTCGGGATAAATCTCCGAAAAGCAAACTGCCAGGTAAGCGTAGCCTCGCTTCTCAAAGCACAGTCTGAGAACCAGCTGCATCAAGATCTCAATATCACCTGGAAGCTTGTTAGAAAGGCACACTCTCTGCCCCTCCCTAAACCTGCAGCATCTTAACAAGATGCCCTGGTGATTCATATATACATGAGGATTTGAGACAACTCTGGCCTGTGGTCTTGCTAATTTCAGATCAATGAAAACACTTGTCAGTGGTCCATCCCCATCATCCAGATGCACAAGTCAATGCCTATTTTCCCCTACCTTCACCATCTGCAGTGGATTTGGCTGTAAGAAGGCTCATAAAGAGGAAGAACTCTTTGAAATCTCTTTCTTCCCAGGTTTAACAGAACAGAAGGTTGATGCTGTGTTAATATGACCCCACCTGCCACCTAAGAGTTCTTTGCTTCTAGGGTAAAATATTTCTGACTTGCCAAGTGTGGGTTGTCTTCAAGAATTAGAGCTCCTTGAGACCCATATTTCTTCCACTTCATTGCCTGAAACCTGCTAATGGAAAATAGGAAATAAAAATTGACGGAGATAGGAGTGGGGAGGCGGGGGGGTGGGGGGGGAACCCAGCTGGACAAAGGGAAATCATTTGGAAATTAAAAACAAAACAAAATATGAATCCAGGAGTCTGGGAGTTGAAAAGGGAAGTTTTATGTAATTCTAGCCAGTTGATGTCATTGTAGCCAGTTCTCTGACCGACTAGGGAGGCCAAGGGGAGGGGGATGTGGAAGTGGGAAGGACCTTGACGCTCTCCTTTGGATGTGAGGCTGAGCCTTATGCATACAGGGTGAGGTCAGTGAGAACAAAGGGATGTGTCTGAGCAGGAGCCAAGGTCATTTCCCTGCAGAGATGATTCTGCAGTCCCAAAGAGGGGCCCACTGTGAGTTTAAAGCTTCGTCATCCCTTCTGGGCCTCCCCCTCCCTCAGCCAGTCTTTCTCTGGCCTCTAGAGTCCACCCCTGTGCAGTGACGCCTTGCAGGCTTCTAGCTCTACCTCATCTGTGTTCAGGAATGGGAGGGTCGGGGCCACTGACACACACCGGTATCCTGCAGCCTATTATTTCCTGCCTGTCCTGGCTCCCCTCCAAGGCCCAGCATGACAGGTGGATGAAGTTCACGAGAAAGCTCAGCAATGGGCCAGTTTTCCAGGAATGCTGCTGCTAGCTAGATTCACAAACTAAGCCACCCCCACCACCCCAGGCTGAATGGAGAGCCAGCTGAATGGGGCAGAATTTTTTTTACTCTGTCTCCAGTCTGGATCCTGTGATTGTTTCAGGTCATATAAGCAACTGCCTCCTCAGGCTCCAGGGTTCCAAGAGCTTCCAAAGCCCTGTAAGGAACAAAGGCTCTGAACTCATGCCTCCCTTCCCAAACCAATGGTCCGCAGTTGAGGACTGGAAGGAAGGACAAGTGCCATTGGGAAGCATGGGAGCGGGGGAGTGTGAGGACCTCAGACTGCCTGAGTGAGAAAGTCTGGGCATGACGTAGTAATCTGATTGTGGAAGGAGGAGATGGGGAAAAGCAAACACAGATCACAGCTTTTAATAGGTGATCCAGAAAGATTTAGACAGCTAGATTAAATTTAGAGAGAGGAATTATCCCATTTGTACTGAGCTTGGAGATTGTCAAAGTGTCTGGTCTTCCAATATGCTTATGACTTTGTTCCACAAGTAAAATTGTGAGTTAATAGGATAAATAACCATGCAAATGATTCTTGTTGATTTCCTCAGGCTGAGTAGTTTAAAGCAAGGCTGTCATATATGGCCCATTCAGCAGAGCATTCACTGAGCACTCACCTATGCCTCCCCCTGTCCTGAGAGGGAAAGGAGAAACCAAGGGAATGCAAAAATACATAGAAGTCCCTGCCCTCCTGGAGCTCAGAGGCAAGCAAGAAAGACAGACATGCAGGCGGATAAATTGTAATGCGGTGTGGCTAGCATCCAGATGGAGGCATGTGCTAACGCCATGGCAACACAGAGGAAGGAGACACAGAAAAACACACCAATGCCGGGGGAGAGAGCTGCACTCTTTCCAGTTCCGGGTCAGCAGAGGCAGAATGGGATGGGCCTGGCCCACCGGATGTTAAGAGCGGAAAACCGGCTAATGGAGCTGGCAGTTGGGGAAGGTGACTTTGGGTAAAGGGCAATCTGTGGGCCAGGGTCAGCATCTATTTTATCCTGGGCTCTCATTGGATGGTAAGTAATCACCACCTGTTCCTGCTATGAGCCTAGGCACCAACTGGGACTATTTGCAGAAGTCCCTAAAAAATTCCCAAGAATCAGCAAGGCTGCTGGGGGAGCTAGCTTCAGATTCACACAGATGTCCTAGAGATCTGGAAGGAAATTATTTTGGGATAGAAGCGTGTGTTCCAAGATCCTGGCCAGTATCTAGATGACTCACTTCTACTCTTGCTCCATGATTAAATATTAAGCACATCTTCCTCATGCTGTAGTATCAGTGCAAAGGAACAAACCAGAAGAGCCAATTGTCCCTGACCCCAAACCTCTTCCATCTTGTCCACAGGTGGGGAGGGGGAGATTACTCGAATTTAAGGTGAATAAACCTTCTTACTGCCTCTGTACAAGGTTTGGAAGAACGGTGAGCAAGGGGATGGACTCATCTCTGCATATATATAAATATATAAACATATATAAAATACCCTCCCCTCAGTGACAGGGTCTTTGAAGATTATGTTTATTATAGGAAAATGTTTCACTTTCTTCGTAAGGCACTAGATGACATTTTTCTAAATATCAATGTTTTTGAGAGCAGGGGAGTATGTGCACATGCGTGCACAAGTGAGTAGGCCTTTGAATCAATATTTATTTTTGGAAACTAGGAAGAAAGAGAAAGAATCCCTGGATGTCACACTGAGAGGGGTCTATCAAAAGGGACCACACCTGGAGTAACCAAAGTCCACCCTAGGCTGTTCATTCTGTTGGGATATTAAAGTCCAAGCTTGGACTGTCTTGCCAAGGTCCCTATCTCCCTTATTCTCTCTTCCCTTCTCCTAGATATTATTATTCTTTTTTTTTTTTTTTTTGAGGAAGATTAGCCCTGAGCTAACATCTGCCACTAATCCTCCTCTTTTTGCTGAGGAAGACTGGCCCTGAGCTAACATCCATGCCCATCTTCCTCTACTTTATATGTGGGACGCCTGCCACAGCATGGCTTGACAAGTGGTGCATAGGTCCACACCTGGGATCCGAACTGGCAAACCCCAGCTGACGCAGAATGTGTGAACTGCACCACCAGGCCAGCCCCCCCCCCCGCCCCCAGGTATTATTCTAAGGGGAATAAATGAGACTTTGGAAAATTGCAGTAAGTTACTGTGCTCCAGCACTTGTGCTATTGTGGTTAGGACAGATATGGGCATGGGTCTTACTTCTCTGGAAAAAGAGTGGAGGATCCCTAAGAAGTGAGATTATTTGAAATGCAAAGGCTTAATGCAAAAACAAAAATCGGCACTCTGTGAGAGAAAGGGCCAACTTCAGGACAGAAAAGTCATACTTTCTGAAGAGGAGAGATTTATGCTCATGAGGCACTTCCCCTGTAATGGTTTTAAGTTATCTTGGTCTCTTGCTTTGTTCTAGGAAAACAGTCATATTTCACCTTAAGTTTGAAGTTGGTTTCTCCTACTTTGCAATTCCCCTCTACCTATAACAACACTTTGGTAAATTTTAATTCACCTTTAAAGACTTCTGGGAATGCTATTGTAGGAATTGAGGCCTTTCCATTTTCCTCTTTATTGATTGAGACCCTTGTTACAGTCATAGCATTCTCTTAAGAAGAACAGCATCCAGGCATTCTTGGTGGGAGTAAACCTGAGACCAAAGATCCTTTCCAAAAAATACCTGAGGGAGGGTCTGTTGAAAGAGCTTTGGGTATTTGGATCCAGGAGGAATTACAAAAGAAAAAGAAAAATTCTCATGACCTTGTTGCCCTCCAGAAGTTCTAATTTACTCAAGAAGATAAAGCACACATACACGAATCTATTTCCCAGCTGCAGTCATCGTTCGCCCAACTCGATTTCCCTATTGTACTCCTATATTTATGAGTGACACCACCACCATCCATTCAGTTTCCAAGCCAGAAACTTGGGTGCCAAGTTTAATTCTTTCCTCTTCCTCACCCTCTACAAATAATTAGTCTCAAAGCCTTGCTAGTTCTATGCTCCCAAAATATTTGTGATATTTTCATTTGATACTGCTGCAGAGAATGACATTGGAGAAGATAGAATGGGGAAGCCTCTGGATTTGGCAACCAGACAAGCTTTAATCACTCGTGAGGGAGCAGTTCCAGTAGCCAGATTATAAGGGGTTAAGCAAGTGCAGGTGATAAAGAAGAAGGGATGGCCACTGTACCTGATAAATATTTGGGAGTAATAATATTCAATACATGCTCAAATTAAAAAAGAAAAAAGTCCAAATTATGCCTCCTTCAATGATTCAAATGAATACTCACCCTTCCTATTCCACTGTTCTATTTCATAATTTCTTTTTCCTTTTTTAATTAATTCTACCTCTGGAGAACTGAGTATAAAAATCATGATAATAGTATTTTGTGAAAATGTTAACCTTTCTCATGTAAGAGCCTGGGCAGCAAGATTCTCCCATCTATGCAAAACTACAATACAAGTTTAAGAACCTCTGGATTATGAAATGGTGAATAATTTTTGGCCCCAAATCCGTGCCTCATTTTTTCTGGTGATTACTAGTCTTTGTATATTTCTGAATTGTTTCTAGTTCCCCAGCTTACTTTCTGTCAACTAAACAAATCTCTTTACTATTTGTGTGGTCTTGGCTTCTTTTTTTCTTGGCATTCTCATTTTATGTTATTTTCTCCCATCTCTCCATGCATCTATAATCACAATCAACTTCCAGATTCAGTTAAGATATGATTTTAAAATGTATAGAGAATCTAGCAGCCAGAGTGTTCAGGTCTGAGTATTGGGTACTCCACATAATGGTTGAATGAATTTGCAGAAAAATTTAATGTCTGATCCTCAGGTGCCTCACCTATAAAATGCGTGGACACTATATCCTCTTGCTAAGGGTTGATGCAGGGCTAAATAAGAGAAAATGTGACGGTGCCTGGCTCATAGTAGATGTTAATAAATGTTAGTTTCTTCGGATAATTTCTTGAAATTTTCCTACTCTTTTCTCAGCTACTGGCTTGCATTTCCAATTTCCTGCAGACGTGTCTGCATATGAGTCTTTCTAGTACCTCAAATTCAATGTACCTAGACTAATGAAGTCACCATTTTCCATCAAACTTGTCCTTCCCAATTCCCCCCATATTTTTGTTAATAACGCCATCAGTCTATCACTCATCACATTTTTCTACCCAGCCCTTGTTCCAGTCTCCACTGATACCTGGCAAAGGCAATGAGATGCCTTCAAGTTGTCTCCAGGTAAGAGCAGAAACACTTGTGTCTAAATAAGAAATAACAGGTGCAGACAGCGGCAATCCACTTAGAAAAATTCCTTGGAGACCTTCTAAGCCTGACTGCCCGTCTCCCCTTCACTCTTTTTCTGGTCTGCAATGTTTGACTCCTGATCCAGACTTAGGATCTGCTTTTATCTTTGATATGTGAGGATCCAACTCAACTTTTCTAGACTGCGGATTAATGGCTAATCTCTGGAACCTCAACTATTACAAATACTCATTAACTGATCTCCCTTTATGCAGTGTCTTCCCGTCTATTTCAGCCTTCCAAAAGGGATCACCTTAATTATCGAAATAATTCCTTTAATAATATTACTCCTCTACAGATAAACCTCAATAACACCCCTTTTGTCAACAGCATATATATCAAATTATTTTGCTTGGAAATTATATGAGGAACTGTAGAACTTTGTTTCTACCTATTTTTCTAGACTTATCTCTGACCATTCCTCTAGATGAATTCTTTGCATTAATGTCAATCTAATTTATTTACTCTCTAAGCAAAGTATACTTTTCTTTTTGGCTGAACAACAATTCAACCAACTTATCTTCTTAATTTGGGGAGAATCTTTCCATTGTGTTACTCCTGATGGGAGGCAAGGTCAAATGCACCACTTCTCCCCTCCTTGCTTCCACAGTATCAGCACTGAATTTGGCTTAGCCAATCAGCTGCTCCCACCCAGGATGACGAATACTGAGTGAGCCACGCAGACATAGAGGAGCAGTTGGAATTCATTTACAGCGATGGTGGTGGCATTGGCTGAGTCGTCTGGCAGTTGCGGCAGCATTCTGCCCAGATTCTTTTTGCTGAAAGGCTATTGTGCTTCTTGCTTCTGGGCTCTTGGGAGTACACTTCCTTCCTCTCTTTTTCTGAGCCCAGTCCTCTAGCTCTCTGATGGTTCTCGAGGCCACTAATATTATTGCAATCCATTTCTGCTGTCCTTCTTACAAGCAGAGATGATTTCTGTTTCTTTCAACCCTAAGAATCCTAACTTATATATCCCCAAACATCCCTCGTTGTTTTAACCATTGTCTCTTTGCTCAGCTAATTCCGTGTGTGGAATGCCTTTCTTACTTCTCTCTGCTTTTCCATATTCAGCTCAAAATCTCACCTTTCTTCATTATTCTTACATTTTCCAAGTGTACCCTATGAGCCAGATCCTGGACTAGGAATATACAGAGACAAAATATACACAGACAAAAGACACAGCCCCTCTGCTCACTGGAGATGGCATGCTAGTGAAAGACAAACATACAAAAAACAACTACAGTTCAACAAAATAAAAGCCAAGAAGGAGCTCTGTACCATGTTCATAGGGCATGAAGGGAAAAGTTCTTACTTCAGTAGAGAGGGAACTTGTCAGGTACTGAACTGGAGGAAGGGTAGTACAGGCACAGAGTAAGCACGAGCAGTGGCAAGGAGGCATGAAAGAACGTGGCAGTAACTGAGCAATGGCTGAAGTTCAATGTGACCTCGACATAGGACATGAGGGCAAGAAGAGTGGTGGAAATAAAGCTGGAAGTGGTTCCTATCTGACAAGCTCAGTGATGTGGGCTCCATCCTCCAGGCCACATTCTCCAAACCTTTTTGGTTGTGCATTCTATCAAAAATTTTTGAGCTTTCCTTCGAATATATGTGCACTTACTTATAAATCTTATTTGGTATTATGATCAATTCGTATATGAAGTATTATATTGATTTCATGTTTAAATAAAAAATGTAACAATAAATACAGCACTAACATGGTCTTCTCACACTCCGAAGGCTTGCCTTGCTTGGCCTCAATCTGGTGTTAATAGAAGAGTTGATTAGAAGATAAAAGCCTATTTCCTTTTTTGTAAGATAATTCTACTAGCGGCATGGAGAAAGGACTGGAGCAAAATCTTTGAGTTTTGACGTGTGTAAAATTCACCCAGATTGCTTTAAAAATAAAGAACCAGAGTCCCCAGTGAGTTAATGGAACTGAGCAACGTTCATCAATAGATACTAACATTATAAAAGGACAACCAGACATTCAGTGCCCCCAGATGGAAGTATTCCATACTTCACACCAGCTATAAAGTGTTCTCACCCAAAACATCAAATCAGAATCGGATCAAGGCTTTACATTTAAATGATAATAAGGATATTATTAGCGATTATTACATAATTATTAATAAATAAATAATAAAATACAAGTAAGTAAAATATAATAAATTGTAAAATTAGTTCTTATATGACATTATTATGTAAATTAAAGGAAATAAAGGGTTAAAGGAAATGTTAAATGATACCACAAGTTTATAAATCAGCAAAATACAGACTATGGGAAACTCTAAAGTACAAGCAACCTGATATCTTCAACAAATAAGGAGCAAGGAAAGGAAAGAAAAGAATGGTAGAGGAACAGAAAAAGAGACAAGTCGGGGCCAGCCCAGTGGCGCAGCGGTTAAGTGCACACGTTCCGCTTTGGCGGCCTGGGATTTGCTGGATCCCCGGTGCAGACATGGCACTGCTTGTCAAGCCATGCTGTGGCAGGCGTCCTGCATATGAAGTAGAGGAAGATGGGCAAGGATGTTAGCTCAGGGCCCATCTTCCTCCGCAAAAAGAGGAGGATTGGCAGCAGATGTTAGCTCAGGGCTAGTCTTCCTCAAATACAAACAAAAAAAAGAGACAAGCGATGTATCGCCAATTGCAACGTGGAGAAGTCATTTGGTTTTTGATTAAAAAAATTGAGACAACATGGAAAATTTGAACACTGACTAGATGTTAGACATAAAGGAAATATTAATTTTTTAAGGTACCATAATTGTATTTAGATTTTTAAAAAGTTTTTATCATTTAGAGTTACACACTTGTTACCAACTACTTGCTCCGAGGAACTCAAGGGTGAATTTGGAAGCATTTCTCTGTTTTTCCAAGTTGTTTCTTTTTTTTTGCTTTTGTTATGTAAAGGAGATGCCATCATCAACCACCCTGACCAGAGGAACCCCCGCCACAAGAGCGATGCCTACGACTTTTGCCTTATTTTTAATGCCAAGATCTCTCCAGGAGGAGCTCATGCCTTATGTGTATGTGGAAGCATGTTTTCCAACTGAGCCTGCACAAGCGAATACCCACCTCCCCCTTTTGAATAGTCATTCCCCATCTGAAATAAAAGTCCTTGCTTCCCTTTGTTCCGGGACACCATGACTTTGGAAATGATCCCACATGGTCTCCTATTTGCTGCAGATACACTTTATTTTGTGAGGCAACTACTTCTGCTGGAGAGTCTGATCTAACTCACCAGGAGGCGAACCCACTTTGGTTTCCGTAACACACTGAAATATTTACAGATGATAGGACATCTGGGACTTGCCTCAGAATAATCCAGGGTAGGCAGCTTAGTCAAATCAGATTGCCCATGGGTTGATAATTATCAAGCTGGATGATAAATACATGGTAGTTCATTATGTTTTTCTCTTTACTTTTGAACATATTTGAAATTTTCCTAACAAAAAACATTTTAAATTCATATTCCTGGGTTTCAGCCTCTAGAGATTCTAATGCCTGCCATAGATCTAAGGCAGAAATCTAAATTTTTAACAACTGCCCCAGGGAATTTGGAATCAGATCTCCCCTAGCCCACAGTTTGAGAGAATTAGATGAGACAGTGCAGTGACTTGAAGGAAGGAAAGCAAGAAGGAAAAGTTTGCAGTCTTTAGTAGGAGAAATTGCTGCTCAAGATAAATATCTGCCAATTTTATTTGATGATTATTTACAAATAATTGCGCCAAATCTTAGCAGCGTTGGTGTATAATAATGATTCAGGCTGTGATTACTGGCGCTCTTTCCTGACATGGGCCTTTTTCTCCATCAGATTTTTTAAGAGTCCCCTAATGCTTACCTCATGAACCAAGGCTAATTCCCTGATTAGATAATCACCCTTGTGACTGCTTTCTTCCTAATCACAATGGTAGGAGAGGTGTTGCCAGGCCTTCCAGGAAAGGAGAGACACCCAGTTGTGACCCATTAAATTGACATCAGCTCTCACTCCACCCCTTCCAGGAGGAAAGGCTCTTAGAAGTTTGGAAAGGATTGGGAGCAGAGAGGTGGCCCATCCACTCCGGTGTTCAGGTCACATCACCTCTCACGCACTCCCCACCCCCTTTTTCTTTCCACTTTTGGCACTTTTTCAACTGGAAAGTGCCCTAGGCCTTGGATTGTACAATGCGCTGGGGTGTGTGATGAAGACAGGGCTGGCCGTGTCATAAGGCAAACTAACTGACAATGGGAAGGTCTTGCCTTAGCTCCTCAGAACAAGGGTCCCTCTCCAAGCCATTCACCTGCAAGTGGCCCTCCCAGCAGTCAATACCAAATGCTGCTGCTGGCTGAGCTGCCTGGGGTTGCAAGCGTGCTTTACATCCAGAAAAAGCTCTGCTGTCCTGCCAGCAACAGAAAAGCAGTCTTCCAGAAGAATCTCCTCCTTAGCTTGAGTGCTTCCAGGCTTCAGACGTGTCTGAGATCAACTCACCTGAGAGTAGGTAGATGGAATGGCTGCATTCCACCCCTCTTCCCCAATACACTGTGAACTGCAATGACCTTGCCTCTCCCACACAATCCAGAGAGACCTCATGGTACCCCACTGATACGGAAATGAAACAACAATAGCCAGAGATGGGCACTGTTCACATCCTGATTTTATAGATAGAGACTTTCAAGTTTAAGGTCTCAGTGACTTATCCAAGATCACTCTGCTCAGGGTCAAGAGCTATCATCTGGTAATCTTGCTTCAGGCTTTGTGCATTTAGCTCCCTCAGGGGTTCTTGGTTGTTTGCCTTGATGCAATCAACTTGCTTTTTATTTTTTTTATTTTACAAGGAAGATTGGCCCTGAGCTAAAATCTGTTGTCAATCTTTCTCTTTTTGCCGAGGAAGATTGACTCTGAGCTAACATCTGTGCCAGTCTTCCTCTATTTTATGTGGGACACCGCCACAGTGTGGCTTGATGAGCAGTGCTAGGTCCATGCCTGGGATCCACACCTGCGAACCTTAGGCCACCGAAGTGGAGTGCCTGAACTTAACCACTACACCACCAGGATGGCCTCTTAACTTACCTTTTAAATCCTATCCTGCTCCTCCTCTCTGAAGATAATCCAAACTCTCGCCAACGTGGACTGTGTGCATTTTCCTGAACATGTCTCACTTATTCCCACATATTTCCTTTTCCTGTAGCTTTTCCTTCTTCCTTAAATGCTTTCTTCCTCTCAACTCCAATTTCTCTGAAAGCCTGCTCCAGCTTCAAAACCTTTTAGGGTTCATTCCCTCACGCTCATTCATAAATGACATTTCCCTCCTCTGCATCTTCATCACATTCTGCTGATAACATTTTTTGCCATTTACCTTTTTGTTTTTTCTTGTATTTTTCTTATTTTGGCTTTACGGTCATGCATATACTTGCCTTGAGAATCTTGTTGTATTGCAAACTCTCTAAGGCCAAAGACCATTTATACTCAACTTCTTATTTCCTCCAACATTTACAATAGTGCTTTGTATATAGTAGGAGCTTAAAAAAACCTATTGAATTGGATGTACGCCATCTTGAAATATATAAACTTAGTTTTCATTTATCAAAATATGGTTAAATGTAAAGGGGAAGTGAGATGCCGCAAAGGACTAACCCTGGGATTAAGCCTTACACAGTTAAAACCAAAACTTCTTAAACAGCATCATAGCTTCTGTCTTTGCTAAATCTGTATTTGCATACCGAAAATGAATTGCCACTGTGTTTTGCATGTCTTGCTGCCACTTCTCTGCTTTAAGCAGATGGCGAAGTAGAGACGAGAAGACGGAGCTACAGAGCTGCCTGGGGAAGTTGGAGTATTGGGATGCTAGCCCCAACCTTCCTTGCCCTTTTGTGATTCCGGATTGGATTGGGTGTGTGAGGAGGGAAAGGGCAGCTCTCTGGGGAGATTAAGAATAAGGTCTGAAGGATGAAGATCAAAGAACAGCTCTGGCCGCAGACCATGTATTTAACCGTAGTGACCGGCAGGGGCTCTCTGATCTCCATCCTCCTCCATACCCCCTGTAATCTCACACTGCATTTTGCACCCTTTCCAGGGATCACCATCCTTCTCAATTACCCCCCACGCCTGTTTCTTCAAAGCTCCACCTCCTGCAAGAGTATAGGTCTGCTGTGCATCTGCATTTACCCGCTGTCTAGCCATCAGACAGCACCACCAAGAAACGTTCTGCAAAACTAATAGGACCAATTTTCAGTTAGTATGAAAGTTCAAGGAAAGTTTGTTTAAACCTTTCTTAAAATATTTATCCAAAATGAATTATCCTAATTGGGATTCCACAGCATTTACTTCACTAACTAAACTGCAGCCAAGTCGTAAACCTTATAAAAGTTTATCTTTTAAATCATCTATTGCGTGTTATTTGAAATTTACTTCAAAATAATCTGGTGGTAAGTGGGAGTTGGGGGGAGGGTACAGATGAACCAGCACAGGTCATGAGTTGATAATTGTTGAAGTCAGGTGAGGGGTACCTGGGGGTTCATTACACTATTCTCTCGTTTTAGTATATGTTCGAAATTTTCCTTAATAAATTTTTTTTTGTTTTTTTTTTAAAGATTTTATTTTTTTTTTCCTTTTTCTCCCCAAAGCCCCCCGGTACATAGTTGTATATTCTTCATTGTGGGTCCTTCTAGTTGTGGCATGTGGGATGCTGCCTCAGCGTCCTTTGATGAGCAGTGCCCTGTCAGCGCCCAGGATTAGAACCAACGAAACACTGGGCCGCCTGCAGCGGAGCGTGCGAATTTAACCACTTGGCCACGGGGCGAGCCCCTATAATAAATTTTTTCTTGAAAGAAAAACCTATTTGTTTTCAGATTCTTCCTCCCCACAATACTAGTGTGGTTAACTCTTCTGTTTTAGAATAGAGGAATCACTTAGTTGGGTCACCTGCTTCCGCTATGTTTCTTATTATCCCAACTGGTATCACCATCTTTCCTGGAGCCAGCTTGGTGAAACATGTGTCTGTCTGCTTGGTGGATCTCAAGTATCATCCACAGAGTGGCCTGAGAATCTTGGGCATTGCCAACCTGAATGCACAGACTCCTTTTGTAACCATTTAAAAATATGCCATGGTAGCAGGAGTTCCAAGCTCGAGGGTTTTGTTTTCACTGGAGACTTCAAATACTGCCGCTGGGCTGCAAATAGAATCTAGGATGGTGGCTTGTTTGCAAAAGTCACTGTGTTCTTTTTCTCTTTCCTCTTTTCTTTCTCTCTCTCTCCTTTTTCCTCTATTGGAAAAGCATCTTGTGGTGGACTGTTACCAATTAGTGGATACAATAACTCTCTGGTGTTAAATATTTCCAGGATATCAATAAGGAAAGCTGTTTGGATTGCTATGAATGACAGTAAATCGGCACCCTGTGACCCTTTTTTTTTAAAAAACTGTATTGTTGGTCTGGGAGAAAAACAAGCTCAAAACCCAAATGTGAGACCCTGTATGGAAAGATGACACGCAAGTTGTGCTTCACAGGTGTTTTGACACCAGCAAGTCAAACAGGGTATTTCTTAAATCATCGGAGGAGACAGACTTGCTATTTGATCCACAGTAGAGCTTGCCCTGCACAAACCACATCCAAAATATTATTCCTCCCAGTGGGCAATTCTCTACAACATCAGTCACTGGCAGACATCCCTTGAAAACTGCTCTCAGGAACTTCTCCCAAGGTGCTGCTTTTCTCTACAGCTTGTCTGATTCCATGAGGCCAAAGAGACTTCTTGAATAACCAAGAAAGGCAAAGTAAAAAAATAAAAGAGCAGTCCTGCTGGTTAGAATCCTGGACTGTGGAGGAAGATGGCCCAAGAGACTGGATTTACAACTGTCAATCACCCCTCTCATTTTGCACAGGAAAGACATTTCTTTAATCCACCTGTTCACTTATTTATCATGCGATGTGTTTCCTCTTAATTGTCACTCAGGCAAAAGCCTTTATGTTGTAAGGGGACACCCTAGTATTTTTAATGACCTTAGGCAAAGTGATTGACACCAGATCCTGGAGTCAGATGTTCCTAGTGACGCAACTTGTTCTCCCAGTAGCAGAAAAGCTTCCTGCCGTGATTAAGTCAGAACTGGGAAAGCGCGAAAATGTGTTGTCAGCCTTCCTCCCAAGCAAGCACTTTTATTATAGAGTCTAGTTGCAGAGGAGCAAAGTAACACAAATCTTCCCTCCAGATAACCTTTCTCTCTCTGAACTAGCCACTCTATACAGAAAGGCATGTGTGCCAGGCACTCGAAATACTAATGATCACAGTCATGCCTTCTCCAAACTTTCAGTTTTTCTGACTCTGCTCCTTTCCCCCTTTTCCATTTGTTTTTCTGGGTTCATGTGACAATGTGATCACAACTGATTTATGACTGGCAGGCTGCCCGTCTCTGAACTCCCGTTAACTACCTCGGTCAAGCAAAACAAGAAGCAATCCATTCTGTATTTGAACTCGAAATGGAAAATCATGTGTGTTTGCCTTTCTTGATAGCAGACCGAGATGGAGCAAGAGTGTAATTCTATTTTTTTTGGACATGGCCTACACTTCCCAGTGAAAATGCTTGAGAACCTGAGAGCAATGGGTGTCAGATCCACTGCGACCAGCACTGGGTGATCCACACCACGTTAAAATAACACAAAGGACTGTCTCAATGCCTCCTCCCAGGGTTATCTCTACTACTCTTCAGGGGTCCTAGGCAAAGGGTATTTTTAGAATGTGGCTGCCTCCTGAGTGAGCAGTCTCACCTACTGATTCATTGATTTACCAATGTTGTACCACAACTGGTGCAACGAGACCAGAACACACGTAAGGCTGTGGCCTATAAAAATCTGCCTTTAACTTAGAAAGGAAGGGAAAACCAATAGAGAGTATGTTGCATTCCCATTCCTTTTACACTCAAGACTCTTACAGGTGTTTATTCCAAATTACCGTAGGCATTTTGTTCCCTTTGTATCTTGATATCGGAGTACCGAAATCCAGATATACGAACTTAATACATAGATTGGGAAGTCAACCCTATAGGCTTTTATTGTTTTTGTAGAATTATGCCTGAACTATCTTAGCCAGACTTATCTTAATTCAATCACAAAACGTTTCTTTTTACTGCTTGAATTTCCAATACCCAGATGTGCTTAACACATTCTAAGTGTTCAGCAAATATTGGGCAAATGAGAGAACAAGTGAATGAAGGAATTTAGAGGAGCCCGGCCTCCGAAGGGAATCAGCAATTCCCCAACACGGCTGCATACCAGAATCACTTCTAAGCTCTTTATTTTCATTTGTAATGTTTCTCCAAGCTCCGCTTTATTTTCCCTTCTCATTCTATACCCTTTAAAGTTAGTTATTGCTCATTACAGTAGTTCAAACAATATAAAAGCATCTGAAGAAAAATTTTCTCCTTTTCCTTGAAGGAATACCCCAATGATGTAAATGCTCTTAACAATTCACCATATGTTCCTCTATAATTTTTCTTAATTTAAACAAGCTCAAATACGCTTCCAATTTATTTTATAAGAATGGTAGTGTATGATAAATATTGGTTGAAAGCTTGCTTTTTTACATAATGTATTGCAGCCACCCTTCCAAGTTAATATAGTACATACCAATCTGCCTCATTCATTTCATTAGCTACATAGTATATGTAACAGACGCACCGTCATTCGTTCAAAGACTGTTTTTGTGTATGAGTGTGCAAATGCTGGAAATGCAGAAAGAAATACTCTCGTAATTGTATTATATCTGACATTCAGATAAATTTCCACAAGTGAAATACAGTTGGAATAAAAGAATACGCATTTAAGTTTTAATAAAATATGGCCATCTTACCTGATCGCTCACTTTCATAAACACCATATTTGTCAGTATTCTACTTCATCATAAATCTATTGAGAAATAAAATGGTAACATATTTTGGGTATTAATTTGCATATCCTGGAACATTTGGTTTGTTTTAAAATACCAATCCTGGGTCCCACTTTGAATCCACTGAACCAGCACCTCTGGGGTCGGCACCTGGGAATCCTGGTCTTTACAGAGCTCCTCGGTGAGTCAGACGCATCAGCGCTCAGATGGGCATTTGGGAACCACGGATCAAGACATTTTCTTTATTGAGTCATAAGCTCTATTGAGACATAAGCTTCTATTATTTAAAAACAAAAAACCTCTCAAAAGCTACAAGAGCTGGTTAGTGAAAAATGTACATGCGTATCATGTTATATTTTCTACATGATTTAAAGCTATACACTTATTTCAGATGTTGATGAAAATCTCAGTTTACCACCTTAACTCTTTTAAAATGTCTGTGTCCAATAGAAAGAACAATAAAGCACCTCTGTAGGCATAACCATTTAAGACTTATTGAAATGTCCTTAACTGCAGGGCCCAGAGGCATAGAACCCCAAGGGAGGGCATTCTACAGGAACCTACAATGCCCAGGTTAGTGAGGCAACAGCAAGATGGAATGAAAAGACAGAAGACCTGGATCTGGGTGAGTCTTGTTTCTATCATATATGAACTATTTGACCACAAGCAAACTATTTAACCTGTCCAAGCCTCAATTTCTTTATCTCAAAATGAACATAATATTTCATTGAGCTTCTGGAAGGAGTTAGCAAGGAGATGCAAGTGAAAATGCTATGTCTACATCAAAGCACCAGGGAAATGCTAACCAGCCCTCTACCAGGTAGCATCAGGGTTATTTTTGAGATACGTGAATTTGGTTATGGATATGCTGAATGCAGCTTCTGATCGAGAAAACAAAACATTGATATGTACATGGATTTGGAGGAGTGGGTTCCTTCCAATATGGCTGATTGCAAATTTCTGAGTCAATCCATTTTCTCTCAGTGTTTGCAATTTCACTCATGAGGTAAATGGCTGTTTTTCTATTAACATCTCATTTAAAGTTCTGTAGTTTTATATGTCACACGAACTCACTCAAAGCATATGTCAGTTGTGCTTTAAAATTAACTATTGAGTACCAGTCATCAGCATAAAGCACTTTATATCTAATGATCAGTTTATACTTAGTACAACCCTATGAAGTGTATCATTAGTATTCCCATTTCCTTTATGAGAAAACTAAGGCATAGAGAAGCTGACTTGCACAGAGAAGGCACACTGCTAGTAAGTGGTAAAGCTGAATGTCAAGTCTGAATACTTTGTCTCTAGAGTTTGTACCTTTAACCACAGAGCAACCTTGTCTTCAGGGAAGATAGTTATTGATGTGATGAGGAGGAGGGAGATTTTAGTTATGGCGAGATCTTTTATTCAGGATCCCCACAGCGCGCATAGATTGAAGTGTTTGTGCTCAATTAGATCCTGAACATTTGATCCTTTAGTTGTAACTTTGAGCCCTTGGATCTTGGAGTCATTGAGCCTCTTTGGTTGGACGGAATTTTGCCATTGATAAATCCCCTTAACAAGTTATTTCATTTTTGCCTTACAATGATCCAGCGAGGTGGAGAGGCTGAAGGCTAGCTCTCTCCTTCCTGACCTTTCAGCATTCACTCATGGTGTTCCTTCTGGGAATATCCCTCACCGCTCCTCCTTAGTCCCTCCCCCTGGCTAACTTCTCTACCTGCCCTGGTCTTTCAAGTTACCACCTGCAGGAAGCCTTCTTCAATTCTCCCTAAAGTGTGTTAAATTTTCCTGCCCTGCGCTTCTGTCACACTCTCTCTCCAGTTTCAGGCTGTGGCTGGCTGATATTCTGAATCTTGAATTTTCCACACAGGAAACTCAAGAAGGCTGAGAATAAAAGCACCAGCTTTGGTGGCAAAAGATGTGGCCAGAGTTCTGAGTCAGTCCCTTGCTCGCTAATAGGAGTGTCTTGATATTTGCAAAATGCTACAAATATATGGAAGTTACTAGAAGAAGACCTGGCTTCGGATGGCAAATGATTCAGTAATCATCTACATTTTTAGTCCTGGTTTCTCAAAACTGTTGTCTTGCTCTTTAGTTTAAGCTGAGACTCTTGGCTCTGTGTTGCTCAGCTTCTGCTTGGGACGTTATTCTTGAATCAGGTCTTGAAAGGTTACCGTGTACCACGGAGTGTGCCTGTGTACCAGGCATAGTGGTTAAGTGAATGGGTTCTGGAGTTTGAACTCAGACCCTACTCTTTGCTAGCTGTGTGATCTCAACAGTTGGCTTAATCTGTGACTCAATTTTCTCATCTGTAAAATGGAGATGATAATAGTACCTACTTCATTGGGTTCTTATGAGGATCAAATGAGATCACCCAAGCAAAGCCCAGAACACAAAGTTTGGGGCATCCTGAGTGCTTATCAGTGCTGTTGTTAGCATTTTGAGCTAGACTGCCAATCTCTAGTCTGGCTTCCTGGTCTCCAGAGTTACCTCTTGTTCCTTTGCTTCTTCAAAGCCCAAATCGAAGTCTTAATTTTCCACTCGAATCTCTTCTCCCTCTCTAGCCCACTCTGCCCTATTACCGCCCAAGTTCTGGTGCTGCACCCCCTTTCTTAAGCTATCCTTTAAAAGCAAGCGTTAGACCCACCAGCATGACTAAAATGGAAAATATAAAAAATCAATGAGAATGTAATGCATCCAGAACTCTCATATAGTACAGGTAGGAGAAGAAATTGACTCAACGATTTTTGAAAACTGTCTGGCAGCAAAGCTGGACACTTACCTATCCTTAGCACAGGAATTACCCTCCTAGGTCTGAACTCAACAGAAATGTGTACGATTACACCCGAGATGTTGGAGAAGACATTTCACAATAGCACAGTATTAGCTATCTATTGCTGACTAACAAATGACTCTACAACTTAGCAACTTAGAACAACAAACATTTACTATCTCACAGTTTCTGTGGGTGAGGAATCCATGACTTAGCTGGGGGAAGTTCCAATTTATCTATTAGGCACAGTGTGTGCAGTGCCTGGAGCCCACAGTACTTGTCAGTACAATTTTCTTCTTGCAATGAGTGAAATACATCCTTTTGTCCCTGCTTTTCTTTTCTTTGTTTTTTTTTTTAATGGAAGAAAGGACCCATGAAGACAAAAGTGCCTCGGGCCCATGAAAATTATATAACGCAGACCTGGCTGAACGGTTCTGACTGAGGCTCTTTAGGGAGGTTTCAATCAAGCTGTCAGCTGGGGACACTGTTGTCAGATGATTCAGTGTGGGAGGATCCACTTGCAACTTCACTCGGTAGTTGCTAGCAGGTCTCGGCTCCTCTCTGGCTGTTGGCTGAGGCCCCAGTTTCTCACCACATGGGTCTCTCCATGGCTGACTGAGTGTCCTCACGGCACAGCAGATGGCTTCTCCCAGAGCAAGTGAGGAAAGAGAGAGAGAGAGAGGAACACAAAAGTGGAAGCCTCAGTGTCTTTACAACCTAATCTTAGAAGTGACGTACCATCACTTCTGCCATATTCTTTCGGTCAAACTAACCAAACTTGAGGTGATGTAGGAAGGGTTTGAACACCAGGAGGCAGTGATCACTGGGGGCCATCTGAGAGGCTGGCTACCACAGAGCTATTTTTAAAAGTTAGAAACTAGAAACTATCCAAATTCCTATCAACAGGAGAAAGGATAAATAAATTTGGATGTATTCATACCATGGAATTCTATGCAGCCATGAGAACGAACCATTTGCCACTATATGCAACAGGGTAGCTGTACCGTATGGACATAATATTGCACAGAAGAAGCCGGGCACAGAGAGTACGCCCCTATGATTCCATTTATATAAAGTTAAGAAACAGCCAAAAATTCTCTACACGTTAGGGGGGAGAATGGTCCTTCCACCTTGAAAGATAGTGACTGGAAGTGGATCCAAGGGGGTCTTTTGGAGGCTGGCAATATTTGGTTTCTTAATCCGGGTTTTAGTTCCATAGGTTTGTTTGTGAAATCCGTTGAGCTGTACACTTTTCTCTATGTATATTATACTTCAAAAAGAGGTTTTTGAAAGTAGGTGTTAGAACACCTTTATTGTTTCCCTTTCCTAAAGAAATGTTCTAGAAATGACATCAGTTATGGCTGAGCATAAATCTGGTACAACTGTAATCTCCAGTCAGCGTATTGGTCCCTGCTCTAGGCCTCACTTGCTGTGCGACCTTGATTGAACAAATCATTTACCCTCTCTGAACTGTAATTTGCTCCTCTGCAGAGCTGGGTGGACACTTGCACTGCTAGCCTCAAAGTGTGGTGGACGATATCAGGTCACATCAGGTTCAGTGGAGTCCTGTTGTACACAAGATTAAGTACTAAATTCAGAGAGTCATGTCAAAATCAAGCAGAAACAAATTAGCCTTGAAAATTCCTTAGATAAGCCTTAAATCACTGGGATGCCCTTGGAAACTCAAAAGCCAGGCACCAGGAATTTAACTTATTTTATTTCTCTTTAGATGTCTGCCCTGGTCTTGCCTTCTGTGGGGCAGCCTAGGATAAGATTGGCTTGAATGGCAGTGGGAATACAAAAAGGATTTCTCATTCTCCTGAGCTCTTTTTTGGTGAGGGCACCTAACTGAATTTCCATATTAAATATAGTTTTACAATGACTCCAATGTATGTGAAAGCACTGAAAATTATAACAATATTAAAGAAATGTTAATTATGCTTCTTCTTTGGAACAGCTGCTATCCTCAGATTATTTTGGGTCTAGAAAGCCTTTGTGGATAATGTCAAGGTTAAATGAATGACTGATTGAAGCCATTTAACTAAAACAGGGGGCTGCTTGATGCTCAACAGCATGTTGGGACAATAAATAGAGAAAGATGCTGAAGTCAACATTGGATGTTATTATAAACAGCAATTTTGCAATTATGTAGTACTTTATAGTTTACAAAATCTAAGTCATCTCTTAAAAATTCACCTTATTTTAAAGAGGAAGCTTAACTTCCAAGGTCACTTGACTAGTTTAATAGGAGAGCTGGGATTCATAACCAGAACTTCCAAGTTCAAAACCTTAGTATTTCCCAAGAGACCAAGATCTCTCTCTCTCTCTCTCTCATTCTCTCAGGGGTGATGTGGTGCAGAGAGGCATGTTTGGGGATTGGTGACCTGGCTCTCCTGGGCTTATCCTCTGGCCTCGGCCCTCTGCACGATCCACTTGACCTTGACTGTCTTCTCTAGACAAGACTCCCAGATTAACCAAGATAGGGAGGTGGGAAGAACAGAGTTCCCTGAGGGGCCGTGGTTCTCGCCTTCGCAGAGACCTGCTGCACAGGGTGAGGTTAAAAGTTGTTCCTATGCATTCTGGGTTGTGTGGGGTTTAGGGAAAATCCTGCCGGGTGATACCGCTGGTTTCTGACACTCCAGGATGGGGCCAGGTTGTCTTTTTAATACATATATGCTTGCATCTTGCTTATGCATGCATGTAACATCTGCTTATCACTAAGTAATAAAACCAGCTGTAAAGACTAACCTTGCCCAAGAAAGATGAGATGAGATATGTTATGAGATACTGTAATATAACTCAAGTCTGGGTTTATTCTCCTCATGGGAGTTGGGATTCACAGGGCTTAGGGCTATTTCTGTGCCTTATAGCTTTGCAGGGTTGTATACCCTTTAACGTGACTGAAGGTTTCCTAGACAGGGCAAGGCCTTCCTGTACTTACTAGAAGAATCCAGAAATAGCCATCATGAAATGGCTCAGGGAGGAGGGTAGGCTGTGTTCAATGAAGAATCTCCTCTGACTCCTCACATTAGGGAGATATTGCTATCTCCAGATGTGATCCCATTTCAGTCACTACAGTTTAATCATTCCATAGTGTTTCTTTTGGGACTCAGGTAGCAGCATGAGGCCCCCTGGCGGCCTGAAATAATTCAGGAGTTTACTTTTCAAGCATTTCGAAGGGCAGGTGTGGCTGGAGAAATACAAGGGTAATAAACACTCTCCTAGACCTGGTGCTTACAGTAGAGACAGGGCGGGGTAGGATAACCTGTGTTGGAAGAATTGAGAACTAAAGTATGTTCTTTTAAGAGGTTAAAACAAATGGACTGCAATTCTGGATAAACCACTCTCTTTCTGAGTTTTCATTCTTTAGTTCATTTAGCAAACACTGATTAAGTACCTACTTGTGCAGGAAATTTTATTAGGCATCCCATGGGGGTTAAAAAAAGTAAGAAACATTATGCACTTCCAAGGAGATTTGGAAGAAGATAAAACATTTATGCCATCAACATGGTAGATGAAAGGTGCCAAGAAAGAATAAATAAGTAAATACTCTTGAAGGAGTAGTTACTTCCCAATAAAAGGGAAAGCTTCTAAGAGGAGGTCGCATTTAAGCTGGGGCTTTAATAATGAGAAGCAGGATTTGGATATTTTGAGCTGGAGAGGGAAAGGATGACGTTAGGAAGGAGGGAAAACAGAAGTTCGAACACACGTGGAGGCAGGAAATCTAATGTCTGGTCCGGGAATGGTGAATTGTCTGGTTTGGCTAACTCATGAGTTTGCGGGTTGGTGGGAGAGTGAAAGCTGGATACATCTGTTTGGATCAGGCCGTGGAGAACCTTGAACACTTGCCTAGGAAATTTCTTCATTAAGTAATGAGGAGCTTTTGAAGATGTCTGAGCAGAAAAGAGGCGTGCCAAAGCACAAGACTCCCTCCCATTGAAATAAACACAAGGCCACACATTTGCATTTCTTCCAGAAGAGTGTTGATCCCCATGTGTTTAAGGCAATTGTGGTGTGCTCTACCATAATCAACAACTCCAAACTTTCATCCTCTGACCATCAAAGGCCAGAGAAACTAGGCCATGAAGACATCTCTCCTCCACAAAACCACTTGAGCACCAGGGAGCAGTCAGCGCCAGAGGGCTCCGGCCATATTTAATTCAATTCCTTGATGGCATGCCTTTCACGGAAAGTGCTATGCTGTGCTTGTTTTGTTTTGCTTTGTTTTCCAAGGTTTAAGAAAGGCTTCATGTCTAACTATCTTCCCATTCTAGTTTAACCTGGTTTAAACAACATGGACCAGGGATATTTCTGGCTGAAGTTACAGGATGTAACTGTGTGTAGAATAGCTCAATATCCACAGAATTCAAGCAGTACTCTTATTTGCATTATATTGGGACTAACTCAGTTAAGCCCCCTGAGAATCGACACAATGCCTGGCATATGGCTGGTGCTCAAAAATATGTTAAGCAAATATTTAACAACTGATTCCATAAACATGTAACACACATTATAAAATTCCTGACCCCAGGCATTGCTATCCTACATGTAATGGCATAGAAATCTTTTAGAAAATAGGAAACATAATTAATATTATGTTTAAGAAGTCATGAAAGAAATGATGTGATAAAAAAATAAAACTCTTCTAGTTACGTTAGGAAGAAGTAACATGCCCGTTTGAGAGAAATACAATTGAGACGTAGTACATGAGGGAAGACGGGCCATTTGGAAATGCAATAAAAATAACTACAATAGAAACAAAGTTTTAAGAAGTTTCAGCAGCAATGAGTATTTATTATTTTTAATGAAATGTACATTAAACTTTTATATAAAAGTCATCAAAAGTGCTATATTGGGTTACTTTAATATTAATTTAACCCCCCCGTGTCATCTAGTAGCTACATCTTTTACCTTTTTTTTTTACTTCTGACACATCATTACAATCATCTAAAACTGTCCAATGTTAAAACATAAAAAATATTAGTTTACTCTTCAAGAAAAAGTACCACCAGTGATGAATTACTGAAAGTGAAAAAACAGATGCCACAGAACCAGCTTATTGGGAAAAAAAAAATTATCACAGAATTTCATAGAAGTATGCAAAGTCCAAGGCCATTTAGACTCTTGGCAGAACATTTTTATGATACAGCATCTTAAAAGTGTGGGTTCTTTCGGAGGCAGGTCGGTGGTGTGCAGAACTGTCTGATTATTTTCTCAGCTACTTTTCAAGGTGAACCAAATGTTGCCTAAAGCTGCGCACCTCCCATGACCCCAAAAATGTTTAATGTAGAGAAAAAGCTGATTTTTCAGCCTTAAAAATAGCCCTTAGAGTTAAGTTTGTCATTGAAGAAGACTCAAGTTGTTCCCCACAAAAGAGAACTCCCTCTACCCGCCCATCGTCCATCCGCCCTCACTCCTCTAGCCCACTGTGATGCCAAGTCCATTCTCTCCCACCCGTTCTGGGTGCACTGGCTCACACAGTGTGAGCAGGTTTTTCAGGCCACGTATCCCGTTTGGTCTCATTCAGTCCTAAGCAAACAAGCTTCTCTGATTTGCCACAAGAGCCGTCTGACTCTCCCTTCTCTTGGCTTTCTTGCTCCTCTGTCTCACCTTCCAGCACAAGGCGCTGGAGGCTAACAAAAAAAGTCCTGATGACAGAAGGACCAGGCCTAAGATGGAGATGATGGAGCCGTGGGAATTGAAGCTGTAAGCCACAGCAGTGACCACTATCCCAGCGATGAGGACCACCACGGCGAAGGGGATGATGCAGCGGTAACAGGAAAGCTCAGCACCCCCCGTAGCTGCTGTCAGCTGAATCTCACTGACCAGGGGGACCATGGTGACTATCACTTCACCGTTGGGGCTCTTCTCCATTGTCACTGGCTTGGGAGACTTTGGGGTTCCCAGGATCTCCTTTATTGGCTCTTCAGTCATTTTTACAGCAGCGTCTCCTAGCTGGTTTCACACACTAAACCTAGGGGGTCTCACCAGGGTGGAAGCTGTGGAAGAGAAGACAGGAGATGTCAGCTAAATGCATCAGAGTGAACTGGGGAAACACCACTGTGGTCTTTTCTGGGAGGCATGGATGCATGTGAAAATGAACTATAATTTTTTTCTCTAATTGTTTGCATTTCTAATTCTCTTTGCATTGGGCAAAAAGCAAGATAAGGCAGATAATCATAAAGAAAGGGAAGATATAAAAAGCAGGAAGCACTTTACAGTGTTTAATATACCCTGGTGGTCTACAAATATTTTACAAGCCTTTCCGTCTTGTCTATTGCTTCTCTTTGCTCTAAACACACAGAAAACCCTCTATCCTAATCCAGAGACAGCCTCATTGAAGAGGAGAATCCATTATAAACAATACTTTGAACAGTTCGTTCCACAACTCATAGCAACTTAGACTCTGCCAATGTTTCCGGGCATAACATGCATTCTTTCCAAACTGTCACCCATTCGCTGCCCACCAAATCAATGTCAAGACCAGCAGCCAGCGTGCAAATGATGTCCTTCTACAGCAACTTGACAGTCAACAAGTCGTTATTGCGTAACTATTGAACAAAGCCTAACACGTATCCTGGGGCCACAGTAGGGGTGCAGTTCAGCAAAACTTCAGTGACGATAAAGCTAGAATTTGTGACCTAAAATGTGACACTATCCTCTGATCCATTTGAAAAAAGAAAAATAAAATTCAACAATTTTGTAGGATATAATTTTGTGCTTCTAACATTAAAGTTCAACTGTTAGAGTGATTAGCTTTTCATTCACAAATCTTCCTTTAAACTCAACAAAAGAATTTTGATATTATGTGTACTATAACACGCTTAAAAAACAAGCATGCTAGATTTTCAGTAAAGTTCCACAAGTTCGTTTAGCCCTTGTGTACAAAACGTGCTGCCATGCACTTTCTAAATATTTCGAACCTGAACATTTCAGGACAAAATCTGAGACTGTCAATCAAAAACATCTGCTTGAAATCCTGTCTATGAGAAATCAGTGGATACTCTTGTCTGCTTCTCAGACATGTTAAGTCACTCTCTTTTGTCCTCGAGAAGCCATCTAGCTGCTAAAGAGTTGAGTAGCTGAAGTTACTAAAAGCCATTCAAGGAAGACACTTGAGACTATTCAATGAGATTAATACTTGAAACATATTAAGCATCCACTGAAAACACATTCAACCCCAAATCAAACCTCACAGGTCCTTCCCTGCCCTGGGAGGTCCAAATATCCCTCCCTGTGTAATAAAGCTAAATATTAGAGCTGCCTGTTTGCATGTAATTTTGTCACCAAATTAAGCACTGCTGTCCAATGAGACCCTAAATCCTGGCTAGGCCAGTAAAAGGACATTTGAGATTACATCTGAAAGAAAAACCCCAAAGCTGAGATTTAAGCTAACCTGAAAATGAAGGTCTGCCTCCCAAACTACTTACGCGTCCCTTGGAGAGAAGCAATCCATTACCAGGGAAACCACTCCGCTTGGGAGGGAAGAAACGCTTGAGCTTCTTCGGTCAACTTCTGGGAAAAGAGCCTGTAACAACACGTTTGTCAATAAAATGACAGGACAGGGCTCTCCCCTGGGGAAAAGAAAAGCTATAAAAATACTGTACTAGATGGTTGGTTTTAGATCCTGGAGCTCTTTCTTTCACCCTACCTCTGTTTCTAAATGACGCCTGTCTTTCCCTCTCTCTCTTTTTATTTCCTCCCCCTCCGGATTGCCCCTCCCTGCCATTTTTTTTTTTTTCCTCTCCGTTCTTTTACTTGCCAGCAGATTCCGACTTTTGGCTTCCCCTAACTCTGCTCAGTGACATGATAAGTCAGAATCATTCTAGAGTCCCCAGAGACAGAAGCCAGCTTTGACTTTTATTTCTCTTGCAGCATGGACTCAGCATACTGCTTTGCATTACTCATTTTTTCCCAGGCCAACCTCCAGATCTTCCTCCCGCCCATGAGGCATTTTCATAAGAAAATCCCCGAGTCAGCGTTGCAGACCCAGCTGAGGGGACAGAGCCGAAGGGACAGACACGTTAGGGCAGCAGGAACAGCTGTGAAGTCATCGGGCAGCTGAATTCAGCCTCTCAGCCAGCAAAAATCCATGTTCCTAGGTTTCCCCAGGATTCTTTCTTTATACGTGTGTGTGTTGGCCATCTGAAGCTTAAAACCCACCTCGTTTGATGTTAATTCATTTAGGAACCAGGATGGGAGGTACAAATATTGTGGTAAAGGGGGAAAACAAGTCATCTTGGTTTAAACACAATTACTTACTACTTGTGTTGGGAGGTAAGTTTGGCAATGCTGAAATTATCATCATCATCACCACTGTCATTTACAGAGCACCTACTACGGGGGCACGGCACATGCAATGTGCATGCATTAACATTAATTCTCACTACTTTATAAATGAGTTTATAAATAGTTTACAAATGTGGTTCAGAGAGGTTAAGTAATGTGACAAAAGTCACACAGAAAGAAAGAAACTCCTGTTTCGAACCCCAGTCTTCAATGGGCAAATAAATCACGTGGGCAGCTAGTTAAATGTCGATTCTGATTCAGCAGGTCAGTAACAAGGTCCTGGCTGATGTCAGTCTATTGCTCCTTGGCCCACTTTAATGAGCAAGGTATTTTAAACATTCAAACCTATATGGCTTGACACATTTCGCCCTCAAACAATAAAATTAAAAGTCTATTTCCCACCCCCTCCCCCCAAAGGGCCATATAGGTTTATACTTTCTTATAGACAAGCTATTTGAAAATTTAAAGCCCCAAATAGTCTTTTTGAGGCAAAAAGTGAGATAATACTGGGTGACTATTATAAGCTCACTCCTACACTTCTGTAGCTAAAAGTTATCCACCCTCTAGTTTTTAATCTATACAAATTTTAATAACTTCTTTTTAATTGATACAGTGAATCTACAAATCTAAATAAAATCGCGGAAGAGACTGGTCTTCCTTCTCTCTCTTGGGTCCTTAGATTTCTCTAAGTGCTGGCAGAGGGCCTGGGTGTCCTCAAGCATCTCGCCTCTGTTCTAAGACAGCTCACTCTTTCCAGCCTCCTCTAATAACAATACCTTAATGATTTTGTTGCAAATGCGGAGGGACCAGACGTCCTTTTTTCTAGAATGGAAGCCTGAGACAGTGCTTCTTCATTTTAAAAAATAAAGTTGAAAAGTCCCTGAGGCCTGGCTGAGTTGGGGGAGCCCAGCCCGCTGAGGTCCGTGTGTACCTGGAGAGCCTCGGCGGCCACCATCCTCACGCATAAAGGGACAGAGTCATCAGTCAGGAAGAATGCTGTCACTTGGCATTGAAAATAAGGGATACTTAGAACCAGGGCATTTCAGCCCTTGCCAACACCGCCCTGGGAAGATGCGGATGTTGAGGGCTACTGCCTACAGATATTGGAGGTTCTTGAGAAGCTCCTTCAAAGTGCAACGGTCCTCCCTCCTGCGAACTGTGGCCTTTGGCAGGCAATTCTTCTCTACTTCCTAGCACGGGCTGCTTTCTCCCCAAGTAGTCCAATAACTCCACTGAAACTCTGAATGTCGCTCCGTCCTGTTGAAGATTATTTTCCCCCATCACCAAAGTCAAAGGTACATGGATCGAACTTATTCCAGAGAGAAGCCAGAGGCGCCTATTCTCTCCAGCGAGAGCCCTGGGCTGCGTCTCTGAGGAGGGACAGAGAGCGCATCCGGGCGCCGGGAGCGTGCGTGGGCAGGTCTGTCATTATTTCTCCTCTGATAAAGCTTTCTCCAGGCTTCAGGTGTTGCGTGCACCCTAATTCTTCTTCAGAGGGTGTGCATCTGCCTACACACACGGATGCACAACTCCAGCCTCTGAGTAGACCACTGATGATTTGTGTTGGTAAATACAAAGAAGTAGAAAGATTTGGGATAAAGAAGAAATAGTATCCAAAGAATAGATACCTATCATTATACCCACCCACATACGCAGTTGTAACTGACTTTTACCTCTTCAAATTGAAATTCAAAGAGAATTCCTAGTGATCAACGCCCGGTGTCTTTGAATGGTTTTTCCTTCTTCCACTCTATGCCTATAAGATGTTAAATACCCCTGGGAATTCCTTCAGCGACACCTGCCCCCAAAGGCGAATCTCATCCTCAAGGCGACCTTCTTTCTGCAAGCCTTCTTTCTGAAGGGAGGGGAAATCTTTCTGATTCTTTTTAAAACACAGGGCTCCAGGAGATTCCTTTACGTTTCGAAAACTTTTCAGAAAGCTTCCAATGCACGAATTAAATCTATACCCCCTGTACCCACCCCTCCGAAGGCATTCAGCATTTCTCTCGCAGATCTTTCAAAAAGCAAAGCAAAGATTCTTACCTTTCCCAGCCAGAATCGGACTGAGACAGCTGCCAGCCCCGGCCAACGACGACCCAGAAAGGGGGATGCAAATCACCGCACTAGGGACCGTAAACAAAGTTCGCAACAAGGCTTAAACACAATTAAGGGACCGGAGAAAAACTGGTGAGAGAAAAATCCCTTAAAGGCGGCTGTATTTTGCTCTAGGTTTCCGTTGAAGAGAATGTAATCCACGTTTTTAAAAAGGGAACCAAGTTTGAAAAGAATGTCCTCCTTTGTGTTTCTCTCCTTACATCCTCATTCTGGCTTTCATTTTCAAGCTTTTCCCTAACCAAAGCCCCATCCTGATCCTATCCCTCTGTAATACTGTGAACCTGCAGAAAAGATTTTGTAATCCTTGTTCTAGACTTCTAGGTGGGTGTGGAGTTCGGAAAGTCTGTGGGGGTGGGGAGTAGGACGGTTAACTAATATCTTTCGCTGTAACATGCAAGTAAGAGGAGGAAAGGTTGAAAAGGATTAATGGTGAAATTGCATTTGGTGCTTTTGTGTGGACCCTCTCCTTAAAGTCAGAGGAGTGGTCTTATCAACGCTTTTCATCAGAGAATGGCAAGACACCATGGAAATGATGGTGGACTGGAAAATCACATCTCTGATGAACTGAGGCAACCTTTCACAAAAGGCATCATAAACAGCCAAGCCAGGAACACTTACTGTTCCAGAGACAATTCCCTCAAATTTGAAAAAACTCATTTGACTTAGAAACAAGACCAGAAACAAAGTTACTTAGGTGAGGGATACAGAAGCACAGGAAGGCAGGGAAGATGGTGAATGCTGCGACAAAGAGGA
Source organism: Equus quagga (assembly GCF_021613505.1). Lineage (NCBI taxonomy): Eukaryota > Metazoa > Chordata > Mammalia > Perissodactyla > Equidae > Equus > Equus quagga. The sequence continues at coordinate 86,345,769 of NC_060277.1, read as the reverse complement.
GATTTTGCCCATTTCCCTCCAATAGAAGCCAAGGGTTCAGGCTCTAGGTCGGAAAGGGGGGCATTTTGATTTCGCCATTGAGTATATGCTGTTGAAACCCTGGGAATTTCTCCTTTGGGAACAGATAAACTTTGCATTTGTGAAGAGCACCCCCTTGTGCATTCAATTACTCACCCCTATTTACTTTGTCTGCTTTTGCTTGGTGTGGTTGAGCTGGCTAATTGCCAGCAGCCCTGAAGATGCCAGTTCCTCCTGGCCCTCCGTCCAATCACCACATGGCTTTGATCTTGGTCATCAACCCGTCTAATTGGATTCTGTGAGATTCAGGAAGCTGGCCAGTTTTTCTCCTGTCCAATGCTTCTTTTAAGGGTGTGTCTGCATTTATGTTCTGAAATCATGGACGATTTGGAAAGTGATCTGAGCTTGTGTGTTCATTTTGGATAACAGGTCATATTATTATTGCTCCTCTCCCCCCATTCCCAGGCACTTGTCTTTGAGGTCTAAGATCTGATGGTACCCAGAGGAACAATGAATATGCCTTAGATATAAATATATATTTTATTATTTTATGGTGGATTTCCAGGTACCAGAAACTCATAAAACCCATGTGAATATAGAAAGGAAAACATACATCTTCTAGATGCACATCCTGGTCACCATTCTCTCATTCAGTTTGTTCTGAGTAACTATGAAACATCACATAAACATAGGAAAACAGAGTCACTGAAATCAAATGACACAGTGGGACCTTAGGGAGGGCTGAGTAAATCATCTCTCACTTCAACAAGAGCTATTGTCACTCTGGCCTCAGATGAGAAGAATTGATTTTCTTATTTCAAAATTTGAACATATGCTGAAACTTCTGTGATCTTGATACATCCCCATGTATATTGCATAATTCTTTATGTTTATGTACATTATTCTTTGGAGGCCTAAGATGAGGAAACTCAAAGGTAGAGAGTTACAGTAAACTGGGCTGACATTTTCCCAAAACAGGTGCATACCACTCGGGTCAGCTTCCTCTAGCAGGCTATGCGTCATGTATCCAGGGCTTGTAGGAAGCCCAACATGCTTGCCTTTCTCCAGGAAAGGGAAGGGAAGGAAAGACAGTGACCTCACTCTTTGCCACTCCTCTTGATACCTAATAGTATGGGGCCCTCTATGCCTTTTTACAGAAGCAATCTCCTCCTAGCCTCTGGTGCAAAATGTTACTTGTCCTGTCCATAAATTGAGGTGCACGTGGTATGACTTTAATCAACTCCTAATCAGCACATAATTTCTGGGCTTCAACATCTATCTGGTGCTGGGGATTTGAAACCACCACACCATATGTAAAATTTTCTAAAAACCAACAATCTATGAGAGCCTGTAATGGTCAGCTAGCTTTTCTTCGTTCCATATTCCTAGAGAAAATACACCTTCTGACCTGATGAACCGTCTCCCCATCGTGTAATGCTAGTCTTCAAGTGACTTTCAAGGGATGGGCACATCTGTGTTGACCCTCCCCCAAATAAAGAAAAATAAACTTGAAACCATAGATTTTAAGCCCTTTGCTTGGGTAAGAGGAACATTGAGTTTATTTTCACAAGTAGTTTTCATCATCTCGATCTTTCAAAGAAAGAAATGGAAGAGCAGAGAAGAGCACTCTTCCCAGACTGAACTCCAGAGCAGTGACCCACATGACATGCTCAGTTTGATGACGAAAGGAGTGTGTTAACCCTTATCAAGTGTCTCATATGTACTACCCATAACACAGACCCTATCTCAGGTATTTGCATTCTCATTCCACTGTTGAAGAAACAAACTCAGTGGGGTTAAGTCCTTGCCTGGGATCTTCTACTAGGGTAACAGGCAAAGCCAGGACTCAAATCCAGGTACCTCTTCTCCTATAACGTCTTATGAGGACTCTGTTGCTTATTATTATTTATTAGATTGTGTATACATTCCTAACTTTAGACTAAGTCTCATTTTCTTGGGTTCAGGATGACCTAATCTCACTAGGTTTAGTTTTGGAAAAGTGCTCTGCAAAAGGGTACCTAGCGCTTCTAGAATCATTAAACCATGTGTGTTGCCTCATACACATCTGGGTATTGAAACAGAGCTGTGTTACCAAGCACATTTGGGCGAGTTTGAGACACAAGCCTGGTCCCAGTGGAGTCTGTGGAAGATGCTATGGCAGTACGGGCATTTCAGAAGTCGCCTAGGCTGTTCCTCTGCCTTCAGGAGCATTTAAGTTCCACTGGTATTTACTCTTCTCCTTTTGGGCGCCAGGAACTTATTCAATACTCTATCTGAGCAGATCCAAACCAGCAAACAAAGCAAGGTCTCTGCTTTCAGGGAGCTTACGGTCCAGGACAGGAAAGCCATGGGCTAATGTTTGTGCTTGAGGGAATAACAAACTGCTATGGGAGGCCCAAAGAAGATTAAATCAGCCTAGTCTAGGTGGGAGGGAAAGCGTCATGGCAGACAGGCATTTGACATCAAAAGCAGGAGGGAGAGAAGGGGATTCTAGGTGAGGGGAATGTCTCTATTCAAACACAGCTCAGAAAAGTGCACGTCTTCTGCAGAGAGCTTTGAGCAGCCTGTGTGGCTGAATTTTAGAGAGCCTGGAGCAGGCAGAGAGCAGTCAAAATGAGAATGGAAATGGTTTATGGTGATACGATTGCCTCTAAGTCAAGTTTGGACCGTATTTTGAGAGCAATGTGGTTTTTGAGCAGGATGGTATAGTCAGCTCTGTGCGGTATCGAAAGTTCCCCGGCATTAGCGTGTTGGGATGCACTGCAGAAAGTCAAAAGGGGGATAGGGAAAGAATGACTGGGACACCAGTTAGGAGACCTGTGTGATTGTCTAGTGAGAGGTGCTGGGGGCCTGATATTGGGAAATGCATGCAGGTGGGAAGTCCCTACAATGGGTAGAATCAGCAAAACTTGGCAGTGGATTTCATGTGGATTTGGTTACCAAGGGAGAGAGATTTGTAAGATTTTAAAGCCTAAATAATTAATAGCTTGGTACTACTGTCAGCAGAAATACAGGGCCAGGACAAAGAGCAGCTATGGAGTGGAGGTTATGCACTTAATTTTGTTAGCATAGCTGTGCAAAGCTATCCACTTCTCCAGTGGGGAGGCAAATGCTAGAGAAAGTGGCAGCACTGCCTGCCTACTAATTTGTGAAGCATTGTCTGAGTTGCCAAATAATGTTGTCATGGGCTCACAGATGAGTTTTCCACTAAAATTATGAATATATAGAAACATATACATCCACTTGCTGACACATATATACGTTTTACACACGATTTGAGATTGCTAACTTTTTTCACAGAACAAAAAAATAAATATTTCCAGAATTCCAATTTGAGTCTTTAACTGTACTGACTATATTCAAAGACTATATTGATTCGATTTTAAAGTTCAATTTTAAACTCCTTGAAAATGAGAACGTAACTATGCAATTCTTTTTGTACACTGTCTTTCATGAAAAAAACACCCCATAGACATTTTCTGGAAATGAAAATGTTTTCTCTTCCACAGATCACTACTCAAAGGTACTACTTACATAGATGAGTACATATAGAAAGTTCCAATCTCCCCACTTCATGTGTGGAGAACAGGTTTTGTCTTACCAAGAACTAATTTATGTTCCCCCGTAAGTCAATGCTTAAAAAAAATATCAGTCCAAGTCCACTATGGGTTTCTTTAGAATTGTCATGTTTTGGGATTCATGCCATATAAGCAAGTGGTTTTATTGGGCTTTACCAAGATCATGTTGACTGGAAGATCTCCCTTAAGCTCCTGAAGTATCAGTGTGGTACCAGCAACTGTGCATACTCAGAAAGCCTTTGCCAAATAAATAAAGGTATGGCTCTATATTGAAATCAGATATAAAGTTGAAAACTCAGATCATTATTCAAATGGATTATTTCCAAGTGTCCAGATATTTAGTGGCATTATTATTAGCATTTTTTCAGTATTCTCTGGATGGTAGGTATCATATGGATACAGCCACAGGCACCATTAATAATAAACATAAATATTTATTGAGCATTTCCTTTATGTCATACACCTTTTATTCATTTATTATTTCTTTCAATATTCACAAATAATCCAAGAGGTTGGTGCCAGATGAAGATTAACTGATGAAGAGGTTAGGGGACTTGCCTTGGAAAGTCACCATTTGGAAAATGGTGGAGCCCAGGACTGGAACCAAAAGCTGTTTGACTCTAAAGTTTACCCTCCTGATCCCTGTGTAATATTGTTTCTGTGTTCAGATGATGTGCACACTTTCTGTTGCTCATAAAGAGTCTATGCTCCCTCCAAAATAAACTCTTGCATTTTGAAATGACTGTTTTGCCAGAAAAAACATGCAATCACCTTCCCACAGAACCTCTGTAGTGGTCCATTGATGGAGACTAGGACCAGCTCAAGAAACTGGACACATTTTTATCCACTTAAAAAGTCTTTGATGTCCATGACGTGGGCGGGGATTGGGAAACCAATGATTTGCCCAGCCGAACTGAGTTCAAAATAGAACTATTTATCTTGTGAACGTATCTTACGGAACAATGCAGAGAAAAAGCTCTCTTGCTTTCTTTCTTTAGATAAAATGTTTAAAGTCTTGCTTCACAAGGAGATCTACCTTGCTGTCTCCTTCTTGTTTACTTAAATAAACTATACAGGAAGCAGGCATTATTGTCTTTGTAAGAGCAATTGTAAAACTTGGCGAAGCTAATGATCCCAAGACAGTGCATGGCCAAGGAACGAGAACACGATGTTCCATCAGCGCACACTGAGGGGCATCAGGCCCACTTTGAACTTCAACTGGCTGCTTGCACCTGGTCACTAAATCTGCCATCAATAACTTTGGATGATTTTCAATTTGATGGGCTCAGTAGTCTCAGGGGAACCTCTCTCCCCTGACTTATTTCTTGCTATTTATTTTCGAAGTTAAACTTAGTTTGGAAAACTCTCTTTACAGTGCTGATACGACTTGATCTTTTTTTTTCTGGGATCACAGGGTAAGGTTTTGGATCGCTTCCACAACAAAATTAACATTTCTGATTCTCCACTCTGGTTGTGCAATGAAAACAGCCATGAACTGAAAGTCAGGAAACTTGGGTTTGAATCTTCTTTCCTCTGTATGGCCTTGGGCACAAGCAATCCACCCTCTCAGAGACCCATCCATCAGATCTCAGGGGCCTGTCTGTAGGTCCTTTACTATTCTTTCCTTATATTCTATTTTTAAAAATCCTATTTGTGCTCATAGTGTCAGAGAACTTAGACAACTTGGGGAAATAGCTAACACTACTACCCAAGCTAGCGGGACAGCTGTAGGAAGACTCTTTTTTTAAAAAAATTATTCCCTGGTGCAGCATCTGTCAGTAAAGCCATTGACCTCTCACTGTGGACATTCATCTATTTCCCTGTGAAGGGAGTCACAGGTGTCTGGCTCAGAGACTGACTACACGCAAAGGTTTTCTTCAGTTCTCATCAGAAATTCTACGTTTGCAATGTTTGCACAAGAATTTCCACCTTGCTGATCCAAAGCCAATGCAATAAGGAGTGTGGCTGTTGGAGGAGATCAATAATACAACATATAGTACGTTGAATTTGGAAGTCAAGCAGCAGGGGCCAGAATTCCCACTTGTGGAGACTTACTCTGCTGTGACTGACATGACATGACGCAAGCCGGAGACCTCAGTTCACAGTTTTATGTGACAGGACACAGGAGCAGCCAACTTTAGGGCAGACTGATAGGAAAGCCCAGGGGTGAGTCTCTCTGGGAACAGGAAGCAGGTACCGCTGTACCAACAAGACTTTTGGATAGAGAATTTTGACAGGTTTTGTAGAAGCAGTTGGGCTCCCCAGAGGCTGCCGAGAGGGTGTGCTCTTGTCACACGGAACGTGCATTTCCTTAGTGCTTCTCTGCTCCCAGGCCACAGAATGGAGAAAGGAACAGCTATGCTGCTGTGTGACCTGCAGTAACACAATGGATTCCTTTATCAGCACCCGGTTCTGATTCTCACGTCATGGATTAGAGCAGAGAAGTGATTAAGAATATATATATTCCTCTCTGTCAAAAATTCCTTTTTACTTTTTCTTTGGTGGGATCACAATCTTCCCACTGTCAAACAGAGTCTGTGCACCAGTGAGGATTTGCACTACCTGCATCAGAATTGCACAGGGGGCTTGTAGACAACACAGGTTTCTGGGGTCCACTCCAGACCTACTGCATTACAGCATCAAGATATTTGGTGTGTGAGTGTGTGCGTGTGTGCGTGTGTTGGAAGATCAGGAATCTGTGTTTTTCTAATCTGCATCCCAAATGAAGATTGTGATCTTCTGCTCAATACTAATATAGCAAGCTATCAAGTATGGAAGCCTAGCCATACCACTCTTCTGATTAAAACCCATCAATGGTTCCCCTTTATTGAAGGTCTGGAACCTCAGCATGACACACAAGGCCCCCAAGAGTGGCCTCTCCCTTCCTCTCCAGCCTCAGCTCCAGCTTAGATCAAATTACAAGTTACAAACACAACATACTATTTCATGTTCCTCATGCCTTGTTGGTTCCTACTCTTGGATATCCAAGATGACGTCTATTCATCTTTCCTGACTACCTGGAGCATCGCTACTTCCCTGATAAGTCCTCCTCCATCTTCAGACCTTCAGGCTTGAGTTCCCTTCTGCTGAGCCCCATACTGCTCTGTGCCAGGGTTTCTTAACCTGGGTACTTTTGACATTACGGGCTGGATGATTCTTTTTCTTTCATTGAGATATAATTGGCATACAATATTATATTAGTTTCAGGTGTACAACATAATGATTCGATATTTGTATATATTGTGAAAAGAACACCACGATAAGTTTAGTTAACATCCATCACCATACATAGTTACAAAATTCTTTTTCTTGGGATAAGAACTTTGAAGATCTACTGTCTTAGCAACTTTCAAATATACAACACAGTACTACTAACTATAGTCACCACGCTGTGCATTACATCCCCAGGATTTATTTATTTTATAACTAAAAGTTTGTACTTTTTGACCCCCTTCACCTATTTCGCCCACCTCCTACCCCCAGCCTCTGGCAACCACTAATCTGTTCATCTGTTCTCTGTATCTATGAATTCCTCTTCTTTTCTTTTTAGATTCCACATATAAGTAAGATCATGTGATATTTATTTGTCTCTTTGACTTATTTCACTTAACCTAATGTCCTCAAGGACCATCCATGGTGTTGCAAGTGGCAGAACTGCCTTCCTTTTTTATGGCTGAATAATATTCCACCGATATGAAATTTCTTTGCTGTGGGGAGCTGGCCCATTCATTGAAGGATGTTTAGCAGCATCCCTGACCTCGAGTCACTAGATGTCAGTAGCAACTCCCCAGTTATAAGGACCAAAAGTGTTTTCAGACATTGCCAAACGTCCCCTGGGGGCAGAATTATACCCAGTTGAGACCACTCCTCTATGCTCACATATATCATAGCCCTCACCAAGTAATGTAGAAATTAGCTGTTGCTTGTTTATCTCCTCTAAGATTCTGAGAGTTTCTCAAGACTAGGGGCATACAAAATTTATCCTTGTGTCCTCTGTGTTAAAGCATAGCAGCCAGTGCATAGTAGGCGTATAATTCACATTTCCTTAACAAAACTTTATTGAAGCACTACATGTCAGAAGACCTAAATTTTAGCTTATCTCAGTTGGCCCTGCTGCTTAAAATGTTGTGACTGTGGACAAATCAGGTAGCATCTCTGTGCCTCAGTTTCCCTTATTTGGAAGATGGGGATAATAACACCTGACTCCTTCAGGTTGTTTCATGGATGGAACGAGAGTGGGTATGTGAAAGCAAAAAGAGCAGAAAGAAGCCTGTTTAAGGCAACACGTCCTAGGGGAAGCTGCTGTCATTGCTTGCCTTCTCTGGGCACAAAGTCTGAACAGCACTGAAAGGTTAGGTCTACTCAAAACAACATAATCCTCTATAACAACACTGAGAGGATTTCTTTAATGCAGAACATTATAAACACAAGAAACTTTGTTGAAATGATTGTACCTGCAACATGGAATGAGATCAACACAATTACTCACAGTTGTCTTAAGCATAATGCTGTCCAACACACTATGGATACCCTAAAGGAAAAAGGCTCTACTCCCCAATCTCAGTTATGCCTCCAGGGGCCTGATAAAGACTAGCCGGGCCTAAGGGAGTCTTCTCCGCTCTAGGCCTGTCTAATGTTCTGGGGCCCCGAGGGGCTGCCAATCCCATTCTTTGGACCCTACTCTGTTCTGGTTCATTTCTGCTCTGCGCTGGGCTGGCTGCTTTCTCATTTCCTGACCTTTAATATCAGTGGTAGGAAATAAGCAGGTTTTGTATCTGCAACTGCTCAGAATTCGTCATGAATCCACTCTTTGTAAAGAAGAATTTCTCCTCTAATACGCCCTATGGAATGCCTCCCCAGCTATTTATTACCTTCAAGAAGGATTTCTGTCTCTCTCTCTTCCTCTCTCTGTTTACCTACTTTATGACTTCCTTTGACACTCTGGGCATTCCAACACTGCTGCCTCTGCGTTCCCCCAGCACTGTGGCGGGCTGGGCTGTACGTCTCCCTCCCTCCTCTGAGCAGAATGAATTAGTTTCTAGATTGAGTTCAGCTGAGAAGGACCCCTGTTGCATGGAAATGTGGACTCTCACACTCCATGTGTGCCACCATCAGCTCCCCTCCAGCTGCAGCTGGCCAGAGCTTTCTCGTTAACCATTTCATGCCCGGAACATGTAGACGGCAAAAGCACTTACAAATTGTAAAATTCTATACAAAGGAGTGAAAAAGTCCTGGATACATATACTTTTAATGCTGCAAAAAGGTTTGCAAACCATTGATCTAGTCTTGCTCTTTCATTTTAAACTTGAGAATATTGAAGCCTGAACAGGCTGTCACTCACTCACTACCATTTTTGTTTTGCAGTTTCTGACCATCTCAAAAAGCCAGTCTGAATCATTCTTTACATTTTTAATGCATCACAGCTGAGCTCTATTCCCCAACTTGTCCTATACTTCGTGATCCTCTCTTGAAGCTTAAAATAATAATTTCCTTTCAATACGGTGTTTGGGAATGTCTCATCTGAAAGAGGTGACAGATGTTTTAAAATAGAGTTCTATGTATCTATTTTTTACTGTTGCATGTAGTTTACAGTGATCAACAGAGTTTTATGTTTTTTACCCCCGAGACAATTTTTTTCATGCAAATTGAAAATATTCTGTCCCATAATTTTTTTTTTTTTTTTACAATTTCTTTTAAAAACTTCTCAGGCAGATTACCAGGGTTGGTTTGTAAAAAAAGACTGCTGTTTGAGAAAATTTGCACCACTCATTAGCCACTAACACTTTTCTATTTGAGAATTTTGGAGAACCTGCAATATGGACGCACCTGTTGACTACACTAGTCTCCCTGAAGAGCTCATCGAGAGCTTTACTGCAAAGTGCTCGGCAGCCTGCTGCAGCCTGAGAGTCTTAGACTGCTCATTGCTCATCAAAAACAGTATTTCCTTGGGGCCTCAGATCAGTAAAAGAGTAAAATGGGTGGTGGGAGACTGACATAGGATTTCAAATCTTTGTTTTGCTAAACGATTATTTAAAAAAAAAAAAAAGACCACCATCATCCACAGCCAGGACTGTTTCTTAAAAGAGAGAGTACTTTAGGATAAAAACAAAAAAACAGGATATAATCTCACCACATTGCTTTTTTTTAACATTTGAGCGCATGACTCCAAATTTTGGAAACCACCAAATCTAGATTAATTAATCCAGGAACTAGAGATGTGAATTACAATGTCAAATCCTGTAAAAAAATAAATAAATAAAATAAAAGGACGACCCAAATTCTTTGATTTGTATTGGTATTAACCATTGCTCATATCGTGTGGCTTTTTAGTGTAGCCAAGGTGTTATTTCTGTCTGGAGATTTCTAGATTATTAGAGAAACAAAGTTGTGAAATCAGTGTGCCCAGACCACAGGCCCAGAGGATAGAATCTCTCACTTCGCCACACTCTGTAAACCACTTAGCCTATTTCTTCATCTTTAAAAGAAGGATATAGTTCACAAGCTGTTGTATGAAATGAAATAATAAGTCTGAAAGCGTTTAATAAACTAGAAAGTGGTCTGTAGCTGTGAGATTGTGTCAGTATCTCTAAACTTTGTGGACTTTTCTTCAACCAAATCCTTATCAAGGCTGTGTTAATCTGTCTACAATGTCTGATGAAACGTAAGAGACTACAGTATATAAAGTGTATGTCAGCGCCTGGCGTAAAATAGGCACTCGATTGTTTTTAATTCCCTTTACCCACTAAAAGTACGTTTTGACTCTCCAGATAACGTAAGGCCAAGCATTTTGCAACGTAAGTGATGGCCCACTACAATTATCATCTATGACCTTTTTGAAATTTTCTTGGATAAATGAGCGAAAAGGAAATCAAAATAACCCTTATGTTGTGAAACCGTTCAACCCAGCCACGCACGGACTTTTTCACCTCACCTCCTCCGAGTGCTCCCCTGCGCCCTCTGCCGACCACAAGTTTGTATTGAATTAGCAAAAGATCACAGTTTTCCCTAGCCTGTGACTGAAAGTTATAACCCACAAATTACTACCTTAAAGAATCATGGCATCTTCTTTTTTTATTTTTAATGACACCATGAAAACCTAGTCATAATATAAAAATGAGATATTATGGATAAATATAAGTAGGAATAAAAATCAAATGTTAACTCCACTTTCAATAGAGCTGTCAACATTTTGCTGTAGCTTCATTCTATTTTCGCTACATAACATATATGTTTTGTTCTTACAAAAATAGGATCATGCTGCATATAATTTTTGCAAACTTGCTTTTAGCACTATTCATATATGGCAAACAAGTTCCCATGTCAATAAACCACTAGAAATAGCTACATCGTGTTCCACTGCAAGGATGTCCCATAATACATTTATATATTTATACAGTGTACATTTGGTCTGCTTTCAGTTTTTCTCATTGCTGTTTTTTAAAAATTTTCGTCTTATGTCCCGTATTCTCCCTGAAGATATGTCAGAAACTAGCACCAACATTGATGACACTCTGGAATTAATATTGGGGGCTAGAAATGATACACCAGTTGTTGAGATCTCAAAATACTGTGTTGTCAGATATTTCTGCTGCTCCTTTCCATTCCCTTTGCTACTAAATCGCATTAAAATATGTTTATCATAGGGAAAGAGAGAGCAGTTTAAAAGCATTTGAAATCTTTTTCTAGGAAAGATTCAAGAAGGTATTTCACCTCCAAAATGAGAGTTGACAGTCATGAAGAAGGAAAAATCTGAGATCTCAAAAGACTGGGTGAAAATTAGAAATACACTTGCCATGTTCGACTCCCAATGAAGGAATGAATGTCCTATATTATACTGAAAAAATCCCATTAGTGAAGCTGAGGATAAACTTGAGAGTTTTCTCACGACTCGAGGGAATATAATAAATAATTGAAAATAATGAGAGAAAAAGATAAGAAATAAGGAGTCCGAAAGATGTAGTCTATGCAAAGTAGGAATTCCAGAGCAGGAAACAGAAGCAAGAGAAGACAAGCAAAAAACAGAAGCAACAGAAGGAGGCATTTTTGAGCTAAGGAATATTTGACCTTGAAACTTTAAAAACATTCACTGAAAATTAATGAAACACGTGTCTAGGTAGGTCCAGGCCAAATTCTTGAATATCAAAGAGAAATTAAACTTACTGTAAGAATTGTTGCTTTTAAAAGAAAACAAATATGTATTCTAGAGGGGAACACAAGTCGAGCTATTCTCCTTAAAGCGAAATGCCCATCCTCAACGTTTACAGAACTTTGAGGATGAATCAGAACCAAGAAAGCAAGGATAATGAAGACATCGTTTAAAATTACTAAAAATGTGCAATAAAATCATGCTTTCAAAACATTTTGCAAATGTAAAAATATAACTCTTTAAACAGAAGATGTATGCTGTAAATCACAATAATAGCAATCTAGGTTTCATTTTAAAATAATATAAGAAAAATCAGAAAATAGCAGAGGTTCATGAGAAGCAGATTAAAATCACTGTATTTTTTATTTTACACAGGGAAAGTCAGTAATAATTGTTTTGTTCTCGATACTAAGACATGTGATATGTGTATTCAAAAACGTAACCATTAGTAGCGTTTTCTTTTCCTTTTTTCATTTCTATTCTTCTTTTATAAGACAGGTCTAAAGGATGTCTTCCATTTTAGTTATTTATTGCTGTGTAACAAACCACCGCAAATCTTAGTGGCTTAAAACAACCACCATTATTTATTTTGCTTGTGAATCTGCAATTTAAGCAGGGCTCCGTGAGACAGCTCATCTCTGCTGCATGCAGTGCTATCTGGGGCAGCTAAATAGGGTGTGCAAAGGAGACGCTGGAGGACTGACTTTCAAGATAACTTACTTGTATGGCAGGCAAGTTAGCGCTAACTGCCCGCTGGGAGCTCAGCCAGGGCTGTGGGCCAGGGACTTTGAACCCCCTCCAAGGGAGCCTCTTCATAGGCTGCTTGGGCTTCCTCATGTCATGGTGCCTGGGTACTGAGAGAGAGTTCCAAGAGAAACAGGAGGCCATATTGTCTTCTATGACCTGGTCTTGGAAGTCACAGGACATCACTTCTGATACGGTCAGAAGCCCACCCTGATTCAGAGCAAGAGGACATAGACTTTACCTCTTGGTGGGATTAGTGTCAAAGTCACATCCTACGAGATTATGTGGGTTGAGAGATATTATTGTGGCCATTTTTTGGAAAATACAATTTATCTAGATTCAAACTACTAAGGGAGAAGAAAGTATTTGAAAATCTCCAAATATATGGTCTTCTTTTACCTTAGCCATTATGAGAAATGGGTAGGATTAGAAAGATCTGGCTCTGAATCCTGTTTGTAATATTCCCTGTCTTCGCATCTATGGACATGTCATTTAGCTCTTTTTAAACTATTCGTGAAATGAAAATATTGACACACAACTCATAGAGTCTGTAGTGAGAAAATGTACTTTGAAGTACTGAGCATAGTCTCTGACTCATATTAGTCAATAAATGATAGTTTTAAAAAAGACAAGGCTAACTGTGATACCACTGTTTATATTGTTCCGGAAGTTCTAGCCCAGCGATTTTCAAGTTTATTTTTAGGAGTAGAACTCTTTTCCCCTCATAAATTCTTTCGCAGAGCCCCAATGTAGAAAACCAACAAAAGCTTAGCTCTGAACTGTGAAGCAAGGATGGGGCGCCTGAGCTCTACTTGCTGGTTTACCCTACCTCCCACGATGAGACAGAGGCTCACCTCAGATATTTTCAAAACCACTGGTGCAGTCCACATAATAACATGGAAAAGGAAAAGAATTGGAATAGCTATTGGAAAAGCTATGGCGAATTTATCTTCCCCACCTCTGACAGTATGATGTCTATGTAGAAAAGTGAGAACAGCTTAAAAATGAATGGAACTGAGAAAAGAACTCAGTATGGTGGCCAGTATATATATATAGAAATATGCATACACACACACACACGTATATATACATGTATGTATACACATATACCTATATGTATACATATATATACATACAATTCATATATATATATACGAAGATCAACAAAATTCTTTTTTTTTTTTTTTTTTTGGCGGGGAAGATTTTCCCTGAGCTAACATCTGTTGCCAATCTCCTTTTTTTTCTCTCCCCAAAGCTCCCCAGTGCATGGTTGTATATCCTAGTTGTAAGTCCTTCTAGTTCATCTATGTGAGTCGCCACCACAGCATGGCAGCTGACAGATGGGTGGTGTGGTTCCAAGACCGAAAACAAACCTGGCTGCGGAAGCAGTGAGAGCACTGAACTTTAACCACTAGACCATCAGGGCTGGCTCAACAAAATTCTTATATTAATTCACTCAATAGATATTTATGTTTCATGTGTGTGCTAATAACTGGGGATCCAATGGTGAGAGGGATGGACAGATCCCCACTGTTGAACTTATGCTCTGATGGAGGAAACAGATGCTTGACTAATTACCGATCAAAATCAGTGCTGGAAAGCAAATGGCATTTATTTGTTTACTTTTTATTGTTTTCCTCCTGCCCCCACTGTCTTGCAGGTCCAATCACAAGTGGCAATGAATTTTACACAAGAAATAAAACATAAGGCTGAGATAGCAAATTAAAGAAGCTGGAGGAGGAAAGTCTATGGAAGAAAGATTCAGGCTGATGCTTGAAGGACAGAAATGGGTGAAGAGTATGCAGAGACAGTTGAGGCAGAGAAAACATGGGCCACATTTACGAGGTGAGGAGACCCTTGGCAGGACCAGAAACCAAGGAACAGAAGTCTGGAGACTAGGAAGTGAGGAGAGAGTGGACAAGATGGGGATGGAGATGCAGGAAGGGCCAGTCAGATGGTAGAGGATTCTGGAGGCTAGGGTGAAAAGTCTGAATGTTATTTAATGTGACGGGAAGCCAATGAACCAAGGAGGGAAGTGACAGGAGCAACTCAGCATTTTAATACAGCTCTCTCTGTCTCTCTGTGTGGGGAGTGGACTCCAGCAGGGGACCCACTAGAAGGTCACTAGGCCGTCAGGGGAACAGTGATGGTGGCTTTGGCTAGGGTGGGCAGTGCAGATAGAAAGCAGTGAATGAATCCAAGCTATGTGGGAAGCGGCAATAGCAAAGACTGTGGACAAATTGTATATGGGGTTTGAAGGAAAGAGCAGTATCATTGTAAGCTTTTTGGACGTTCAAACAAATCTGATGGACACACAGCCCTAGTGAGATAGGGAGTAAAGGAGAACGAGTGAGTCTTTTCTTCTGACCCAAACTTGAGACCTGCACTCTCAGGGAGGATTCCAGGTGTACAGAAAAAGGGCACTGATATTTACGTACAATAATATGAGAATGCAGCTCTGCACCTGGGGATCATGGTTCAAGCGAAACCCTAGACTCTTGGTCTGAAACAGCCTACTGCTACACTTGGATGCCCTGTGGGGTTCAGTCAGGGCAGCGGAAGGGACGTCGTAATACAATACTTCCAGCTCGACCTGGCGTCCCCTTACTGGAAGGAAGATGGTTGATGGCTTTATTCTCTGATCCCTCCCAGGATCCGAAAAAACTTAGTTTCCTAAACTGTCAATTTCATTCATAAAATTCACATAAAGTACTTGTCTTAACAAGCAAAACTATAAACGCTTCTTTCCTAACACCTGATTTGCACGTTTTCTTGTATTTATATTAGCAGGTGAAATATAGTAGGGACCCTCAGTCTTTCCGGATCTGTGACAGTATGTTTTGACTAAATGAATAATCAAGTTATTATTCAAGGTTTTTGCCTCAATTCTCTCATCTATAAAAGTGATGGACTGGATAATATATAACGTATACATAAAATAATTTCTCTACTTCATTATGTTCATGTGGTTGGCAAGCTAAGGATGAGAATTTGCATCTCGTGTATCTTTGAGCTGTGATGGTCATAAAAGCATAAAATCTTGTACTTGAGGAGAATTTAGTTACTGCCTTTAATTTATTCTTTATCTATTAATGTAGTCATTTGTTTGATAGGTATTGATCAAGGATCAATAAATATTTATCAAACAAATGAGTATATGAATAAATAGGAGGATAAACTAAAGGTGATATCAAAATCACTTTTCAGCATTAAATTTTATAGTTTTATGGCTATAATGGTTCATAAAATCTTTTAGGAGTGGAAACCTTTACAGACATAATTGGGTTAGAAGCTGTGTTCATGCTTCACGTCCATAGATCCTACATCAGTCATAGTTGACCTAGACACGAGGAAGTAGGCTCTAGAATCTGACAGAACTGGCTCCAAGCCTCAGCTTCACCTTTGACCTATGCGTGTGACCTTGGACAAGTTACTTTATTTCTCTAAACTTCAGTTTCTTCATGTAAAACATGGAGATTATAACAGAATTGATTTCAGAGTGGTATTGTGGGGATTAAATGAAAACATAGCATAGTTTGTCATCCATAATGAATATCTGGTGAGTTTAAAACATTATTAAATGACTTACAGGTTATTATTTTATAAGCTTTGGAGCCCAGTAACAGCATCATCACCTATGTCCCCATCGCTCTAGCAAAATAACAATGTTGAGCATTTAAATAGGAGCAGGCATTCAACAGTCCAAGTTGGCCAGAACAGAACTAAACTGCTTTGGATGGCTATTGAAACAGATTAAAATCAGCTTAGCCACAGAACTTAGAGATACCTATTGAGATAATACATTCTGTAAATGTTCACTTTCACTTTACAGAGTGCTTTTTCTTTTTTTAAATCATAGCAGTGGAATTTCTCTCTCTCTCTCTTTTTTTTAAAGGTATGCTTTTTGTTGGTGAGGAAGATTGGCCCTGAGCTAACATCTGTTGCCAGTCTCATTCTTTTTTTTCCTCCCCAAAGCCCCAGCACATAGTTGTACATCCTAGTTGTAAGTCCTACTGGTTCTTCCATGTGGGATGCCACCACAGCATGGCTTGATGAGCAGTATGTAGGCCCGCGCCCAGGATCTGAACCTGGAAACCCTAGGCTGCCAAGGCAGAGCGCACGAATTTAACCACTAGGCCACTGGGCCAGCCTCTACAGAATGTTTTTCTTTGTGTTATCTGTGTAATTTGCTCGGCAAATTCTTGAGATAGGTATTAACATTTTTATATCACTGTTGAATAAGCAGTTTTTAAAAATTAAAGTGATTTCCAGTTCTTAAAGTAACTAGAACCCAGAACTTTTGAGGGCAAAGCTAGTTTTTGTGATCACAGCTCTATCTTGGGAATCCACAACCATATTAGTTCTGTGCTGTGAAACACATCCCTCAGGAAAGTGAGAAGTTCTGATCTTTACCCAGATGTTTTATCTAGGATACCATATATTCCATTCACTTCTCACTTGCTTGGTGCCTAAGACCTTTTACTAGTAAATAACAGAATATGTTTAGTCCCCCAATTTTGAAAAAATAAAACATTGACCGATCACAACAGGTAATCCGTGTGTGTTCTCTGTGCAAAGTTAGGTACTTGTGAACATTCATTTATTCATTCACTCATGCATTTTTCATCGTATTCCAGAATGGTGTTTTTCTTTTTCTTCTGCTATTTCTCATGGCAATTAGAGTATTATACTTTTTTAGAATTACTTTTTTCATTTGTTTAAATTACACAAATTAAAATATAAAGAAAAGTCAGAGAATAATATAACATTCATGAACCCACTACCCAGCATGATCATTAATATCGTGCCTTATTTGTTTGATAATTTTTTAAAGAAATAAAATGTTACAGCTACTGTTGAAGTTAATGGGAATCCTTCCCATGCACATTTTTAAGTTTCCAGAGCATGTTTACTCCATAAACACTATAAAGTCTCTTACTCTGTGCATCCTTCTGCAACTTGCTTTCTTCATTCAACAGTGTTTTCAAGATTTACCCATGATATACAAGTAGATTCTTTTTTAATTTCAAAAGATATGTAATGAATATACCACTATTTATTTGTTCATTCTCTGGGTGGTGGATATTTACATTGTTTCCAATTTTTTGCCACTAAAACAATCCTTAGGCAATAGCAGCCATTCTCTCAGGTATGCTCCGAGAAGTAGAACTCTGGGCCAGACAGTGTGTGTATCCTCAAATGCAATAGGTCTTTTCAAGTTGCGTTTCAAACTATTGTTTGCACTTTAACCAGAACATTTTACATCAGAAGTTTCATTGCCCTGTCTATTCACCGACACCTAATTTTTTAGTTTTTGTCAATTTTATGTAAATAAAATGGTATAATTTATCCTGTATTTCCCCAATTACTAAGGAAGTTGAACAACTTTTTATGTGTTTATATGTCATTTGGGTTTTTGCACTGTTCATATGTTCAATTGCATTATTTGGGTGTTTCTTGTTGATTTCTAGGAGTTCTATGGATATCCTCAATATTGATCCTTTGTTGGCTTTGTAACAAATGTCTTCCACCAATCTATGTGTTGGGTTTTAACTTATTTGTAGTATGTAGTTGAACAGGAGTTCTTGCTTTTTAATGTAGACAACAATTAATCTTTTCTTATATGGTTTGTGCTGTTTTATTTCTACAAGAAATCTTTTTTTAACTCTTAGGTCATAAAAGTTTACTCCTCTATTATTTTCTAAAAATTTCAACATTTTGCCTTATGCAATTAGTTCTTTTATGCATCTGGAATTTGTTTGTGTCTGATATGATATAGGAATCTTATTTTTGTAAAAGGATAGTCAATCGTTCCAACATCATTTTTAAATTGTCCATTCTCTCTCACATGCTAAGTTTCAATATACATGTTGATTTGGTTATGGTTAGGGTTAGAGGGATAGGGTTAGAGAGTTAGGGTTAGGGTTAGGGTTAGACTGTGAGGGTTAGGGTTAGGGTTAGAGGGATAGGGTTAGAGAGTTAGGGTTAGGGTTAGTGTTAGGATTAGGGTTAGGGCTGTGCTTAGAAAGGATAGGGTTAGAAAGTTAGGGTTAGGATTAGATTGTTAGGGTTAGGCAAAAGTTCTTTCATTGTTTTACTATTTTTTTCCTTAGACCTGGGTCAGTATCACACTATTTTCTTTATTATAAATTCTAACATCTGACAGAACAGGTTTCCTCTTTTTTTCTCCCTACTTTTATAAATTGCTTTCTACTTTTTCAAATTGCTTGTTCCTTACACTTTTCCTGTGAATTTTAGACTTGTGTTTGAAGTTCCTCAAACACTCTTACTGGACTTTGTTAAAATCTCATTGGATTTATTGTTTGAATTACTACCTTTAAAATATTAAATATTCCAGTATTTGAATATGGTATCAGTCAGATGTAAGTGCGGAAAATTACAACCCTGTAGGTATTTTAAGCAGAAAGGAATTTGATACAGAGCGTTAATCAATGGCTAGTTTCCTGGAGCAAGTGTGCATGTGTTTTATTTTGTTTTGTAGTTTTCCAATTTGTGGTGGCATGGGTATTGGCTATTTTTGTTTCTTTTTTATTTCTGTTTATTTTCTGCATTGTTATCAGAGAATGATATTGATTCTTTCGTGTTCATTGAAAACATCTTTGTTGCTTACAGGATCATCAATTTTAATGAATGCTTTATGAGAGTTTCCAAATAAGTGTGTCCTATTTATTGTGTATAGGGTCCTATGAATGCCCTTTTGATGAAGCATATGAATTATACCCTTAAGTGCTCCATATCTTTACCAATTTTTGTCTGTTTGACCAATCCATTTCTTAGAAAAGAGCCTTAAAATGTTCTAATGTGATTGTGAATTTGCTGGTTTCTCCTTGTATGTACTGATGACAATTTTTGCCGTACTATTTGAGATTATGTTGTGAAATGAATATAAATTTAAGCATTCAGAATTCCTGAAGAGTTCTGTTCTTTATCATTAACTCATGAACTTCTTTCTGTTAATGTTTTTCTTGCCTTAAAGTCTCTTTTGTCTGATATTTTTAGAGCCACACCAGCTTCCTTTCGTTTAGGGTTTGCTTGTGTATATTTTCCATACCTTTACCTCTACATTTGCTGAGTAATTATACTTCAGTTATGTCTCCTATAAACGCATATAACTGGGTTTTCTCAAAATTTCTGTTTTGAATAATTTCAACTATGCAGAAAATTTGAAGCAATAGAATAAAAATATGCCTACCCTTCACTTAAATTCATCAATTGTTTATATTTTGTTACTTTTGCTTTTTCTATCTATATATCAATTACACAAATTTTTTTTTTACCAAACTATTTGAACATAAATTGCAAGTATCATGCTATTTCACTCTTAAATTGAATTATTTATGCTAACTTGCACACATTCCATAATGCAAATTATACAACATAATTATATATTATATAATACACACACTCATGTACACATTTTAATCATTTAAAATTTTATTGCTGAGTAGTACTTCATTGACAGATATGTCACAATTTGTTTTATCAATTCACCCATTGACAAACTGTTTGTACCATTTACATTCCTACCAGCAATGTATGAGAGTTCTGTTTCTTTCACATACTTGCCAACACCTGCTTTGATCAATCTTTTTAATTTTAGCCATTCTAATAAGTGCATAGCGGTACCTCACTGTGATTTTAATTTACATCATCCTAATAACAAACGATGTTGAGTATCTTTTCACATTCTTATTTGCCACCAGTATATCTTCTTTGGTGAAATGTCTGTTTAAATATTTTGCCCATTTTTACTGGTTTGTTTTCCTATTATTGCATTTTGAAAGTTCATTCCACTGAATTTTAACATGCACAGGAGACCAAAACAATCAGTGTCTCTTATCTACCTCCTAAACAAAACTCTAACCTTACCCTCCCCAGTTTTAGGATTTCGTTGTTTAGAATTTTAGTTCCGCTTTGTTTTTATACGTCTATTTGTCTATTTCCTCCCCACCTATCCACTCCATCTCCTAATCTCTCCATTCTCTTCTTTTGGAAATCCAGTAGAAACATTTGACCTTTTCGATGTATATTTCATGTCCCTTAATTAAACTTTCATGTTTTCCACATTTTTATATCTGTCTGCTGCTTTCTGGGGAATTTCCTCATAAGCCACTTTCTTATTCTCTTATTTCTCTTGAACTGTGACAGGACAACTATTTACCTCTCTTTAAGTTTCTAATTTTAATGACGATGTTTTTCATTGGTAGAAGCTCTATTTGGCTCTTTTCAAATTCATTTATCTTTTTCTTAGTGTTTTGTTCTTTTATTATGGTTTCTAGATCCTCTTTTCTTTCTTTAATTATCATAAATACATATTAAATAAATGACTCATATTAGTCTGTTATCTGTAATTCTTTGGTTCTGATTGTCCTGTTTGCACATCTGCTAACTCTCTCACACAGAGAGTTGTTTCCTTAGGCCTCCGTAACTCACTTTTGTACATGCATCTTCTGTGGGTGTTCTTGCTTGGGTAATTCCTCGTGTCCTAGTTGTGAAAGTGTCCCTGGTCTTGATTCTGGCAGAGTCCCAGGGGTTTCTATGGTCCCGAATCAGATTTTGTGTTAATTTATCTCCTTGTGGCTCCCATACAGTGCGGGTAACACAAATTTAGATCCCATCTCTGGCATTGGCTTGGGGTTTGGTTTCTTCCAGTTACATTTTTCTTGTTTCTACCTAGTGCTTCAGGAAAAGTATGAACCTCCTGGAGGGCTCCATGGTCTACAGATGGGATTTCCTGGTTTCCTTGGAATGGAAGGGATAACTTTTTGAGGATCCAGGCTTTATGAAGGAGTCCCCGCTTCAACTTCTCACCAGTTACGGCCCAGTGCCATTCTTCAGTCCATGTGTGAGTATTAGAACCCCAGCCCTTATAGCATCTGTCTGTTGAGATTTTAGGAAGCCCCAAATATATTCCTCTCTTCCCTACCTGTGTTCTGAATCAATTTAGAGACTGATGCTAAAGGCAGACAAGGGAGATTAGCATGTCACCTTTATTACAATAAAGCAGTTTCTAGAATAGAACTTGGGTCCTTGGCAACAACAGAACTACAACACTCTGCCTATAACCAAACTTGCTGCTCAGGCACAGGCAGCATTGAAAATCTCAATTCTGGTGGCAGAGCATGACCTCTTGAATTTACTATATAACCGAGGGCAGACGAGAATGCGTATTTTTGACAAGTAGACAGGTGCCAAAAAGGAGGAGCCAGATGGGGTTAATCTAGACACACCTAGCAGTCCCTTCTCCCAAACTTACCAACCATTTAAATCACCCCTCCTCTCCTGAGAAAGAGTGAGTGAACGAGTGAGGCCAGAAGCATTACTCTAAAGGAAGGAAGTTCCTCCACACAGAAACATGGGGTGGAGGGGGTGGGGTGGGAAGTAGTCGTCCCTTCTAACGACATCTGGGGGCTTGTGTTCCCAGCTTTGATTCTCTCTTCCCCTTCTGAAATCTGGAGTGTACCCTTTCTTTATTTTCAGCTAAAGATTTAAGACTATCTTTGGTATATTTTCTCTAGCATTTCTATGTTTGAGGC
Organism: Equus quagga; assembly: GCF_021613505.1. NCBI lineage: Eukaryota > Metazoa > Chordata > Mammalia > Perissodactyla > Equidae > Equus > Equus quagga. The sequence continues at coordinate 86,323,726 of NC_060277.1, read as the reverse complement.
CAGGAGCTTCAGCTGTCGTGCTGCTGGAAGTTCCTCTAGAGAGTGTCTCTTACAAAGGAAGCAGGCAGGCCTATTACAATCGGCAGGTGCTGAGGGAGAACACGCCTTTCTAGACCTCATTCCAAGCCTTTTCTAGACCTCTGAGATTGCACAAAATAACTATTTCCTAATATGCTCCTTTCTTCATTAACTGTAATAAAGTAAACACAGGTATAAATCTCAACATACCTAAATATATATTTACTTACCTTCTGAATTTAGTAGGTAAACACTTTTAAACACATGTAATAAATACAATTTAAATTTCCTGCTTTATATCTTATATCTTGCATAACGTCATTTATACTCTTATCTTCATTAATCTATTGCCATATAGTGATAAAGGTGTAGCTTCATCAAAGCTCACCTTCATAATGGGATTCCTTGAAGATATTGGAAAGTACTTCATAACTAATGGTATTTGATGAAATTGCTTTTTTTAAGCAATTGAATTTTAGTTTAAATATAACATTGTTGTTATAAAGAAGAGAGAACTTAAAGGGCATTATAAAAACATTAGGAAAGTATGTCTCTGATCTCTTGTGCATTTAGTCCAGTGAAAAACCACCTCCCTCCTCCCATCCTCACAAAACAAGACCGAACCAGCATTCGATTGGATAAAGACGTAACTTATCTATGCTGCCATGTCTGATCTTATTTCTCTTCTTGGAAATTGGCAGAAACATAGAGTTTGCCACCAACTTCAGGGCTTTCTTTCAAGTACAGAAGGAGAAACATTTCAACATAGTGATGTAAAACAAGTGGAAATTTTTAGTGAACATTTACTTTGATAGGCGTTGCGCAAACATGTTCCATGTTCATTTTAGGTAGTCACCTCCTCCATTCTAACTGGTGGCACAATTCTTACCCCATTTTACAGATCAGGAAACAGGGGTTTCCAGAGTTTATTGGCATCCATGTGCTGATACGTTGTTTTGAAGTTTACACTACCTACATTATTCAAAGCCAAGTACAGTCTGCTGGTAGGAAATACAGTAATACCCAAGGGGCGTGAGGGAACAGAAAGATGCTTGAGTTGTGCAAAGATCTGAATTATGCAAGCTGCAGAAATCCTGGGTGGAAACCGTGATATCTTTTAGATCATGTTTCACCCTCTAGGGTGGTAACTTACCCTGTAGATCCATTATGCGTTAGGTTCCTTAACTGTGTTTGTGCCATGGACCCCCTTGGGCTTCTGGTGCATTCCACGGACCCCCTTCTCAGAATAATGTTTTTAATGCATAACAGAACGAATAGAAATTATAGTGAAATATGCCCCTGAGAGTTTCAAGCATTTCTGTCCATCTCACCTCCTAAGTCTGCCAAAGCGCTCAGAGAACTTCCTTACTTGCTTCAGAGAAGGGAAAAAAGACACCCAAGCAGGTTTGGAAGGTATGTGGGTGGGGAGGAGTATGAGATGGGCAACTGAGGTGTTTCTGAGAACACATTAGTGTTTTCTTTTTCCCGTCGGTCTAAAAGCCTTCCCACTTCCCTAGCTCCTCCATCTTCTCCTAGATCAAGTCCAATTTTTCACTAGTTTTAACTTCTTTTCCATCCACCCCGTGTCTTGCTCAGCCCCGCCCACTTTTCTAGACCCGCCCCTCCCCGGCTCTGCCTCCCTCTAGGCTCCTCTTTCCCCATAAGTCCCGCCACCTCTCCTATCACTCCTCCGTTCCCTGCCAATCACGCTGGCCCCTCTCGCCCGGGCCCCGGACCTGTACCGAGCCTGTCGGCGGCCTAGCCTGCTGGCCGAGGAGCCGCGGCTGCGGAAGGATGGCCGGGGCGGTCAGCGGGTTCTCGGAGGAGCAGTTCTGGGAGGCCTGCGCCGAGCTCAAGCAGCCCGTGCTGGCCGGCGCCGACTGGGAGCTGCTGATGGAGGCCTTGGGCCTTCGCTTCTACCGGCTGCGGGACCAGGTAGCGGCCTGCCCGGCTGAGGCCCACAGGGCTGCCGTCAGCCGGGCCAGCCTCCCCGCCGGGAGGGTGGAGCTGCAGCCGCGGAAGTCAGGCCCGGGGCGGGCCTTCTGCTGCGGGGAGGAGCGAGCGCAGGGGCGAAGCCTCCGTCTGACTTAGCCCTGGGCAGATTGCGGGGGGCTGAAAGGGCTTCAGAAATCAGCCTCAGGTCTGAGGCCCGACGGGGAAGTGGTTTTTCAGAAGTTAATGATAAAATTAGAAAGTGGGTCTGCTGATTCTTAGCCCCACGCGCTTGCCCGTGGGAGACATGGATCAGCCTCCCGGGTGGGTGCCAATGGTGTGTGTATTGGGGGCGGGGGCAGTATCCTCGGGTTTGAACATAGGTGGGAAAGAGGCTGGACTTCTCAGAGACTGGATGAACAGGGTGGCTAGTGTGTGTAGACAGGCGTGTGGCGAGAGGGACCTACTATCATCTCTAGTCATTTTGGTGACTGGCTGCTTTTGGCTGCTGCCCCTTCCTTGTAAGCTGCGCTTGATAACTTTAGTCCGAAGCTTCAGGGAGAAAACAGAGGAGGAATGGAGTTGGTTATTAAGCAAGACCCGGGGTGTTCTCGGAGTCCTTTGGAACTGGGTAGCCATCTAGGTGGAAGGATCGCATTGCACCTGAGCCCTGTCATCAGTTGCTCTGTGTGGTAGTAGTTGTATGGCAAATAGGTTAAAAGTGACCTTTAGGCGAGGTAAGTGCAGTTGAGGTTTCCTGGCAGAGGACCAGAGTATTACAGGGTTAGAGCAGGGAGGAGCTCTGAATGTCCAGGGCCATTGGGTATCACAAGATGAACAAGAGGCTCACAGTGTGGAGCAGGCAGAATTAATTTCCTCGTGTAATTGCAACGGTTACCTTGGTGCAAAAAATGCACTTGTTTTCAGACAAAATCCTTTTATCTTCTCTCCGTCCATTTCATTTTCCTTATCTGCCGCCTCCAGGCACTTGCCTAGTTTTGTCAGTTGGACCGCTCAGACATGTCTGCCATCTGGCTGCTTGCCTTCCCCTTCTTTCCTTTATGTTTGTCACTTTAGGTGTCACCTCTCACCAGAATTGCAGTGACCTCTTAACTAGTGTCCCGTCCCCCTCTCTGATCCCTTCCATCCTACACATTACAGATCAAGCACCTGAAAGAGAGGCTGTGATCTTACTGCTCTCCTTTCAGTGCACTGTTGATTGCAGAACTAATAATAATAACCTTTGTAACAGCGAACTCATTTTGTGCTTTCTTATGTTCCAGACACTAAGTGCTTTGCAGGTGCTGACTTACTCAACCCTCACATGAACCCTCATGTAAGGTACTACGATATGATTACTACCTTTGTACCTATGTGGAAAGGAATATATGGAAAGATTACGTTGATAGCTCAAGATTCAAACTGGGATCGGGACTCAGCTGCCCAGCGCCAGACCTGTGCCGTAAACACGCTCCTGCGTTGTCTCTCTGAAAGAAGGCAAATGCTGCCAGGTGGGCTCCACAGAACTAGTTTGGTCCCAACTCACATTTCCAGCTTTAGCTCCCATGACTCATCCATACATCTCCTTACAACATCATCCATACAACCCAGACCACTCCACCTCCCTCCCTGCATTGGCCTGTGCTGTTTTGCTTTTGTGCCTTTTGTCCCACAACATCCACTGCCTGTGAGCCAACACAGAGTGACCTGCTTTGTATTGTGCATTGTGTGTTGTTTCCATTGTGTATTGTTCTGTAGCAGGGCCCACCTCCCTCTTGTGGGGAGGATGTGAGTGGTATTCTGAATAGTTCTTCTCCCTGTGAATCCTACTGTAAGACAGGACTCATTTCGACCTGTTCTGGGAATGAAGGTAGGCATGGTACACTGATGTAAGTTACAAGTGCTCCCAGAGAACTTTAATAAATTTGGAGGGCCATAAGATTCCCGTAGGTGTGCCCTGGAGCCTCAGCAGCTAGGATGGAGTGTCATTGCCCCATAGTCACTTTGGTCTTCATTTTACTAAAATGTTAAAGAGCCCTGTTGGATCCAAGTAAAAGCCCTTTCCTAGAACCCTCAGTGGGTTCTAGCATTATCCAGCATTTTGCTAAAACCTCATTTTCTGACCCACTTTGCTAAAACTTCATTTTCTTTCCAGGTTGACTCCCATCCTTTACTTCCTCCCTGGAAGAGAATTCCATCTAATCTCGTTAGTCAATCTTTTCTTCTGAACACTGCTCTACATCACAAGTGAATTCAGCTTGTTCCACACTATGCCTATTCCAGTCCACCAGGCTGGCTGCTCCCTGAGAAATAACCTACTATGTGTCTGGATCGTGTGTAGTCATCTATGATTGGCTAAGAAGCCATAGTGAGCTGTGATCATGATCTAAATGATGATATAACAAAGTTACTATTCAGGTTTTGAAACCACTGAAATAAGTGTAGAGGCACTTGAAAGAGTTTTCATTGTAACAAGTAAATTATATTTTAAAATAAAAAAATATTGTGGCTTCTTCTTAGTAGACACAATTCTGGTCTTGTTCTTGGACAAATTGCTACTTTTGATATATAATGTTTTGATACTTTTTCATTTTCTCTCTTTTTATTAAGTGATAGAAATTTAAACTTAGAAAGGTTCATCAAAACCATTCTGTCCAACACCATCATTTTTTCCTTTGTTTTCTTTATTCTACTTTCTTTGCCTACTCTGTTTCCTTCTCTTCTTCTCTTTTTCCCTCCCCAGGTTGTAACGGTAATAACTTAGCTTTACATGGTGTGTTAATTTACAAAATGCTGTCGCATATAAGTTTTCATTTATCCCTCTCAACAAATCTGGAAGATAGGCAGGTGCAGGGTTATTTCCTATTTTACAGATGGAAATAAGACTCCGAGTTGTTAAGTGAGTCACATAAGATCTCATAACTAGTAACTAGACATCAACCAGTCTACTACTTTGATAAACTCAATACCAAATGTACAGCTTGTTTCAAGGCAAGAACTATATTCTCTTTTTTGTTTTTTTTTTTGAGGAAGATTAGCCCTGAGCTAACTACTGCCAATCCTCCTCTTTTTGCCAAGGAAGACTGGCCCTGAGCTAACATCCATTCCCATCTTCCTCCACTTTATATGTGGGACGCCTACCACAGCATGGCTTTTGCCAAGCGGTGCCATGTCCACACCCAGGATCCGAACCAGCAAACCCAGGGCCACCAAGAAGCAGAACATGCCCACTTAATCACTGCGCCACCAGGCCAGCCCCTGTTCTCTTTCTGGAAGCTAAGCAAAACTAGTCCAGAGCTGCCATGTGGTATTGTGGGAAGAGCATGGGTTTTTGAGGTGAATAGTCCTGGGTTAAAATCTAAGCTCAGCACTGCTATCATTCATTTATTCCTTCAGGAAATATTGATCAAGTGCCTCCCATGTCTTAATGCCCTCGCAGGCAATGGGATGAGCAGGGAACAGAGGATGGAGCTGCTGCCTCAGTGAGTGAGCTTCTTGAAGAATGAACCATATTCACTGATGAGAATAAACCCATAGTATATAAGAAAATGCCAGGTGAAAAATGCTGTGAAGAAAGTAAAGTGTGATAAAGTCACAGAGATGGTGTGGCAGGGGTAGCCAGGGGCGATGTGGTGTCTTTTAGATAAGGGAGTTTGGAAAGCCCCTCCATGGAGGTCACATGTAAGTGGAGATAGAAGTGAGGAGAGGTTGAGTCAAGCGGGTATCTGGAGGAGAAATGCACCAGAGAGTGTTTCTCAAAGCTCAAGGACATGAGCATCACCAAGCCCTACCCCGAGTCTCAGATTTAAGTGGTCTGTGGTGGGGATTAGATAGTCTTTCTGAAAAGCTCTCCTTTCATATAGAAGCTGACTATTCTGTTCTCTACATTTGTGTATGTCTGAAGTGCTTCAAAATAGAATGGATTTTGTTGTTGTCGGTTTGTTTGTTTGGCCTTGTAAGTAATTTATTTATTTATTTTTAAAAATTATTTAAGTATTTAAGTATTTTGAGATCATATTGGCTTATAACATTGTATAATTTCAGGTGTACATTATTGTTTATCAATTTCTGCATATACTGTGTCATGCTCACCACCAGTAGTCTAGTTTTTATCTGTTGCCATACATATGTGCCCCTTTACCCCTTTTGCCCACCCCCCAAGCCTCTTCCCCTCTGGTAACCACTAATCTGTTCTCTTTGTCCATGTGTTTGTTTATCTTCCACATGTGAGTGAAATCACGTGGTCTTTGTCTTTCTCTGTCTGGCTTATTTCACTCAGCATAATACCTCAAGGTCCATTTGTGTTTTTGCAAATGTCACAATTTTGTCTTTTTTATGGCTGAGTAGTATTCCATTGTATGTATACACCTCATCTTTTTTATCCATTCATTCAGTGATGGGTACTTAGGTTGCTTCCACATTTTGGTTATTGTGAACAATGCTGTGATGAACAGAGGGATGCAAAAATCTCTTTGAATTGTTGATTTCATGTTCTTTGGTTAAATACCCAGTGGTGGGATAGCTGAGTCATATGGTATTTCTATTTTTAATTTTTTGAGGAATCTCCATACTGTTTTCCATAGTGGCTACACCCATTTGCATTCCCACCAGCAAGATATGAGGATTCACTTTTCTCCATATCCTCTCCAACATTTGTTATTTTTTGTCTCGTTAATTATAGCCATTCTGATGGGTGTGAGGTGATATCTCATTGTGGTTTTGATTTGCATTTCCCTAATAATTAGTGATATTAAACATCTTTTCACATGTGATGGCCGTCTGTATATCTTCTTTGGAAAAATGTCTGTTCATATCCTCTGCCCATTTTTTAGTTGGGTTGTTTTTGTTGTTGAGTTATATGAGTTCTGTATATACTTTGGAAATTAATCCCTTCTTGGATACATGATTTGCAAATATTTTCTTCCACTTGGTGGGTTGTCTTTTCATTTTGTTCATGATTTCCTTTGCCTTGCAGAAGCTTTTTAGTCTGATATAGTCCCATTTGTTTATTTTCTCTTTTATTTCCCATTCCTGAGTAGACATGGCATGTGAAAAGATACTCCTAAGACTGCTGTCAAAGAGTGTACTGCCTGTATTTTCTTCTAGGAGTTTTAGGGTTTCAGGTCTTACATTCAAGTCTTTAATCCATTTTGAGTTAATTTTTGTCTATGAGACAAGACAATGGTCTGCTTTCATTCCATGGCACATGCCTCTCCAGTTTCCCCAACACTGTTTATTGAAAAGACTTTCCTTTCTCCATTGTATATTCTTGGTGCATTTGTCGAAGATTAGCTGTCCATAGATGTGTGGTCTTATTTCTGGGCTTTCAGTTCTGTTCCATTGATCTGTGTGTCCGTATTTGTGCCAGTAACATGCTTTTTTGATTACTATAGTTTTGTAATATGTTTTGAAGTCAGGGATTGTGATGCCTCCAGCTTTGTTCGTTTTTCTCAGGGATGCTTTGGCTATTCAGAGTCTTTTGTTGTTACATATAAATTTTAGGATTCTTTGCTCTCTTTCTGTGAAGAATCATTGGAATTCTGATTGGCATTGCACTGAATCTGTCAATTGCTTTAGGTAATATGGACATTTTAGCTCTTTTAATTCATCCAATCCATGAGCATAGAATATCTTTCCATTTCTTTGTGTTTTCTTGTATTTCTTTAATAATGTCTTATAGTTTTTTTTTTAGGAAGATTAGCCCTGAGCTAACCGCTGCCAATCCTCCTCTTTTTGCTGAGGAAGATTGGCCCTGAGCTAACATCCATGCCCATATTCCTCTACTTTATACGTGGGACGCCTGACACAGCATGGCATGCCAAGTGGTGCCATGTCCGCGCCTGGTATCCAAACCGGTGAACCCCAGGCCACCGAAGCGCAACGTGTGAACTTAACTGCTGCGCCACCAGGCCAGCCCCACAATGCCTTATAGTTTTCGATGTATAGGTTTTCACCTCCTTGGTTAAATTTATTCCTGGATATTTTATTCTTTTTGTTGTGATTGTAAATGGGACTGTATTCTTGACTTCTCTTTCTGCCAGTTCATTATTAATGTATAGAAATGCAACTGATTTTTATGTTGATTTGGTCCCTGAAACTTTGTTGTATTTGTTAATTATTTATATAGTTTTCTGGTGGATTCCTTAGGGTTTTTTATGTATAGAATCATGTCATCTGCAAATGGTGAGAGTTTTACTCCTTCCTTTGCAATTTGGATCCCTTTTATTTCTTTTTTTGCCTAATTGCTCTGGTAAAACTTCCAGTACTGTTTTGAATAGGAGTGGCAAGAGTGGGCACCCTTGTCTTGTTCCTGTTCTCAGGGCTTTCAGATTTTCACCATTGAGTATGATGTTGGCTGTGGGTTTGTCATATATGGCCTTTATTAAGTTGAGGTGCTTTCCTTCTCTACCCATTTTATTGAGAGTTTTTGTCATAAATCGATGTTGGATCTTGCCAAATGCTTTCTCTGCATCTATTGAGATGATTGTGTGATATTTATTCCTCATTTTGTTAACGTGGTGTATCACATTGATTGATTTGCAGATGTTGAACCATCCCTGCATCCTTGGTATAAATCCCACTTAGTCATGGTGTATGATCCTTTTAATATATTGCTGTATTCGATTTGCCAACATTTTGTTGAGGATTTCTGTATCTATGTTCATCACCAATATTGCCCTGTAATTATCCTTCTTTGTGTTGTCCTTCTCTGGTTTTGGTATCAGGGTAATGTTGGCCTTATAGAGTGAGTTAGGAAGCATTCTGTCTTCTTTAATTTTTTTGGAATAGTTTGAGAAGGATAGGTATTAACTCTTCTTTGGATGATTGGTAGAATTCTCTAGAGAAGCCATTTGATCCTGGACTTTTGTTTTTGGGAGGTTTTTGATTGCTGTTTCTATCTCTTTACTTGTGGTTGGTCTATTCAGATTCTCTATTTCTTCTTGATTCAGTTTTGGGAGGTTGTATGACACTAATAATTTATCCATTTCTTCTAGTTTACACAATCTGATGGCCTATAATTTTTCATAGTATTCTCCTAAAATCCTTTGTATTTCTGTCATATCTGTTGTAATTTCTCCTCTTTCATTTTTAATTTTATTTATTTGTGCCGTCTCTTTTTTTCTTAGTGAGTCTGGCCAAGGGTTTGTCAATTTTGTTTATCTTCTCAAAGAACCAGGTCTTAATTTCAATGATTTTTTTTAAGTCTCTATTTCATTTATTTCTGCTCTAATTTTTATTATTTTCCTCCTTCTGCTGACTTTGGGCTTTGTTTGTTCTTCTTTTTCTGGTTCTGTTGTGTGTAGTTTAAGATTACTTATTTGAGATTTTTCTTGTTTGTTGAGGTAGGCCTGTATTGCTGTAAATTTCCTTCTTAGTACTACTTTTGCTGCATCTCATAAGAGTTGGTATGTTGTGTTTTCATTTTCATTTGTCTCCAGGCATTTTTTGAGGTTTCCTTTTATTTCTTCATTGATCCAATTGTTGTTCAGTAGCACGTATTTTGGACTCCACATATTTGTGACTTTCCCAGCTTTTTTCTTGTAGTTGATTTCCAGTTTCATAGCATTGTGGTCAGAAAAGATGCTTGATATGATTTCAGTCTTCTTAAATTTATCAAGGCTTGCCTTGCTTCCCAACATGTGGTCTATCTTTGAGAATGTCCCATGTGCACCTGAGAAGAATGTGTATTCTGCTCTTTTTGGATGGAGTGTTCTATATATATCTATTAAGTCCATCTGGTCTAGTGTTATTTAAGGCCACTGTTTCCCTGTTGACTTTCTGTCTGGATGATCTATACATTGATGTAAGTGGGGTGTTGGTGTTCCCAACTATTTTTGTGTTGCTGTTAATTTCTCCCTTTAGATCTCTTAATACTTGGTTTATAAACTTTGGTGCTCCTGTGTTAGATGCATGTATATTAATAAGTGTTATGTCCTCTTGCTGGAGTGTCCTTTTTACCATTGTATACTACCCCTCTTTGTCTCTCATTATATTTTTTTATCTTACAGTATGCTTTGTCTGATATAAGTATGGCTACTCCTCCTTTCTTTTGCATGTCATTTGTTTGCAGTATCATCTTCCATCCCTTCACTCTTGAGCCCATGTTTGTCTTTAGAGCTGAGATGTGTTCCTGGAGGCAGCATATTGTTGAGTCTTGTTTTTTAATCCATCCAGCCATTCTGTGTATTTTGATTGGTGAATTCAATCCATTTACATTTACAGTGATTATTGATATATGAGAGCTTATTACTGCCATTTTATCTCTTGTTTTCCAGTTGTTCTATATTTCCATTGTTTCTTTTCCCCTTTCTTTATTTCTTTTTCTTTGAGGAAGATTAGCCCTGAGCTAACATCTGCTGCCAATCCTCCTCTTTTTGCTGAGGAAGGCTGGCCCTGAGCTCACACCCGTGCCCATCTTCCTCTACTTTATATGTGGGATGCCTGCCACAGCATGGCTTGCCAAGCTGTGCCATGTCTGCACCAGGGATCTGAACCGGCAAACCCCGGGCTGCCGAAGCAGAACATGCGTACTTAACCACTACATCACTGGGCCGGCCCCTCCTCTTTATTTCTGATTGCCATTTCAGTTTGGTGGTTTTCTGTGATGATGTTCTCAGTTTTCTCTTTATTGATGATTTTTAACTCTGCTCAGGTTTTTTGCTTAATGGTTACCATGAGGTTTGTGTTAAATATTTCATATATGAGATAGTCTATTTTCTGATAGCCTCTTATCTCCATTATCCTAAGCAGGTTCCATCCCTTCCCTGTTCCCCTTCTGTGTAACTGTTGTCACAAATTATGCTTTTTTGTGTTGTGAGTTTGTGACTGAGTTCAAGTGTTTATAGTTATTTTTGATGCTTTCTTTCCCTTTATCTTTTATGTTATAATTGTTTGTTACCCTATTCTGTTAGAGAGCTGCAATTTTCTGACCTTGTCTATCTCCTTGCTCAAAGCTTTGTAAACCTTTGCCTTTGTGTTTCAGGTAGGAGGGCTTCCTTTATCATTTCCTGTAAGGCAAGTCTAGAGGTACTGAGCTCCCTCAGCTTTCGGTTATCTTGGAAAGCTTTTGTTTCTCTGTCATATCTGAAGGATAATTTCACTGGATAGGGTATTCTTGGCTGATAGTTTTGGTCTTTTAGTGATTTGAATTTATCATTCCATTCTCTTCTAGCCTGTAAGGTTTCTGCTGAGAAATCTGCTGAAAGTCTGATGGTAGTTCCCTTGTGGGTTATTTTCTTCTCTCTTGCTCTCCTTAATATTTTTTCCTTGTCATTGACTTTTGCTGGTTTTACTATTATATGCCTTGGAGAAGGTCTTTTTGCATTGATGTAATTAGGAGTTCTGTTGGCTTCATGTGCTTGTATGTCCAGTTCCTTCCCCAGGTTTGGGGATTTTGCAGCTATTATTTCTTTGAACCAGCTTTCTGCTCCTTTCTCCTTCTCTTCTTCCTCTGGGATACCTATAATCCTTAGGTTCCTTTTCCTAATTGAGCAGGATATTTCTCAAAGAATTTATTCATTTAAAAAAAAAATCTTAGTTCTCTCTCCTTCTCCACCTGAAGCATTTCTAGGTTTCTATCTGCGAGGTCACTAATTTCATAAAGTCTAGTCTATTTTTTATGTTTTCTACATTATTTTTTATCTCATTAATTGTGTCCCTCATATCCAGAATTTCTGTTTTAGTTTTTTTTTAGAGCTTCAATCTCTTTGGTGAAGTATTCCTTCTGCTCATTAATTTTATTCCTGATTTCGTTGAACTGTCTATCTGAGTTTTCTTGCAACTTGTTGAATTTCTTTATGATAGCTATTTTGCATTCTCTGTCAGTTAGATTGTAGTCTTCTGTGATTTGAGGTTTGGTTTCTGGAGAGTTGCCATTTTCCTTTTGTTCTGCAGTGTTACTGTAGTTCTTCATGGTGTTGGATGAATTGATCCTCTGCTGGTGCATTTGTGGTAGTAATCACCTTTTCTTATTTGGGTACAGCTTTGGTTACTTCAGTTCTGGTCCCCTGGGTCTCATGTTCCTCCACGGTCTCTCCATGGACTCTGATGCGGCTGTCCCACGCACTACCTATGCTGCTGTTCCTGGGTTCTCTTGGAGTGCTGGTTGCACTGCTGTCAAGGGTTCTGTGCTCACAGGTGTCACTGTAGCTGGCAGGGTCCTGGGGATAGGACTTGTATTCAGCCCTACTGCTGGTAGGTTTTCTCTTCCCACCCTTTCTGCTTGTAGTTGTGCTAGTCGAACTGCTCTGCATTAACAAGGGTTGGCTGCAGCCACTCAGTGGGTCATGCTCACACAGGTGGGGCCACTGTGCTTGGTGGGTGGGTTGCGGCCAGGCAGCTGTGCTTGGTGGGTCTGTTGTGCTCATGCAAACAGGGCACAGGTGGGGTACCTTCCTGCAGGCCAGGCCACTGCATTAGGCGGACAGGTCTAGCCAGGCTGCTGTGCTAGGTGGGCAGGGCTCCTTCACAGGGGCTGGGCCACTGCCTTTGACATATGGTGTGCCTTTGTGTGAGCTGAGCCACCGCCACTTGGTGGGGAGCATTCATGTGGGTGGGGCTGCCACAGTGGGTGGGTGCACCCATGGGCCACACTATTACTCCAAAAGCATTCATGTGTGGGCTGGGCTGCCCCCACCTCCACTCACAGTCACACCAGCAGCTGTGTGAGGATCCCTGACCTAGATTGCTGTCACTGGTGTGGGGGAGGGGTCCACTCCCTTAGTTCCACTGCTTCTCAGGGGTCCAGTGCACCCACCTTCAGAAGTATAGCTGTGTGGATGTCTCAGGCATACTGTTATGTTGTGCTGGGGATCCTCTGTTGGTTAATGAATGTCCATTTGGTTGTAACTTAGAGGAGAGAGGCAGAGGGAACAACTCACTCTGCCATAATGCTGACGTCACTCTTGGCTTTGCTTTTAATGTCTAAGCTTCCCAGGAAATTCAAATGAGCATGCTGGGTTTTTCTTTTTTAAAAAGATTTTCTTTTTTCCTTTTTCTCCCCCAAACCCTCCACTACATAGTTGTATATTCTTCGTTGTGGGTCCTTCTAGTTATGGCATGTGGGATGCTGCCTCAGTGTGGTTTGATGAGCAGTGCCATGTCCGCATCCAGGATTTGAACCAATGAAACACTGGGCTGCCTGCAGCGGAGCATGCGAACTTAACCACTCAGCCACGGTGCCAGCCCCTGAGCATGCTGGGTTTTAAACCACTGAAGTAGAGGGAACATTGAGTACAAAGTCTCTGAGCCAGGCTGACCTTACCTTGTTTTCCAGGAAGAACCAGAGGCCATAGGACTGGGGGAAACTGAGGCTGTAGAATGGTCAAGGTCCAGACCCCACCTTCTACTGGGTGATGCTGGGCAGTTACTTTTTCATTTTGAAATCTCAGCTTCCTCATTTGCAAAACAAAGATAATACTTACCTTTCACGATTCTTGACCTTTCAGCAATCCTTGAATGAAATGATATGTGGCAGAGTGGTTCTCAAACTTGAGCATGCATCGGAATCTCCTGCAGGCCGTGTTAAAATTCAGAATCCAGGCTCCACTCCCAGTTTCTGATGCAGTGGTTCTGGTGTAGAGTGTGAGAGTTTGCATTATATGTTTTTTTTTCTTTTCTTTTTTTTTTTTTTTTTGCATTTTATTTCTAATCAGTTGTCAAGTGATGCTGAAGCTACTAGTCCAGGGACCATACTTTGAGAACCACTGATGTATGGGGAGCCTCTAGCATGGTGCTCAGGGGGTTCTGAGATTGAGAGGCAAGAGGGTGCCCTGGAGAGGAGAAGCAATGGAAACTGAAAGGAATGAGTGAGAAAAAAAGACTATCTTAAGACAAAAGCAATGCCCATTTTAAGACTCCCTTTCCCTCATTTTTAAATTAATGGCCACTTGGGAATGAATGCAGTGCCAAGAAGTTCCCCAGCAGCGAAAGGCCACGGGTCACTTATAAATGCTTTCCCAGTGATCTGCAGTCAGGTGTCGCCTGAGCTTTGGGCTGCGTTGCCATGCCAATAGTCACCGTGACATGCCAGTAGGCAATGTGAAACCAGCGTGCAGAAGTTCACATCTGCGATTTAGGCCAAGTAAATGTTGGACTGAAAAGACCTAGCTGATGTCTTGGCTTCTTATGTTTTTAAATCTAAATGTCTGTCACTGTGAGAGGGGACTGCCCATATTGTGTCTTTGTCTTTTCATAGATCTAATCAAAGAGTTTGGTGAGAGCAGACAGTTCTGTCCCAGGGACTGTTCTTTCTATGCTGTTGAACTACTGAAATACTTAGAGCCTGGCATCACTGGGGGAACTCTGTGTTTAGCCAGCTGGGCTGAGAGAAAGTTTGGCCTTTAGGAGGGAGGCACAGATTCCTTCCTATAAGGACAGATTTTCCTCAACAGGTGAGAAGCTTCCACAGCCCTTCCCACAAGTGGGATCATAATCCACTTTGCATACTGAGCTTCTTTACTTCAGGATTACAGGACTATCCTGCTCCCTTCTTCCACCCTTTACCTCTCTCCTAAAGGAGGAGTAGTTACCAGCGTGATTGATAGGACAATTATTGAACCCAGGACACTTATTGAGCCATATTTTACTAGTGGGCAGGGCCACCATGTCTTAGAGCTGACACCCATGTGTGGCATTGCTCTACTTCCTGCCACAGACCAAGGCCAGCACTCTCTCCCTCTCTTCTTTTCCTCTCCCTGAGCATACAACTGGATAGATACGTTAGAGCCTCAGTTCTCCCTCTCCTTACTTCTCTCAGGATGAGCATGTGGTATGAGGCAGTATGAGAATGCTGGGCCCAAGATTGAGATTTGGGAGAATGAGGGAGAGGGGTGGGTAGGACCCTTCACTTCTGTCACCAGGTATAAGCAAAGCTTCATGCTCTCACCCTGTTTTTCATCCCATCCCTGCATGGAGTTTACAGAAGGTAGCTATTCATAAAGCAAAACTCTGCTTTTCTTTGGGCCTTGGGAACCCTTTGAGAGAAGAGGTGACTTGTAAGGAAGCATTTGGACCTTCTGGATCCTTGGACATAATATCATTCCAATATCTGGGTGAACCAGGAGCTGAATCGGGGCAATTCCAAATGGAGGATGGTTCTTGCCTGGGCTTCCAACCTGCTGTTGACATCAGAGTTACCACCTATGGGTGGAAGGAGAAGTCTAGCAGACTCTCCCATAGGAATAGTTTGTAATTCCTCAAGCTCACCATTCCCTGACATTATTTTGGGAGGCTATTTTACCCTTCAGGGAAATTATGCAAATGAAGATGTTCTTATAAGAAAGGGAGAATTCATGTAAATATGAAACTTTGAATTTTAGCCTGGGACTTTTAATGTGTTTTGAAGACACAGAAAAGCTTATAGATATATAACACTACCTTATCTTGCCATTTAATTTAGGATAGACATGTTTCCATAGCTACCTTTGGGTTCTCTGAATGTACCCTAGTGAAAAGATCACTCCAGAACATTTGCTCATGTTTTCATTCAAGTGGTCTTTCGGGACCTGTTGTGTGCCTGGCATTGTGCTAAGCCCTGGGGATACCTGATGAATAAGACAAAGTTCATACTTTCAAGAAGCTTTAAGACAATGAAACAGGCCCTTTTTCTGTTATGTAGATATGAGTTTCTGACCTATATGACTTTTTTCTCCTTGAAAATCTTCTTTTAACATTTCTTCTGGAGTAAGTCTGCTGCTGCTGAATTCCTTCAGTTTTTTAAATTTTTTTCACTTCAATAAATTTTATTTGCCAAAAACCACACTAAAAAGTTGAATTTTATATATTTCTTTTTTTAAAATTTAAAAAAAAATTTTTTTTATTGAGTTATTGATAGGTTAAAATGTTGTGAAATCTCAATTGTACATTAATGTTTGTCAGTCATGTTGTAGGTGCACCACTTCACCCTTTGTGCCCACCCCCCACCCCACCTTTCCCCTGGTATCCACTAAACTGTTCTTAGTCCATAATTTTAAATTCCTCATATGAGTGGAGTCATACACAGATTATCTTTCTCTCGCTGGCTTATTTCACTTAACATAATTCTCTCAAGGTCCATCCATGTTATTGCAAATGGAATGATTTTGTTCTGTTTTGCAGCTGAGTAGTATTCCATTGTATATATGTACCACATCTTCTTTATCCATTCATCTGTTGCTGGACACTTAGGTTGCTTCCACGTCTTGGCTATTGTAAACAGTGCTGCAATAAACATTGGGGTGCATAGGACTTTTGGGATTGCTGACTTCAAGTTCTTTGGATAAATACCCAGTAGTGGGATGGCTGGATCGTATGGTAGTTCTATTTTTAATTTTTTGAGGAATCTCCGTACTGTTTTCCATAGTGGCTGCACCAGTTTGCATTCCCACCAGCAGTGTATGAGGGTTCCTTTTTCTCCGCAACCTCTCCAACATTTGTTGCTATTAGTTTTAGGTATTTTCGTCATTCTAACGGGTGTAAGGTGATATCTTAGTGTAGTTTTGATTTGCATTTCCCTGATGATCAGCGATGATGAGCATCTTTTCATGTGCCTATTGACCATCAGTATATCTTCTTTGGAGAAATGTCTGTTCATGTCTCCAGCCCATTTTTTGATTGGGTTGTTTGATGTTTTGTTGTTGAGTTGCGAGAGTTCTTTATATATTATGGATATTAAGCCTTTGTCAGATATATGACTTGCAAATATTTTTTCCCAGTTAGTGGGTTGTTTTTTTGTTTCAATCCTGTTTTCATTTGCCTTGAAGAAGCTCTTTAATCTGATGAAGTCCCACTTGTTTATTCTTTCTATTGTTTCCCTTCTCTGAGAAGGCATGGTGTCTGAAAAGATCCTTTTAATACTGATGTCAAAGAGTGTACTGCCTACGTTTTCTTCCAGAAGCCTTATGGTTTCAGGTCTCACCTTTAGGTCTTTAATCCATTTTGAATTTATTTTGGTGAATGGTGAAAAAGAATGGTCAATTTTCATTCTTTTACATGTGGCTTTCCAGTTTTCCCAGCACCATTTGTTGAAAAGACTTTCTTTTCTCCATTGTATGCCCTCAGCTTCTTTGTCAAAGATAAGCTGTCCATAGATGTGTGGTTTTATTTCTGGGCTTTCAATTCTGTTCCATTGATCTCTGCACCTGTTTTTGTACCAGTACCATGCTGTTTTGATTACTGTAGCTTTGTAGTATGTTTTGAAGTCAGGGATTGTGATGCCTCCCGTTTTGTTCTTTTTTCTCAGGATTGCTTTAGAAATTCGGGGTCTTTTGTTGCCCCATATGAATTTTAGGATTCTTTGTTCTAATTCTGTAAAGAATGTCATTGGGATTCTGATTGGGATGGCGTTGAATCTGTAGATTGCTTTAGATAGGATGGACATTTTAACTATGTTTATTCTTCCAATCCATGTACATGGAATGTCTTTCCATCTCCTTATGTCATCATCCAATTCTCTCAGAAAGGCCTTGTAATTTTCATTATATAGGTCCTTCACTTCCTTAGTTAAATTTACCCCAAGGTATTTTATTCTTTTTGTTGCGATTGTGAATGGTATTGTATTCTTGAGTTCTTTTTCTGTTGGTTCATTACTGGAGTATAGAAATGCTACTGATTTATGCAAATTGATTTTATACCCTGCAACTTTGCTGTAGTTGTTGATTACTTCTAACAGTTTTCCAATGGATTCTTTGGGGTTTTCTATATATAAGATCATGTCGTCTGCAAACAGTGAGAGTTTCACTTCTTCCCTCCCTATTTGGATTCTTTTTATTCCTTTTTCTTGCCTGATTGCTCTGGCCAGGACCTCCAGTACTATGTTAAATAAGAGTGGTGATAGAGGGCATCCTTGTCTCATTCCTGTTTTCAGGGGGATGGGGTTCAGTTTTTGCCCATTGAGTATGATGTTGGCTATGGGTTTGTCGTATATGGCCTTTATTATGTTGAGGTAGTTTCCTTCTATGCCCATTTTGTTCAGAGTTTTTATCATAAATGGCTGTTGGATCTTGTCAAATGCCTTCTCTGCCTCTATTGAGATGATCATGTGGTTTTTATTCCTCAGTTTGTTGATGTGGTGTATCACGTTGATTGATTTGCGGATGTTGAACCATCCCTGTGTCCCTGGTATGAATCCCACCTGATCCTGATGTATGATTCTTTTGATGAATTGCTGAATTCTGGTTGCCAAAATTTTGTTTAGAATTTTTGCATCTATGTTCATCAGTGATATTGGCCTGTAGTTCTCTTTTTTCGTGGTGTCCTTGTCAGGTTTTGGTATCAGCGTGATGTTGGCCTCATAGAATGTGTTAGGAAGTATTCCATCTTCCCTAATTTTTTGGAATAGCTTGAAAAGGATAGGTATTAAATCCTCTCTGAAAGTTTGGTAGAATTCCCCAGGAAAGCCATCTGGTCCTGGGGTTTTATTCTTTGGGATGTTTTTGATTGCTGTTTCAATCTCTTTCCTTGTGATTGGTCTGTTCAAATTGTCTGCCCCTTCTTGAGTGAGCTTTGGAGATTGTAGGAGTCCAAGAATTTATCCATTTCCTCTACGTTATCCATTCTGTTGGCATATAGTTTTTTGTAGTATTCTCTTATAATCTGTTGTATTTCTGCAGAGTCTGTTGTTATTTCTCCTCGCTTATTTCTGATTTTGTTTATTTGAGCTTTCTCCCTTTTTTTCTTTGTAAGTCTGGCTAGTGGTTTGTCAATTTTATTTATCTTCTCAAAACACCAGCTCTTTGTCTCATTGATCCTTTCTACTGCCTTTTTCGTTTCAATAGTATTTATTTCTGCTCTGATTTTTATTATTTCTCTCCTTCTGCTGACTTTGGGCTTCATTTGTTCTTTTTTCTCTAGTTCAGTTAGGTGTGCTTTAAGCTTGCTTATTTGGGATTTTTCTTGTTTGTTAAGATGTGCCTGTATTGCGATGAATTTTCCTCTTCATACAGCTTTTGCTGTATCCCATATGAGTTGGTATGGCATGCTATCATTTTCATTTGTTTCCAGGTATTTTTTTATTTCTTCTTTAATTTCTTCAATGATCCATTGCTTGTTCAGTGGTGTGTTGTTTAGTCTCCACATCTTTGTGCCTTTCTCAGCTTTTTTCTTGTAATTAATTTCTAGCCTTATAGCACTATGATCTGAGAAGATGCTTGTTATTATCTCAATTTTTTTAAATTTGTAGAGTCTTGCCTTGTTTCCCAACATATGGTCTATCCTAGAGAATGTTCCATGTGCACTTGAGAAGAATGTGTATTCAGCTCTTTCAGGGTGGAGTGATCTATATATGTCTATTAAGTACAATTGTTTTAGTTTTTCATTTAGCTCCACTATTTCCTTGTTGATTTTCTGTCTGGATGATCTGTCCATTGATGTGAGTGGGGTGTTGAGGTCCCCTACTATTATTGTGTTGTTTTTAACATCTTCCTTTAGGTCTGTTAATAGTTGCTTTATGAATCTTGGTGCTCCTGTGTTGGGTGCATAGATATTTATAAGCGTTATTTCTTCTTGATGAAGTGTCCCTTTGATCATTATATATTGTCTCTCTGTGTCTCTCTTTACCTGTCTTACTTTGAAATCCACTTGGTCTGATATGAGAATTGCAACACCTTCCTTTTTTTCCTTGCTATTTGCTTGAAGTATTGTCCTCCACCCCTTCACCCTGAGTCTGTGTTTGTCCTTGGGGCTGAGGTGTGTTTCCTGGAGGCAACAAATTGTTGGATCGTGTTCTTTAATCCATTTTGCCACTCTGTGTCTTTTTATTGGAGAGTTCAATCCATTTACATTGAGAGTGATTATTGATGCATGTGGACTTAATGCTGTTAATCTGTCGCTCATTATCTTGTTTTCCTGTGTTTCTTTTCCTGTGTGCTTTAGACTACCCATTTAATACTACAATTTCTTACGCTGGGTTTCTTATATTTTTCCTTATTTATGATTTGTGACTCTGTTCTGTACTTTATTTTAGTGTCTACCTTGAAGTTTGTATTTAGAATCTCGTGTATAATATAGTCTATTCTCTGGTGGTCTCTTACCTACTTGACCAATACTGATTTAGACCCTTTGCTCTTCCCCTCCTAAATAATTATTTTCATTTTTTATTCCAACTCGTCTTATTAATTTGTAGTTAGAGTGCTAAGATCGTCCTTGTTTTGGTAGTTTCCTTACCTTTACCCTAATGCTATAATTGAATATTTGCTATCCTGTTCTGGTTCTATCCATCGGTCTCCCTAGTCTGTGGATTGTGTACCCTTTCTCCCTTTTTTCTGTTTTCAAGTATGAGAGCCTTCTTGAGGATTTCTTGTAATGGAGGGCTTTTAGTTACAAATTCCCTTAACTTTTGTTTGTCTGGAAAAGATTTAATTTCTCCCTCATATCTGAAGGAAATTCTTGCTGGATAGAATATTCTTGGCTGAAGGTTTTTATCCTTTAAAGCTTTGAATATATCACTCCATTCTCTCCTAGCTTGTAGGGTTTCTGTAGAGAAATCTGCTGACAGTCTGATAGGGGCTCCTTTATAGGTTATTCTCTTTTTTTTCCTTACTTCCC
Organism: Equus quagga; assembly: GCF_021613505.1. Lineage (NCBI taxonomy): Eukaryota > Metazoa > Chordata > Mammalia > Perissodactyla > Equidae > Equus > Equus quagga. Next base: position 86,303,254 of record NC_060277.1, on the reverse strand, counting down.
TGAGTATTCTCTCCTTATCATTCCTATTTGCCAACTTTACTACTATATGCCTTGCAGTAGGTCTTTTTACATTGACAAATCTAGGAGATCTAAAATCCTCCTCTACAGACATTTCTCCATTGATCCCTAGATTTGGGAAGTTCTCTTCAATAATTTCGTTAAGCACACTTTCTGCTCCATTTTCCTTTTCCATATTCTCGGGAATTCCTTTGATCCTTATGTTCTTACTCCTCATTGAATCCATTATCTCTCGGAGATTCTCCTCATTCTTTTTAATTCTTAGTTCTCTTTCTTCCTCTGTCTGGCGCCATTCAGCCTGTCTATCCTCGATTATGCTAATTTTCTCCTCTATGTTGTCTACACGGGCATTCAGGGAATCCGTATTCTGTTTTATCTGGTCCATTGTGTTTTTCATCTCAAGTAATTCTGTTTGATTGTTCTTTATGATTTCACTCTCTTTTGTGAAGTAACTCCAGAACTCGGCTTGTTTCTCTATCTTTCTCTCTACCTCATTGAGTTTTTTGATTATAGCTGCTCTGAATTCGTTATCACTTAGTTTACCTAATTCCAAGTCCTCAGGACTTAATTCTGTGTCTTTATTGTTTTCCTTCTGGTCTGGGGCTTTTATAAATTGCTGGATGGTAGAGGAGCGGTTTTTTCTCATGGTGGTAGAATTCAGTTGCAGTTACAGCCTGTCGCCACTAGATGGGGGTCGAGAGCGGCATGTTAGCTCTCTGCCTTGGGGCAAGATGGCTGCGCCCACTGGCTTTGCTCCGGGGGAGGGGTGTTGCTCACACGCGCCGGTCTGGGTTCGGATCAGTTCTGTTCTCTGGTCTCCCAAGGCCCTTGATTTATGGGGTCCCTGTGGACGGAAGCTTTCCCCCCGTTAGCGGGTCTCCACTGAATCAGCGGCAGGAGTCCTGGATGATCCCCAGGTCGCGTGGCCCCTCCCCCGCTCCTTCCCGACCCCCGCCGCAGAGATCACAGACTCTAGGGGAGGGAGCGATGTTCTCTCCTACCGTTCCAGCGCCTCCGAAGGTGTAAGCAAGGTTATGATCTCCGCCTTCTTGGTATTGTAGGTTTCTAATGAGCTGGCATTATGTTTATTCTCTGAAATTCAGTTCTTCCAATCTTTTGTTGTATTTTGGAGGGGAGAGAATCACGGGTCAGCTCACCCCGCCATTTTGCTCCGCCAACAAAAAATTGAATTTTATATATTTCTTGAGGAAGTAAGAATGGTTAGAAACATGACCCTAATTTTCTCCAGTTTATCATATTTGGAGCTAGAACTACGTGATAGTGGGGAAAAAGTCTGTATTTAGAGTTTAGATACATACGTTTCCTTTGTGAGAGATTTTCTCACGTGTAGGTGTTAAATACAGCATTCTAGATTCTGCTCTATTCTTTGGTCTGAATTCCTTCAGTTTTTATTTGTCTGAAAAAGTTTTTATTTGTCCTTCACTTTTGATGGACAGTTTTATTGGATATAGAATTCTAGGTCAGTGGCTTTTTTCTTTCAATATATTATGTATTTTACTCCACTTTCTTTTTGCATGAATTGTTTCTGATGAGATGTCTGCTGTAATTCTCATCCTTGTTCCTCTGTAAGTAAAGTGGTCCCCTCTTCCCCCACAGCTTCTTTCAAGATTTTCTCTTTTTCTTTGTTTTTCTGAGTTTGAGTGTGATATATTTAAAATGTTTTGGTATTTATCCTGTATGGTATGCTCAGGGTTGGCAGGTTTGATTTGAAGAGTGGTCTGAGCTTAAATGGTAAACCCCTATGTAATTCAAATTAAAATATAAATATATTTGGGGCTTGTGCCACGAAGATTCTTCTCTTATGTGTATAATTGCAATATAACTCTATAGTAATTCAGAGTTTTCCTGGGTTGTGTGTTTTGGAAGTGGTGGTCACAATAGTCTCAAGCAAGGATCATCATACTTTTTCCATAAAGGGCCAAATAGTAAATATTTTAGGCTTTGTGGACCAAGAGGCAAAATGGAGGATATTGTGTAGGTACTTATCTAACCATTTAAAAATGTAAAGACCATTCTTATCTTGTGGACTGTTCAAAAATAGCCAGCATTACTGATTTGGCAACCCCTGGTCTAAAGTATAGTTTTTATGCTTAATTGCTTTGTCATTTTAGGATTTATGAGCCTATGACCCTAGCTGAGTCTCAGTTTCCTCATTTCTAAAGCAGAGATAATTTCTGTTCTTCCAAATTTGTATGGGGATCCAATGAGAGGATACATTTTGAAGCACCTAGTAAGTTAAATGGTGTTTGGTTGTGAGCTATAGCTGGGTATAGATATCCCATATACCCATCACAGGCCTGGTTTATACCTGTTGTCCAGGTGAAAATTTTCCCAACACCTCTTTCCCTCTCAGAAGTGTACCAGTTGGAATGATAAACTATATGGTCACTCTAGCTAGAGCCATACACACTCCAGACAGTTTATGACTTGTCTAACGAGATGTTTGGAGAGGTCAGTGGCAATTTGGAGGCAGTACCCTAGACTGTGCACTCGATTGTCAGATCACTGGCTTCAAGTCCAGGTTCTGCCATCATTATTTGTCTGACGTGGGATGAGTTTCATAACTCATTTTTTAATTTTAACAGCTTTACTGAGGTATCATTTATATACCATAAAATTCACTCATTTTAAGTGTAGAATTCAATGATTTTTAGTAAATTTATGGAGTTATGCAGCCTTCACTACCATCTAATTTTGGGACATTGTGTTACCCCTAGATGACACCTCTTGCCTGTTCACAGTCACTCCCTGTTCTCAGACAACCACCAATCTGCTTCCTGTCTCTGTAGATCTGCCTTTTCTGGATATTTCTCAGAACTTCTACAAACCTCAGTTTCCTTGTCTGAAGAATGGGTTTACTGATGGTGCAGACCTCGTATGATCATTGTGTGGATTAGGTGGAATAATACATGTAAAGTATTAGCCCAGTGACTGGTATTCAGTAAGCACTCAATAAGTATTAGCTATCCTTATTATTTTACCTAGCTGTCTGCAATCCTAAGGGATTGGACCTACCATGTTTTCATAGAGAGATCCAAAATAGTAAAGCAGATTTAGTCAACGTCTTTCTGCACCGTCTTGATACATACTTCCCAGTGGCAGTGCAGCAAAGAAAATTCAGTGCACACTCAAGGGTGCCTTTACAGGATTAGAGAAAAGTGATTCATCAAGGCTGTCTTGTGGTTGGTGATGTAAATGCAGATAAACACCATACATCGAAGAGAATGAGGAATGCCTTCCTCCGGTCAGATGGGGCAGGTAGGAGGAATGGGGGTCCTGCCAGGGATTACTCCTCTGTGAGAATTACAAATGTCAAATGCAAACATTATGACATTTTGACATTTCTCATATGTAAACATTTTAGCTCTTGCAGAATTTATTCTGCTTAGGACAAATAAGTGCCCTATAGGCAGTGAAGTTTCTCAAAATCTTTTAACCCTATGAATGCAGTTGCAAAGACATTGCAGTTTTCTTATGCATTTGAATCACCATTGCTAAGAAATATAATAGCTTGGTGTTTAGACAAGTTAGCCATGATAACAGACCATCTCAAAAATTAATGATATCAGTAGCAAATTGCTGAACCATGCCTCCATCCCCACCTACATTTCTTCATTTATAAAGTGGAGATGAAATGCTGACTTCACAGGATTTTTGTGGTCATTAATCGCCAAGCACAGTGCCCAACTTAGAGCAAGTATTCCATCGATGTTAATTTCCCTAAAAATATGCATTATGTTGCAGTTTTGAAAACTCAGTTCTTTAATCTGGAAAAAGATCATCATACCTATCTTATTAATGGAAATGATACCTAATAGTTACTAAGTACTTATTACGTACCAGGTACCACGGTAAGAACTTTAGATGGATTATCTAGTATGATCTTCATAGATATTCCCTTAGGCAGAAACTCTGGTAGACCCACTTTGCAGCTGAGGAAAGCAAGGCTAATGGGTTGAGGAGCTTAGACCCTACCTGGGCTATGACTGAGCCCATGCTGTAACCACCAGGCTGTATTTTCTGGCTACAGGCTCTTTGAAATGATTCTTTGGAATAACATATGGACAGACAGCATGGCACTGTCTGTTGAAAGTGATGATGTTCAGAGCCAGCCCTGATGGCCAAGTGGTTAAAGTTTGTCATGCTCTGCTGCTTTCAGTTCTCAGGCAGGAAACCACACCACTCGTCTGTCAGTAGCCATGCTGTGGTAGTGGCTCCCATAGAAGGATTCACAACTGAAATATACATCTTTGGGGAGAAAAAAAAAGAAAGTGATAATATTCATTCTTTCTCCATTCCTGTCTTTCCCCCAGTCCTTGTCTGAACTCCCCAGAAGCAGCACCTAAAAAATATCTCTTTCAGCTACTTTGAGGCCTGTTGGACAAACACATCAAGCTTAGGGTCACAGGGGAGCATCTCAGTAGGAGGTCCGTCCTGGCTGGTCTGGGGCAGGAGCACTGGCTTGGGGATCAGAAGGAACAGGTTCCCATCCAGGCTTTGCCACCAGCAGCATCATCGGCTGACTCTTGGCAAGTCACTGCCATCTTTTGCATAAGGAGTCTAAGGCCCCTTCCAGTTCTAAGATCCTATGTGGTGGGTCTTCTTTACCACAATCATTAGGTTGTGCTTTGAAGAAGAGGTGCAGAGAAAGTAGAACTAAATAGGAGACATTCTGGGCAGTAGAAGGGTCCCTCTCTTTTTGGCTGTCTCCAGTGCTAGCTGTAGGACTCTGACAAGTAGTTCAACCTCTCTGAGCTTCCTTTCCTCATATGAAGAGGGAGATTAGACCATGTCCCTAGCTATATCACTGTCTATGTCACAGGGCTATGTTAAAGATTACATGAGATAATGAATATAAACTGGGAACTGGACTGTGCTTAGAGAAACAATTACTAGTATTAATGAAAGAGTTTATGGCAGGTCAAAGTGATTGGAAAACTTCAAGTCAGAATACGTGGTGGTTGCATTGACTACTGACTGATCACCAAGGAGAAGCACATTCCAAGCTGAAAAGCCAAATATATGGCTCTGCCTGATTTCTTCCCAGGGCCAAGGATATAGTGGGTTCTAGAAAGTTTATAATATTTTTCTGAATTACTTAGTGGAAGGAGGTGGTACTTCCTATGACAGAGTATGTGGAGTTTGAGATATCTCTTTTGCAAAATTAACTACTATTTAATGTCCGTTAACATTGTCCATTGTCTCTTACTTCTCTTCCTTGACAATGCATTTTAGCAATGCTTATGTACTTCCGTACTGTCTTAATGAATTTACACACAATCATAGTTCCTTGTAAATGTTCCTAAGTCTTATGAGCATTATTCTGTCAGTCTGCTTTTCTACTTTAATGTCAAGTAAAAAACAAATCTGGACTTGGTAAAGAGAGACTTCTGTTCAAAAAGATTATTGCAAAGTCGGGGGAGGAATTGTTGTAATAGGAAGAACACTTTGACCGTAAGATTTGTGAGTGTCTCAAGAATCAGGCAAAAATAATTTTTCTTTTATAGAGGGGAATAACCAAGGCTAGAAATGTTGTGTGGGAAAGTTGGATGAAAGGTGGGTGGATTGGAGAGTAGATCGGAGAATATCCTACCTGAGGCCAGTCTGTTCCCAGGAGGGACTGCGTGCTGGCTCAGGCTGAGGGTAGTCAAAGTCTAGGGGCCTGGAAGAAGGAGAGAAGTTTAACCAGTTTGGTTCACAAGCATCTTGTTCTGATTGATCACTGGGAATAAGCAGTTCAGCTAATCATTTACGAAGCAACGAAAGGGAATTTAGAGGGTCTGCGTCTGGCCTTGTCGTCTGTAAACAAGGCGGGCATCTGTGAGTCTTATCGAAGTCATGTGGGGAATGGGGGTTCTTTGCAATAAACTTTTCTGGAGCACAATGGGTAGGGGATTTCTAAACCTTCACTGTTTCCCTGGATTACGGGACTCAAGTAACATTATTGTCAGGAAGGATGACTAGTATGAATTAGGAATGCTTTTAGTGGCAATAGCAGAAAACTGGACTGACAGTGACTTAAACAAAGAGGGATTTATTTCTCTCACCTACCAAGTAGTTCCGAGATCAACAGTTGCTGGCTTTGGTTTGGCTGCTCGATGATGCCAGTGAAAGTCTTTGAGTCTTTTTTTTCCTGCCTTCCCAGGCTTGTTCGCTCTTCATCACAAAATAGCTGCTGCAGCTCCGAACATCCGTGTTTAAAACTGGAAGGAGGGGTCATTTGGCTCCTTCTACCTGCATAGGAGACCAGGAAAGTTACTAGCTGTGACATTACATAGGGCTTCTCTTAGCAAGAAAGGAGTATATGCTATACCAAATCTTCGATTTCTTCCAGTAATTGTATTCTACACAAGGTATGGACTGATTCTCTACCATCAAATAATTCTTTTACTATCTGAAGTGTAGGAGATGAAATGTCCTATAAACGGAGCATTAGAAAAGTATGCAGCATGTTTTACTCTAGATAAAGAAATGGAGCTATTCTGTTTCTGGAGGAGCTTCAGGAAAAGCCAAGAACCTCTTGAGTAAACTTATTTGGAGTCATTTATTGAAATGTGAATCAACTTAGAAACATATCTTCAACAAATGTTGCCGAGACTTAGTATCTTTGATTTTAAAGAGATCTTGCACGTCGCTAATAAAAACCTTGCCCAAATCAAGCTAAGATTTATGTTTTTTCCTATCAAATTGTTTATATAAACAATGGTGCCCAATCCTGGTGAGATGCTCTGTTGCAACTGGTTAGAGTATAAATTGGTACAAACTTTCTTAAAGGTTTATTAAAAGTATAGAGAACCTTAAAATGTTAATACTCTTTACCGGAAAATTTGTCTCTAAGGAAGCTATCCTAATGAAAAAATTAAAATTATGGACCAAGTTGGTCCATATGAAATGATAGATTATTCCAATAGTGTTTATATTTGTAAAAAATATTTCGAAAAAGAAATAACTTATGAGAATAATTAAATTAGATGTCATTTCTCCATAGCCTCAGTATAATATTGGTAAAAATAAGGATATAAGCTGTTTGTACCATATTATTCCCATTTTGTAAAGTATAGAAGTATTTATTTCCTTAAAAGAAGTATGTCCTATATTACCAATAGGTATTTGTGGATTATGGCGTTACATGCCATTTTTATTTTCTTTGTTCTTTTTGGCATTTTCCAATTTTCCTACAATGAATATGAATTATTTTTATAATTATAAAAATTCACTTTAGTTTTTTAAGGACAAATAAAAATGTGATTATGTTTGCTGAGATCCTTTTTTAAAAGAAATATTGGGTGAAAAACTGCTTTGATCCAAGAGTTTGGGTGGGGCTGTTCAGTGCTTGAAAAGAACATGTTATTGATAGACTAGGAAAGGTGTTACCGAGCATTTTGTTTCTCTGGAGTCCTGGTGTTTCTCAGTTCTGCCACGAAGGGAGTATTTAAAGGAAGTTGTCACAATAGTTCATTCTTCTGTGTTCACGTAAATCATGTTATTCTATTTTTCTCTTCCTAGAGGGCTTTCTGTTTTTCTTTTCTGTGATATGTATCGCACTGAGGTCACAAAGGGCTGTGACTACATTCAGGAGGGGAAGGGAACCCGTTTAAGGAAACAGTTTGTCTTAATTTATCCAGATAACCAAAGCTAACTCATGTAAGGTTGGGGAGATAATCATCTCAATGCATAAATCTCTCTCTTGCTCAGTATGTGTAGAAAATGGGGTGACAATATTCCTGAACAGAGAGCTGATTTTATCTCTTTCAAAACTGATTAAAATGGTGGTTGTCCATGTGTGGGGTGTAGAAGCCTCATGTCTTCCCTGTGTGAACATGAGGGGAGGGGACAGGCGGGAGAAGGAGGTGTTTTTTCCGAGGTCTGCCCTTCTATTGGGGCAGCCGTGGCACGGCACTTAAGAAGTTCAGACCTACTAGTTTGTCATTGGATGGTTGGACACCCTTGGCATAAAGTCACATACTTTTACAGCTGGAAAATCCTTATGAATTCAGTTTCAACTTTACCTTCGATTGCTTTCCAGGTACTTTCACATACATCTGAAATTCCTAACCTGGGATGTATTTATCTTTGAGCTATGCCACCTGAGCCAGGAGACCTTGAAGTCTGAGAATCTCTAGAAAGATTCACCGTGTTTACTCCTTGACTTCACATAAGTCCCTGGCATGGTGTTTAAGAAGATGGCTCGATTCATGTTCGATTAGCCAATTACATTGCATTAGCACATGGAAGAATGAGTCCATCTAAAAGCTTCATTTTTGTTTGTTTGCCTTTGCATTGAAACTAATCTAAGAGCCATTGGTTTCATCCTAATAGTGAAGGTCAGGAATAGTTATTTACCAGTGAACAGAGAGTGAGATGTGTAGTGTGGCCAACTCTAGCCCAGAGCCCTTACAGACAAGGATGTGGCTTAACATGAAAACCAGGGAATTCTCGTGTTGTATTTTGGAATCTAGAAATGGTCTTCTTATGCATAAAAGGGACTCATATGATTTGAAGCTGGTGTTCTTTCCCCCTTCCCATTCCTTTATACATGAGTCCTTTACATAAAAAGAAGCAATTATGAAAAATTCTGTCTTGGAATTGACACAACAATGTGTTGGGTTTCATTATGCCCTGTGGATAACTAAAATAGTTATCTGTCCTCTGAATGCTAGCTGCCTATATGACACCCCTACTTCAGTGTTCAGTAAGCATCTCAAACTCAACTTGCTCAAAGTAGAACTCTTGATTACTCCACACCCCACAAATCTCCTCTCCCCAAGTTTTCTCTGTCTTAGAAAATAGAGCCCCCATCTACCTGGTTGTTAAGCAAAGGTTTTAACTGTTATCCTCATTCCTTTGCTTTCTCTTTCCCCACAGCATATCTGTCAGCTCTTCCTGTTGGCTTTACTTCCAAAGTATGTCCCTAAATCACTGACTTCTCTCCATCACTATTGTTACCTCCCTTCTTGAGTCACCATCATGTCTTATCTGGACTGGTCTTCTAAACCATCTCCTTGCTCCATTATGATCTATTTTTGACAAAACAGCAAGAGTCATCTTTTTAAAGTCATTCTTCTATTTAAAGCCATCCCCTGTTTAAAGTCATGTATTAGTTTTCCATAGCAGTTAGGACAAAATCTTTACCCCTTACCCTGGTTTGCAAAGCCCTTTGGGGCCTGGCCTCCCCTACCTCTCTGACCTCAGCTCCTACCACACTCCCTCATCCACAGTCTCCAGACCCCTGACTTTCTATTCTTTGAGCATTCTAATCCACCAACCTGGGGGCCTTCCCCCTCCAGGAAGGGGCTTTGCTCATCTTCCCATGGCTGGCTCCTTGTAATATTTAGAACAACATATTCTGATAAATGCTATCCCTCATAGAGGCCTTTCCTGACCACCTGATTATGTAGGATGCCACCCCTCTGCCCCCTGCCCCAAAGCAGGCAGCATTTATGACACAACCCTTCTTATATCCTATTCAGCTTACCTGGATAGTGTTTATAGATATCACCACAACCAATGCCTACAGCCAAATATAAGACCCAGGAGAGCTGGGGACTCATCTGTTTTTTCACCATTGTGTCACCAAGACCACAGAGGAGGCTCTCAATAAATGGTGATGCATGAGCAGCTGTTTTTCATATGCGTGTAATCCAGCTGTCTGTCAACTTGGGAATTAATAGGTTGTTTTTGCCTATTCTATTTTTACAGGAGACTGGACTCTATACGTATAAAGTCTTTGGAACTCTGAAGGATTGCCCACCGGCTCTGCTCATAGATGTCTATATGGACCTAGACTACAGAAAACAGTGGGACCAAAATGTTGAAGGTAAGTGACACCTACTATTTTTAAAAACTCAATTAGAACGTAGAATCTATTGTTATTTATTTCAGCCAGTAGAAAGCGACAGGTTTAATCTTTACTATATTATGCTTCCCTTTTCATTTTGGCAGGAAAGTCTTAAGAGCTGGGCTGACATGTGCCTTTGCTCCTCCTAGGACTTGCTCCTTGCATGCTCTTAGAGCTACTCTCCAGTTTGCTCTGAGGGATAATTTGTTCTCACTGTAAGTTTGTTATCGTCCCATACACCTCGCTCCTCGTGGAAGTCTTCTTGGAGGAGGTGGTGTCCAAGCTTTGTTTTATAAAAGTTTATAAAACATAATAGTTTAAACTACTCAATTATTTTAAAACATAAACGTTTATAAGAAAAGTTTATAAAGCAAATAAACAACAGGAATACATGTATGCGAGGAGGCGAGAGGGTGTGGGGATGAGTTGTGTAAAGGCGTTCGAGGCCCAGGGAACAGCATGAGTAAGGTGAGGAAGGCACGAAACAGCATGATATATTCAAACACTGTGAGCAGGTTGTTGTTGCTGGTTTGTTGGGTAGCAGACTCTGGAGCTGGGGTGGGAGGAGTGTCCAGATCCCAGGGCCCAGCCTGGCCACCAGGCTACAGTTAGATTTCACCCTCTAAGTGATGGAGTGTTATGAAAGGCATAAAATAGGGAATCCTTCTGCCACTTAGAGCTGGAGTGGCCTCTGCCCTCTCCATCACAGTGGAATAGAACTATGGAGCCAGCCCAGGGGAACGTGAACTGGAGACCCTGGCTATAGTCAGGACTCTTGGTTGCAAGTAGCAAAAAGCTAACAAATGCCAGTGTAAGAAGAGAAAAAAGAATTTATTTGTTCATGACATTGAAAACTCCATGGGGCCAGAAGATCCAAGCTTATATTCTAATCATAAAGGAACAGGAACGAGACTTCCACTTTCGTATTAGTGACAGCCACAGTCCCAGGTTTGGCTCTCAGCGCCTCAGCATCATGTGCTCATTACCTGTGGACGTTTGTCACCGTTTTGGGTTGCTTAGTGTTTTCAAATACCCTTCCTATCTGGGGGAATTGTGATGCTTATCCATTCAAGGGAGAAGCCAGATGTTCTCTGTTGCAGGCTCCCTAGCAGTCATGGTTCAGTCTTGTGATATAGACCTTGACAAAAAGAGGTACATGTGGCTTCAGCTTGGGAGAAAGCAACGTGAGGAAGTGGGCAACATGCAAAAATCCATTTTCCGGTCACGGTCACGGCGAAGGCATCTGACCTTGGGGGAAGCAGTGGCAGAGCCTCTGATGTTCAGTACGCAGCATCAACAGTTCACGCTGTGGTGTCTGGTCCAGTGGCAGCAGCAGTTTGACTTCTCTGGAACAATCCTGAGGTTCTAAGCTTAACTCTGGTCCTCCTAGATATTCTGTGAGCTATATGAGAGCCTTTACTAAGCCACTTTTTGGCTTCAACTTTTTAGAGTGGCAAGCTAAGACCCTGGCCAGATGTACCCTCCCTGAGCTAATCACCCTGGGCACGTCATGCTCGTTTGCCCAGCTCTGCAATTCGGGTCGAGTCAGTCTTACTTAAACCACAAGAAGGACGGGAAGGGTGATGTCCTGAAGGAGAATTAAGATGCTGGTCCAAGAAGGGGAGAGTCAATATTAGGCATGCAAAAGCAACAGATGTCCCCTCCTTTCCTTCCTTTCAAGGGCTGTCTTCAGCCTCATGTGGCACCAATGGGCCGGCCAGCTCTTTAATCCATGGTCTGCTTCTGATAGATTTTCTTTCAAAAGCTGAATTAAGTAATACATTTCCCGCATCAACATCTCCTCAAGGGACTCTCTTGGTTACTTTAGCAGCCTTGGCTGGGCTCCTTCTCTAAGTACTTAGAAGCTTACTGCACAGCTTGGGGTCAGAGGGTGCGCATGTCATTGAATTCCTTTGCTGTCTCCCTCCAAGAGCTGGCTGCTAACCCCTCCAAGGGTTAGCCACAGTTATGCCACTTTCTAGCTGTTTAGGAAGGACACTGCCCTCTCTGGGACCTTGATCTCCCCGCTGAACACACTAGACTGGGTGACTTGGTCCCAGGCTAGCTGTAATGTGTCAGGAAATCTAAAGAAGGAAGAAAGTTCTCAAAAGCAAAACTATTGGTACTCTACTGACATCTGGTGGCTACTCTGAATTAAAACCTGAAAATTTGTTTTTGGGTGCCTGATTTTGTTTCTTGCATTCTATCTGAAAATGTTGTTTGAGATATACGATGGACACGTTTCGTTGCGTTCTTTTATTTTTACTGTATTTTTCTATTTTCTAGACTCTGCCTTCAGGCAAGAAGCTCTCAGTAGTAATGAATCTGTCTGACTGTTCTAGAATTTTGTGCCCCACGAGTTAGTGGTTTTTTATACCCTACGGCGTCATTATATCTAGGCTTCTTTTTAACTGAAGCCAAAGAGGCTTCCAGATACATTAACTTCTTTTATTCTCCTTAGAACTCTATGAGAGACGATGCAACGGACAGGCCGTGGTCTACTGGCAAGTGAGATACCCTACTCTCATGTCCAACAGAGATGTATCCTTGCCCAAGTTCACCGCTACTCGCCTTTCTAAGTGTTTCTATGCCCTTGGCCCATCGCCCAATGGTGGCATGTCCAGCAGGCATGGCAACATTGTCTTTGATTCTGCAGAAGCATCTGCTGAAGCTGTTGCATCTTGTGTGGCTTTCAGAGATCTCAGAGCCTGCTTTTTGGGCCTGACAACGTGGAGCATCCTGCAATTGTGGTCACTGGAGGGCAGCTCCTACTTTCCTGAGAAGTTTTCTAGGGCTTGAAATTGCTGGGCCACAGAATTGGGGACCTGGAAAGAACTTTTTATAAGGAATGTTTAATATGCTCCTTCAAGCTATAGAGGAGAAAGGGGGGGACCCAGAGAGGTAAAGTGACAGAAGCGTTCATACAGGTGGTTAGTGACTGACAGGGGAACTCAGGCCCCCACATTTCCAGCTCCCCCATCTCACTTCCTGTTTTATTGACCCCACAGTGGTCCCTCCTTGACTCTTGGCTCTGGATTCTGGGTGTATGTTTCTTCCCCTCAGTTTCCTCATTTATGAGACAAAGCAGTTGAATGGGATGTGGGGAGTTTTTGCTGGCGCTCCAAGGTTCCAGGAAGCCTGCTCAGGACCAGCCTGGGAGGGTGGGATGGGAATTTGCTGGGTGGGCAGATGGGGGTAGGGTGACTGATAGGCAAGTTTTCGACTCCTTTAGCGTCCTCGTCAATGGCAGCAGCTAAGTATTTTACATCCTGAATGGAACAAAGGATCTGTGGACTTAAAGAAAGTTCGGAAACCACTGAAGTAGATGATGGTGGGGATCTTTCCTAGCTCTAACATTCCACAAGTCTCTGTGTTCCTCCGTAATCTTTCTCTAGAAAGAGAGGGAGCATGTGGGTGTGTTTTCTGTGTATGGTTTTTGTGTTTTTGTGTCTAAATATATGTGTGTACCCTGGCCCCAACTAGATTATAAACTCCATAAGAGTTTATTTCTTGGCATAGTTCTCACATGCTACTAGATAGTTTGTATACACATGCTATATATTTCAACAAATCATGTATTACTTAATCCCTTGGATTTTCTCTAATCCTGCCAATAACTGTGTTAGTTAGGCATCATCATCCCCATTTCAAAGTTAAGGAAACTGAGGCAAAGAGATGTCCAGAACTTTGCTCAGGTTCATACAGCTAGTGGGTGACAGAAGCAGATGCAGGACTCAGGTCCGGCTGTCCCAGAGATGGTGATCTTGACCGGGGCACAATCCACTGCTCTGACCTCACAGTGACACTGCTGGGTAGGTATTCCCAGGAGTGGACACCTGGGGCTCCTTGAAGTCCTATTTTATTGGCTCTCCAATGGCGTGCAATCCCATAATGAGTTTCTTGGTCTTTGTATAGGCACATATGTCTCTCCAATAAGAGTTGTTAAATTTTTTATAACAGAGAATGGTGCCGTGGAAAAAAATATTAGTTTTGGAGCAAAAGATCCCAGGTTGAGTGTGAATACATTCCCTGGTTTGCTGTGTGACCTTGGAAAAGGCCCTTCATTTCTCTGGGCCTCAGGGAACTGGTGGTTCCCCAGTCACAGGCTTTATGACACACTGGACCTTCCAACCCACAAAGACCACTGACAAATTTTAATTGAGTTAAACTTTCCTCAATGGAGCATCAGGTGATGACTGTCGCATGAGCTGAGCAAGTTGTGGGAGAGAGTGGGACAATATTTGCTGCAAGGAAAAAGTAAAAGGCTTGGGAGAGAGGAAAGCCAGGGCCAAAGCAACATCGTTTCTTCCCTAAGACATTTAAGAACTTCACTCATCAGTATGTAGAGAGCAGGGCCAATGGCCGTCCTGCAGGGTGCCTGAGGGAGGGTGGGACAACTGTGGGTGCTGTAGAGACGCTGAGGTGAGATGGGGTTGTGGTTGTTGCTGTTATAGTGGGTGTAATTGCCTTAGAGTGATTTTTTTTATTGATTTGGGCTTTTCATTCTCTGTAGTGTGAAACCTAAAATTCTACCATTTGAGAGTATAATGAACACTTTAAAGAGTTGAGCCCCGTCCAGTTATGAAAGGCTGGCTAGGTTTTGGAGCCAGATCGGGGTTCAAATTCAGGTTCCATCACTTCAGCTGGGCTGTGGGATCTCTGGTGAGTCCCTTTACCTCTCTGAGCCTCAATTTTGTCACCTGGAAGATGGAGATACTTACACCAGACTCAGCAGGGACTTTCTCAGGATCAAGACTGATGCTATCTTAAAGCACCTGATGCTTATGACATAGAAAGGGCTCGGTGAGTGGCGACTCTTACTGCTTCTTAGAATTTAATGATCTTCCTTGAATCGTGCCATAGATATAGTGGTTGTTGTGTTCGTTGAGATGAAATGGCTTTGTGATTCTTGATGAACCAGTGTTAACCCAGAGAGGACTTCTGCCTCTAGATATTCAGGTACTCACAGATTTCCTGTGATCACCAGGTGTGAGTAAGATTGCTCAACCGTCCTCTGTGCATAGAGGTCTCTAATTAGAGCTCTGGGGGAGGACAGGACGAGAAGAAATGACTCCATTGTTTATTAACTGCTTCTTCTGCTCCAATGTTTCCCTAATGCCCCCACAAGGCTGCCTGCTGGGCATTGTTGCCCCCTGTTCCTACATAGGGAAACAGCCTCAGAAAGGTTGAGTAACTAAGCCAGGATCTCACAGCAGATTAGTGAGCAATCCTCTGAGATCTCATAGTGCCTTCCTGGAGACGGGAGTGGTTTTCCTGCCTAATGAAAAGCTTGAAAGCATGAGAGAATCCTGCACAGGAGGTGAAGCGTGCTCTCAGATGAGAATACCGGGTGGCATGAGGCACAATCTTGCAGTGCATTTGGGGAGACAGGGCAGGTAAGTGAAGTAACAGCGCCAGGGAGCCAGAGCCAAGTGGGAGGAACTGAGTCACCTCCCTTGTCTTCAGCCTGTGGGGCTTTCCTTCTGCCTGTCTGAAATGCTGGCGTGGATGTCATGCCTTGACCAGCGGTACAGTATGTCTACGTCCGGGAGCGGCGAGATCTGCATGTGGAAGAGCAGAAGGTCTACGTGGTCCTGGCCCAGAGCACCTCCCATTCGCAGTTTCCCCAGCGGTCCGGTGTGGTCCGGGTGAAGCAGTACAAGCAGAGACTGGCGATCACAAGTGATGGCAGGAAGGGGAGCAAAGGTAAAGACGGGACCATGTGGGTGGAGGGTCAGGGTCAGGGTCACGCAGGTGACGGCCGTGCTGATTGCGAGGCATGTACAGTGCACGCAGCTTGCCCCCTGAGGTCAGAGAATGGGTGTGGGTGCAAAACAGACGGGCTCCACAGCTGGGGAGAGACTCAATTCACCCCCAGACACTGGGCTACAGAGCGAGGTGGGTGTCTAACTCTGACTCAGTGCATTCTGTACTGACTCTTTGTTGTCCAGGTGCAATCAGCGCATCCAAGTAAACCAGCGGTATGGAAATTCATGTCAGGCTGGTCCTGTGGCTCATAGGCCAGGCCTCGGGGTGGGCAAGAGGGCCGGCAGGACTGTCTGTGTGGCTGCAGCTCCCAATTGGCAGAAACCCAGACGCTCAGGCCCTGCCTGCCTTGAGTTCCAGTACAGGGAGAAAAGCTGTGGGCAGACAGCGGCCTGCAGCCAGCTGCTCCGCTGGAATGAATGTGGCCTTGCGTCTGAGGCGACATCTGAACCGTAGTTCTGAGGCTCGTAGATCTAGCACCTTGGACATGTCACCTGGCTTTTCTGAGGCTCCACTTTATCAGTAATAAACTGGGATTATAATTGGAATTTTACCAATTCTTTAGGATTGTTAGGATAAGTAGTAAGAGAAAAAATGAAATGAGAGACTGCCTCCTAGTGTCTAGCACTTGCCAGGTGTTTAATAAATCGCAGCAAGATGTGCCTGTGGCTGTGTTTTCAAAAATGTTTATATAGAAATATCCCGTAGGACGAGGCAGGGGAGAGGACTCACCTGAATCATGTGTTCCCTCCGTCCTTACTTTCTGGGCCTGAATATGAAGGAGGAATGTTCGCGGGGGTCATTGCTGTGTCCTTCTCTTTTTTCTTCCTTCTGAATTCTCCTTTCTTTTCCCCTCTAGTTTTCATGTATTACTTCGATAACCCGGGTGGCCAGATTCCAACCTGGCTCATTAACTGGGCTGCCAAGGTGAGATCCCCAGAGGTGGGAGGGGACGTGCGTATGACAAATGTTGACTCAGCCCGTGGGGCTGTCAGGCTAGAGACTTGCTGTCTCAGGCCTAATGAGGCTCTTTTATGAGGTGGCTTGGTTGAGTGACTACGGTTAGGACTGGGGTTGCCAACTCCCAGGACAGAGGCTGGGACAAAAGACAAAGAATCATTAGCTGGAATGCCAGCCCCTGCCTGCTGGCGCCCAGAGACCCCGCCAGGATCACTCAGTGGAACGTCAGGACAATAGCTTGCTCCTTGTAGGAACAACGGTACCCCTGGATCCTGTATCGGCTTTGAGGGGAGTAAGACAGGCTGACCTGGCCCAAGAGACCACCAGACATGGCCAAGCCTGGGGCAGCCTCCAGTTTTGTTATTGTTGTTCCATTTTTCTGGAAGGAGAGAGAACCGCAGTGGTCGCCCAGATCACTAGAGACATCCTAGGAACCTGGCTTCATGGGGACCATTCAACCTGCTTTGTAAGCGTCCTACTTACTGGCTGGAGGGCTCAAGAGCTTCTCCGGGAGAGGAAAAGATCCTAAGGTTTGAGTCAAATAAATGTGATTTTGAATGTTGGCCCTGCCACTGACTGTCTGTGTAGGCTAGGGAAGCCATCGATCTTTTCCCTTTTAAAAATGGCGGTGGAGGGGCCGGCCCCGTGGTCAAGTGGTTAAAGTTCCATGTGCTCCACTTTGCCGGCCTGGGAAGTATGGAAGATGGGCACAAACGTTAGCTCAGGGCTAATCTTCCTCAAGCCAAAAAAGAAGAAGGTTGGCAAAGGATGTTTGCTCAGAGAGAATCTTCCTCACCAAAAAGAAAAAAAAATAAATGGTGGTTCATATTACCTACCCCATGGAATAGGAGTAACTAAGACAATGTTTGGGGAGAGTCTTGCTCAATGCTCAACACTAGCTAAATAATAGTGTAGCCTATCTCTTGTCCCCAAGTCCTTACCATGTTCTAATTCTGCAAAGCATGTCCTTTCTCCTATTTCTTGGAAGAGTCAAACAACCCAGCCCTACCCCATCTCCTGTGTTTTCTTTTTCTTTTCAAAAAACAGTGTCTCAGAAATGTCTTAGCTTTTCACTAGCAAAAGCCAAAATATAAGGCAGTGTCTTATAACTGTGGCCCCTATCGGGTAGTCTCCCCCACACCCTGGGTCTTAGCTTTCGCCATTATCTGTGGCAACGTTCAGCTGGAATCTGGTCAGAGGCCCTACTGTCTGTTATTCCCAGAGCCATCTCTGTTTACCTTTTGCCACATGCCCCAGAATCAAGAGTGATTGCTGTGAGGACAGAGGAGTGACAGTGTCCTTTGCTTTGTAGAATGGAGTGCCTGAGTTCTTGAATGACCTGGCAAAAGCCTGTCAGACCTACCCTGGGAGATCCTAAGGAAGAGTATTGGGAACCTCGTGCCGTGGAATGACATCTCCCAAGTGCCACAGCCCACGGATGCTCAGCCTTCCTTTCGCCTCTCTGCCTGCACACTCTCCTGCACGTCGTCTCTGAACGTGTTTGCCCGACGCCCGGCTCCCCCGCCTGCTTCCTTTCCTACTCTCCCCACCCCAGGCCCGCGACCTTCTTCCACTATGGAATATGGGTCAGATTAGGGAAACCTTTGTGTGTTTATTTTTAAATAGGAAGGTCCTCAATAAGGAACACAGTCATTCCATTGTGTCATTTTAGGGGGATGGGTGGGTGGAGGAAGGACAACAAAACACAAGAATGACTGAGCCTGGCCAGCTGGCTCCTCCAAGACTGTGATTTCTTACAGCCCAGGAGGGGCTGCTGGAAGTTGCATTCGCTTCAGTCGCCTCTCAATGCACCCAGGCTGGAGGACACGTGCTGCTGCCCGTTTGCTTTGGGGACTTGATTTGGCCGGGCTTGAGGTGATAATGCAGTGAGTCTCTCCCCATCCTGCTCCTGGAGGCTCACTAGCTGTTTTGATACCAAACCATCTTGAGAAACACTGCAGGCCTGACAGAGCACATAATGTGATCACCATTTTTTCTCATCATCCACTTCTGGGTTTTTCTCTTTCCCATATGACACTGGGGAAGGGCTGTGCATACCCACCAGCTCTGCCTTTGACTGGAAACTGAGGCATCAAGATGGCTCAGGCAGTTATCCAAAGCCAGGATGCTTTGAGCACAGCATTGTGATGAAGTGTCTATATGCAATAAGATGAGTTTGCCTTCTAGAATGTTTGGAGATGGGGAAGGGACAATAGTTCACAGCCAGGGAAATATTAATTCGTGGCTTGGTTGACTGCACCTTTTTCTCAGGAATTCTACCTAAGTTGTCTACCTCTTCTACCACCAAAAGAATTCTAGTTTCCTCTGTTTTCTCCTGGATTTTGGCAGGGCTAGATATTCTGTGGCCAAAGCCACAGCCTTGATGATCTCAGGGAACAATTTTAATCACCTGTGTGATGGTACCCAACCTTGATTAATGGGCATAGGAATTCAGGATATAAAGATAGAAGCAGGGGATTTGTTAATGGGATACCTCAGACTGTGTTTCTTCTCTCTGCAAAGGAAAGTGTGTTGAATAGCAAATAAATACAGAATGACTTATGCTTGTCTTGTGTGCTGCTTCCCTCCTACCTTGTTCCTTTTGTGAGAATGAATCAGTCTCTTTGGTTTACAAGTCACATCCAACCTAACTCATGGACTTGAACATAAAAAGAATTTGGGGCTCACTTCCATGCAAGGCCAGGTATAGAGTGGCCTCAGGTAGGGGTTGATATAGGTGCTCAAACTGACGTTAGAATTCAGCTCTCCTTTTTTTCAAGTTATCTTTGTTGTTGGGCTGTGTTGGTGGCAGGGTTGCTGCTAACAGCAAAAGGTAGGCCTGCGTCTTCCCCGGCTCATGCCAATCAAAAAGAAAGAAAGAAAAAGAAGACGGCATTCCTCTCCAGTAGATGCCGCACCGTCCCATGATTCCCTCTAACCCATGTGCCCATCCCTGCCCCACTCTCGTGGTCACATCGATAGAATTATGCAAATAAGCAAACGCCTCATAAATTTATCCTTGAAATGTCATTATGTAGCTGGAATTTAATTTTAGATAAACTAAAGCTAAATTCCCCATGTTATGGAGATCAATCTGAAATTTTACATAGAGGGTCATTGAACAAAAGCACTAACATTAGAGTCTTTGAGCAGAGAATCAACATGAAATAGTGTCATGCAAACCAGATCTTTAGACAGTGTTTGATAATTTGCTAACAACTCTGAGAATACTAAGCACACTGAGTTTCTAGTAAGGCAGTTAGAAAAAAAAGTCCCATAGTTTGCTATGATTAGTAGAGTTATGACTCTGACATTTCCACTTGCTCATTTGGAGAAGACAGTTGGTCCTACATAGCATTGAAATAGGAGGCTCTGTGTGAAACCGAGAGCCACGGAGCCGACTTAGATGCCAGAGGTGCAAAAATAGAGAGCTCATGCTGTCGAGGCCGCGCTGATTCCTCAGTGCCGGCCCTTCTGCAGGGGCCGGAGGTAGTATTTGGAATTTGAAAGTTGTAGATATCTTGTCATTCCTCTAGTACTTTGTTTTGCTTCTTTTTCCCATGTCTGTCTCTCCGAATAGACACTAACATCTTTGTGGATAGAAACAGTGATTTCCCTTTGCTTACTGCCCATCAGGGTGGCAGGTAGTAGGCACTAAAATGAGTGACTGAGTGATTTACAGAAGATGGACCCGCTGACACGCCCAGAGGCTAAACCCATCTTGATATAGAGGGTTAATTTGAGTACCTTAAAGAATAATGTAATAATTATTGAATAATTGAATTCAAGCCAAATTATTTCCCAAGTCCTCATTTTTGGGGGTTCTGGATTCCTCCAGTTCCCACTGATCCTTCCTTGAAAGTATTAAGGTCCCTTCTTTGTTAAGGGGTGGCCTCGCTAGTGTGGCTGCGGGTGATATTTTAATGTTACGGAAATGGCACAGTCTGAACTGAGTCCAGCTGAGATTAGTCAGGATTTCAGGATTTTAATGACAAAAGTAGCACGACTGTCAGTGCTCAATTTTTTCCACAGGCGAATTATTCACCCCGCATAACAATTCAAAGTTAATGACCACCTTGGAACTGAGGTGTTCCAGCCCAGGGTCACTTCCTTGAAAATGTTCCTATTTCACAGTGAGAGTCCTGGCCCGGCTCCCTGGCTGAGATTCCTCACCCAGAATCCCCATCTCTAATGACTGCCCTTCACACCTCCTGCTTCCCAGCTGGATTTGGGAGAGACAAGCAGGAAGAGCCCATTCGGTTCTCGTGTTTCTGGTAGCACCACCCAGTCGGCTCAGAGAATTATCTTTAAAGGCTTTGAGACATGTATTCGCCTAGTAGACATTTCTCAAGAGTCTGGAGTCCATCCAGCAAGGGGATCAACATGGTGGTTCCTGGATGAAAGAGAAGGCTTGGTGCCTGCCCTCAAGGAGCTTATGTTCTGGTGAAGAAGATACAGTGGACAAGCTGTTAAAAAGGTGATGAGTTTTGAGAAAGGACAAGTAAAGGGTAGTAGAGGCTGTAGAACGGGGGCTCTAACGAAGTCTGAGGGGTCAAGGGAGCACATGTTGGAGTTGGCTGGGTGACGGCTGGGGAAGAAAACCGTTCCACACGGAAGGAAACATTTGCACAAAACCCCTCAGGCAGGAGAGCCAGTCATGGCTGAGGAAACTGTAAAACAGAAACTACCAAAGGCCAGTATGGCTGGAGCAATGTGAGTGAAGGAGGGGCATCTCAGACATGGCTGAAGAGGTAGCTAGTCAGGCCATGGGAGACCCTGGGAGCCATGGCAAGGAGTTTGGTCTTTAAACCCAGAGCACCAATAGCCTGGAAGGATTTTAGGCCAACGAGTGACCTGATCAGATTTATTCATTCTGGATAGCTGCCCATTTTTCCCTGTGGTCCTCCGCCATCTCTAACAGTCCCTGCAACATTGTCCTGGGGGTCCTAGCCGAGGTGCTTTAAGCCTTGTCACTCTGAATCCTCGCCCCCATCGGGCAGCATGCCGAGTAACTATCACCCAAATCCAGTTTCCAAAGTGGAGCGTCAGCCTCTGAAGTTCAACAGGAGTAAAAGGGGGGCAGGGAACATCCAAGCACACCCCCTCCATCTGTCCCGGGCCTTGCTGGGGTACAACATACCTCCAATGTGATGGCATCATGCCACCCATCAGAGCAGAACCATTTCAGGAGCCAGTTGTTGGAGAGAAAAAGGAAAGGCACAAAACACGTAAGCAGGTCGACTTTCCCCAAAGTGTCTTTTCCTAGGATCCTCCCCAACTACAAGGAAGAGGAGTGCTTTGCTTGAGAAGACAGAAACACATTGTTTGCTTAGGTTCTCAGAGATGGAACCAAAAAATGGGAAGACTTAAGAAAAATTACTTATGTTCCTAATCCATTATATGTGTTTTTTGTGTATGTCTGCTTGGATACACAGTACGTGCTCCATTTCATAAGATATGATAACGGAACAACAAGTAGGCAGCTTGTTATGCAAGTGAGTATTCAAGTCACTACGTGACACGCCAGGACTGTGAGATGTGCTATGCAGAGTGGAAAGGTGGTTTTACTTTTTGAAGTTCAAATTTCACAAGTTTGAGCCCCTTGGTTTATGATTCAGATTCTCCACAACGGAAGGGAACAAGAAGTTGTCCCAGCTGTTAATCTATTTGGGTAGAGAGGGGGTATAAATCTCCTACCCGAGAAGGCTTGTGCGTATAGGAGCTCATCCTAAAGATGCAATTAGTTATTCAAGAAACATCAGGCCAGGAAGTATCCTGAGAGCTGGGAGACAGGGTAGACCTAACCTTGGCCCTTACCTTGAAAACACTCATGCTTTATTGGTAATCGGTTTTGGGGGAGAGGAAGGAGAACATAAATGTGGTGAGTACTATGACACAGGTACGTATGGGATAAGATGGAGGAAAGCCCAGAGTGGGCCAGAAAGACTTCCCAGGGTAAGTGACTTCTGAATTGGGTCTTGAAGTAGGAGTAGGAGTTGGCCAGGCATCGAGAAGTTGGTAGTTGAGTAGCAGAGACAGTTTTCTGAGGCAGAGATACCAGCATATGTAAAAGCACAGCAACAGAGATAGCATGATGTGGTTCAACATGTGCTGGGCGGGTGAGCATGTGTTTTTGGAGGATAGGGCTGGATTAGTGGGCAAAGCCCACAGCAACAGAAGCCTTGTGTGTGAAATGAGACGCGCTACTTTCCTAGCTCTTCCTGGCTCTAACAACATATCAACAGATGCCCTGAGTTCTGTCTTAGCAATTAGGATGGTATGCATGTCCCTCTCTTTTGTTCCAAACACACAGATCTGTAATCAAATTCTGGCTCTGCCACTTACTATGTATGTAATCTCAAACAAATTAGCCACATGGAGCCTCTGTTTTGTCTTCTGTAAAATGGAACCAAACTTAGAACAACATCGTGGGGTTATTGTGAGTATTATCAGGATTGAACAAGCACAATGCCTGGCATTAAAAAGGCGTCAGTGGGGCCAGCCTGGTGGCATAGTGGTTAAGTTCATGCACTCTGCTTCAGCAGCCTGGGGTTCACCAGTTTGAATCCTGAGCATGGACCTACACACCACTCACCAAGCCATGATGTGGTCACATCCCACATAGAAGAACTAGAAAGGCTTACAACTAGGACATGCAACTATATACTGGGGCTTTGGGGAGAAAAAAAAAAAGAAAGAGGAAGATTGGCAATAGATGTTATCTTAAGGCCAATCTTCTTCACCAAAAAAAAAAAAGCATGAAAAAACTCTCATGAATATTTGTGGAATCAAACTGGGTACAGGACTGAAAAGGAAACTCTACTGCGTGGAAAACAGCCTTTAGCTTTCCAAACACCAGTAGCTGCCAAGGCAGTCTAGGGCACCTGGGAAGAGGTGGAAAAGGGGATGTGAACCCTAAAGAAGAGTGACAAGAAGCGGAGGACCCAGAACAAGGAGACAGTAGGCCAGCAAAACAGATCAAAGTGGGAGGGATGCAGCTTGTGCCAGAACAACAAGGGTACCACGAGGTCAGGAGTGCAGATAGGAGGGAGGAGGTGGCAGATGCCCAGAGGGCACTTCAGGGAATGGATGCACAGCAGCCCGTGGCTTCCTCTTTCCTGATGTCATCCTGGTGTCCTACCGGGCTCTGGAAAGAAATCAAAAAAGGGAAAGAAGAGAGGAAAAAAGGGAAAAAAAGAGAACAGCTGTATTTTTGTATAATAACAATAACACCCTTTCATGATGAAAACATTCAACAAATTAGGAATGGAAAGGAACTTCCTTGACCCAATAAAGAGCATCCACAAACAGCCCACAGCTAGCATCATTCTTGAAATGAAAGACTGAAAGCTTTCCCCGGAAGATCAAGAAGAAGACAAGTTGTCTGCTCTTGCCACTTCTATTCAAAAATTATACTGGAGGTTCTGGCCAGGGCAATCAGGCAAGAAAAAGAAATAAAAGGCATCCAGATTGGAAAGGAAGAAGGAAAACCATCTCTATTTGCAGATGACATGATCTTGTATATAGAAAAACAATCTTGATGAAGAAGAAAAAATTTGGAAGATTCAGTTTATGATTCTAAAACTTACTACAAATCTACATTAATCAAGACAGTGTGACGCTGGCATGAGGATAAACATACAGATCAATGGATTAGAAGTGAGAGTCAGAAATGAACCTTCTCATTTATGATCAACTGATTTTCCACAGGGGGTGCCAAAAAATTCAATGGGCAAAGTATAATCTTTTCAGCAAATTGTGCTGGAACAACTGAATATTCATATGCAAAAGAATGAAGTTCGACTCCTACCTCACACCATTTACAAAAATTAACGCAAAATGGATCACAGACCTAAATGTAAGAGTTAAAACTATAGATGCTTAGAAGAAAACCTAGGGAAACATCTTCATGATATTGGACTTGACAATGATTTCTTAGATATGACATCAAAAGCATGAGCGACAAAAGAAAAAATAGATAAATTGGACTTCACCAAAATTAATAACTTTTTTGCTTCAGAGGTCACCATCAGGACAGTGAAAAGACAACCCAAAGAATGGGAGAAAATGTTTTCAAGTCATATCTTTGATAAGGGGCTTGTGTCTCAAATATATAAAGAATATCTACAACTCAATAATCAAAAGACAAAAACTCAATTAAAAAATGAAAAAGGATCTGAATAGACATTTCTCTAAAGAAGCTACTCAAGTGGCCAAGAAACACATATTAGATATTCAACATCAGTAGCCATCAGGGAAATTCAAATCAAAACCACAATGAGATACGACTTCATACCCACTAGAATGGCTATAATGAAAAAGATAGACAATAACAAGTGTTGGCGAGGATGTAGAGAAGTTGGAGTCCTCATACAGTGCCGAAGGGAATGTAAAATGGCTCAGTCACTTTGGAAAACATCTGGCAGTTCCTCAAAAGGTTTAACATAGAGTTAACATATGACCCAGAAATACTACCCCCAGGTATATACCCAAGAGATATGAAAACATAGGCCCACACACAAATTTGTACATGAATGTTCATAGCAGCAATATTCATAATAGCCAAAATTTCCCATAACTGCTGAATGAGTAAATAAAATATAGTATATCCATATAATGGAATATCATTCAACAATAAAAAGAAACGAAGTACCGATATATGCTACAACATAGATGAACCTTGAAAACAAGGAGTCAGGCACAAAAGACCATGTATTGTCATCATCCCATTTATATGAAATGTCCATAATAGGGAAATCCATAGAGATAAAGAGTAGATTAGTGGTTGCCTAGGATTGAGGGGTAATGAGCAATGACTGCTAATGGGTATAGCGTTTCTTTTTGGAGTGATAAAATATTCTAAAATTGATTATGGTGATGGTTACACAACTCTGTGAATATATTAAAGCCATTGAGTAAATTATATGCTATGTGAATTTTCTCTCAATAAAGCTGTTACAAAAAGTAACATTAACGGTCTGAATAACTGTCATTAATTGAGTGCTTTCCCAATGCTAGGCATCGTGCTAAGCTTCATAATCTCTCCTAAGTCTCACAATGAATATACCAGGAAGGTTTTATTGTCTTTATTTACAATGGAAAAACATAAGTTCAGAGATTTCCCCAATTCACAACACTAGAAAGTACCATATAAGTTAGGAAGTAGGACTTTGACCCATTTTTGTCTCACTTTGAGTTTTGGGGTCTTATTAAAAGGTCTTAGGTGGATCTTGTGAGCCATCTTGTGTTTCAAGTCCAGCGTTCACGATATGACCAACCACCAAACAGCAGTAGTTAGTGGAATCTCTGCCTCCATCTTTCTCACCGTGGAACTCTGGTGAGATGTTAGCCACCAGTTGCTGCTGTATTGGGGTAGAGAGAAATCTCTCCTCAGTTAAGTGTGTTCTCTGGCCTCCTAAGGACACATTTGTTCTAGAGACTGCCCTAACTCCCTCCTCAGATGTATTGCAGTTGTAATTCTGGGAGTGAGACTCCCGACCCTCCACTCCAGCACCTGATCTTACAGATTGTGTCTTGTGTTTGAAACTGAGTCCTGTTACTCTTGGCTCTGTCTGCTTCCTGGTTCCAAGAAATAAAACGTGAGACGGAAGGTGTTAGGCCCGTGAAGACAAAGACGTCAAATAGCTCTCACCAAGGAAAATTTGGAAGCGTTTTGGGAAAATGACTCTGAAGCAAATGGATTGTATTTTCTGTTTGGGCTCAACAATTAAGGGAGAAAGGGCGACCACAGCCAAATGTGCTTGGGATCTTGTCAAATTCCAAATGTTGGAAAACATTTCAGGATGTGTGACTGAGTCTGGCAGAATCAGCACCTTGACTGTGCCCCTTCCTTCTTGGACAAAGGTGACTGAACAATGTACCCTGATCCAAGTGTGAAAGAAGCCACAGGCATGATTATTCTTTTGTGGGAAGGGGCACAACGGCATCCTTTGTCAATGGAAACATTTCAATAGGGGTATTAACAAGGAACATGGGTATGATAGGGTTTTTGAGAAAGAGAGTGAAAAGGAACTGAAGTAACAGAATTCAAGTCCCAAAGGAAAGCAATGTATCCTTCCATTCTGCTCTTTGTGATCAAGAGCAGAGGCTGTGAGGGGAATTGTGTCCTTCCATGACTGTCCCCAAGCCCTCATTCTGTGCATTCTGAAATATTCTCAGGAATTTTTGTGGCCTCACTCTCATCTTTGTGTTTTTCCATTGGATTCTTTAAGAATCAGAGCAGAACTAAATCAGAATCAGACAACTTTCTTTTCAGTAAACCCAGACTCTCCGTGATTGATCGTATGGAAGGAAAGGAAGTTGATGATGACGTCATGGGAACAGCTGAGCCCTTGTTGAAACACTGAAACGGGTGTAAGGCTGTAGATAAGCAGATATAATGCTTTCAAACTGGTTTCTCTCATAAGCCCTGAATTCATTCATTTATTCAAAATGTTTATTGAGTGTTCACTATGTTCTTTGCATTAGAAGGACAGCAGCATATAAAACAGACAAAATTCCCTGCCCTCCTGGAGTTCACATTCTAATGGATAAAATATCCTTGTCATTTGGGAGATAGAATGTTCAGTTACTGAAGTTTTTAAAAGTCAGTTGCTGAGTTGGTCCAAAAGAGGTAGAATTTAATTTTTATCCTATAAGTAGCTACGATCCTCTGTCTGAGTTTTTACTTTAGAACTATAAATATTTATTCTACTTTGCTGATAAATTTTAACATTGACCTCCACTGTCACTCCACATGGACTATATTGTCCTTATCATTAACGTGATGTCTTATGCCCAAAGTTAAATTTTCTAAGAAGAAGCAACTAAATTCATCCTTTAAAATGTTTTTTTCCCAAATGACTAATGAATAGAGATTGAGAAGTGCTTACATCAACGGGGACCTAAAGTTTCCTCCATTGATATTTCTTTCCTTCTCTTTGTCTTCTCATCATCAGATATTTTTTATTCCCTGAGGAAGCAAAACTTGTAGGTAAAGATATAAGTTAGAAACTTAAGAAAGAAGTGACCGGAGACCTTTTGCTACAGGCAAAAGGACAGCTCCCGGTCTCCCCTGCCTTCCGTTTCTGCATGTCAATATCTTTATTAATTCTCGGTGGTAGAAAGCTTTATCCTTAGTGGATTCCAGTCCAGGCATTATCAAGAGAGCTCCTGTATGGTAACTGCTGTGGACATGTTAAGAGAGACACTTTTTCAATGCTGCATTAGCCCTAGCCTCACTTTCAAGCTTCTGAGTCCCCAGCTGGTCACAGCTGCTTCTGCTGATGCTTTCCAGCTGCAGGCTCAGCTCCCTGAGCTGTTCCTGATGGAGATGGGTAATGCAGCATGACTCGCATTCCAGGCTGGGATTTTGGGATGCTCAGACCCAAGACTCAATGACCTCTGATAACTGAGTGGCTTCCACACTGCTCACTACTAATTAGGTCTAAGATCCAGTGGCAGTATTAATTACTATGAAGGATTGAGCAAGTTTGGGTAGCAGCTCCCTTCTGCTATCTTCTTTCCCTACCCTCACTCAGCCAACAGAATAGAGCCACAGCCTTGATGCCCTCTCCTTAGTGCAACCAGTTTCCTTGTTTAGTTCACTAGTCCAGATTTTGCAGTTTCTAGCTTCAGGGACGCACTTAGTTACCTGGGTCTTCTTGTTTAGAATAAGACTTTGGAGAGTGTGCCCATCTGGCCTGTTAGACTGGTCAGTGTCCACCAGTCTAACTCTAGGCTCCACCTACTGAATGCAACTTGTTGGTACAGCCATTTCCATAAAGAAGATGGAGACAAGTACAGTCCCAAGGACACTGAGCATGACCTGACCTCCAGCACCTCTGGAGCTCTCTCTTCTCTCACCTCAGTTTGCATGCGTCAAGTTAACTCCTGCTCCATTCACAGTTCACCTGACCATACTGTAAGGCATGACTGCAAGCTTTCTAAGGTCCAAGTCTCACGCAGTGAAAATCTGTAATTGGAGTTACTTCATGGAAGAGAGGGAAGCCTTTGGTGTCTCCATTTATTAGCTGTTAGACCTTCTTGAGGTCTCGTGGTCCCCGATAACAGCGATAGGCATAACTGGGTTTCATATTTATTCTAGTTCCCTGAAGGAAGTCAAGGCTTTGGAGTCAAGAGTGCCCTAGAAGTTCTCTGGGACTAACTCAAGTCCCCATTAATTCCCTCTTGGGAGATCCTGGGACCCAAATCCCCTGGTTCATTTGTGTACCCAAAGAACATAGATTTCTACGCCATAGAAATCATGCATAGACTTCATATTATTGCCAGTCCCTTTTGTTTTTAACACTTCACTGGAACAATGAAACTGGGCTTCTTTCTAAATCCTGCTCTACCTTCTCTAACACATGTTCACACATTCGGAGACCAAGTCCTATAGTACCTCGCCATGTGTCTGTCCACAAGCCTCGTCTCTTCACAGAAGCACCACTCACGAAGCTCTGTCTAGTTCCAGGCATGTTCTTCTTCTCCTTATTGCACTCATAAGGTACCTGGGGATGGGGCGAGGAAGGAAGAAGAGAAATACTATGGCCGACTGCCTGCCTTGTACTTTGCGCTGTACAGTCATGCTGGCCCTCATGATAATCCCATAAGGTGGGACCATCCCACGGCAAAAGATGAGGAAATTGAAGTTGAGAAAGGTTAGGCAACTGGCCAGAGGTCACACAGTTAACTGCAAGCGGCAGAGGTGGCGTTTAAACCCAGTGTGTCTGGTCTCACAGTCTGGGGAGCTGTTAGTGGCTTGGTAAGCACAGCAATAGAGTGTCTGGAAAGATCACTGAGTATGGAATAGGCGGAAGGTGCTCCCTTTGCTCAAGAAGGAGCTGAGTCCAAGTACAGCCTCACGTGGCTCCTCTGGCACATGTTCAAGTGCAAGGAAGATGTAGATTACATGAGTGTGAAGGGCTGGCAGTTTCCGAGGCACAAACAAGCCCGCACCTAGAGCAGGTCTGCCAGAAACAGATAGTGACTCTGCACACTTATTTTATCCCCTTCCGCTCCCCCGTGTGAAGAAACCGAATGTCTCATGAAGGTAACCGTCTCTGAAGGACAAAAAAAGACAAGAAAAGGGAGGGAAAAAGACGATTTAAGCACAGCATCACCAGTCCTTTTGGACTATAGAGGAAGAACACTGAATTTGGTGGATCCGGGATGGGACTTCTGTGGCCTTTGTATCAGGCTTTTTGCAATTTGGCTTTGCATTTTCTCTCACTGAAGAGACATCTATTTCTCTGCCCTTGAATCTGAGCTAAGCTGTGACTTCTTTTGGCAAGAAGAATGCAAATAGTAACAGTGCACGTTGTGAAGTCTAGGCCTCCAGAGGTTTTGCATGCTTCTGTCACTCTTTCAAAATCTTGCTCAGCCACCATGACAACAAACCTCAGCCTGCTGAATGATGAGAGAGGTGAGGTCCAGCCACCCAGCCATCACCAGATATGTGAATGAGGTCATCTTACTGTGGCATTCAGCCAGCCCCCTGCGCACCCACCAGCTGACCACAGAAGCATGAGTAAGCTCAGTTGAGTTAAGCTAAGCCTGGCTCAGAGCAGCAAAAATGCCCAGATGGTGGCATTGTGTGCATTAATAAATACTTATTATTTTAAGGTAATGAATGTCAGGATGGCTTGTTTCATGGCATTAGCTCACTGATACATGTATGTTTTAAAGAGATCTGCTAGACGTAGCCCAGCAGGACTTACTAAGGAGGTGGCAGAACCAGCTCTGCTTCAAAATCAGGAGGTTTTGCATTAGAAGAGACATCACCTGGATCAGGAGTTAATGGTTCAGAGGGAGCATGCAGTGTTCTAGATAAGAATTTACTCCATTATGGCCCCCTCAGAAAAGATTAGTGGTTTTTCCAGTAACAGCCCAGGCCAATTAAGGAGAATCTCTGAGAAAAATCACTATGTAGGAATTGGTGGAGACGGGAGAGAGGACCTGCAGAAAGTGGGGCTTAACAGCTCACTCCCTGGTTAGATGCTTGTTAAACTGCAGATCTTATATGTATAGGCCATACATGAGACATAGTCTCTTACTCTGTGCATCCTTCTACAATTCTTCATTCAGTAGTGTTTTCAAGATGTATCCGTGATATACATGTAGATTCTTTTCTAATTTCAAAATATATGTAATGAATATACCACTATTAATTTCTTTTTTCTCTGGTTGGTGGATATTTATGTTGTTTCCAATTTTTTGCCATGAAAACAATCCTTAGGCAATAGCAGCCATTCTCTCAGGTATGCTCAGAGAAGTGGAACTCTGGGCCAGACAGTGTGTATCCTCAAACGCAATAGGTCTTTTCAAGTTGTGTTTCAAACTATTGTTCACACTTCAACCAGAACATTTTATGTCAGAGCTTTCATTGCCTTGTATATTCACCGACACCTAATTTTTGTTTTTGCCAATTTTATGTAAATAAAATGGCATAATTTATTTTGCATTTCCCCAATTACTATGGAGGTTTACCAATGTTTTATGTGTTTACATGCCATTTGGGTTTTTCTACTGTTCATATGTTCAATTGCTTTATTTGGGTTTTTCTTATTGATTTCTAGGTGTTTGATGTGTATGGTTAATATTGATCCTTTGTCGGCTTTGGAAGGAACAAATGTCTTCTACCAATCTATGTGTGAGGTTTTAGTTTATTTGTAGTATGTAGTTGAACAGGAGTTCTTGCTTTTTAATGTAGACAACTATTAATCTTTTCTTTTATGGTTTGTGCTGTTTTATTTCTACAAGAAATCTTTTCTTAACTCTTAGGCCATAAAAGTTCACTCCTATACTGTCTTCTAAAGATTTCAAAATTTTGCCTTATACTATTAGTTCTTTTATATATCTAGAATTTGTGTTTGTGTCTGATATAATATAGAATCTCATTTTTGTATAAGGATAGTCAATCCTTCCAACACTATTTTTTAAATTGTGCATTCTCTCTCACATGCTAAGTTTCAATATGCATGTGGATTTGTTTCTAGATGGAAAACTGTTTCATTGTTTTAGTATTTTTTTCCTAGACCTGGGTCAAATTCACACTCTTATCTCTATTATAAATCCCAATATCTGATAGGGCAGGTTCCCTCTTTTTTTCCCCTATTTTAAAAAATTGCTTTCCTACTTTTTCAAATTGCTTGATCCTTACAACTTTCCTATGAATTTTAGAATGGTATGTGAAGTTCCTTGAACACCGTTAATGGATTTTTATTACAATATCGAGCCAGCCCTGATGGCCTAGTGGTTAAAGTTTGGCATGCTCCATGTCAGCAGCCCTGGCTCGGTTCCCAGTCACAGAACCACACCACTCCTCTGTCAGTTGCCATGCTGTGGTGGTGGGTCACACAGAAGAACTAGAAGGCCCTACATCTAGAATATACAACTATGTTCTGGGTCTTTGGGGAGAAAAAAAAAAGAGGAAGAATGCCAACAGATGTTAGCTCAGGGTGAATCTTTCCCAGCAACAACAACAAAATCTCCTTGGATTTATAGTTTGAATTGTTAGGAATGGTCATCTTTAAGATGTTAAATATCCTAGTCTATGAATATGCTATCAGTCAGGAGTAAGTGCAGAAAACAAGAACTCTTTAGGTATTTTAAGCAGAAAGGAATTTGTGCAGAGAATTAATTGCTAGCTAGGTTCCTGGAATAAGCGTGTATTTCTTTTGTTTTGTTTTTTAGTTTTCAAATCTATTGGGAGCAAATGTTGGCTATCTTTGTTTCCTTTTTGGTTTTTTTGCATTGCGTATCTTTTCTTTATTTTCAGCTACGCTATAGATTTAAGACTATCTTTGGTATATTTTCTCCAGCATTTCTATGTTTGAGGCCAGAGCTTCAGCTGTCATGCTGCTGGAAGTTCCTCTAGAGAGTATCTCTCACACAGGAAACAGGCAGGCCTATTACAATCGGCAGGTGCTGAGCGAGAACACGCCTTTCTAGACCTCATTCCAAGCCTTTTCTAGACCTCTGAGATTGTACAAAATAACTATTTCCTAATATGATCCTTTCTTCATTAACTGTAATAAAGTAAACATGGGTGTAAATCTCAACATACCCAAATATATGTATTTACCTTCTGAATTTAGTAGGTAAACACTTTTAAACACATGTAATAAATACAATTTAAATTTCCCGCTTCATATCTTATATCTTGCATAACGCCATTTATACTCTTATCTTCATTAATCTATTGCCATATAGTGATAAAGGTGCAGCTTCATCAAAGCACACTTTCATAATGGGATTCCTTGAAGATATTGGAAAATACTTCATAACTAATGGTATTTGATGAAATTGCTTTTTTAAGCAATTGAATTTTAGTTTAAATATAATATAGTTGTTATAAAGAAGAGAGAACTTAAAGAGCATTATAAAAACATTAGGAAAGTATGTCTCTGATCTCTTGTGCATTTAGTCCAGGGAAAAACCACCTCGCTCCTCCCGTCCTCACAAAACAAGACCGAACCAGCATTCGATTGGATAAAGACGTAACTTCTCTATGCTGCCATGTCTGATCTTATTTCTCTTCTTGGAAATTGGCAGAAACATAGAGTTTGCCACCAACTTCAGGGCTTTCTTTCAAGTACAGAAGGAGAAACATTTCAACATAGTGATGTAAAACAAGTGGAAATTTTTAGTGAACATTTACTTTGATAGGCATTGCGCAAACATGTTCCATGTTCATTTTAGGTAGTCACCTCCTCCATTCTAACTGGTGGCACAATTCTTAACCATTTTACAGATCAGGAAACAGGGGTTTCTAGAGTTTATTGGCATCCATGTGCTGATACATTGTTTTGAAGTTTACACTACCTACATTATTCAAAGCCAAGTACAGTCTGCTGGTAGGAAATACAGTAATACCCAAGGGGCCTGAGGGAACAAAAAGATGCTTGACTTGCGCAAAGATCTAAATTATACAAGCTGCAGAAATCCTGGGTGGAAACCGTGATATCTTTTAGATCACGTTTCACCCTCCAGGGTGGCAAATTACCTTGTAGATCCATTATGGGTCAGTTTCCTTAACCATGTTTGTGCCAAGGACCCCCTTGGCCTTCTGGTGCCTTCCATGGACCTCCTTCGCAGAATAATGTTTATAATGCATGAAGAACGAATAGAAATTATATTGAAATATGCCCCTGAGGATTTCAAGCATTTCTGTCCATCTCACCTCCCAGGTCTACCAAAGCACTCAGAGACCTTCCTTACTTTCTTCAGAGAAGGGAGAAAAGACACCCAGTACGCGGGTCGGGAGGAGCAGGAGATGGGCAATTGAGGTGTTTCTGAGAACACATTAGCGTCTTCCTATTCCCTTCTGTCTAAAAGCCTCCCCATTTCTCTAGCCGCACCATCTTCTCCCAGATGGAGTCCAATTTTTCACTAGTTTTATTTCTTTTCCATCCACCCTCCGTCTTGCTCAGCCCCGCCCACTTTTCTAGACCCGCCCCTCCCTGGCTCCGCCTCCCTCTAGGCTCCTCCTTCCCTATAAGTCATGCCATCTCCCCTATCACTCCTCTGTTCCCTGCCAGTCACGCTGGCCCCTCTGGCCTGGGCCAGGAACCGGTACTGAGACTGTTGGCAGCCTTGCCTGCTGGCCGAGGAGCCGGGGCTGCAGAAGGATGGCCAGGGCGGCCGGCGGGTTCCGGGAGGAACAGTTCTGGGAGGCCTGCGCCGAGCTCAAGCAGCCCAAGCTCGCCGGCGCCAACTGGGAGCTGCTGATAGAGGCATTGGGCATTTGTGTCTACCGGCTGTGGGACCAGGTAGCGGCCTGCCCACTGGAGGAGCGCCAGCCTCCAGCTGGGAGTGTCAGGCCTGGGGCGGGGCTTCTGGAGCTGGGAGGAGTGAGCACAGGGGCGATGCCTCCCGCTGACTTAGCCCTGGACAGATTGTGGGGGTGGGAGGTCATCAGAATTCAGCCAGTGGTTTCTCAGAAGTTAATGATGTAGTTAAAAAGTGGGTCTGCTGATTCTTCTCCCCAGGCACTTGCCTGTGGGAGACCTGGATCCCCCTCCCGGGTGGGTGCCAATGGTGTGTGAGTGAGTGCGGGGGGAGTATCCTCGGGTGTGAATATAGGTGGGAAAGAGGCTGGACTTCTCAGAGACTGGATGAACAGGGTGGCTAGTGTGTGTGGGCAGGCGTGTTGCGAGAGGGACTTGCTATCATCTCTAGTCATCTTAGTGACTGGCTGCTTTGGGCTGCTGCCCCTTCATTGTAAGCTGCGCTTGATAACTTTAGTCCGAAGCTTTAGGGAGAAAGCAGAGGAGGAATGGAGTTGGTTATTAAGCAAGACCCGGGGTGTTCTTGGAGGCCTTTGGAACCGGGTAGCCATCTAGGTGGAAGGGTTGCATTGCCCCTGAGCCCTGTCATCAGTTGCTCTGTGTGGTAGTAGTTGTATGGCAAATAGGTTAAAAGTGACCTTTAGGCGAGGTAAGTGCAGTTGAGGTTTCCTGGCAGAGGACCAGAGTATTACAGGGTTAGAGCAGGGAGGAGCTCTGAATGTCCAGGGCCATTGGGTATCACAAGATGAACAAGAGGCTCACGGTGTGGAGCAGGCAGAATTAATTTCCTGGTGTAATTGCAACAGTTACCTTGGTGCAAAAATGCACTTGTTTTCAGACAAAATCCTTTTATCTTCTCTCTGACCATTTCATTTTCCTTATCTGCTGCCTCCAGGCACTTGCCCAGACCTCATAGCTAATAACTAGACATGAACCAGTCTACTACATTGATAAACTCAATACTGAATATACAGCTTGGTTCAGGGCAGAACTACATGCTTTTTCTGGAGGCTCAGCAAAACTAGTCCAGAGTTGCCATGTGGTATTGTGGAAGAGCATGGGTTTTGGAGGCAACTAGTCTTGGGTTAAAATCTCAGCTCAGCACTGCTATCATTCATTTATTCCTTTAGGAAATATTGATCAAGTGCCTCCCATGTGTTAATGCCCTCGCAGGCAATGGGATGAACAGGGAACAGAGGATGGAGCTGCTGCCTCAGTGAGTGAGCTTCTTGAAGAAGGAACCATATTCACTGATGAGAATAAACCCATAGTGTACAAGAAAATTCCAGGTGAAAAAAAGAAAGTAAAGTGCAATAAAGGGACAGAGATGGTGTGGCAGGGGTAGCCAGGGGCGATATGGTGTCTTTTAGATCAGGGAGTTTGGAAAGCCCCTCCATGGAGGTCACATGTGAGTGGAGATAGAAGTGAGAAGAGGTTGAGTCATGCGGGTATCTGGAGGAGAAATGCACCAGAGAGTGTTTCTCAAAGCTCAAGGACGTGAGCATCACCAAGCCCTACCCGAAGTCTCAGATTTAAGTGGTCTGTGGTGGAGATTAGATAGTCTTTTTTTTTTCCTTTTTTCTTTGAGGAAGATTAGCCCCGAACTAACATCTGCTGCCAATCCTCCTCTTTTTGTTGAGGAAGACTGGCCCTGAGCTAACATCCGTGCCCATCTTCCTCTACTTTATATGTGGGATGGCATGGCTTGAAAAGCGGTGCCATATCCACACCCGGGATCAAAACCGGGAACCCCTGACCGCCGAAGCCGAACATGTGAACTTAATCGCTGTGCCACCAGGTCGTCCCCTGGATAGTCCTTTTGAAAAGCTCTTTCTTTATATAGAAGTTGACTGTTCTGTTCTCTACATTTGTGTATGTTTGAAGTGCTTCAACACAAAATGAGTTTTGTTGTTTGTTTGGCCTTGTAAGTCATTTATTTAGTTGTTTCAAAAAGTTTATTTGCTTATTTTATTGAGGTCATATTGGCTTATAACATTGTGTAATTTCAGGTGTACATTGATGTTTATCTGTTTCTCTACAGACTGTGTCATGCTCACCACCAATAGTCTAATTTTCATCCATTGCAGTATACATATGCCCAGTTACCTGTTTTGCCCAACCCTCGACCCCTTCCCTTCTGATAACCACTAATTTGTTCTCTTTGTCCATGTGTTTATCTTCCACATATGAGTGATTTCATAGGGTGTTTGTCTTTCTCTGTCTGGCTTTTTTTACTCAGCATAATACCCTCAAGATCCATTCATGTTGTTGCAAATGGCACAATTTTGTCTTTTTTATGGCTGAATAGTATCCCGTTGTATATCTGTCTACGTATCTATCTATCTATCTATCTATCTATCTATCTATCTATCTATCTATCCCACATCTTCTTTATCCAATCATCAGTCAATGGGCACTTGCGTTGCTTCCACATCTTGGTTATTGTGAATAATGCTGTGATGAACATAGGAATGCATAAATCTCTTTCAGTTATTGATTTCATGTTCTTTGGATAAATACCCAGTAGTGAGATAGGTGGATCATTTGGTATTTCTATTTTTAATTTTTTGAGAAATCTCCATACTGTTTTCCATAGTGGCAGCACCAGTTTGCATGCCCACTAGTGGTTTACGGGAGTTCCCTTTTCTCCACATCTTCTGCAACATTTGGTACTTTTTGTCTTGTTAATTATGGACATTCTGATAGGCGTGAGGTGATATCTCATTGTAGGTTTGATTTGCATTTCCCTAATAATTAGTGATGTTGAACATCTTTTCATGCGCCTGATGCCCATCTGTATATCTTCTTTGGAAAAATGTCTGTTCATATCCTCTAGCCATTTTTTGGTCTGTTGTTTGTTTTTTTGATGTTGTTGAGTTATATGAGTTCTTTATATGTTTTGGAAATTAACCCCTTGTCCGATAAATGATTTGTGAATATTTTCTCCCAGTTGGTAGGTTCTCCTTTCATTTTGTTCATGATTTCCTTTGCCTTGCAGATATAATCCCTGATGTAATCCCATTTGTTTATTTTTTCTTTTGTTTCCCTTGCCCAAGTAGACATGGCATTCGAAAAGATCCTGCTAAGACCGCTGTCAAAGAGTGTACTGCCTATAATTTCTTCTAGGAGTTTTAGGGTTTCAGGTCTTACATTCAAGTCTTTAATCCATTTTGAGTTAATTTTTGTGTAAGGTGTAAGGTAATGGCCTACTTTCATTCCATGGCACATGCCTGTCCAGTTTTCCCAACACCATTTCTTGAAGAGACTTTCCTTTCTTCATTGTATGTTGACTCCTTTGTCGAAGATTAGCTGTCCATAGTTGTGTGGTTTTATTTGTGGGCTTTCAGTTCTGTTCCGTTGATCTGTGTGTCTATACTTCTGCCAGTACCATGCTGTTTTGATTACGGTAGCTTTGTAGTATATTTTGAAGTCAGGGATTGTGATGCCTCCGGCTGTGTTCTTTTTTCTCAGGAATGCTTTGGCTATTCAGAGTCTTCTGTTGTTCCATATAAATTTTAGGATTCTTTGTGCTAGAAAACTTCTGTGAAAACTGTCATGGGGATTCTGATTGAGGTTGCATTGAATCTGTCGATTGCTTTAGGCAATATGGACATTTTAACTATATTTATTCTTCCAATCCGTGAGCATGGAATATCTTTCCATTTCTTTGTGTTTTCTTGTATTTCTTTCAATAATGTCTTATAGTTTTTGATGTATAGGTTTTCACCACCTTGGTTAAATTTATTCCTAGATATTTTACTCTTGTTGTTGAGAATATGTTGTTGTTGTAAATGGGACTGTATTCTTGACTTCTTTTTCTACTGGTTCATTATTAGTTCATAGAAATACAACTGATTTTTGTATGTTGATTTTGTACCTTGCAACTTTGCTGTAGTTGTTGATTATTTTTAATAGTTTCCTGGTGGATTCTTTAGGGTTTTCTACATATGGAATCATGTCATCTGCAAACAGTGAGAATTTTACTTCTTCGTTTCCAGTTTGGATCCCTTTTATTTCTTATTCTTGCCTAAATGTTTTGGTAAAACTTCCAGTACTACATTGAATAAGAGTGGCGAGAGTGGGAACAAGAGTTGTCTGCTTTCTGTCCTCAGAGGAATGGCTTTCAGTTTTCACCATTGAATATGACATGGCTGTGGGTTTGTCATATATGGCCTTTATTATGTCGAGGTACTTTCCTTCTATCCACGTTTTATCGAGAGGTTTTTTTTTTTATTATTATAAATGGAGGTTGGATCTTGTCAAATGCTTTCTCTGCATCTACTGAGATGATCATGTGGTTTTTATTCCTCATTTTGTTAATGTGGTGTATCACATTGATTGATTTGTGGATGTTGAACCTTCCCTGCATCCCTGGTATGAATCCCACTTCATCATGGTGTATGATCCTTTTAATGTATTGCTGTATTTTATTTGCCAATATTTTTGCATCTCTGTTCATCAGCGATATTGGCCTGTAATTTTCCTTCTTTGGGTTGTCCTTCTCTGGTTTTGGTATTAGGGTAATTTTGGCCTCATAGAATGAGTTAGGAAGCATGCTGTCTTCTTCAACTTTTGGTAGAATTTGAGAAGGATATGTATTAACTCTTCTTTGAATGATTGGTTGAATTCTCTAGAGAAGCCATCTGGTCCTGGAATTTGGTCTTTTTGGGGGCTTTTGATTGCTATTTCTCTCTCTTTACTTGTGATAGGTCTATTCACATTCTCTATTATTAGTTCTTGATTCAGTTTTGGGAGGTCGTATGAGTCTAAGAATCTATCTATTTCTTCGAGGTTATCCAATTTGTTGGCATATAATTTTTCATAGTATTCTCTTGTAATCATTTGTGTTTCTGTGAATCTATTGTAATTTCTTCTCTTCCATTTTTAAATTTATTTATTTGAATTTTCTCTCTTTTTTTCTTAGTGAGGTTGGCTAAAGGTTTGTTAATTTTATTTATCTTCTAAAAGAACCAGATCTTAGTCTCATTGATCCTTTCTATTTTTTTGTCTCTATTTTATTTATTTCTGCTCTAATTTTTATTATGTCCCTCCTTCTGCTGATTTTGGTCTTTGTTTGTTCTTTTTCTAGTCCTGTTAGTAGTTTAAAATTAAGTTTAAGATGATAGCATTGTGGTTGGAAAAGATGCTTGACATGATTTCAGTCTTCTTAGATTTATTGAGGCTTGCCTTGTTTCCCAACATATGGTCTATCTTTGAGAATGTTCCATGTACACGTGAGAAGAATGTGCATTCTGCTCTTGTGGGATGGAAGGTTCTATGTATATCTATTAAGTCCATCTGGTCTACTGTTTCATTTAAGGTCACCATTTCCTTGTTGACATTCTGTCTGGATGATCTATCCACTGATGTAAGTGGGGTGTTGGGGTCCCCTACTATTTTTGTGTTGCTATTAATTTCTCCCTTTAGGTCTGTTAATAGTTGTTTTATATACTTTGGTACTCCTGTGTTGGGCACATATATATTAATAAGTGTTATGTTGTCTTCATGGATTGTCCTTTTTTATCATGTTACACTGCCCCTCTTTGTCTCTCATTATATTTTTTTATCTTGAAATCTGCTTTGTCTGATATAAGTAAGGCAACACCTACTTTCTTTTGCTTGCCATTTCCTTGGAGTATCATTTCCCTCCCTTCACTCTGAGCCTATGTTTGTCTTTAGAACTGAGATGTGTTCCTCGAGGCAGCATATTATTGGGTCTTGTTTTTTAATCTATCCAGCCATCTGTGTCTTCCAATTGGTGAATTCAATCCATTTACATTTAGAATGATTATTAATATATGAGGGCTTATTACTGCCATTTTATCTCTTGTTTTCCAGTTGTTCTATATTTCCATTGTTTCTTTTCCCTTGTATTTCAGACTCCCATTTCAGCTTAAGCTGCTCTGCAGCTCGAACTGCTCTGCATTAGCAAGCGCTGGCATCACCCACACAGCAGGTCTTGCTCACACAGGAAGGGCTGCTGTGCTTGGTGGCCAGGTTGTGGCTGGGCTGCTGCTCTTGGCAAATGGGTTGTGATCATGAGAGTAGGGCACAAGCAGGGCGCCTTTGTGAGGGCCAGGCCACTGAATTCAGTGGACAGGTCTAGCCAGGCTGCTATGGTAGGTGAGTTGGGGCTCCTTCACAGGGGCTGGGCCACTGCCCTTGGCACATGGGGTGCTTTTGTGCAAGCTGAGCCACTGCCACTTGGTGGGGAGCATTCGCGTGGGTAGGGCTGTCGCAGTAGATGGGTGCACTCATGGGCAATGCTACCACTCGGAAAGCATTCTTGAGTAGGCTGGGCTGCCCCTGCCTCCACTCACAGTTGCGCCAGCTGCTATGTGAGGATCTATGACCTGGCTTGCTGACACTGGGGAGGGAGGAGATTCCCCTTCCCAGGAGATTCAAATGAACAAGCTGGCTTTTAAAACACTGCAGTAGAGGAAACACTCAGTGCTAAGTCACTGAACCAGGCTGAGCCTGCCTTGTTTTCCAGGAAAAAACAGAGGCCATAGGACTGGGGTGAAACTGAGGTTGGAGAATGGCCAGGGTCTGGACCTCACTTTCTACCTGCGTGATGTTGATTGGTTACTTTTTCATTTTGTAATCTCAGCTTGCTCATTTGCAAAATAGGGACAATACTTACGTTTCAGGATTGACGTCTCAGCAATCCTTGAATGAAATGACATGTGGCAGAGTGGTTCTCAAACTCGAGCATGCAGCAGACTCGCCTGCAGGACCTGTTAAAATTCAGAATCCAGACTCCACTCACAGTTTCTGAGTCACTGGTGTGGGGCATGAGAGCTTGCCTTATATATTTTTTCTTCTTTTTTTTTGCATTTTAGTCCTAACCAGTTGCAAAGTGATGCTGAAGATACTGGTCCAGGGACTATACTTTGAGAACCACTGATGTATGGGGAGCATCTAGCATGGTGCTCAGGGGGTTCTGAGATTGAGAGGCAAGAGGGTGCCCTAGAGAGGAGAAGCAATGGAAACTGAAAGGAATGAGTGTGAAAAAAAGAATATCTGAAGACAAAAGCAATGCCCATTTTAAGACTCCCTCTCCCTGATTTTTAAATTAGTGGCCACTTGGGAGTGAATGCAGTGCTGAGAAGTTCCCCAATAGAGAAAGGTCACGGGTGACTTATAAGAGCTTTCCCAGTGATCTGCAGTCAGGTCTCTCCTGAGCTTTGGGCTGTGTTACCATGCCAGTAGTGACCATGACATGTCAGTAGGCAGTGTGAAACCAGCATGAAGAAGTTCACATATGTTAGAGCCTCAGTTCTCCCTCTCCTTGCTTATCTCAGGATGAGCATGTGGTATGAGGCAGTATGAGAATGCTGGGCCCAAGATTTAGGTTTGGGAGAATGGTTGAGAGGGGTGTGTAGGACATCCCACTTTTGTCTTTAGGTATAAACAAAGCTTCATGCTCTCACCCTGTTTTTCATCACATCCCTGCATGGAGATTACAGAAGGTAGCTATTCATAAAGCAAAACTCTGCTTTTCTTTGGGCCTTCCTTGGGAACCTTTTGAGAGAAGAGGTGACTTGTTGGGAAGGGTTTGGACATTCTGGATCCTTGGACATGATACCATACCAATACCTGGGTGAGCCAGGGCTGAATCTGTGGCAATTTCCTGTGGAGGATGGTTCTTGCCTAGTCTTCCAACCTGCTGTTGACGCCAGAGTCACCACCTATGGGTGGAAGGAGAATTCTAGCAGACTCTCCAATGGGAATAGTTTGTAACTCCTCAAGCTCACCATTCCCTGACCTTGAAAAACTTAGAGATACACAATACTACCTTAACTTGCCATTTAATTTAGGATAGACACCTTTCCGTAACTATCTTTGGGTTCTCTGAATGTACCCTAGTGAAAGGAACACTCCAAAACATTTGCTCATGTTTTCATTCAAGTGGTCTTTCAGGACCTGTTGTTTGCCTTGCATTATGCTAAGCCCTGGGGATACCTGATGAATAAGACAAAGTTCGTACTTTCAAGAAGCTTTAAGGCAATGAAACAGGCACTTTTTATGTTATGTAAATCTGAGTTTCTGACCTGTATGACTTTTTTCTCCTTGAAAATCTTCTTTTAACATTTCTTCTGGAGTAAGTCTGCTGCTGCTGAATTCTTTCAGTTTTTATTTGTCTGAAAAATTTTTTATTTCTCCTTCACTTTTGATGGACAGTTTTATTGGATATAGAATTCTAGGTCAGTGGTTGTTTTCTTTCAATATATTATGCGTTTTACTCCACTTCCATTTTGCATGAATTGTTTCTGACGAGATGTCTGCTGTAATTCTCATCCTTGTTCCTCTGTAAGTAAAGTGGTCCCCTCTTCCCCTACATTTTCTTTCAAGATTTTCTCTTTTTCTTTGTTTTTCCAAGTTTGAGTGTGATATGTTTAAAATGTTTTGGTATTCATCCTGTATGGTGTGCTCAAGGTTGGCAGGTTTGATTTGAAGAGTGGTCTGAGCTTAAATGGTAAACCCCCATGTGATTCAAATTAATGTGTAATTATATTGGTGGCTTATGACACAAAGATCCTTCTCTTCTATGTGTCATGGCAATATGACTCTATAATAATTCAGGTTT
The DNA here is from genome assembly GCF_021613505.1 of Equus quagga. Lineage (NCBI taxonomy): Eukaryota > Metazoa > Chordata > Mammalia > Perissodactyla > Equidae > Equus > Equus quagga. The sequence continues at coordinate 86,260,269 of NC_060277.1, read as the reverse complement.
CCTGGGTTGTATGTTTTGGAAGTAGTGGTTGCAATGGTCTCAAGCAGGGTTCATCATACTCTTTCCATAAAAGGCCAAACTGTAAATATGTTAGGCTTTGCAGGCCAAGAGGCAAAATGGAGGATATTATGTAGGTACTTATCTAACCGTTTAAAAATGTAAAGACTCTTCTTAGCTTATGGACTGTTCAAAAATAGCTGGCATGACTGATTTGGCAAGCCCTGGTCTAAAATATACTTTTGTTGCTTAATTGCTTTGTCATTTTAGGATTTATGAGCCTAAGACCCTAGCTGAGACTCAGTTTCCTCATCTCTAAACCAGAGATAATTCCTCTTCTGCCAAATTGGTACAGGGATCCAATGAGAGGATACGTTTTGAAGCACCTGGCAAATTAAATGGTGTTTGGTTGTGAGCTGTAGCTGGGTATAGATATCCCATATACCCATCACAGGCCTGGTTTATATCTGTTGTCCAGGTTAAAATTTTCCCAACACCTCTTTCCCTCTCAGAAGTGTGCCAGTTGGAATGATAAGTTATATGGTCACTCTAGCTAGAGCCATATGCACTCCAGACAGTTTACGACTTGTCTAACGAGATGTTTGGAGAGGTCAGTGGCAATTTGGAGGCAGTACCCTAGACTGTGCACTCGACTGTCAGATCACTGGCTTCAAGTCTAGGTTCTGCCATCATTAGTTGTGTGACTTGGGGTGAGTTTCATAACCTCTTTTCTTATTTTAACAGTTTTATTGAGGTATCATTTATACACCATAAAATACACTGATTTTAAGTGTAGAATTCAATGATTTTTAGTAAATTTATGGAGGTATGCAACCTTCTCCACAATCTAATTTTAGGACATTTGTGTTACCCCCAAAAGACACCTCTTGCCTGTTCACAGTCACTCCCTGTTCTCAGACAACAACTGATCTGCTTCCTGTCTCTGTAGATCCGCCTTTTCGAGATATTTCTCAGAACGTCTTCACACCTCAGTTTCCTTGTCTGAAGAACGGGTTTACTGATGGTCCAGACCTCGTATTATCATTGTTTGGATTAGGTGGAATAACACATGTACAGTATTAGCCCAGTGCCTGGTATTCATTAAGCACTCAATAAGTATTAGCTATCCTCATTATTTTACCTAGCCGTCTGCAATCCTAAGGGATCAGACCTACCGTGTTTTCATAGAGAGATCCAAAATAGTAAAGCAGATTTAGTCAATGTCGCTCTTCACCTTCTTGATACATACTTCCCAGTGGCAGTGCAGCTTGGACTCCTGCCGTTAGAAGTGACTCTCTTTGGTGAAAAATGCTCACTTTTCAGACAATCTGAGTCTGTTACTTGCCCCAGATAGGCTGTAGTTGGACAGCTTCCACAGTTGTAGATTACGGAGGCTACTGTCCCCTGAGGAATGGAAATGAACTCTTCAGTGAGAGGCAAAGAAAATTCAACACACACTCAAGGGTGCCTTTACAGGATTAGAGAAATGGGATTCATCAAGGCTGTCTTGTGGTTGGTGACGTAAATGCAGAAAAACACCATACATCGAAGAGAATGAGGATGCCTTCCTCCAGTCAGGTGGGGTGGGTAGGAGGAATGGGGGTCCTGCCAGGGATTACTCCTCTGTGGGAACTACAAATGTTGAATGCAAACATTATCACATTTTGACATTTCTCATACGTAAACATGTTAACTCTTGCAGAATTTATTCTCCTTAGGACAAATAAGTGCACTATTGGCAGTAAAGTTTCTCAAAATCTTTTAACCCCATGAATGCAATTGCAAAGAAAGTGCACAATTTTTAAACTACATTTGAATCACTATTGCTAAAAAATATAACAGCTTGATGTTTAGACAAGTCAACTGGAATAATAGACCTTCTCTGTTTCCCTGGATCACAGGACTCAAGTAACAGTGTCAGGAAGTGTGACTAGTATCAATTAGGAATGCTTTTAGCTGCAATAACAGAAAACTGGACTGACAGTGACTTAAACAACCAGGGATTTATTTCTCTCACCTAACAAGTAGTTCCGAGATCAACAGTTGCTGGCATTGGTTTTGCTGCTCGATGATGCCAGTGAAACTCTTTGAGTATTTTTTTTTTCTGCCTTCCCATGTTTGTTACCTCTTCATCACAAAGTAGCTGCTGCAACTCCAAACATCCATGTTCAAAACTGGAAGGAGGTGTTATATGGCTCCCTCTACCTGCATAGGAGACCAGGAAAGTTACTAACCGTGCACATTGCATAGGGCTTCTCTTAGCAAGAAAGAATGGAACATGTGCTATACCAAATCTTCTGTTTCTTCTGGTAATTGTATTCTACACAACATACAGACTGACTCTCTACAATTAAACAATACTTTTACTATCTGAAGTGTACGAAATGAAATGTCCTATAAATGGACTATTATCAGTTTTTATGATTTATCAATTTGTCATTTGATGGTTGGACACCCTTAGCATAAAGTCACATACTTGTACAGCTGGAAAAATCCTTATGAATTCAATTTCAACTTTACCTTCCATTGCTTTCCAGGTACTTTCACATACATCTGAAATTCCTAACCTGGGATATATTTATCCTTGGGTTATGCCACCTGAGCCAGGAGACCTTGAAGTCTGAGAATCTCTAGAAAGATTCACCGTGTTTACTCCTTGACTTCACATAAGTCCCTGGCATGGTGTTTAAGAAGATGGCTCGATTCATGTTCGATTAGCCAATTACATTGCATTAGCACATGGAAGAATGAGTCCATCTAAAAGCTTCATTTTTGTTTGTTTGCCTTTGCATTGAAACTAATCTAAGAGCCATTGGTTTCATCCTAACAGTGAAGGTCAGGAATAGTTATTTACCAGTGAACAGAGAGTGAGATGTGTAGTGTGGCCAACTCTAGCCCAGAGCCCTTACAGACAAGGATGTGGCTTAACGTGAAAACCAGGGAATTCTCGTGTTGTATTTTGGAATCTAGAAATGGTCTTCTTATGCATAAAAGGGACTCATATGATTTGAAGCTGGTGTTCTTTCCCCCTTCCCATTCCTTTATACATGAGTCCTTTACATAAAAAGAAGCAATTATGAAAAATTCTGTCTTGGAATTGACACAACAATGTGTTGGGTTTCATTATGCCCTGTGGATAACTAAAATAGTTATCTGTCCTCTGAATGCTAGCTGCCTATATGGCACCCCTACTTCAGTGTTCAGTAAGCATCTCAAACTCAACTTGCTCAAAGTAGAACTCTTGATTACTCCACACCCCACAAATCTCCTCTCCCCAAGTTTTCTCTGTCTTAGAAAATAGAGCTCCCATCTACCTGGTTGTTAAGCAAAGGTTTTAACTGTTATCCTCATTCCTTTGCTTTCTCTTTCCCCACAGCCTATCTGTCAGCTCTTCCTGTTGGCTTTACTTCCAAAGTATGTCCCTAAATCACTGACTTCTCTCCATCACTATTGTTACCTCCCTTCTTGAGTCACCATCATGTCTTATCTGGACTGGTCTTCTAAACCATCTCCTTGCTCCATTATGATCTATTTTTGACAAAACAGCAAGAGTCATCTTTTTAAAGTCATTCTTCTGTTTAAAGCCATCCCCTGTTTAAAGTCATGTATTAGTTTTCCATAGCAGTTAGGACAAAATCTTTACCCCTTACCCTGGTTTGCAAAGCCCTTTGGGGCCTGGCCTCCCCTACCTCTCTGACCTCAGCTCCTACCACACTCCCTCATCCACAGTCTCCAGACCCCTGACTTTCTATTCTTTGAGCATTCTAATCCACCAACCTGAGGGCCTTCCCCCTCCAGGAAGGGGCTTTGCTCATCTTCCCATGGCTGGCTCCTTGTAATATTTAGAACAACATATTCTGATAAATGCTATCCCTCATAGAGGCCTTTCCTGACCACCTGATTATGTAGGATGCCACCCCTCTGCCCCCTGCCCCAAAGCAGGCAGCATTTATGACACAACCCTTCTTATATCCTATTCAGCTTACCTGGATAGTGTTTATAGATATCACCACAACCAATGCCTACAGCCAAATATAAGACCCAGGAGAGCTGGGGACTCATCTGTTTTTTCACCATTGTGTCACCAAGACCACAGAGGAGGCTCTCAATAAATGGTGTTGCATGAGCAGCTGTTTTTCATATGCGTGTAATCCAGCTGTCTGTCAACTTGGGAATTAATAGGTTGTTTTTGCCTATTCTATTTTTACAGGAGACTGGACTCTATACGTATAAAGTCTTTGGAACTCTGAAGGATTGCCCACCGGCTCTGCTCATAGATGTCTATATGGACCTAGACTACAGAAAACAGTGGGACCAAAATGTTGAAGGTAAGTGACACCTACTATTTTTAAAAACTCAATTAGAACGTAGAATCTATTGTTATTTATTTCAGCCAGTAGAAAGCGACAGGTTTAATCTTTACTATATTATGTTTCCCTTTTCATTTTGGCAGGAAAGTCTTAAGAGCTGGGCTGACATGTGCCTTTGCTCCTCCTAGGACTTGCTCCTTGCATGCTCTTAGAGCTACTCTCCAGTTTGCTCTGAGGGCTAATTTGTTCTCACTGTAAGTTTGTTATCATCCCATACACCTCGCTCCTCGTGGAAGGCTTCTTGGAGGAGGTGGTGTCCAAGCTTTGTTTTATAAAAGTTTATAAAACATAATAGTTTAAACTACTCAATTATTTTAAAACATAAACGTTTATAAGAAAAGTTTATAAAGCAAATAAACAACAGGAATACATGTATGCGAGGAGGCGAGAGGGTGTGGGGATGAGTTGTGTAAAGGCGTTCGAGGCCCAGGGAACAGCATGAGTAAGGTGAGGAAGGCACGAAACAGCATGATATGTTCAAACACTGTGAGCAGGTTGTTGTTGCTGGTTTGTTGGGTAGCAGACTCTGGAGCTGGGGTGGGAGGAGTGTCCAGATCCCAGGGCCCAGCCTGGCCACCAGGCTACAGTTAGATTTCACCCTCTAAGTGATGGAGTGTTATGAAAGGCATAAAATAGGGAATCCTTCTGCCACTTAGAGCTGGAGTGGCCTCTGCCCTCTCCATCACAGTGGAATAGAACTATGGAGCCAGCCCAGGGGAACGTGAACTGGAGACCCTGGCTATAGTCAGGACTCTTGGTTGCAAGTAGCAAAAAGCTAACAAATGCCAGTGTAAGAAGAGAAAAAAGAATTTATTTGTTCATGACATTGAAAACTCCATGGGGCCAGAAGATCCAAGCTTATATTCTAATCATAAAGGAACAGGAACGAGACTTCCACTTTCGTATTAGTGACAGCCACAGTCCCAGGTTTGGCTCTCAGCGCCTCAGCATCATGTGCTCATTACCTGTGGACGTTTGTCACCGTTTTGGGTTGCTTAGTGTTTTCAAATACCCTTCCTATCTGGGGGAATTGTGATGCTTATCCATTCAAGGGAGAAGCCAGATGTTCTCTGTTGCAGGCTCCCTAGCAGTCATGGTTCAGTCTTGTGATATAGACCTTGACAAAAAGAGGTACATGTGGCTTCAGCTTGGGAGAAAGCAACGTGAGGAAGTGGGCAACATGCAAAAATCCATTTTCCGGTCACGGTCACGGCGAAGGCATCTGACCTTGGGGGAAGCAGTGGCAGAGCCTCTGATGTTCAGTACGCAGCATCAACAGTTCACGCTGTGGTGTCTGGTCCAGTGGCAGCAGCAGTTTGACTTCTCTGGAACAATCCTGAGGTTCTAAGCTTAACTCTGGTCCTCCTAGATATTCTGTGAGCTATCTGAGAGCCTTTACTAAGCCACTTTTTGGCTTCAACTTTTTAGAGTGGCAAGCTAAGACCCTGGCCAGATGTACCCTCCCTGAGCTAATCACCATGGGCACGTCGTGCTCGTTTGCCCAGCTCTGCAATTCGGGTCGAGTCAGTCTTACTTAAACCACAAGAAGGACGGGAAGGGTGATGTCCTGAAGGAGAATTAAGATGCTGGTCCAAGAAGGGGAGAGTCAATATTAGGCATGCAAAAGCAACAGATGTCCCCTCCTTTCCTTCCTTTCAAGGGCTGTCTTCAGCCTCATGTGGCACCAATGGGCCGGCCAGCTCTTTAATCCATGGTCTGCTTCTGATGGATTTTCTTTCAAAAGCTGAATTAAGTAATACATTTCCCGCATCAGCATCTCCTCAAGGGACTCTCTTGGTTACTTTAGCAGCCTTGGCTGGGCTCCTTCTCTAAGTACTTAGAAGCTTACTGCACAGCTTGGGGTCAGAGGGTGCGCATGTCATTGAATTCCTTTGCTGTCTCCCTCCAAGAGCTGGCTGCTAACCCCTCCAAGGGTTAGCCACAGTTATGCCACTTTTTAGCTGTTTAGGAAGGACACTGCCCTCTCTGGGACCTTGATCTCCCCGCTGAACACACTAGACTGGGTGACTTGGTCCCAGGCTAGCTGTAATGTGTCAGGAAATCTAAAGTAGGAAGAAAGTGCTCAAAAGCAAAACTATTGGTACTCTACTGACATCTGGTGGCTACTCTGAATTAAAACCTGAAAATTTGTTTTTGGGTGCCTGATTTTGTTTCTTGCATTCTATCTGAAAATGTTGTTTGAGATATACGATGGACACGTTTCGTTGCGTTCTTTTATTTTTACTGTATTTTTATATTTTCTAGACTCTGCCTTCAGGCAAGAAGCTCTCAGTAGTAATGAATCTGTCTGACTGTTCTAGAATTTTGTGCCTCACGAGTTAGTGGTTTTTTATACCCTACGGCGTCATCATATCTAGGCTTCTTTTTAACTGAAGCCAAAGAGGCTTCCAGATACATTAACTTCTTTTATTCTCCTTAGAACTCTATGAGAGACGATGCAACGGACAGACCGTGGTGTACTGGCAAGTGAGATTCCCTGCTCTCATGTCCAACAGAGATGTATCCTTTCCCAAGTTCACCGCTACTCGCCTTTCTAAGTGTTTCTATGCCCTTGGCCCATCGCCCAATGGTGGCATGTCCAGCAGGCATGGCAACATTGTCTTTGATTCTGCAGAAGCATCTGCTGAAGCTGTTGCATCTTGTGTGGCTTTCAGAGATCTCAGAGCCTGCTTTTTGGGCCTGACAACGTGGAACATCCTGCAATTGTGGTCATTGGAGGGCAGCTCCTACTTTCCCGAGAAGTTTTCTAGGGCTTGAAATTGCTGGGCCACAGAATTGGGGACCTGGAAAGAACTTTTTATAAGGAATGTTTAATATGCTCCTTCAAGCTATAGAGGAGAAAGAGGGAGACCCAGAGAGGTAAAGTGACAGAAGCGTTCATACAGGTGGTTAGTGACTGACAGGGGAACTCAGGCCCCCACATTTCCAGCTGCCCCATCTCACTTCCTGTTTTATTGACCCCACAGTGGTCCCTCCTTGACTCTTGGCTCTGGATTCTGGGTGTATGTTTCTTCCCCTCAGTTTCCTCATTTATGAGACAAAGCAGTTGAATGGGATGTGGGGAGTTTTTGCTGGCGCTCCAAGGTTCCAGGAAGCCTGCTCAGGACCAGCCTGGGAGGGTGGGATGGGAATTTGCTGGGTGGGCAGATGGGGGTAGGGTGACTGATAGGCAAGTTTTCGACTCCTTTAGCGTCCTCGTCAATGGCAGCAGCTAAGTATTTTACATCCTGAATGGAACAAAGGATCTGTGGACTTAAAGAAAGTTCGGAAACCACTGAAGTAAATGATGGTGGGGATCTTTCCTAGCTCTAACATTCCACAAGTCTCTGTGTTCCTCCGTAATCTTTCTCTAGAAAGAGAGGGAGCATGTGGGTGTGTTTTCTGTGTATGGTTTTTGTGTTTTTGTGTCTAAATATATGTGTGTACCCTGGCCCCAACTAGATTATAAACTCCATAAGAGTTTATTTCTTGGCATAGTTCTCACATGCTACTAGATAGTTTGTATACACATGCTATATATTTCAACAAATCATGTATTACTTAATCCCTTGGATTTTCTCTAATCCTGCCAACAACTGTGTAAGTTAGGCATCATCATCCCCATTTCACAGTTAAGGAAACTGAGGCAAAGAGATGTCCAGAACTTTGCTCAGGTTCATACAGCTAGTGGGTGACAGAAGCAGATGCAGGACTCAGGTCCGGCTGTCCCAGAGATGGTGATCTTGACCGGGGCACAATCCACTGCTCTGACCTCACAGTGACACTGCTGGGTAGGTATTCCCAAGAGTGGACACCTGGGGCTCCTTGAAGTCCTATTTTATTGGCTCTCCAATGGCATGCAATCCCATAATGAGTTTCTTGGTCTTTGTATAGGCACATATGTCTCTCCAATAAGAGTTGTTAAATTTTTTATAACAGAGAATGGTGCCGTGGAAAAAAATATTAGTTTTGGAGCAAAAGATCCCAGGTTGAGTGTGAATACATTCCCTGGTTTGCTGTGTGACCTTGGAAAAGGCCCTTCATTTCTCTGGGCCTCAGGGAACTGGTGGTTCCCCAGTCACAGGCTTTATGACACACTGGACCTTCCAACCCACAAAGACCACTGACAAATTTTAATTGAGTTAAACTTTCCTCAATGGAGCATCAGGTGATGACTGTCGCATGAGCTGAGCAAGTTGTGGGAGAGAGTGGCACAATATTTGCTGCAAGGAAAAAGTAAAAGGCTTGGGAGAGAGGAAAGCCAGGGCCAAAGCAACATCGTTTCTTCCCTAAGACATTTAAGAACTTCACTCATCAGTATGTAGAGAGCAGGGCCAATGGCCGTCCTGCAGGGTGCCTGAGGGAGGGTGGGACAACTGTGGGTGCCGTAGAGACGCTGAGGTGAGATGGGGTTGTGGTTGTGGCTGTTATAGTGGGTGTAATTGCCTTAGAGTGATTTTTTTTTATTGATTTGGGCTTTTCATTCTCTGTAGTGTGAAACCTAAAATTCTACCATTTGAGAGTATAATGAACACTTTAAAGAGTTGAGCCCTGTCCAGTTATGAAAGGCTGGCTAGGTTTTGGAGCCAGATCGGGGTTCAAATTCAGGTTCCATCACTTCAGCTGGGCTGTGGGATCTCTGGTGAGTCCCTTTACCTCTCTGAGCCTCAATTTTGTCATCTGGAAAATGGAGATACTTACATCAGACTCAGCAGGGACCTTCTCAGGATCAAGATTGATGCTATCTTAAAGCACATGATGCTTATGACATAGAAAGGGCTCGGTGAGTGGCAACTCTTACTGTTTCTTAGAATTTAATGATCTTCCTTGAATCGTGCCATAGACATAGTGGTTGTTCTGTGTTCGTTGAGATGAAATGGCTTTGTGATTCTTGGTGAACCAGTGTTAACCCAGAGAGGACTTCTGCCTCTAGATATTCAGGTACTCACAGATTTCCTGTGATCACCAGGTGTGAGTAAGATTGCTCAACCATCCTCTGTGCATAGAGGTCTCTAATTAGAGCTCTGGGGGAGGGCAGGACGAGAAGAAATGACTCCATTGTTTATTAACTGCTTCTTCTGCTCCAATGTTTCCCTAATGCCCCCACAAGGCTGCCTGCTGGGCAGTGTTGCCCCCTGTTCCTACATAGGGAAACAGCCTCAGAAAGGTTGAGTAACTAAGCCAGGATCTCACAGCAGATTAGTGAGCAATCCTCTGAGATCTCATAGTGCCTTCCTGGAGACGGGAGTGGTTTTCCTGCCTAATGAAAAGCTTGAAAGCATGAGAGAATCCTGCACAGGAGGTGAAGCGTGCTCTCAGATGAGAATACCGGGTGGCATGAGGCACAATCTTGCAGTGCATTTGGGGAGACAGGGCAGGTAAGTGAAGTAACAGCGCCAGGGAGCCAGAGCCAAGTGGGAGGAACTGAGTCACCTCCCTTGTCTTCAGCCTGTGGGGCTTTCCTTCTGCCTGTCTGAAATGCTGGCGTGGATGTCATGCCTTGACCAGCGGTACAGTATGTCTACGTCCGGGAGCGGCGAGATCTGCATGTGGAAGAGCAGAAGGTCTACGTGGTCCTGGCCCAGAGCACCTCCCATTCGCAGTTTCCCGAGCGGTCCGGTGTGGTCCGGGTGAAGCAGTACAAGCAGAGACTGGCGATCACAAGTGATGGCAGGAAGGGGAGCAAAGGTAAAGACGGGACCATGTGGGTGGAGGGTCAGGGTCAGGGTCACGCAGGTGACAGCCGTGCTGATTGCGAGGCATGTACAGTGTACGCAGCTTGCCCCCTGAGGTCAGAGAATGGGTGTGGGTGCAAAACAGACGGGCTCCACAGCTGGGGAGAGACTCAATTCACCCCCAGACACTGGGCTACAGAGCGAGGTGGGTGTCTAACTCTGACTCAGTGCATTCTGTACTGACTCTTTGTTGTCCAGGTGCAATCAGCGCATCCAAGTAAACCAGAGGTTTGGAAATTCATGTCAGGCTGGTCCTGTGGCTCATACGCCAGGCCTGGGGGTGGGCAAAAGGGCCGGCAGGACTTTCTGTGTGGCTGCAGCTCCCAATTGGCAGAAACCCAGACGCTCAGGCCCTGCCTGCCTTGAGTTCCAGTACAGGGAGAAAAGCTGTGGGCAGACAGCGGCCTGCAGCCAGCTGCTCCGCTGGAATGAATGTGGCCTTGCGTCTGAGGCGACATCTGAACCGTAGTTCTGAGGCTCGTAGATCTAGCACCTTGGACATGTCACTTGGCTTTTCTGAGGCTCCACTTTATCAGTAGTAAACTGGGATTATAATTGGAATTTTACCAATTCTTTAGGATTGTTAGGATAAGTAGTAAGAGAAAAAGTGAAATGAGAGACTGTCTCCCAGTGTCTAGCACTTGCCAGGTGTTTAATAAATCGCAGCAAGATGTGCCTGTGGCTGTGTTTTCAAAAATGTTTATATAGAAATATCCCATAGGACGAGGCAGGGGAGAGGACTCACCTGAATCATGTGTTCCCTCCGTCCTTACTTTCTGGGCCTGAATATGAAGGAGGAATGTTCGCGGGGCTCATTGCTGTGTCCTTCTCTTTTTTCTTCCTTCTGAATTCTCCTTTCTTTTCCCCTCTAGTTTTCATGTATTACTTCGATAACCCGGGTGGCCTGATTCCAACCTGGCTCATTAACTGGGCTGCCAAGGTGAGATCCCCAGAGGTGGGAGGGGACGTGCGTATGACAAATGTTGACTCAGCCCGTGGGGCTGTCAGGCTGAAGAGACTCGCTGTCTCAGGCCTAATGAGGCTCTTTTATGAGGTGGCTTGGTTGAGTGACTACGGTTAGGACTGGGGTTGCCAACTCCCAGGACAGAGGCTGGGACAAAAGACAAAGAATCATTAGCTGGAATGCCAGCCCCTGCCTGCTGGTGCCCAGAGACCCCGCCAGGATCACTCAGTGGAACGTCAGGACAATAGCTTGCTCCTTGTAGGAACAACGGTACCCCTGGATCCTGTATCGGCTTTGAGGGGAGTAAGACAGGCTGACCTGGCTCAAGAGACCACCAGACGTGGCCAAGCCTGGGGCAGCCTCCAGTTTTGTTATTGTTGTTGTGTTTTTCTGGAAGGAGAGGGAACCGCCTAGATCACTAGAGACAGCCTGGGAGCCTGGCTTCATGGGGACCATTCAGCCTGCTTTGTAAGCGTCCTACTTACTGGCTGGAGGGCTCAACAGCTTCCCCAGGAGAGGAAAAGGTCCTAAACTTTGAGTCAAACAAATGTGATTTTGAATGTTGGCCCTGCCACTGACTGTGTGTAGCCTAGGGAAGCCTTCGATCTTTTCCTTTTTTAAAATGGAGGTGGAGGGGCAGGCCCTGTGGCCGAATGCTTATGGCTCCGCTTTGGTGGCCTGGGTTTGCAGGTTCGGGTCCCAGGCCCTGACATACTCTACTCATCAGCCATGCTGTGGCAGCATCCCACATATGAAGTATGGAAGATGGGTACAGATGTTAGCTTAGGGCTAATGTTCCTCAAGCAAAAAAAAAAAAAAAAAAACATATGGAGGTGGATATTACCTACCCCATGGAATAGGAGTAAATAAGACGATGTTTGGGGAGATTCTAGCTCAACGCTCAACACTAGCTAAATAATAGTATAGCCTATCTCTTGTCCCGGAGTCCTTACCATTTCCTAATTCTGTAAAGCAGGTCTTTTCTCCTGTTTCTTGGAAGAGTCAAACAACCCAGCCCTACCCCATCTCCTGTGTTTTCTTTTTCTTTTCAAGAAACAGTGTCTCAGAAATGTCTTAGCTTTTCACTAGCAAAAGCCAAAATATAAGGCAGTGTCTTGTAACCGTAGCCCCTGCCAGGTAGTCTCCCCGACGCCTTGGGTCTTAGCTTTCGCCATTATCTGTGGCAACGTTCAGCTGGAATCCGGTCAGAGGCCCTACTGTCTGTTATTCCCAGAGCCATCTCTGTTTACCTTTTGCCACATGCCCCAGAATCAAGAGTGATTGCTGTGAGGACAGAGGAGTGACGGTGTCCTTTGCTTTGCAGAATGGAGTGCCTGAGTTCTTGAACAACCTAGAGAAAGCCTGTAGGAACTACCCCAGGAGATCCTAAGGAAGAGGATTGGGAACCTCTTGCCGTGGAATGATGTCTCTGAAGTGCCACAACCCATGGATGCTTAGCATTCTTTTTGGCTTTCTGCTTGCACACTCTCCGGCACATCGTCTCTGAACGTGTTTGCCCCACGCCCGGCTCCCCCGCCTGCTTCCTTTCCCAGTGTCCCCACTCCGGGCCCACGACCTTCTTCCACTATGGAATATGGGTCAGATTAGGGAAAGCTTTGTGTGTTTACTTTTAAAAAGGAAGGTCCTCAATAAGGAACACAGTCATTCCATTGTGTCATTTTAGGGGGATGGGTGGGTGGAGGAAGGACAACAAAACACAAGAATGACTGAGCCTGGCCAGCTGGCTCCTCCAAGACTGTGATTTCTTACAGCCCAGGAGGGGCCGCTGGAAGTTGCATTCGCTTCAGTTGCCTCTCAGTGCACCCAGGCTGGAGGACACGTGCTGCTGCCCGTTTGCTTTGGGGACTTGATTTGGCCGGGCTTGAGGTGATAATGCAGTGAGTCTCTCCCTATCCTGCTCCTGGAGGCTGACTAGCTGTTTTGATACCAAACCATCTTGAAAAACATTGCAGGCCTGACAGAGCACATAATGTGATCACCATTTTTTCTCATCATCCACTTCTGGGTTTTTCTCTTTCCCATATGACACTGGGGAAGGGCTGTGCATACCCCACCAGCTCTGCCTTTGACTGGAAACTGAGGCATCAAGATGGCTCAGGCAGTTATCCAAAGCCAGGATGCTTTGAGCACAGCATTGTGATGAAGTGTCTATATGCAGTAAGATGAGTTTGCCTTCTAGAATGTTTGCAGATGGGGAAGGGACAATAGTTCACAGCCAGGGAAATATTAATTCGTGGCTTGGTTGACTGCACCTTTTTCTCAGGAATTCTACCTAAGTTGTCTACCTCTTCTACCACCAAAAGAATTCTAGTTTCCTCTGTTTTCTCCTGGATTTTGGCAGGGCAAGATATTCTGTGGCCAAAGCCACAGCCTTGATGATCTCAAGGAACAATTTTAATCACCTTGTGTGAAGGTACCCAACCTTGATTAGTGGGCACAGAAATTCAGGATGTAATGATAGAAGCAGGGGATTTGTTAATGGGATACCTCAGACTGTGTTTCTTCTCTCTGCAAAGGAAAGTGTGTTGAATAGCAAATAAATACAGAATGACTTATGCTTGTCTTGTGTGCTGCTTCCCTCCTACCTTGTTCCTTTTGTGAGAATGAATCAGGTCTCTTTGGTTTACAAGTCACATCCAACCTAACTCATGGACTTGAACATAAAAAGAATTTGGGGCTCACTTCCATGCAAGGCCAGGTATAGAGTGGCCTCAGGTAGGGGTTGATATAGGTGCTCAAACTGACGTTAGAATTCAGCTCTCTTTTTCTTCAAGTTATCTTTGTTGTTGGGCTGTGTTGGTGGCAGGGTTGCTGCTAACAGCAAAAGGTAGGCCTGCATCTTCCCTGGTTCACGCCAGTAAAAGAAAAAGAGAAAAAAAAAGAAGACGGCATTCCTCTCCAGTAGATGCCGCACCGTCCCATGATTCCCTCTAACCCATGTGCCCATCCCTGCCCCACTCTTGTGGTTACATCGATAGAATTATGCAAATAAGCAAACGCCTCATAAATTTATCCTTGAAATGTCATTATGTAGCTGGAATTTAATTTTAGATAAACTAAAGCTAAATTCCCCATGTTATGGAGATCAATCTGAAATTTTACATAGAGGGTCATTGAACAAAAGCACTAACATTAGAGTCTTTGAGCAGAGAATCAACACGAATGGTGTCATGCAAACTAGATCTTTAAACAGTGTTTGATAATTTGCTAAGAACTCTGAGAATACGAAGCACACTGAGTTTTTAGTTAGGCAGTTAGAAAAAAAGTCCCATAGTTTGCTATGATTAGTAGAGTTATGACTCTGACATTTCCACTTGCTCATTTGGAGAAGACAGTCGGTCCTACATAGTGCTGAAACAGGAGGCTCTGCGGGAAACCGAGAGCCATGGAGGAGCTGATGTAGATGCCAAAGGTGCAAAAAATAGAGAGCTCATGCTGTCGAGGCCGCGCTGATTTCTCAGGGCCAGCCCTTCCGCAGGGGCTGGATGTAGCATTTGGAATTTGAAAGTTGTAGATATCTTGTCATTCCTCTAGCACTTTGTTTTGCTTCTTTTTTCCACGTCTGTCTCTCCGAATAGACACTAACATCTTTGTGGATAGAAACAGTGATTTCCCTTTGCTTACTGCCCATCAGGGTGGCAGGTAGTAGGCACTAAAATGAGTGACTGAGTGATTTACAGAAGATGGACCCGCTGACACGCCCAGAGGCTAAACCCATCTTGATATAGAGGGTTAATTTGAGTACCTTAAAGAATAATGTAATAATTATTGAATAATTGAATTCAAGCCAAATTATTTCCCAAGTCCTCATTTTTGGGGGTTCTGGATTCCTCCAGTTCCCACTGATCCTTCCTTGAGAGTATTAAGGTCCCTTCTTTGTTAAGGGGTGGCCTCGCTAGTGTGGCTGCGGGTGATATTTTAATGTTACGGAAATGGCACAGTCTGAACTGAGTCCAGCTGAGATTAGTCAGGATTTCAGGATTTTAATGACAAAAGTAGCACGACTGTCAGTGCTCAATTTTTTCCACAGGCGAATTATTCACCCCGCATAACAATTCAAAGTTAATGACCACCTTGGAACTGAGGTGTTCCAGCCCAGGGTCACTTCCTTGAAAATGTTCCTATTTCACAGTGAGAGTCCTGGCCCGGCTCCCTGGCTGAGATTCCTCACCCAGAATCCCCATCTCTAATGACTGCCCTTCACACCTCCTGCTTCCCAGCTGGATTTGGGAGAGACAAGCAGGAAGAGCCCATTTGGTTCTCGTGTTTCTGGTAGCACCACCCAGTCGGCTCAGAGAATTATCTTTAAAGGTTTTGAGACATGTATTCGCCTAGCAGACATTTCTCAAGAGTCTGGAGTCCATCCAGCAAGGGGATCAACATGGTGGTTCCTGGATGAAAGAGAAGGCTTGGTGCCTGCCCTCAAGGAGCTTATGTTCTGGTGAAGAAGACAGTGGACAAGCTGTTGAAAAGGTGATGAGTTTTGAGAAAGGACAAGTAAAGGGTAGTAGAGGCTGTAGAACGGGGGCTCTAACGAAGTCTGAGGGGTCAAGGGAGAACATGTTGGAATTGGCTGGGTGACGGCTGGGGACGAAAACCGTTACACACGGAAGGAAATATTTGCACAAAACCCCTCAGGCAGGAGAGCCAGTCATGGCTGAGGAAACTGTAAAACAGAAACTACCAAAGGCCAGTATGGCTGGAGCAATGTGAGTGAAGGAGGGGCATCTCAGACATGGCTGAAGAGGTAGCTAGTCAGGCCATGGGAGACCCTGGGAGCCATGGCAAGGAGTTTGGTCTTTAAACCCAGAGCACCAATAGCCTGGAAGGATTTTAGGCCAACGAGTGACCTGATCAGATTTATTCATTCTGGATAGCTGCCCATTTTTCCCTGTGGTCCTCCGCCATCTCTAACAGTCCCTGCAACATTGTCCTGGGGGTCCTAGCCAAGGTGCTTTAAGCCTTGTCACTCTGAATCCTCGCCCCCATCGGGCAGCATGCCGAGTAACTATCACCCAAATCCAGTTTCCAAAGTGGAGCGTCAGCCTCTGAAGTTCAACAGGAGTAGAAGAGGGGCAGGGAACATCCATGCACACCCCGTCCATCTGTCCCGGGCCTTGCTGGGGTACAACACACCTCCAATGTGATGGCGTCATGTCACCCATCAGAGCTCCATTTCAGGAGCCAGAAGTGGGAGAGAAAAAGGAAAGGCACAAAACATGTAAGCAGGTCGGCTTTCCCCAAGAGTATTTTCCTAGGATCCTCCCCAACTACAAGGAAGAAGATTGTTTTGCTTGAGAAGACAGAAACACATTATTTGCTTAGGTTCTCACAGTTTAGAACCAAAAAATGGGAGGGCTTCAGAAAAATTATTTATATTGCTAATCCATGATATGTATCTTTGTGTGTGTCTGATTGGATATACAAGATGTGCTCCATTTCATAAGATACAATTTCATAAGGAACAACAACTAAGCAGCCTGTTATGTGAGTGACTGTTGAAGTTCTCTACTTGACACACCAGGTTCTGTGCTAGGCAGTGGAGTTCATAAAGATGGGATGGATTCTTCCATTAGGGAATTGCCAATCTATAGGGGACATGGAATACGTACACAGTTTATGATGATCAGAGAATGTCATTATCACCATATGAAAGGAAAACATGTAATATTTTAGCACTTTGTGGCTAACTGCTGTTAAGAACAAAGACTATAGGCCCAAAATGGAGTCACTTGTGCTAAGCCCTATGTCACCAAACCAAGACTTATCTTAATTACAGTTTCAGCTTTCCCCAAAATGAAATCTTAAAACAGTCAATTGAGAATTGCCTGATCAGCACTAGTTAGGTCATCTGCCTGACGGACCCCTGCCATCCCTAAAGGAAAGTAAACTTGCAATAACCACCCCTCTTTTTTGTCTAGTATAATTTCCTTATTCCTGCTCCCTCTTGCCTATAAAGGTCTTTTGTATGACGTCTCAGAGCTCCTTTGTATCTGCTAAGTTGGATGCTGTCCAAAGCGAATGGATTTTTGCTCAAACTTTTAAGATTTTTAATATGCCTCAGTTTATCTTTTAACAGTTTTGGTGTCAGAAGAGGGAACCAAAGGAGACCCCTGAAGACCCCCAGGAGCAATGAGCCCCCAGGCATAGGCACCTGTGAGCCCCTTAAGCTTGCTGCTTTCTCGCTGTCTCTGGAAATGGTGAGTTAGTCCCTCTTAGAGTCTAGCTCCTCAGCTTTTGCGTCATGAGCTTTCAGACTCTGAGTAGTTCTTTTTCAAGACCGGGTCCAGAAACTGGCCACAGTTGGACTGGGTCTGACTTCAAAACCAGACTGGTTCTGGGGCCAGCCTGGTGGTGCAGCACTTAAGTGCGCACGTTTTGCTTCTCAGTGGCCCGGGGTTCGCCGGTTCGGATCCCGGGTGCAGACACGGCACTGCTTGGCAAGCCATGCTGTGGTAGGTGTCCCACATATAAAGTAGGGGAAGATGGGCAAATATGTTAGCTCAGGGTCAGTCTTCCTCAGCAAAAAGAGAGGAGGATTGGCAGATGTTAGCTCAGGGCCGACCTTCCTCAAAAAAAAACCCAAAAAACCAGACTGGTTCCAGGGTCAGACTGAGTCTGACTCAGCTAGACTGTGTCTGGTGTGAGGCCTCAGGTGAATAAAATTTTGTTTTAAGGCTGAAGAAGCAGGTTAACTTAACAAACATAATCTCGAATGACAATAACCGCAGTAGAGAACTTTTAACGTAGATAAGCTTCTCCATTTATGAGGTGCCCTAGAGGAAAAGGGGGCTCAGCCATGCACTCATGCGAAAGGGTCCAGAAAATGATATTTCCTCCTCTGCAGTTTCTGGTGCTGGGGTGAGACCTGCTGGGACACCCACTCACTCCAGAGCCTGCGGATGGGATCTGGGAAAACTGGCAGAAGCTGATGAAGGGTAAGAATTCTTACCAAAGTCACCTCTCCCAGATCTCTATCTGTGCCCTCTGGTCGAGAAAGGAAGGTAAAATTTCATGTTGTCCCTTCCTTTCCAAATTCAGATTGGCAGCAACAAAATCTTTGTAAGAATTAGATCTTTGAATTGTGACTCACGAATTTGCTTTTGGGTACTCATTGATTGTCCATCCTTTCTCTCCCAGGGACAGCTATTGCTGGCTGGTTTATCTCGCTTTGTGTTCTGAGAACTTGCTTTGGCAACCGTTAGATTGGGGGCCCCCAAAATATGGCTGGACAGAAATGTGGATTATACTCCATTTGTGGCTGGGGTCCTACCGACTGTTGCCAGCCCTCAGGGGAATTGTCTAAGTCTTTCTTTCTTTTGGTTACCTTTGCAAATGGCTCTGGCTCTTGGGCGGGGAGTATCTCTTGCATCCTCTTTGGGGATGTCTCTTGTGTTCATGGGATTGTTCTGTATTGCTGGGAATGTTTACTGTTTGTCCCAGCTGAAATCTGACAAGATATTCAAAAGGATTTTTTTTTTAAGTAGCTCTGTGTCCAGAAGTTGGCCAAATTGGAAACTGATAGCCAGAGCCTGATAGGAAATTTTTTTTCCTAAGCTAAAATGAACCTATGTGCCTGGAGGGAGAGGAAAACATTCTGAAGCCTTTGTGGAAGGATTTACTAAAACATTCCAAAGACACACAGCCCTAAATCCAGAACATAGGAATCTTTTGATTTCCATCTTAATTGAAGATCTTCTCCCTGATAGAAAGAAGCAAACTGAGGATAACGTAGTTGGATGGGTGGGCAGCCTCCATGTCCTTCAGGTCACCACCCAATTCTTTGAGGAGTTAAAAAAAACTCTACTTGTCTTACAAATCAAGTCCTTGTAAGAACAGAAATGCGACTGAGAAACCATTCAAAGCCCATCTGTCCTTTTTACCAATCCCCAAACTTCTCCTATTTATCCCAGAAAGCTTACAGATATTGTAAAAGATCTGGACTTATGGAACAAAAGTCCTGCTTGGTGGAACTTGCATTTTTTTCTCTGTGCCTCTTGAGATGTAAGTATTCTACCTGGTCTTTTCTAGGAACCAGGGTAATTCTTATTAGAACTGGGGGTCATAGATAACATTCATTGACCACTTATTAAATGCCAGGCACAGACTAAGCACTTCACACAATTAGACCATTTCATCCTCACCCTTGTTCATGTACAAAAACTTCCAGAGAGTGTGGAACTTTGTCTTGTTCCCAACTAAATGTTCGATGTATAGAACACAAAAAATATTCAAAACTATCTGCCAGATGAATGAATGAATCAACAATGGAGCAACATTCCTAAAGCCCTGTGATCTCCAGTTGACCACTCTGCTGGAAAGATGGGTACAAAAAACTTCACACTCAATTTTGTGTCTACCTAATTCTCCACCAAAGATGAACTTTGAGAACAAATGAATTTTTAGAATTTTTACAACTAGAATTGTTTTGTCTTTCTGATGTGAGCTCAGTGAGTCAAGGAGTCAAAAGAAAGATTTCTTGGACTCTCAAGGTCTGGCAGTAGTGCTGTTATATTCAGAGAATAGCATGGAGTAGCATGGGGACAGGACCCATGGGCAGTGAAGAGCTGCAAACATGGGTTGAGGGTAAGGCTAAATTTAAGGCATAGGTATGTGAGTTCTCTCTTTACAAGACAAAGGAAAGAATATGTAAAAAAGTTGTTAAAATGGTATCAGTGCAGATGGGGTCTGGTTGTGGGGTGGTCTTATAACTTTAGATAAGAATCAGAGCTGATTAAGTCAGGATGTCCTATGCTTCCCAGATAGGTATGTAGGGCAGGTCACCTTGGGCTTCTCTCCCTGGGGCAGCCTTGATCCTCATCAAAGCCACCACCTTAAATATCATCTTCAGCTAAAGACAAAGGAGGATGTTGGTGGTGGGGGGAGTCAGTTACAGGAGGTCACCAGACAAGTACAGTAAACAAGAGTAAGATTATTACGCAGATTTAAGTCCTTGCCTTTGGCATTGATAAGAGTTTCTAGAGATAAGGTCATCTCCCCTTCCTGGTGCAGAGAGGAAGACACCTTCACAGATGGAGATCTCCTTCACAAATGTAAATGTCTCTTAAGAAAGGGTAAGTAAATTCTACTTTTCAGAGTTTTTTCCTATCTGCAGTTTTAAAAGTAACCAGCCAAAATAATCCTCATAATTTCAGTTATTTTTTTGCCTTATTTTGTGACTTAAAAGTTTTTTTAAAATCTTTTTGCTTTTCCATTCAATTCAACTTCTTTGGAGGACTTAAACCCACCATCTAGAAGTCCAGTCACTAGACAGGTATTATTGATTTAACTAAGGGAGGGGAGAGAGGCCGGAGGCCAAGCAGGAGGAGAAGAGAAGCCCTTTTCATTTGCAGGCCAGGATCCTGAAAGTTAAGAAAACCCGTATTCCCCCAGGGACAGATGCAGAGGTTGGTGGGGGCAGGGACTGCACACCAAATCCATTTTCTCCTATCTATTTTACCTGACTCCTCTCTAGTGGTTCATAGACTGAGAAAACACCCATGGAAACCGGGCAGGACAAAAACAGTAGTTAGAGCTCAGTGAAGGACATACAGTAACTTTTGCTTTATGTCAAACAGTTTAAGAGGGGCTGGATCTGTTTTTAAGTGGTCATGGATTCTGCTTACCAGTGAATGTGGTGTTTCATTTTCCAAGGCAAAGTGAATAATATTCTTCATGAGGAGCCTATATTTCAGGCCTGGTATTGAATAATTACTGGACTGCTGAAAGCTTTCAAGTAGGAGTTCGCCCTCCACTACACCACTTGGCTCCTGTTCCCATTTCAGCTACTTTAAGCTCTTGTAAACAGCATTCGTTTTCCATTACAAGCTAGGAAATGTGACTGTGGAGCAACAGTGCCGGGTCCCTGGAGAGGGCCTGCCAGGAGGCCGTTTCCTCACATCTCATTTGAGTTTGTAACTTGCTGGCGAGGTTGAGTAATGGCTGAAGCTCCATGTCTTCCCATCCTATTCTGTTCCACTAATTTATAAAACAGCCAGCGACCCGCTTGAGGATTAGCGGATCAACCAGATGTTTCCTGAGCAAAGACAGCATGCATTTCCCCTTGCACATCATCTTGTGAGAGGGGAGGGCTGACAGGGCACTCACCCCGTCTGACATCATTGGGCGAGGTAGCCTGGGGCAGAATTTCAAAGCCGAGAATCTTGGCCAGGGAAGAGCTCAGCTGGCAGCTCCGCGCTGGGATTAACTGACCCAGTTAACCAGGGAGAAGGAATCAGCAATTTAATTGTGTTTATTCTCTGGGAGGAAGCAGACCCTCCACTCCCTGAATGGCCATGGGCTATGGGAGACGTTCCTCGATGGTTCCACATGCACGTTCACGGTACTGCTTCTCATCCCAACTCTTATTTTCCCTGACTTTTGCCTGAGGTTGAAGTGAACAAGCTCGATCAATTTCAATGAATAATAATAAAATCATATAATTAATAATAATAATAAATCAACGAGTCCTTCTTCCCCAAACCACACAGGGGAGCTCAAATCCTAAAAAATCTATGATTTCAAATCATCTCCTTATAGATCACTAGCTTGTCAGATTCAGGGTGTTAACAACTGATAAAATAGGGGCCATCCCCATGGCCGAGTGGTTAATGGCACTGCTCATCAGGCCACGTTGAGGCGGTGTCCCACATGCCACAACTAGAAGACCCACAACTAAAACATACAACTATGTGAAAAAGCAGATTGGCAACAGTTGTTAGCTCAGGTGCCAATCTTTTAAAAAAAAAAAGAACCAGTAAAATAAAATAATTTTTTAATATAGGTAATATCAACATGGAATTGCTAGCTTCTTAGATAGGTCATTAAAAGTAAATCAAAACAAACAAATAAATAAATAGAATGTACAATTTATTATCACTATAATTTCATAAAAGAAAGGTTAGTTTAATCAAACCCCTCCAAGGAATTTTTTTCACCCTTGTAATCAAATCCAAACTCCTAAGACCTAAAAAGTTCCATATCTAGGATCTGGCCCCTGCCAACTTTTCACGCTCCACCTCCTCCTTTTCTTATTCCTCTCCAGCCTTCTCTCTGTCTCTCAAATGTGCCTTGGTCTTTGCATCTACTGTTCCCAACATCAGGAATATTCTTCTCGCAGATCTGTACCCGGCACACTGCCTGTGGTAGGCAGCTTTCTGACAGGGCTCCCAATGATCCCAGCTCCTGGCACGCATGCCCTTGTGTAATCCCCTCCCCTGTGTGTGAGCTGGGCCTCGTGACTTGCTTCTAAAGAATAGAATGGGATAGACTTGCCGTAAAGAATAGCAACAGTGGTGTGATGTCACACAGAGATTAGGTTGTAAAAGACCATGACTTTATTCTTGCTCAGTTCTCACTTTATTCTTGCTCTGGCTCTTCTCACCTGCTTGCTCTGAAGAAGCAAGTTGCCATTTATGAACTGCCCTGTGGAGCAGCTGATATGACAAACAACTGAGGGTGGCCTCTTGGCCAACAGCCAGTCAGGAACTGAGACCCTCCATTCAACAGACTGAGAGGAACTGAATCCTGCCAACGAACTCCTGAGTAAGACTGGAAGCAGCTCCTTCCCTGTGGGGCTTTGCAATGACTGCTGTCCCACAGGACACCTTGATTGCAGCCTGGTGAGAGATGCTGAGCCAGAGACACTGGAACCAGCTAAGCCATTCCCAGGTGCCAGACATGCTAAAACTGTAAGATAATAAACATTGTTTCTTTAAACTACTAAGTTCTGGGGTAATTTGTTACACAGCAATAGATAACAAATACACTGCCTCACTTTATTTACATCTCTGCTCAAATGTCTCCCTCTCTAAAGAAGTCTCTCACCTCTAAGACAAAACAAAACAACAAAATTGATCCCACATTATTCTCTACCCCCTTAAACATCTGTATTTTCTTCATGGAAATTATCACTACTTATATTTATAATATATAATGATCTATTAGCTGACTTTCCTACTAGAATGAAAATTCGGTGAACACTACCTCTGTCAGTTTGCTGGTGAATAAGAGGGATATATATTTGTCCTGATGGTGCCCAAGTTTATTTGACAAATACTTATTGTAGGGCCACTATATGGCAGGTCCAGTGATTACAGGTTATTTGTTCCTGATTCCCCAGTATTTGTACCAATTAATTTTAGTCTGTTGGCTAAGCTTTTTTTTTTCAGCCAAGCTGCTATGTTTTGATAATGTACCTTTCTATGCCTTTAACTGAGTATTTGAATAAATCCCATATAGGACGGACTTGCTCTCACATAGTCTAGAGCTTGTGTGTGTTCTACTGAAGCCTATTGTTGGATAAACATAATTATTTGAAAAGTTCTTACTTTACACTATGCTGAAGTTAACTTCCTGCTACTTTCATCTATTAACCTCAGCTTTATTCTCAGAAATGGTGAAAAATTATATCCATTCCTTTTCCACAGTCCCAGTTCTAATTGCTCTATTAATTCTGTTTCCTTGGGTATATGTTCTGTTTGTTGAATGTATTGTCTCTTTTTTATGCTGGAGACTTTTCTTGGATGTTTGGTGTTTCTTCATTTTGTGCTCATCTTTGTAGTTGAGATTGCAAGTTCAACTTTCCACTTCCTTAAAAGGAGCTGTGACAGCTGTTGCTGAGGCTCTCTCTTCACCCAGTTTCCAATGGGAGCTGTAGGGCCCATCGTGCCATCAGCCATGCCTCCAGGGATGGTCTCCCGCCTCACCAGCACCTAGGAACTGCCCTGTTTGTCTCAAGCTCCCGCACTCACTATTCTCATCTCAAGGCAGATTCCTTTACTTCTGGAGGGGGTGTGTGTGTGTGTGTGACAGAGGATGGGTAATTGGCCTGGCTACTCTCCTATTGTCACAAGAGATACCAGAGGTTGACTATGTCTGAAGACGGATCATCTTTCTTGTTTCCATCTTTGACAGCTGCGTTCTTCCACGTGAGTCCTGACATCCAACTTTCTCTGCAATTTTATCTCATCCATTTTCTGTTTGTTTCTGGACCATGAAGTATAACAATTCTTATGTCCAATCCTTATGCTTTAATTCTAATGTATGTTTTTATTTATGAATATTTTACATATTTAAAAAGTACGAAATATGACCATTTATATCTTGTATACATGAATTTATATGTATATGTACTCAGTTTAGCTACCATCTTGAAACCATTACATCTACTTCCTTTTCAGCCCTTCAAATATTTAAAGATATTATCACATTCTCCCTTGTTCTCTCCTCAGCTTAAATCCCAAGTTCCTTTAATGATTCTAATCTACAATAATTTTCTGACTCCTTATCACCAAAAACTCCCTCCTCTCTGCCTATAGACACGTTAGAGTTTATTCAAGAGCTCTGTTATGGCTCCCAGTGTTGAGAGGAATACTTAGAGTACAGTGGGACAATTACTTCTTATAATCTATATTTTTTTCTGTTAGTGCCAGGTCTGGGCTATCTTTTTTTAACCACATATTTATACTACTGGCTTATAATAATCAATTTCCTTTCCACCTCTCTTCCACATTTTAAGTATATAAACTCTGCCTGGGAACCGCTCCCCCATCCTCTGCTTGTGTAATTGATCACTAAACAAGATGAAAGACTTTACATTGATCTCTAATGAGTTTTACATGTTAGTTTTAATCTCTCGATTCTAGAGGGTGTCAGGATATGCAGAAAGACTAGCTTCAGTTTATTCTTGTCTTCACCAAACTGACAATCCTTTAATATATTGATCCCTGGTAAATCATGATTCCTTCCATCTATAGAACACCTTCTCATCTATTATTAACCTATCAGAGAGCACACTATATTAGCTTCTTTGGCTGAAGCCCATTTTTACTCACTGGGATTATGTTATACATTCATTCAATAAAGATGTATCAAGGGCCAACTCTGTGCCAAGAGCCAAGCTCAGCATTGGCTATACAGAGATAAACAAAGAGACATGGTTCTTGATCTCATGGAATTTATGGCATAGTATTTACATATTTACAATTATTTATAGAATTATTACTATACTTATAATTACTAGTGATTACATAGTCAGAAATTTACTTTTTTAAAAACGTACCAATCTTGAGAAAGCAAAAATAGCAGGATGTTAATTGTAGAATCTAGATGGTGAGTAGATGGGTGTTCACTGTACAATTCTTTCAACTTTTCTGCATATTTGACATTTTTCATAATAAAATCTTGGGGGAAATTTGCCTGTCCTTCACATGTTATATTTCTTTTATAGTCTTCAGCCATGAAATTGCACGTATCCCTGGTTTAAACTCTTTGGATTCCTTTCCTTGCTTTTCATGACCTTCAGGATGCCGCATCCTCTTTCTCCCAGGGATCCTGGGAGAAATGTCACAGAATAGAAAGAACACTTGCATTGGAGATGGACTAGAACTCAAACTCTGAGCTTAGCACCTACTGGCTCTGTGCCCCCTGACAAATGGCTCAGTGGCTCTGAGCCTCAATTCTTCTCATCCCTAAAATGAGGGGGTAATCATATTCACACCTCAGGTTGCTATGAAAACTAAATAAAATTATGTACATAATCACTTAGCATAATTAGAATGCATCCTGCCCCACTTCCACCACTTTCTCCACTTGCCGACCTCACGCATAACCATTATTTCCTTCTTTACAAATCTGAATTAAGTGGTTAATACCCATTCATGCTGTTTTCTTCCATTACCATTTGAAAAACAAAATTCATAGAAACTCAAAATCCATAACATATTACTAGATGCTTTTGTTTGGCAAATGTGATGTCAGAAGATCTGAATTCATCCGTCACCTTCAAGTTTCCTTTTTGTTCAGGTGTGGGATTGATGTTAAGGAAGTGCCATTCATATCCTGACCAGGTGGTCTGAAATTGCTGCACATTGCTGCCAATTCCTGTCTTGATTTAGTTTTTGTGTGTCCTGATTGCTCTGTCCGCAGTGTTATCTTCCCCCTTCGAACCTGCAAAAGGAACTTGTGCTGCCTTCTAGAACAAGTTCAATGCCGTGTCCTCCAGTGAAAACTTCCAGAATCCCTTCCTCTAGCTTTTACTCATAATGTTGCTACAGTATAGTGTCATATCTCAAAATATCTTAAATAGCTTACTACTAGATGGTAAACACCATGGGGCCAGGGAAAAGCTCTCTTCCATCTTTCTAAGCCCAGCTTATGGGACTGAGAACACCCAGCAGGCACTTGTTGGAGGTCATTCATGGAAGTTTGCACGAAGGAATGATTGGAATTCATCGTCCCTGGGTTTCAGTTTATTCCCCCATGAAATAAGAGAGAGAGGCAGGTGACTTCAAAAGCCTATTTGAGTGTCGAAATGCTATGATTCTTAACCTTTGTATTATGTTATTCACACGCAGTCTATCTTTTTTATTTCCAGTATTTGTCGTAATGCCAGAGCTTTCTGTATGGTCAGAACCTTCTTGATTTTTAAGCAACTGGGATTTGGATGCCTATACATCCCCTCTCTCTGACTCTGCCCTTAACTACACCAAGGAATGGCTGAATTGACGTTTCTAACCAGTCCCTGACTATCCCCTACTCCAAACAAAAATGCATCTCTGCATCTCCGTTACCTTCCGTCCTCTCCATTTCCAAGATTGCCTGGCTTAGAACATTCTTTCTGTCCTGTGCCCTAACTCTGAAGGAGGTAGAGTGGGTTCATGTAGCCTGGAGTCTGCTGGGTGTCTGGATAGATATGAAGATGATGCTGGCTCTCTGAGTCTCAGATCCTTTTGTCCTCCAGTGGCTGCTGAGTTAGGGTTACTTGGAAGACATTTAAATTCTAGCCTTCTATGATGCTGTGAGCCCACAGGGATTATTCAGTAGAGTCAGCAATACTCAGGGAGGATGAGGAGGCAGGTCAGAGAGGTACAAGACCACATCCCATATTTACCCTCTCTCTTCATCCTTTCAGTTCCAACCATGCCAAATATATTTTATAGTCTCAATGCTCTACACTCTTATTCATCCCTTTTCCCTCTACTTGACACACTCTTCAAATCCTCTCTACCTTCTTAGCCTGCTAAAGCTTATTCATCCTCCAGGTCTCAGTTGAAAACATCTCTTCCTACAGGACTTTCCTGATTTTCCTGTTAGAACACTTACTACACCGTTTGGTGATTGTGCGATTGTGTGATTTCTTCACTTAACTGTAAGTTTCATGTGGAAGAGGATGCCATCTTTCTTGTTCACTGTTGTGTCTCTAGAGCTTAGCACAGTGCCTGACATCTAATAGTTGCTTGACCTGTATCTATTGGGTGAATTAATGAAGTAGTTGTCCCTGCTCTCATGGGAATTGAAATATTAGAAGATGCACAAGATAAGCACACAAATGACCAGTGTGCTAATGTCTCTCATTGACAACTCCCAAGGATCCTGTGAAGAGAGCATTGTTTCCCTCATTTTGCAGAGAGGAAAATTTAGGCTTAGATGTTGCATCATTTCCCAAGAATACTCTACAGCAAGAAAGTGCAGAAATGGATCTGAACTCTAGCCTTCTAATATCAAATTAAGTGCTGTCTCCACAGTGTTGCAACAATATGCAGCAAGCGTTACAAAATTGATATAAAATTCTACTGCTTTGCAGAAATGGGAGAATTTACTTTGAGATAAGATGACATTTGAGCTTGAATCTGAAAGACAAATAAGCTTTTTCAAAAAAATTATTTTCAATGACCAAAACAAAACTGAATAACCTTTATGGATTATAATAAATTCAACAAATACAGACATATTTAGTGTAAGAAGTGAAAGTTCACCCCCCTCTTGCTCTAATTGCATTCCCAGGACATCACCATCATAAACCATATCTGTGTATATATACACGATACGGTGGTTTTGTTTTATTTGTTTTAGAAGGACTCACACCATAAGTACTCTTCTGAAGCCTCCTTTTTTTATTTTTATTTTTTAACCTCCATACAACCTTCTATGTGGTAGATTTATATTTACCCCCTGCATTTCATTCCTTTGTAGGAATGTTCCATAATTTGTTTAACCCACCACCTATAGTGGACATTTTCCATTTTCTCCTCTATGAATAATTCTGCAGTAATTCTCCTTATATATGTGTCTCTGAGCCCTCGTTAAAGATTTTCTGTCCATCAATTCCTAAAAATAGGATTTCTTGTGTCATGGGTTATATGCAATTTAAATTGTGAAATAAAAACTGGCAAAAATGCACGGAATGTGAAAAAGTTGGAATTGGAGGGCAAAAATCATCCAAGGTGGGGAAAGTCACATAAATTAAGTTACCGAAAAGCATAAGTCACATTCCTTTATTTTTCCCAAGAAGTTTCAGCATTTTGACCCTTTGTGTGAGCTCTGATGACAAATTCCAGGTCCTGCCAAGAGACCACAGGCTATTTGTCAGCATGCTTCTTTATCGTCCCTCCTGTCCCTTTGGTGATGAAGTCCCCAGAGGTTAAGCACTCTCATTATTAATCTTACCACAAGAATTCCTGAAAACCAATGTTTGCTGCCCTTTGGTTCTTTATTTTAATGACTCCTCACCACACACAGACCCCTTATTGTGCTATTCACAACTTTCCAGATGAAACCAAAGCCTTGATTCAACTGTAGTCAAAGAAAACTAATTCTCCACGATTCCACACACATGCATACACCAACCCTGTGCTTTCCACCAGTGAGTAAAACTTAAAATTGAATGATCATGACATGAGATGTTTCTAAAGAGCTACCCCCTTTCCATCAGCTTTATTAAAGGCACAAATGTGCAGTCGCATTTAATAGTGTTTATTTTGAAACATGTGATGTTTACCCTTGAAAACCTATTATGCATCTCTCACCTTACACTGAACAAAAGGGCATTGTAAC
The DNA here is from genome assembly GCF_021613505.1 of Equus quagga. Classification (NCBI taxonomy): domain Eukaryota; kingdom Metazoa; phylum Chordata; class Mammalia; order Perissodactyla; family Equidae; genus Equus; species Equus quagga. The sequence continues at coordinate 86,231,347 of NC_060277.1, read as the reverse complement.
TTCATGTAGTCCAACTGCTTGCTGAAATTTAGGTCTGCACTCAAATGAGAAAAATACTTGAGTATCAGTCATCTTGGAATCCAAGGGACTTATTCATAGAGCATGTGGGGCTCTATTCATAAATGATTTATGTCTTTGCATAAAAGAGAGTGGGGGTTGTGTGTGTTACTCAGAGAACCATCGACTGCCTCTCCTGAGTAATTTATACAAGATCAATATTTATCAAAGTGAGCCAAGAATTGTGCCATAACTCTCCAAGAGCCAAATACTTCATTTACAGTTCCTTCACCCATGGAAGCGAGCATGACAGATTGAAATGTTTGCGTAAAAGCAATTTAAAGGGGTTCTCACTCGGTTCCTCTTGCTTTGGATACAGTGTGATGCTTTGGCAGAAAGTGCAGATTTCTGTCATGGATGTTGCTCAATGACTAACACATAGTAGATATTCAAAAAATGTATTTGTTAAATTAATGAGTAAATGGAAATAAGAAAACGTTCCTGTCATGTTTCCCAAAGAGAAAGGAGGGTTACCCACTGCATTTATTATTGTAACATATATTAATTGAGCCCCTGATAGGCATTTTGCATTGAATGAGGACAGTTATTACCTGGAATGATGTCCCAGACATGTGTGTAAATGATTAAAAGCATATTAGTGAAAAGTGCTATATGCTCTATTAAAGGTTAAAAAAGATGTCCTGGAGATCCAGAGGAAGGATCACCTATTTCTTCCCAGAGAAGTCTAGGAAAGGATACGAGTAAGTAGGGATTAAGCAGGTAGATAGTGAATGGGAAAGGGAATTTTAGGAAGAAGTAATGGCATGAACAAAGGAAACTGGAGAGACCTTTGGTGTGCAGGAATGAGATAGATGTGTCCCTGTGAAAGATTAGACTGCTTGTGTCAGTAATGGGAAATGCCTGAAATTTTCCATTAGAAATGGATTGTAAAAGGCCTTGTACACTCAACCAGTGAGCTATTACTTTATTCTGTAAGCAAGAGGAGATTCATAGGTTTTTAAATGTGGAAGTGACACACTCAGATTTCCGTTAGGAATATATCTCTGGTGGTACAATCTGTACTATCTATATACCATCTGGGAGAGAAGGATAGAGAAGAGATGACAAATGGGTTTCAATTTGCTTATCAACTCTAGTAGTGTCTCTATGGAGTGCTGCTTTGAGAAGGATTTTAAAACTGCATCTGGACTCATAAAAAGTCTCAATAAAGAAGTGATCCTTGTCATGAGTGTAAGGAGGGCAAGAAGAGAAAGTGATAGCAGCCATAAGCTAAGCATTTGCCGTTCCTGAATTAGCAGGACATGGGGAAAGACTAGGTAAGAAATCATAAGTCTTAAATTAGGGCAATCTCAATGTATAAGTGGGAGATGAAGGGAGTACATTTAAATATTATATACTATATGTACTAAATACATTAAATACGCTATATTAAAAATATTATTTATTGTATATGTGAGGTTTAAGATAGACGATCAAAGGATGGCTTTCTAAAGTTTATACTTTAGGATTGGATCCCTGAGAAAACAACCATCATTTACTGGGAATAATAATCAGGGAATAGAAGCAGAAAAGTGAATTGATAGTAGTAAGGAGGAGGAAAGGAAAATGATTTCATTGTTGGGCATGCTAAAGTCTAGGAACACAGACGATATCTAGAGAGAAGTGTTCCATAAAGTGTTGGAAGTATGGGGTTGAAGACCAGATGAATGTTCTTGGATGGAGATATAAACTTGGGATTTATCAGAATATGAGCATCATTTCATGTACTGCATGGATAGTATTGCTCAGGGAGAAATCCTGAGGAGCATCAACATTCAAATAATGGACAGAAGAAAAGGAAGAGCCATATGGATGACTTCAAACATCCACAAAGAGTATTTACAATTTGAGAAAAATGTAAAATTGTCCCTCTGCCTTCCATTATCACATGCATGCAGGAAAACAAAAGGGATTTCCATTTCTGGCTACGATAGACTAGCTTGAATGAGACTAACCATACTGCAGAGAGTAACTGGAATGTTAGATCAAATTTTTAAAAATATGTTTCAAAGCATGAAAGAATTACAAAGAAACTGATGACTGAGGGGGATGAAAAATCCATGGAGAAGTGCAGATAGGTGAGCCTAATACTAAAACTTTATATTTCCTCTAAAGGTTTTTGCTGACTTATAAGTCAAGGCAAAAAAGTTGAGAAGCTAAGCAGAGCTTAGGCAGTCTTACAGGGGTGTGAAGCAAAATACGGAATTCAGAGCCTGCCAAGGAAAAGATGCCTGGTAAATACCACAGACTTTCAGTTGGCTTCAGGGCCAGGACTAGAGTGAAGCAAATAAGGCATGTATCGTCCAAAATTTTAGGAGGCACTCACACATCAAATCCTTGTGTCCCAGGCACCTAACTTGCCTCATCCTAGTCCTGACTCTTCTAGGACACTTGAAGGTTTGCCTACAAGTACTAAAGAAAATCCAGAACTAGATCATGGTTCACAAAGACCAGCTCTAAAATAAATCACTTTAAAATCATACTGTGAATTGCCTTTACTATAGCTGCCTGATGGAAGCAAAATTGAATCCTCTCTGGAGGAAAAGATTATCATCCAGAAACTCATCTTATCATTATACTTTTTTCTTTCTGACAAAATGCCTTCCAATAAAAATTTACCAGGCATGCAAGGTATAAAATATAGTGATTAAGGGGCTGGCCCCGTGGCCGAGTGGTTAAGTTCGCGCGCTCCGCTGCAGGCGGCCCAGTGTTTCGTTGGTTCGAATCCTGGGCGCGGACATGGCACTGCTCATCAGACCACGCTGAGGCAGCGTCCCACATGCCACAACTAGAAGAACCCACAACGAAGAATACACAACTATGCACCGGGGGGCTTTGGGGAGAAAAAGGAAAAAATAAAATCTTAAAAAAAAAAAAAAAAAAAAAAAAAATATATAGTGATTAAAAAACAAGAATAAAAGCAGATAAGAGTAGCAGACCAGTAGGAGACTCAGATCCTGAATTTATAAAACTTAGACTTTTTGAAAACTGGAATTTGTATGTCCAAAGTATTAGATAAGAAGATGAAAAATTTTAGCTGATAACTGGAATATGTTAAAAAAAATCAAATAAAATCACAGAACTGAAAAAATAAAACTGAAATTAAGAACTCACTATATGAACATAATAACAAATTAAACACATGTGAAGGGAGAATTAATGAATGTGAAAGTATGTCTCTTGGAAATATACAGATAGAATCATACAGAGAGAAGAGAAGAATGGAAAATGTAGAAAAGTCTAGGAAATATATGGAATAAGATGAAAAAAATCGAAAATATCTGTAATGGTGGTACCATAAGAGTTAGAAGAAATAAGTTAGGAAGAATATTTGAAGAGATAGCAGTGGAAAAACTTCTAAAATTGCTGAAGGACATCTAGCTACAGATTCAAGAAATGTTATGAACACCAAGCAGGAAAAAAGCAAAGAAAACCACACATTAATTCATCAGAGCATTAACTGATGAAACAAAATAAAACATTGAAAGCAGTCAAAGGAAAAAGAAGATATTTCAGCTTTAAAAAAACACAAATTCTAAAGCTTGCAGCTGACCTCTCATCAGAAATGATGGGAGCCAGAAGATAATTCAATGACATGTTCAAAATGCCAAAAGAACAAAAAAACTGCAAGCCTATAATTTTACACCCTGAAAAATATCCTTTAAGAAATTGACGTAATAAAAGTATTTTCAAAAAGCACAATCTGAGGGAATTTATCACCAACAAACTTGTAGTAGACAGAATACTAAAAGTATATCTTTGCATCGAAGTAAAATGAAAAAAGAAAAATGTAAAAAAGAAAGAACAGCAACAGAAAGATTAAATTTGTGTTTAAGGATAAATGAGTGTTGATTGTATAAAACAACAATAATAATGACATATGGGGTTTCAAATATCTGTATAATTGAAATAATTTACAACACTAGCACAAAAGAGAGCAGGGAGTAAGTAGTTTTAATTTTTTTTGCATTGTCTTGAAGTGAAAAAAATTTATATTTATATTAGACTTTAGTAAGTCAAATATTCATATTTTGTTATCAAGGATATACATCAAAGAATTTGTTAAACAACGAATAATTAACAAGCTAATAGGGGAAGGAAATGGAATAATAAAAAATACTGGATTAATGCAAAGAGGGCTAGAAAGGATAGAGAGAGGCCATAGACATTTATTTAAAGCCCAATATATCTGTAGCCACTTGAAATGTAAATGATTAAACATTTAAACTAATAGACAAAGATTTTCAGACTAAAAAAGAAACCCAACTATATGCTGCATACAAGAGATACAATTTAATATACAAATGTTGAAAGTAAAAGCCTAGATAAAGAAAGATGGCAGAGCCATAGGAATATCCTACAAAATATACCTTAGGTAAAACCATTAGCAGGGATTTTTAAAAAGCATTTCATAGTGATAAAGGGGTCAATCCACCAGAACGATAGCACAATCATAAATTTTCATGCACCCAACAACGTCACTTCAAGATTTGTAAAGAAAAAATTGACAGAAGGAGGAGAAATAGACGAATCCAGAATCATAGTGGGAGACTTCAATATACCTCTTTCAAGAACAACAATTCAGTGAAAAACAGACAAATTTACTAAGAATATAGATCTGCACAATACAATTAGGAAATCTGTATTCTTTTAGTACCAGATTTGATCGTCTTCACATTGTTAGAAATACTTCCTCAAATGATATCTATTAAATGTTTTGGAAGAGAATTTGGTTTTGTTTGGTTTTGCTTTTGAGACAGCATATGGTAAGTCCAGTTGTATTTGGTATCTTTCTCTCTTTCTGTGTGTGTGTCCACATGTGTGATTTTAGAGAAATCTCTTTGGTCCCATTTTGGGGTAGAATGATACATCCTGAAGAATGAAAACCATTTTTATTCTCCTCCAAGTGAAGGGAAACAGACTACTGTGTTTCTGGGGGGGGAGGTGAGGGAGGGGGCCGGGGAGGTAGAGAGGGGGTTCTCCTTACCATCCTAGTAAGAAGCCAAGCGCTGGGTTATTTTCTCAAAGGACCATTAAGTTCTTTAAAATAGACCACTGAGTCCTATTATCAGAAACTAGAAGCACAATGAGAGTTTTTTGCATCCAGAAAGGCAAGCAGAAAAAGAAGAAAGAGGGGACTGGGGCTCAAAGATCTGGACCTCTGGGTGTCATACCTGAGAGTGATACCTTGAGGAGAGTGCCAGAGATAGCAGACCAGGAGAAGGACCTTACAACAATGGCGTGCTAGAACTACTGGCTCACCCTGGCTCACAAGAGCCTTTTGTGTGCATCTCTTCCCAACTCTTAAATTCAGTGACATCACTTTGGTAGCTTAAAATCATCTGTGGTAGGAATATTTACACCACAGAAGTTGGCAAATGCTGCAAATCAGAAGTTTTTGGGGGAGAGCAAGTTGATAAGCATCTCCTAGTACACCACTGCCATCTGAACGTCCAGGAAGTACACGGGACCAGGAAAAGAACGCCAGCCCCACGGTCACATGACTGTTTGCCAAGGTAGGTTGCCTGTTGGAGACACAACCCATTAGTGAACCTGACTCCACTACTGGAGCTCAGCCACTATTGTATTTAGTCATTATGTAAATGAAAACATCATTCTGCTTGTTCCCAAAGTGGACTCCAATCAATTATTCTGTTCTGCCAAAGAGAGGAAGCAACAACTTTCCCTACAAAGATGACTCCCCACAACACTTGAGATTTCTCTCATGTCTTAAGTGGATCTCTGTACATCTAATGAGGGCGGTGGGGACTGAGGAAGGCAGTCTCCTGCCTTCACCTTGGGATTGGATAGGAACATGTTAATACACTTTGAATGTTAGGCGGCAGTGTGGTAGCCCCATCAGTTTGTGTTTGTGTAGGTAGTATAAAATAGTCCCCTCCATTTAGTATGTATTTTGTGTGTGTGTTTGTGAGGAAGATTGTCCCAGAGCTAACGTCTGTGCCAATCTTCCTCTATTTTATGTGGGATGCCGCCACAGTGTGGCTTGATGAGTGGTACGAGGTCCTTGCCTGGGATCTGAACTGCAAACCCGCCCACCAAAGTGGAGCGCGTGAACTTAACCACTACACCACCTGGCTGGCCCCATTTTGTATATTTTAAGAAACAGGAAAAATGTTGTCAGCTTCATCATAAGAAATAGATTTGTGGAACAGACAGGGATTCTCCAATGGAGTCCTGAGAAGTAGGGACCTTTCATGTTCCTAAATTCTGCACAGACCATGGATGAATGTTACTCTGTTAATGGCTCAAGATGCATTTAGTGCACTTTTTCCTGTTTTGAAAATGGAATTTATATACATGTATAAGAAAACAAAGTATATCAGAACATGTGAAGAATAGCTATGAGGGGGGCGGTGATTTTGATGGTGGCAGTCTCTTCTTTACTTTCAGAATTCTCCTTTGATTCAGGAGTTAGGCCATAATGGAGTTTACAAAAATGAGCTGTGAATGACAGTCTAATCCTTAGGGCAATAACATCATGCTGATGGGTTATGGTGATTTTTTATCATCACCGTGATTTCTAGTTGGAAACCACTGGGTTTACAGCAGCTGTGTTCATTAAGGGCTGAGCACTTAGAAGAGTTTATGGAACTAATACACCTCATAGATTTCTACTGGTAGAAACTAGTCATCAGCATTATGGGTGTCTTAGTCTCTGTTCCTTTCTCACATGAGGCTTGGCAGGACTGACGTGTATCAGAACCATATGTATAATTTTGGTTAAAGATGGACTTTGTTCTCCTTCCCATCTCCTCTGGGCACAAAGAGAATCCTTGGATCCTTATTGGTTTTCTCCTTATTCATTAGTTTAAGAGAACCCTGTCTTTTATAAGACAGTAAATGTCTGACTGATACCCGATCCTTTTTGATGGAATGCACTGTAAAAAATTTGTCTGACCTTCTTATCAAAGCTTCCACATGAAGCCAATGATTAACTGAGCAATAAATATATAGCTGATCTTTATAAATGAAAACATCACGGCCTGGAGAGATTGGTGAAATGTGTTTACTTTTTCCTTCTAAATCATCTTTCAGCATTCTCAAGAGTTAAGGCCCAGGAGTAGACTAGAGTGGAGACAATTGTGAAGTGCACAGAAACTACCTTGAAATCAATTTATTACATTTGAAAATTCTATTTTTCAATTCCCTCAGCACCTTGTTCCAAATCACCCATTTTAGCCAGCAAGTTGTAATCTTTTCTCTCTGTCCAGAGCTCTTAACAGGATTACACTGGACCTTAATTCTGCCACAGCTAATGGGCAATGTCTTAAAGGAAGAAGTCTGAAAAGAAAGGAGAAATGAAGAAACCTGAAAGTCAGTCCATGATTGAGCCAAAGCTTACACTTCCTCCAAGGGAACAAAGGAATGTACTTTTTTATCCCCTGGCATATTTAATGTATAGTTTCCAAGAGATCAACTAAGCTAATGGACTTTAGCCAACCCGATCAGACAACTGCTCCAACACATTCCCCTTCAACACCTGGTGAGGTAGTGTGTCCAAGAAAATCTAGGCAATACAAAGAGAGCAAAACCTCGGCCAACCCTGAATGCTATATCACTAGTCTCCTCCCCCCACCTTGGGCTAAAAAAGACTATAAAATAATACTCTACCTTTTTTCTTCTCTGTCTCCAAATGAGAAAATAGAATTCTAACATGAAAAACTAATATTTAGAATTTTCCTCTCTTAATCCTCAAAATTGTGGTTGTTCCTTTTCATTTTTTCTCCTCCTCTTATAAAAGAGTCTTTTTTTCCCGTAGAACAAGCAAACAGAAACAAACTCCTTATAAATTGAGATTGTGTTCAATATTTTTCCTTTATTTGAAAAAGTTCTCTGGGTATGATTTTACATGTAATTTCACATGTTATCTCTTGGCACTATGATTTTCCTGAGGGTAAGCAAGATTAGTTTCATAATCTCTGTTTTATAGATGGGAAAGGAAGTTTAGAAGATCTTATAACGTACTCAGATGTCTCAGTAAGTTGTGGAGCCAGGACTAGAATCTACAACTTCTGACTTCAGGTTGTTCTTCAAAATCAGACCTCTCTTGGGGAGTTTTTATTTTTGATTTGTTGTTATTGCTCTTATTGTTGTGGTTCTGTGTGTGTGTGTGTGTGTGTGTGTGTGTGTGTGTTCTCCACATACAGAAACATAAAAAAGCAAAACCAAAAACAATGAAACTGTTACTACGTGGAGATTTAACTTCTGGTTGGCATATAGGTGACATTATCCAAAACAGAAAGCAAAGTCATGGTAGTTAAATGCTGGGAAGACTGAGCAAATCAATGATAGAATTTGCAAGAAAGTCATCAAGAAAGACTTCTGAGAACAGGTGAGACTCCAGAGCCCTGGTTTTCCCATCTGCTGGCACCACCAGGGGTAGGGACTGTCCCACTGAATGGTCTGTGCTTCTGGGAAGCTCCTTCATGGAGTGTGACTCTAATGAGCTTTTGTTTTCCTCTACTGCCTTGATTACAGGCATGAACTTGATCTCATTGTCCCTGAAACATGACAGGGTCTATGACAGCTTACCCACAACCAGCTCGTGAGACTTGTAAGGGCTCCCTGTGGATGTAATATTTGGAAAATGGTTCCAGGGACCTGGATCAATCTGCTGGGATGCCTCCCCAAGGACCTATTAGAAGAAACCATAGTCAGGAGGGAAACCGGAGTCAAAACTTAAAGATCAAACCGTGTGTTATCCTAATGGGGCAAGACTAGGCTAAAACAATAGCCAGGCCGTGGAAGTTCGTGGTTGACAGTTCAGGAGAAAGAAAACGTGGATTGATGCGTGAACAGATGAAATCAGGCAGGTTAAGCAAAGTCTGAAAACGTTGGGTATTTCTTTTTGTGAGTGGTTTAGAATTAAGCTGCCAGAGTTCTTTAAAAACATTAGAGCAGACTGGATAGGTTTGTTGGTTGGTTGGTTTTTTGGTGAGGGAGATTTTCCCTGAGCTAACATCTGTGCCATCTTCCTCCGTTTTGTTTGTGGGAGGCTACCACAACACGGCTTGATGAGCAATGTGTAGGGCCCTGCCTGGGATCCAAGCCCACAAACCCCGGGCCACTAAAGTGGAGCATGCAAACTTAACCACTATCCCACCAGGCTGGTCCCCAGACTGGACAGTTTTTACCAAGCTATTCACCCTCCATATAATGCCCTTTCCCTCCTATCCATTACTGTGATTCCTAAATTTCCTACAAGGCTTAGCTCTAACATTTTCTCCAGCATAGAATTATTCCCAGTCATCCAGACTATAGGGATCTTGTCCAGCTGTCATGTATTCCAAAACAGCTCTGTGTTATCATTTCATTTGTTATACATAAAGTCTTTTCTCCAAAAACAATCTATGCTTATTAGAGCAGAGGTGAGAACATGATGCCTTTTGAAAGTCCCAAAGGCCTTAGTACAATAATCATGATCATTATAGCAAACGTATCCAGCTCTTAACTATGTACTATGCTCTCTTCCAAGCACTTTTCACACATCTTGTTTAATCCTGGCAACCGCTTAGGCAGTATTTCCTATTATTATTCTCTTTCACATGAGGAAACTGAGTCCTAGAGAGTTTAAGTGGTATTCCCAGGGTCACCTTGCTTAAACCACTAAGATGTTGACCTCTGAGTCCTCCCCAGGCCCAGAACAATTTCTCATAGGCACTTTTGCCTTGCTCAGCTGCCAAAGAAGTCCATGTGACATGGAATCTGAATACAGCACCTGCCCGGAGAGAGTTGCTTGTCTGATGATTCACACTTTTAAATAAAAATAATGAAACCCTTGGCTGGACAGCTTCACTTCCTCAGTCCAGCTGGGATGTGGTCACTGCGGTTCCAAAACACACTTGGGTGATATTCCAGCCTGAGTAGCTTCATTTGCACATTCAGTCGTTGAAGGTCTACACGGTGGTCTCGTGATCACTCTCCTGGTCCGGCGTCTGCCAAAAGCTCGTGAATGCTTTGGCTCCCTGTCCTGCAGCTCTTTGCTGGAAGCAGCACAGGGGAGGGTGGAATGCCTTCTCTTTTAGTTGCAAACCTAAGCAAAAGGGACAGGCTGGGTGAGTGACCCAAACCTACACCCTGATTCAACCATCATTTACTGAGCGCTTAGTCCGCATCAGGCAGTTTCCTGTTTCTTATCACACTGGATCTTCCCAGTAGCTCTGTGGGGTGAGGGTCACTCTCTGTAGTTTATAGACGCGGAAGTAAATTCAGATGTGCAAAGTAACTTGTCAAAGGTCATTCAGCTAACAGAACGGAAGTGATCCGATTCCAGGTTCCCTGCTTTTGCTGCTACATCAAGGTGCTTCTAGCTCACTTTGAAGTGGATAAAGTGAAGAATGGAGGGGCAATATAATAAAGATCATGATAATAATACCAAACTCCACTACTAACATTTATTGAGTTCTCTCTATGTGCTATGCACCATGGGAACACTTTACAAGCATCATTTCATTTCATCCTCAGGACAACCACAGGAATTAGACACTAGTATTTCCCCCATTACAAAGAAGGAAAACGATGCTCAGAGACAGTAAGTCATCAGTCCAAGCTAACGAAAGATAGCACCAAGATTTGAGCCCAGGCATTTTGTCACTATAACTTGTTATAACAGTTATGCATAAACATACAATGTGAGAGTACTGAATTAGATTCTTTCCCTGCCCTGGATCTTCAGGGAGAGCATCAAGAGAAAGTGTGAGACAAACACTTTTTGAAAAAATAGGTCAGACTGCCAACATTGCCAATGGGAGCCATTCAACCAACGTCACAATTCTCAACTGTTACCTCTATGTTCTAAGGCTGACTAGGGAAATTGCAGACAGACTCTGGGGCAGACGATGGAGTTATTGAGATGCAACCTCACCTGGCCTGGAGGTCAGGATGCCCAGGCCAGTTACCTGTGTTAATAAGTCCTTCTTATTCCATCTTTTTCGGAGTAAAGTGGGGAGGAATCATGGGTGCCTTGCCAAGTCTTTGGGAATTCATAGGCCTCTCGTTGAGATATGAGAAGGACCTTTTGGTTAGTAAGCATTCTCAGACTCAGCTTCTGGAAAAGAATCAGTCATGTGCCCTCTGCAGCCATGTGGGTTACTACTCCTCCCCAGAGGAGAGTGGGCAGACGCAGTGAATGCTGGGAGTGGAAGCTACTCTCAGAGTGATTGAGAACAGAGTCATGGCTGGCAAGGGAGAAGAAGCAAAAGAGAGAAAGCGTAGGAATGGCAGATTGAGGATTAGTTTTATATCAGTTATTAACAGACCAAACTAAAAAGGAGCTGGGCTATTTTGTGTGTGCATTATTTGTTACGCTGTGCTCCTTTCCCCTCTCATTAAAGAGAAAGACATTATATAAACAATATTATAACAACATTAGAAGAAGTTTAACAAAGAAAATATTCACCTTCTGCTTTCAGATTTTATAATCCTTGCTAGTCTTTGTTCCTAAAGCATCCATTTTTATGTAACTGTAGAGACAATGTACATACATTTCCATTGTATGTACATTTCCATGTTGTCCCATATTTCTTACAAACATTTCTCATCAGAAGATAACTCAGTGTGTGGATGACCCAGACCTATTACTTTTTCCTGTCTTCTTTTTGCTGATATCCTGCCCTTTTTGTCTCCATTCTAGAGTGTGAGCTTATTCACATCCATTCTAGAAGGCAAAGAAGGCCTGAAAATGGAGGGAAATGGGAATTTGTCTACTCTGTCATGTATTAATGGCTCCCATTAACAATAAAACAGCTGTTAGATAGGTGAAGAAGAGAGAAGGAAAAAAGGGTCAGAGCTGTTCATTAAAATGAGTTTTTATTCTAGTTATTTTCAAGATAGGAAAACTGGTGGTGAAGAAATGCAAGAAGCTGACAAACAGCTCTGCACTTTGGCAGCTTGGCAACGTCCCAGCAGCTGCTCCCAGGGGAGGGCACCTCTGGCTGTGCCAGCAGCCATGCCAAGGCTGGGCGAGGTGAGGGGAAAGAAATGCCTCGCATACTTTTGGATCTGTTTAGTCAATGACTCAGGAAATAGGTCTGTGTCACTCAGCTAGTAGCATCATTACGTTTGTCTGGGAGGCCAAGGGTTCAAGTCCCACACCAGAAATCTGGCGGCTTCCCAAAGCCAATGCTCTCATTGTCATGGAAGGTGGAGGGCAGCACGCACTGGAAAATGGTGCTCTTTCTCCCTAGTTCTTCCAGAAAAATGGGGCTCAGAGGAGCAGGGGTGGCACTCAGCTTAGTTTGACTCACAAGATTCAAAGAAATCCAGTATGGAACCGGCAGCATTATTAACCAGTCCCAGGCACCAAGAAGAGGAGTGGGAAAGTTGGACTCTCTGCCGCATGTTCCATCATCTCTTTAACTCAACCCTCAGCTCAGCCTTTGTTCCAACCGTAAGAAATGTAAAGACCGAGAACAGCACAAAATGGGGGCAAGTCTTCCTTGTCAGAGTGAGGAAGCAGCAGTCCACAGTTACGGGGAAACCAAACCCGGAACGCAGGTCCACACATCAATCTCTTGATGAACTTTTTCTTTAAAATGCTTACACGCAGCAGCACTGCTTGACAGTTTAATATGACCTACAAAAGCAATTTATTATTTAAAGATTCAATTAGTTTAAAAGTTTAAAACGTATTATCACCTTTGAAATCATTTGGAATTATTTATATTAAATATACCTGATAATTTTGCTTTTGACTAAATTTGGAAATTGGGGGAACAAATGAAAGAATGGTGGCAGAGGGGATGCAGCGAAGGTGGTGATGAGTCTTTTTAAATAAAATAAGCCCACCCCAATAAAAGATAAATCACGTATGCATGAAATATAATTTCTTCTTCCGCATGAAGAATTTCTGTGGCTGCCTGCATGACCTGAAACATAGGTTTGTGTTGTTTGTGCGTGAAGCCATATTTTAGCTTACAGGTTGCTACAAGGCTGGTTCTTGTTAATTCACTTTGTGCACAGCCTTGATCCCAGAGCACTTTGCCCTAGGAGCACGGGAGGCTGACTGGAGGTGGGGATGGTGTTCTCCTGGTGAAATGGTCTTTAGAATGGAGAGGCTACAGTAAGAGGAGCTCCCTCTCAGCCTGAAGGAAAATCATCCTTCCCTCCTTTCCTCTTTAAATGAAACACTGGGGAGCAGCCGTAAGGGAAGTATGGACTTGCATGGAGACCCTCTCAAGAGGCCCAAGTCTCGTGTTTCTGCTCCCAGGACATCTTTAGCCATCTTCCCATGGGTTTCATTTCTATTCCATCATTAGAAGCTCTCTTCCTGCTCCTGAGTCCATCTCTCCTACCCTCTGAGACTTAAACCTGCCCCAAGAGAAGCTGTACATTTCCAGGAGAAAGGAAATCCCACCAAGCCAGCAGGAAGGGAAGCTGTTTTGGCTCTCCTTTAGCATTCTGTTGTGCCTGTCTTTAGTTCTTCATGTTTTCCACTTGAAATTATTAACATCTTTTTTCTCTTTGTGAGGCAAGGTTGTTTGTTTGTTTGTTAGCAGCTTTATTGAGATATCATTCACACACCATAAAATTTCTCCATTTAAAGTATACAGTTCAAGGACTTTTAGCATATTCACAGAGTGGTGCAACCCTCACCACAATCAATTTTAGAACATTTTCATTACACCCAAAAGAAACTCCACATCCTTTAAGCCAGCACTCCCCAATCCCCCCATCCTTCCAGCTCTAGGAAACCACTAATCTACTTTTTGTCTCTATGGGTTTGCCTATTCTGATGATTTCATAGCAATGGAATCAAGGATCTTTGCAAGCATCCTACTATTCTTCCACAGAGCTTAGAGAAAGACCCTTGTACCTAGTAGGTCTTCAAGTAAGGTTGAATTAGTTACTTGCATTGGATATATTAGATTACCCAGTCCTGGGATCAATATAACCCACGAAGTGGGAAACTAGATAGTCCCAGATGAAAGCCTCAAATGCCATTACCCAGAGTGTGCTAATAGTCTGGATATTATCAGAGTGGAAGGACAATCTGTGATTCACAGCTTCCCCTGGGGTCGGCTCCCACAGACATGGCCCCCTGTACTCCAAGTTTGTTCAACAATACGACACGGACTCCATAAGCTCAACAATTCAGAAATCGATTCCATAGAAGCCTGGAGTTCTCTCATGAGTTGGCACACCACACTGCGTGTTAACAGGCAATAACACTAAAATGCACTAAAGACCATGTAATTTATTCCCAACATGCTGTTATTCTTTCCAAAACATTAGCTTTGGAGCAGAACGTTTGCTAAATGTTGTCTTTATTTCCAAAGCTTGGGGTAAAGATCATATGCAACCAATGGCTGAGAGATAATTGGCCACTTTACAGTTTCAACCTCAAATGAACTCCCCTGTCTGAGTAAATTTCCTGGTAAAAGATCCCATTTTAATAGAATGTGAAAGCTGCAAGAAGGATGGAGCTTATAGATTACAGTATGGTCTGTTAGATAAGCGACCAGGAGTAATATTTCTTAAAACCACATTTTGTAGACAGAGTTAAGAGAAAGCCCAGAAAAAAAACACCCAGTGGTTCAGCATTCATGCTTAAATGAAAATAACATGTGTGCCTCCAGCCCTAGATGCCAGGGCTTGGAGGGAAATTGGCAAGGATTACTACCAAGAGCCTTTTGGGGGCTGTTAGGCATTGTCATCCTGGGTCTGACCTCACAGCCTTCTCTTAGAGGAAAAACCAAAGGTGGCTGTGTTAAAGCTTTGCTCTCAGAGTTGCCACAAAGAGCCCAGAAAGCTCCTTTTCTTGTAGCTGGCTTCTTAGCACTGAGCTGGCATTGAGTCATAAGTGAAACTATCATTTTATTTAACAGCTGAATTGGATGGCTTGCGCTTTTCAACCTAAAGCCGGTCACTGGCCCTGACAGTGGATCCCTGGGTGTTGAGAAGTGCCTAAGAACGTTAGGGTGCTCTTGCCCTGCATTTAAGGGGTGGCCCTTGATTCCCTCCTTTGGATTATCATCCTTCCTGAGGTATGCCGCATGGTGACCTGGTGACTGTGAGATGTGCTTTGCAGGGTGGAAAGGTCGTTTTAGTGTGTTAAGTTCAATTTTCACAGTTTAAGAATGGTTTAAGATTCCGATTCTCTACAACGGAAGGGAACAAGAAATTGTCCCAGCTGTTAATCCATTTGGGTAGAGATGGTGTTTAAATCTCCTACAAGAGAGGGTTCGTGTCTATAGGAGCTCATCCTAAAGAGTCAATTAGTTATTCAAGAAACATCGGGCCAGGAACTATCCTGAGTTCTGGGAGACAGGGTAGACCTAACCATGGCCCTTACCTTGAAAACACTCATGGTTGATTGATTGATTGATTGATTGATTTTAAAGATTTTACTTTTCCTTTTTTTCCCCAAAGCCCCCAGTACATAGTTGTATATTTTTTTAGTTGCAGGTCCTTCTAGTTGTGGTGTGTGGGATGCACCTCAGAATGGCTTGATGAGTGGTGCCATGTCCGCACCCAGGATCTGAACTGGTGAAACCCTGGGCCACCAAAGTGGAGTGTGCAAACTTAACCAGTCGGCCACGGGGTGGCCCCCTCATGATTTATCGGTAATTGGTTTTGGGGGAGAGGGAGAAGAACATAAATGTGGTGAGTACTATGACACAGGTACGTATGGAATACGATGGAGCAAAGGCCAGGGTGGGTCAGAAGGACTTCCCAGGGAAGTGACTTCTGAATTGGGTCTTGAAGTAGGAATAGGAGTTGGCCAGGCATTGAGAAGTTGGCAGTTGAGTAGCAGAGACAGTTTTCTGAGGCAGAGATATCAGCATATGAAAAAGTACAGTAATAGAGATAGCATGATGTGGTTCAACATGCATTGGGTGGGTGAGTGGTTTTTTTTGGAAGATAGGGCTGAATAAATTGGCAATGGCCAGAGCAATAGAAGCCTTGTGTGTGAAATAAGATGCACCACTTTCCTAGCTCTTCCTGGCTAGTCCAACGTGTCAACACTGATGCCCGGACTTCTGTCTTAGCAATTAGGATGGTATGCATGTCTCTTTTGTTCCAAACACACAGATCTGTGATAAAATTCTGGCTCTGCCACTTACTATGTATGTAACCTCAGACAAATTAGCCACATGGAGCCTCTGTTTTGTCTTCTGTAAAATGGAACCAAACTTAGAACAACATCATGAGGTTATTGTGAGTATTATCAGGATCGAACAAGCACAATGCCCGGCATTAAAACATTCTCATGAGATATTTGTGGAATCAAACTGGGTACAGGACTGAAAAGGAAACTCTACTGCCTGGAAAACAGCCTTTAACTTTCCAAACACCAGTAGCTGCCAAGGCAGTCTAGGACACCTGGGAAGAGGTAGCAAAGGGATCTGAACCCTGAAGAAGAGTGACAGGAAGCTAGGGACCCAGAAGCAGGAGACAGTAGGCCAGCAAAACAGATCAAAGGGGGAGGGATGCAGCTTGTGCCAGAACAACAAGGGCGCCACGAGGTCAGGAGTGCAGACAGGAGGGAGGAGGTGGCAGATGCTCAGAGGGCGCTTCAGGGAATGGATGCTCAGCAGCCCGTGGCTTCCTCTTTCCTGAAGTCATCCTGGTGTCCTACCAGGTTCTGGAAAGAAATCAAAAAAGGGAAAGAAGAGAGAAAAAAAGAGAAAAAAGAGAACAGCTGCATTTTTGTATAATAACAATAACACCCTTTCATGATAAAAACATTCGACAAATTAGGAATAGAAGGGAACTTCCTCAACCCAATAAAGAGCATCCACAAACAACCCACAGCTAGCATCATTCTTAAGATGAAAGACTGAAAGCTTTCCCTCTAAGATCGAGAACAAGAAAAGTTGTCTGCTCTTGCCACTTCTATTCAAAATTGTACTGGAGTTTCTGGCCAGGGCAATCAGGCAAGAAAAAGAAATAAAGGGCATCCAGATTGGAAAGGAAGAAGGAAAACCATCTCTATTTGCAGATGACATGATCCTGTATATAGAAAAACAATCTTGAAAAAGAAGAAAAAAGTTGGAAGGTTCATAGTTTCTGACTTCAAAACTTACTACAAATCTATGTTAATCGAGACAGTGCGGTACTGGCATTAGGGTAAACATTGAGAGTCAGAAATAAACCTTCTCATTTACAATCAATTGATTTTCCACAGGGGGTGCCAAAAAATTCAATGGGGAAAGTATAATCTTTTCAATAAATGGTGCTGGGACAACTGAATATTCACATGCAAAAGAATGAAATTGGACTTCTACCTCACACCATAAACAAAGATTAGCTCAAAATTGATCATGGACATAAATGTAAGAGTTAATACTATAGACGCTTAGAGGAAAACATAGGGGAAACTCCTCATGATATTGGATTTGACAATGATTTCTTAGATATGACATCAAAAGCATGAGTGACAAAAGAAAAAAATAGATAAATTGGACTCCATCAAAATTAATCTCTTCTGCTTCAAAAGTCACCATCAAGAAAGTGAAAAGAGGGACCAGCCTGGTGGCACAGCAGTTCAGTTCGCACCTTCCACTTGACAGCCTGGGGTTCACTGGTTCCGATACCAGGTGTGGACCTATGCACTGCTTATCAAGCCATGCTGTGGCAGGCGTCCCACATGTGAAATATAGGAAGATGGGCATGGTTGTTAGCCGAGTGCCAATCTTCCTCAAAAAAATAAATATGTAAAAATAAA
The DNA here is from genome assembly GCF_021613505.1 of Equus quagga. Lineage (NCBI taxonomy): Eukaryota > Metazoa > Chordata > Mammalia > Perissodactyla > Equidae > Equus > Equus quagga. Next base: position 86,213,601 of record NC_060277.1, on the reverse strand, counting down.
AAATAAGAAAGTGAAACGACAGCCCAAAGAATGGGGGAAAATGTTCAAATCATATGTCTGATAAGGGGCTTGTATCTAAAACATATAAAGAACACCTACAACTCAATAATAAAAAGACAAAAACCCAACTGAAAAATAGAAAAGGATCTGAATAGACATTTACCCAAAGAAGATACACAAGTGGCCAGTAGGCACATAAAAGATCGTCAACATCATTAACCATCAGGGAAATGCAAATCAAAACCACAATGAGATACAACTTCATACCCATTAGAATGGCTATAATGAAAAAGATAGACAGTAACAAGTGTTGGCAAGGATGTAGAGAGGTTGGAGTCCTCATACAGTGCTGAAGGGAATGTAAAATGGCGCAGTCACTTTGGAAAACATCTGGAAGTTCCTCAAAAGGTTTAACATAGAGTTAACATATGACCCAGAAATACTACCCCTAGGTATATACCCAAGAGATATGAAAACATAGGCCCACATACAAATTTGTGCATGAATGTTCATAGCGGCATTATTCATAATAGCCAAATAATGGAAGCAACCCAAATTTCTGATGATAGCTGAATGAATAAATAACATGTACTATAGCCACACAATGAAATACTATTCAACAATAAAAAGAAATGAAGTACTGATACATGCTACAACATAGATGAAATTTGAAAACAAGGAGTTGGTCACTAAGGATCATGTATTGTTATCATTCCGTTTATATGAAATGTCCATAGTAGGCAAATCCACAGAGATAAAGAATAGATTAGTGGTTGCCTCGAATTGAGGGGTAATGGAGAAAGATTGTTAACGGGTGTAGAATTTCTTTTTGAGGTGATAAAATGTTCTAAAATGGAATATGGTGATGGTTGCACAACTCTGTGAATACACCAAAAGCCGTTGAAGTGTACACTTTAAATGAGTGAATTATCTGGTATGTGAATTATACCTCAATAGAGCTGTTATAAAAAATAACAGTAACAATCTGAATAACTGTCATTAATTGAGTGCTTTCCAAATTCTAGGCACAATGCTAAGCCCAATAATCTTACCTAAGCCTCACAATAAATATACCACGAAGGTTTTATTATCTTTATTTACAATGGAAAAACGTAAGTTCAGAGAGATTAAGGAACTTGCCCAAGGTCACAACACTAGAAAGTACCATGTTAGTTAAGAGGTAGGACTTTGACCCATTTTTGTCTCACTTTGAGTTTCAGGGTCTTATTAAAAGGTCTCAGGTGGATCTTGTGAGCCATCTTGTGTTTCAAGTCCAGCGTGCACGATATGACCAACCACCAAACGGCAGGAGTTAGTGAAATCTCCGCCTCTATCTTTCTCACCATGGAAGTCTGGTGAGATGTTAGCCACCAGTTGCTGCTGTATTGGGGTGGAGAGGAATCTCTCCTCAGTTAAGTGCGTTCTCTGGCCTCCTAAGGACACATTTGTTCTAGAGACTGCCCTAACTCCGTCCTCAGGTGTATTGCAGTTGTAACTCTGGGAGTGAGACTCCCGACCCTCCACTCCAGCACCTGATCTTACAGATCGTGTCTTGTGTTTGAAACTGAGTCCTGTTACTCTTGGCTCTGTCTGCTTCCTGGTTCCAAGAAATAAAACGTGAGAAGGAAGGTGTTAGGCCCACGAAGACAAAGACGTCAAATAGCTCTCACCGAGGAGAATTTGGATGCGTTTTGGGAAAATGACTCTGAAGCAGATGGATTGCATTTTCTGTTTGGGCTCAGCAATTAAGGGAAAAAGGGGGACCACAGCCAAATGTGCTTGGGATCTTGTCAAATTCCAAATGTTGGAAAACATTTCAGGATGTGTGACTGAGTCTGGCAGAATCAGCACCTTGACTGTGCCCCTTCCTTCTTGGACAAAGGTGACTGAACAATGTACCCTGATCCAAGTGTGAAAGAAGCCACAGGCATGATTAGCCTGTGAGGGAAGGGGCACAATGGCACCCTTTGTCAATGGAAACATTTCAATGAGGTATTAACAAGGAACATGGTTATGATAACAAGGTTTTTGAGAAAGACGGTGAAAATCAACTCAAGTAACAGAATTCGAGTCCTAAAGGAAAGCAATGTATCCTTCCATTCTGCTCTTTGTGATCAAGAGCAGAGGCTGTGAGGGGAATTGTGTTCTTCCATGACTGTCCCCAAGCCCTCATTCTGTGCATTCTGAAATATTCTCAGGAATTTTCGTGGCCTCACTCTCATCGTTTGGTTTTTCCATTGGATTCTTTAAGAATCAGAGCAGAACCCAATGGGGTGCTCAGAATCAGAGGGCTCTTCTCTTCTTTTCAGTAAACCCAGACTCTCCATGATTGATTGAGTGGAAGGAAGAGGAAGTTGATGATGAAGTCATGGAAACAGCTGAGCCCTTGTTGAAACACTGAAATGGGTGTAAGGCTGTAGATAAGCAGATATAATGCTTTCAAACTGGTTTCTCTCATAAGTCCTGAATTCATTTATTCACAATATTTACTAGTGTTCACTATATTCTATGCATTAAAAAGAGAGAAGTAAATAAAACAGACAAAATTCCCTGCCCTCCTGGAGTTCACGTTCTAATGGATAAAATATCATTGTCATTTGGGAGATAGAATGTTGTTACCAAAGTTTTTTAAAGTCAGTTGCTGAGTTGGTCAAACAGAGGTAGAATTTAATTTTTTATCCTATAAGTAGCTACAATCCTCCGTCAGAATTTTTATGTTAGTACTACAGATATTTATTCTATTTTGCTGATAAATTTTAACATTGACCTCCACTGTCACTCGTCATGGAATATGTTGTCCTTATCATTAACGTGATGTCTTATGCCCAAAGTTAAATTTTCTAAGAAGAAGCAACTAAATTCATCCTTTAAAATGTTTTTTTCCCAACTGACTGAAAAATAGAGATTGAGAAGTGCTTACATCAACGTGGACCTAAAGCTTCCTCCATGGATATTTCTTTCCTTTTCTTTGTCTTATCATCAGATATTTTTTTATTCCCTGAGGAAGCAAAATTTGTAGGTAAAGATATAAATTAGAAACTTAAGAAAGAAGTGACCAGCAGCCTTGGATTTTTGTTTCCAGGCAAAAGGATGGCCCCCAGTCTCCCCTTCCTTCCCTTTCTGCATGTCAGTTTTATTAATTCTCAGTGGTAGGAAACGTTATTCTTAGTGGATTCCAGTCCAGGCATTATCAAGAGAGCTCCTGTATGGTAACTACTGTGGACATGTTAAGAGATACAACTTTTTCAATGGTGCATTAGCCCTAGCCTCACTTTCATAGCTTCTGAGTCCTCAGCTGGTCACAGCTGCTTCTGCTGATGCTTTCCAGCTGCAGGCTCAGCTCCCTGAGCTGTTCCTGATGGAGATGGGTAATGCAGCATGACTTGCACTCCAGGTTGGTATTATGTTATGCTCAGATCCAAGACTCAATGATCCCAGATGACTGAGTGGCTCCCACACTGCTCATTACTAATTAGATCTGAGATCTACTGGCAGTATTAATTACCATGAGGGTTTGGGCAAGTTTGGGTAGCAGCTCTCTTCTGCTATCTTCTTTCCCTACACTCGCTTAGCCAACAGACTAGAGGCACAGCTTTGATGCCCTTTCCTTAGTCCAACCAGTTTCCTTGTTTAGTTCACTAGCCCAGATTTTGGAGATTCTAGTTCCAGTGACCCAGCTACTAACTTGGGTCTTCCTGTTTAGAATAAGACCTTGGAGAGTGTGCCCACCTGGCCCATTAGACTGGTCAGTGTCCACCAGTCTAATTCTGGGTTCCACTTACTGAATGCAACTTGCAAATGGCACAACTATTTCCAAAATGAAGATGGAGGCAGGTATAGGCCCAAAGACACTGGGCATGACCTGACCTCCAGCACTTCTGGAGCTCTCTTCTCTCACCTCAGTTTGCATGTGTCAAGTTAACTCCTGCTCCATTCACAGTTCACCTGACCATACTGTAAGGCATGACTGCAAGCTTTCTAAGGTCCAAGTCTCACGCAGTGAGAATCTGTAATTGGAGTTACTTCATGGAAGAGAGGGAAGCCTTTGGTGTCTCCATTTATTAGCTGTTAGACCTTCTTGAGGTCTTGTGGTCCCTGATCACAGAAATAGGCAAAACTGGGTGTCATATTTACCCCAGTTCCCTGAAGGAAGTCAAGCTTTGGAGTTAAGAGTGGCCTAGAAGTTCTCTGGGACTAACTCAAGGCCCCATTAAATTCTCTCTTGGGAGATCCTGGGACCCACAACCCCAGGTTCCTTGGTGTACCTAAAGCATGGCATAGATTTCATATTATTGCCAGTCCTTTTCAATGTTTCTACATGTTTCTTTCATGTCCTGCCCTAATGATTCCTTGAAAAAAATCCAACATTGGATGCAGAAATGAATTTGGAAATGAGAGGGAGGGATCTGGGAGAGAGAGGGGACAGGAAGTTAAGAAGAAGCTTGCTTAGAAAACCAGATGGCTCTTACCTCAGGAAAGCGTGCTATAGCCCCACCACACGTGTACATTTTTTTAAATGTTTTTTCTTGTTTAAGAAAAACAGCAGTCACTCCAAGCACATGACCCTGTCGAGTACAGAGATACTAGATACTTCTCTTCTCATCCATGTCCAGGGCAGGGTTCAAGTCTCTTCATCTGAGCTCTGACAGCCCAGTAAGATGCCTGTGGCTTGTACCTTGAGGAATGGCCAGTCCCTTCTTTTTAAAATTCTCTGATTCTCCAAGTCAAGTGCAAAATAAGGATGAGTCAAGCTTAAGGCTGCTTCTGTGTTGTGCTGAGTAAACGCTTGCTTGATATAGAGAAGTAGAAGGAAAAAAACAAATGTGCAAGGGTTTGATGAGGTCATAGAGACTGAAGTGTTAGATGTTACTGCCATCTAGTGATGATTTCACAGCTGGCTGCCAGGGGAGTGGGAAGAGCCATCTTTTTGCTTCAAAGACAGTGGCATCGCCTTATAGACTATCACAGCCTCACAGGCTCTGGAATGGAAGTGACATCTGGGCAAGCTTCTGAATTACCAGAGAAAGGATCTCTGATGAAAAGAAATCGATTCTTTACAACTGCGAGAACAATGCACGGCTTCATATTAAATCCTAACCTCTTCCTCTATAATATTTCTGCTTTTGTTTTTAACACTTCACTGGAACAGTGAAAATGAGCTACTTTCTAAATCCTGCTCTACCTTCTCTAACACATGTTCACACATTCCGAGACCACGTCCTATAGTACCTCGCCCTGTGTCTGTCCACAAGCCTCGTCTCTTCACAGAAGCACCACTCACGACGCTCTGTCTAGTTCCAGGCACGTTCTTCTTCTCCTTATTGCACTCATAAGGTACCTGGGGATGGGGCGAGGAAGGAAGAAAAGAAATACTATGGCCGACTGCCTGCCTTGTACTTTGCGCTGTACAGTCATGGTAGCCCTCACGATAATCCCATAAGGTGGGACCATCCCACGGCAAAAGATGAGGAAATTGAAGTTGAGAAAGGTTAGGCAACTGGCCAGAGGTCACACAGTTAACTGCAAGCGGCAGAGGTGGCGTTTAAACCCAGTGTGTCTGGTCTCACAGTCTGGGGAGCTGTTAGTGGCTTGGTAAGCACAGCAATACAGTGTCTGGAAAGATCACTGAGTGTGGAGTAGATGGAAGGTGCTCCCTCTGCTCAAGAAGGAGCTGAGTCCAAGTACAGCCTCACGTGGCTCCTCTGGCACATGTTCAAGTGCAAGGAAGATGTAGATTACATGAGTGTGAAGGGCTGGCAGTTTCCGAGGCACAAACAAGCCTGCACCTAGAGCAGGTCTGCCAGAAACAGATAGTGACTCTGCACACTTATTTTATCCCCTTCCGCTCCCCCGTGTGAAGAAACTGAATGTCTCATGAAGGTAACCGTCTCTGAAGGACAAAAAAAATGCAAGAAAATGTTGAGGGGGAAAGATGATTTAAGCACAGCATTAGCAGTCCCTTTGGTGTATAATGGAAGAACCCTGAATTTGGTGGATATAGAACGAGACTTCTGTTGCCTTGGATTTAGGCTGAAGCCTCAAAGATGGAGACAATGGAGACGAACTTGTTTTGTTTTCTTCCTTGGCACCAAAAAAGCTTCCTTTTGCAGTTAGATGTTTAATGAAATCTGAGCCAAGTTCAGGCCAATGGAAATGACGTGAGCCAGGTCTGACCTTAAATGTTCTGCATGATCGTTCTTGCATTCTTTCTCTCTCACCCGAGGGTTACATATGAAATATTCAAAGGGTAACTCTGAGGTTTTAGAAGAAGGTGGAATCAAATCTGGGGCCTTGAAAAATTACTTGGAACAGGGATTCTTCTCTCTCCAACACACGCTGGCCTTTATTGGACTGGGCTGTGAACAAGAGAACAGTGACTGAGATCTTTGGGTTGTTTGATACGGTATTCAACGTAACTTAGCCTGACTGATAGTCAACAATGGATGGATGCTAAGTCTCCCTCCTGTGGGAGATGGAAAAAATAGCCAGGATGCTTCACCACTCCTTGTATCAGGCTTTTTGCAATTTGGCTCTGTATTTTCTTGCACTAAAGAGACAACATCTGTTCCTCTGCCCATGAATGTGAGCTAAGCTGTGACTTCTTTTGGCAAGAAGAATGCAAATAGTAACAGTGCACATTGTGAAGTCTAGGCCTCCAGAGGTTTTGCATGCTTCTGTCACTCTCTTAAAATCTTGCTCAGCCACCATGAAAACAAGTCTCAGCCTGCTGAATGATGAGAGAGATGACGTCCAGCCACCCAGCCATCACCAGATATGTGAATGAGGCCATCCTACTTCGACATTCAGCCAGCCCTCTGTGCACTCACCAGCTGACCACCGAAGCATGAGTAAGCTCAGTTGAGTTAAGCTAAGCCTGGCTCAGAGCAGCAAAAATGCCCAGATGGTGGCATTGTGTGCATTAATAAATACTTATTATTTTAAGGTACTGAATGTCAGGATGGTTTGTTACATGGCATTAACTCACTGATACATATATATTTTGAAGAGATCTTCTAGACGTAGCCCAGCAGGACTTACTAAGGATGTGACAGAACCAGCTCTGCTTCAAAATCAGAAGGTTCTGTGTTAGAAGAGACATCACCGGGATCAGGAATTAAAGCTTTGGAGGGAGCATGCAGTGTTCTGGATAAGCATTTACTCTATTCTGCCCCCCTGGCAAGATTACAGTTTTTACCACTAACAACCCAGGCCAATTAAGGAGAATCTTTGAGAAACTCACTTTTTAGGAATTGCTGGGGGTGTGAGAGAGGACCTGCAGGAAGTGGAGCTTAGCATCTCACTCCCTGGCTGCATGCTTGTTAAACTTCAGATCCTATAGAACCACTCTGTTGCTACCAAGAGAGCTAAGCATGATGGGGTAGTTCTTGATGGAGGCTGACTTTTATGTCGGGCAATTTGAGGATGTCAGTTAATATAGAGCCTTGTGCCTATTTCTCACTTGGAAAATTCTGAAAGCAAGAAATGTTGTGCAGCAGTCTGTGATGATAGGCAAAGAGACAGAAAATTAGTACATTAGTTTTTTTCTACAACTAATTTGAGAGGCAAAATAGTCTGAGTTTTCAGTGGGAGAAGGGAATAGGTAGCTGGACTCTAACCATTTTGCCCGTATGATAATGGCTCAACACAAAGTTGACACAAGGGAAGTCACATTGTAGAAAAGAAACCATGTTGTAACTTTGAATGACCTCTGATTAACTAACCGAGCTGGATATGCACCCTCCAGGAGATATATATATTCCGTAGATTTTGTGGTCCCTTCCAGCTGCTATAAGTCGATAACTATGTTCTTTGGAATTCCTTAGGAATGTGATGACTGCCAGGCAGAGTCTATGCTGATAACCATCATCAATGACAACTGAAAGATCTGGGCAGAGGGTGTTGCTCTGGTCTCTGATATATAGCCAGTATAACAAAAAATTAGGAACTAAGACCAGACATCTACCCCACCCAGAGACCAGATGCCTCCCACACCTGGAGACCAGCCCCCTACATAAGTGACCTATAGTCTTTGTTCTGTAAGATAGTTCTTTCGGGCATTAGTTGGCCATCATCCCCCTTGCTGGTAAGCTGTAATAAAACCCTTTCTCTCCTATCACCTTGCCTCTTGATTATTGGCTTGTCTTGTGGTGGGCAGATGATCCAACTTGGGTGATAACAAGTAGAGTGTCTGTGTTACTTACCTAGGGCTGCAGGAACAATGTCCCACAAACCAAGTGGCTTCAAACAACAGAAATTTATTGCCTCCAACTTCTAGAGACTAGCCATCTGAAATCAACATGTCAGAAAATCTACACAGTCTCTGAAGCCTCTAGTGAAGGATCTTTCCTTGCCTCCTCCAGCTTCCGGTAGACCCACATGTTCCTTGGCTTGAGGCAGCATGACTCTCAGCCCTGCCTCCATCTTCACATGACCGTCATCCTCTGTGTCTTCACGTGGCCTTCTCCTCTCCTTGTGTATCTGTTCCAAATTTCCCTTTTCTTTTAAGGATACCAGTGATTGTGTAACCACAGACCAGGAACAGAATTTATCACCCTAAAATATGCCTCTTGGGCACAAGAATTATTGTAGACTGTTTTTGAGAAACAGCAGACACAAGGAAAAGCTCTGAATACCTCATAGAAGTTACTCATTTGCAAGGTGAATTTACATTTATAAGCAAAATCTCCATTTGTAAGGGTGCCTTCCTCTCTGAGCCAGGAAAGAGAGGATGACTAAATCTCTAGAAACTCTTATCACTAGAGAAAGAAATACTTAAATCTACATAACAACTTTCCCCTTGTTTACTGTGCTGACCTCATCTTAACAACAGAATGTTAAAGCTATTTTTCAGGGGCTGTGATGATCCAGCCAGGAGCATGTGCAGAAGACAAAATTTTGATCTGCCAATTGAAACTCATCCTGCCAGCGCTTCCACATACCAGCCTGCCCTCCCTAAGCCCTTCAACCCTACCCCATATGCTGGCTTGGGGAGACAGACTCGAGAGTCAGCCCTCCTGTCTCCTTGCCAATCCATTGCGTAATAAACTTTCCTCCCTCAGAGAGCAGTGTACACAGTATCAGCTTCTTCTGTGCGAACAAGTGGAGAGAGCCCCTGCTCCGTAACAATTCGATTAGGACTCACTGTAATGACTTCATCTTAACTTGGCTACATTTGCAAATACCTTATTTCCAAATAAGGTCATGTGTACAAGTACTGGGGGTTAGGACTTTGGGGGAGACAAAATTCGATCCAAAACAGGATCCAAAAGGGTAGATTCCTAGGTAAGGGAACCCAGCAGTAAGAGTCGTAGCAGTTTATGACTAGAGTAGGGACTGAGGTGGGGGAGCAGGAAAGGAAGAGGTCCTGCTGCAGCTCAGGACCTCCTGAAGAAGGGACAGATGCACCCTAAGAAAACCAGCATGTGGACTCTTGCTTCACTGTGGGCACAACAGCCAAGAGAGGACCACAACTTCCCCAGTCAAGTAAAAGGACTTCCTACCACCTTCCCTCAGTCTTTCCTCCCAGTCCCTACATGTGGGAGGGAAGAGACACAGAAAAAGGAGGATGTGTCCCAGGAATGAAGAAGCAGGCCACAGCCCCACTCCCCACGGAGGACCGTGGAGCCACAGGAAAAGCTACACCAGAAGGACAGGAGGAGAAAATGAGGGCTGAATGTAGCATGAGATGGGCCCATTTAAATGGATCCAACTGAACCGGACTTTGCAAAACCTGCGTGGCTACACAGGTCTGAGATTTTCCCCGATGTGATCAAGGGGTGAGGAAAGGAGCTTTAAAGGGTAGTAAGTGGGGTCAAAATATTGTATGCTTACATTTTACCTAGAAAGTCAGACAGTTCAGTGTAAGAGTTCTAAGAGTTCAAGTCTGAACTGTGTGACCTTGGGCAAATCTTATATCTCCTCTGAGCCTCATTTGCTTCACCTATACAGTTGGGGGGATAATTTAAAACATACACACACACTCTCTCCTCAAGGTTGTGAAAGAACTTTCTAAGTTTTGGGGCGCTGCTGTTACAGAAGCCAGAATCCACGATGGGCATTCTGTTTTCCTACTTCTTGCGCTGTACCACACAACACACTCAGCTTTTGTGAGCTTCAGCTTTCTCATCCGCAAAACAGGGCCAGGAGTCATGGCGCTAAGGGAAGATTAAATGAGATGTGAAATTATTTTTTATTTTGCAAAGTGTTTTAGACTTGTAAAGTATTTCAGGCATGGCTCCTACTGTGTGTGTATTTATAATACCAAATAGATGTCACACATTGAATTAAGTGTAAGAAGTGACATTGCTTGAATTGCTATTAATAATAATTTGTGATCAACAACCAGTTTGATACTTGAGAAATCCCTGGAAAGCTTTAAAAATACCGATGTCTCGCTCCCGCCTCCAGAAGTCCCAATTTAACGGATCTCTGGTGCAACCTGGGCCTGGGGGTTTTTCAAAGCTTCCGGGGGATTTGATCCTGCAGTGGGTGTTGGATTCAGAGCCATAGGCTACGAAGTCCTGCTGCTGTGGCTGAATGGTTGACTGCTCCCTGTTACCTCTTTTGCTTTTTGTTTGCCTCTGACAGTTGTTACCTGCAATGCAATTTCTGCTGATGGACTAGGAACATGTTGATTTGGGCCAGATTTTCTGGCTACTCAGTGATTTTTGTTTACTTTGTTTTTGTCAGTTTAGATCAACTCATTTGTCATTTTCAACTTGCAATATGAAATTGCACTTATCTTCAAAATGAAACTCAGTTCATGAAATTCCCAATCCCGAAGGGAAAAAGACATCATTATTGTGAATCTGAAAAAGGGTTTTCTTTCCACCACTGAAACAATTGCTTTTATTTTTTTAATAATCTGAGCTATCTGAGGAGGGCCACAATTGCACTGTAGGATAACACATGATATTAATAAATCAGAATAAATGGAGCCATGCAATGCACATTCAGAAGTGCAGAAAGGAGCGAGACCAAGAATCTCAATAGTTTAGGGGGCTGGGAAGATGGAGGACGCCATGATGAAAGGTTTCTGGGAGAAAGTTTAAATATACCTAGGAACACACGAGCCCACTCAGGCCGCTGCTGCGAGGCAGCTGTGGAACTGCCCTGCAGGACAAAAATCAGACTTTGGAAAGGAGTGCCTAAAAGCTTGAGGTCAAAACTGACTGAACAAAGGCAGATGTGTTCTTAACAGAAAACCTTCTTGTTGCCTGTGAGCGCCTTCTCTTCCAGTCCGGTTTGCAGGGCAGAGGCAGCCGGCTTCTTCCCTGCAGCCAAAACAGGAGAAGAGTTCATTTGATCTATTACAGACTGTCCAAAGAGAGCTGAGACCAAAAGGCTTTCTTCTCCTCCTCCTCCTATTCCCCAAGAAGGAGCAAGGATGAAACGCCAGATTTAAAAGGCAACTCAGTTACTGACAGTTTCTGTAATTCTCTGTCTCAGCTGCTCCCCTAACTCCAGGGTATAATTATCCTCGTGCTTAATTGGAGGTTCAGGAGAGCTTATTAGCTTCCTCTATTGTTGCATAATTCAGGAGTTCAGTTCAAGCTTCCTGAGGAGACTTTTCTTTGCTTTTGGTCCTAAAGGACCACTTCCCAAATGGTCCATTTTGGCAGGAACCTTCCGGGTGGAGGGAAGGGCTGCAGAGAGCCATGCAAGCAGCAAGGCTAGACAACTGGGAATGGGGAGGCCCGGGACCCATCCCTGCTCTGCTGCTAATTCATTGGCTAGTATCAGCCAATCAGCCCTCCACTCTGGGCATCAGTTTCCCTCTTCATCAATGAGAAGGCAAAACTGGGTCAGCAGTTCCAAAAGTGTGTTCCCTGGAGCACTGTCTCTCAAGATGCTTCTTAAGAAAGTGGTTCTGTGGCCTTAAATAATGTCAGGAAATGCTGTGTACCAGACCCGCCCTTGGTGTATGGAATAGATTGCCTCACTCACCCTCTGTTCCAACAGCCTTTTAATTTACCACCTAAACACTATATTTCCAAAACTCCTTTGCACTAGAGTTCCAGATATATTAGACTCCCAGTAAGATGCATTTGTGCAAGACGTGAATCTGGAACTGAGCTAAGTGGGCAGGGAGGCATCCATTTAACTGGCATGGTATGGTTCCAATGGCAACTTCCTGATGGCCGGGCTGCCTCATGGGGGCTGGATTCCCTTAGCAAGCTAGTTCTCTGCTGTGGTTCTGAAAGTTAATCCAGCAGGCCCAGCATGGAGCTTGCTTTGCTGGCATTCCAGCAATTTTGTAAGCTCCCAACTCCCTGTATGAAATCCCTTGCTAGTTAAAATGACGAGAGGGATTTCGTTATCTGCAGCTGAATTTGACTGATACATAGCCCCTTGGGTATTCACAATACACATAAACCTGCTCAATGTTCCAAGATTTCTGGTAGGAAAGCAATCTATCTTAGAGCCAGCCCTGATGGCCTAGTGGTTAAAGTTCTACAAGCTCTGCTTTGGCAGCCAGGGTTTGGTTCCTGGGTGTGGAACCATATCACGTGTCTGTCAGTTGCCATGCTGTGGCAGCAGCTCACATAGAAGAACCAGAAGAACTTACGACTATACACAACCAGACACTAGGGCTTTTGGGCGGGGGAGAAGAAAAAAGGAGGAAAATTGGCAACAGATGTTAGCTTCGGATGAAACTTTCCCTGCAGAAAAAAAAAAAGAAGAAGAAATCTATTCTACCTAGTATATTTCAAATTTAATAACTGTTCGGCTCCCAGGAAGATGCATTTGTGCAAGATGGGGTCTATATCTAATGTTGACTATTCCTATACATTTCATACTTTAAACACTTGTGCTATTAAAATTCATAGTGGAAAGCAATAGATATTTTCTTCTTTAAAGGTCTTTGAGAGGGTGAGAACAAGGAAAAACTCTTTGTTCTTTAAAAAACTGCAAATTCTGATTCCCATTTTGCATCTAGCCTTCTTGATATAGATTATGCAGCTGAGGGGTCGATGGAGATAGATGTTCTTGATCTTTCTGCTCCCCCTTCCACCTCTCACTTCTTAGTAAGGATTCATTCTCCTAGGCATTTTCACTCTGGTCAAAGGAGAGGTCCAAGATTCTGAGTAATTAGCAAATACCCTAGGTGATTCTGATACAGCTGATGTGTGGTCCACTTTCAGAATAACTGCACAGGCCTCAGAAGAAACGTCCAGCATTTGCTCATGGCTGTCTTCTTAGAAACCCTCCCCCGGTGACACAGAACTTCAGCCTGAGACCAGCTTTCTCAGCAGTCCCTCCCTCTACGGCAGCCAGTAGGGTGACCTGAGTTACAAAAGGAATATTTTAACCCCTTTTAATCAGACATTTTGCCATCAAATCAGCAACACCCCAGTGAGGTTGGGTTGCTCTCTCTCCTCCATGCATTTATTGCACGCCACAATAGTTCTGTCCTTGTGCTATTGGAGTTATACTTTTAAATGTCTCTCTCGGTGGAGGATATGAGATCCTTGAGGGATCTCAGTCCCTCAAGGACTGTGTCTCAGTCACCTGGGATTCCCTGGTCTTTAGGACATTGCCTCTCACAAAGTACGCTACCATTATTAATTTTACTTATCTATTGTTAACATCCAGACTCATTCTTCTAAAATGGTTATTGCCTAAGACTTTTGAAGAGTGAAAGAGGGGCAGAAACTTCTAGTCCAGGAAGACTTGGAATGGGGAATACAAATAGCAAATTGTTCTTCTCTCCTTTGCTCCAATCCCCGTTCTTAAAAGTCTCTTGGCTGCGTGCACATTTGTTTTGTCTCCTTGCTTGCAATTCTTCCAGAGGCAGGGCTGCCCAGCTGAATGAGTGGCTGCGGCCTCAACCCAAGCGCGTTTTCTAAATGTATACAATGCACTGTGCTCCGAGGCCTTTGAGGACTGCTGTGTGTTGTTTCCGAAGAACATGGCTTATTCATGCTTCTATCAAATCATCTCTTGTCTGAGCCATCTGGGCACAAGGGAATATTCCATTGATTGACATGTTTAGTGGGCTAACAAAGTTTTGCTAGATATCAATGATTGCTGTGTTGTGCCAGGCCCAGGCCATTGGAATAGGAATTATAATAGTCCATGTGTTTTGATCAGGACCACCAGCTAAGTGGGGCACTTTGGGGGGCTCTAAATGGCTGTAACAGCTTCATCACAATTGAGTGGAAGTGGTTTGGGAGTTTGAAGAGACAGTGGCTCCCCTCTGGGAATACTTCTTGGTTCTATTTTTCTGTCATGTGCTCCCCAGAGAACACCGCGTGGTCCTGCATGCTTCACGCTGGCTGCCACTCTGCCCCTCAGCAGGGCAGGGACTGAGGCAGTTAGAGATGCCTTGTGGATGTGTTCTCCTAGGAAAAATCACTCATGAGAGTTTCAGGAGCAAAGGCTGAGCAAAATCATAAGTCTGAGGATGTCCGAGCCAAGAGGGACCTAGGAGATTAAGTAATTCAACACCTTCACTCGATAGATAAGAACCTGAAACAAAAGGCATTTTTACATATAAACTTGGAAGCCAGTGTTCTTTTCTGAATCCTACAGGGAGCTTCCAGGATTTTTATTTCTAAAGGAACAATCAGAGAAGGAATTTAAATTGTGCCTTCTACATACCTCTTCTAAATTTCTCCAAATGCTTTTAAAAAAATGAACAATTGATCCACAGGGCTTGTCCACATAGCGGAAGTATCCTCCCATACTGTGAAAAAGTCTTCGGGTTTCCTGGGGACCCCCCACTCTGACACACCACCCAGCACTCTTTCCATAAGTAATGCCAGACTTCGAAATTAGTTGTTCTCAAAGTGTGGTCCCCCGACCAGCAGCATCAACATCACCTGGGATATCGTTAGAAAATCAAACTCTTGTACCCCACCTCAAACCTACCAAATCATAAACTTAGAGGTGGTCCCAGTTCTCTGTATTTTTACAAGCCTTCCCGGTGACTCTAACGCACATTCAAGTTTGCGAAGCAATGAACAATTTTAGACTCGCCTTACACAATGTGATTTTAGAAGCAATTAGAATATTCCACATCCTCCAAAAGACCTTGCCTTTTGCCTGCTCTCGCCTGGAACTTCTCCTCTTTAGATTTATATCTTTGGATTAAGACTTCTAGCTCTAGTTTATCCTGGAATACAGAACACTTTGAAACTTCAAGCCCTTCACATATCAGTATGTACAACCTTATCAAAAACTTCTTTAAGATTAGATTTTGCTAGAGTGTATTTTATAATGTAGTTATAGCTTATTTATAACTGAAACCTATTGAAACTGGTGGTTAAGAAAAAGTAGGAGAATTTCGAACAATGGGAGAGGGGTATCTCATGGAACACAAAGACAGGGAGGCAACAGGTCTCAGGAGCTGACTCACATCAGGGACTGGACAACCCACAGCAGCCCCCCCCCCCCCCTTGTCTGTTTTGCCTGTTTTGTTCTCTCCTCTTGCTGAATGCTGACTTTCTCTGCTTCTCTGGCCATATGGAGAAGATGGCTACAGCCTGCAGCTCTCAAATGGAACAGGTCCAGCGAGGAGCCTGCATGTCTCTCCCAGTCTCAATTCCAAGTTTTAGAATGAGAATTTCAGCCCAGGTAGGATCAGCTCTTCACCCGCAGTCAATCACCTGTGTGTTGCGGGGTGGGAACATGGCCTTTGGGAACCCCACATCTGTAACGGAGTGGATGGTGGGTGGATAGTTTTCTGAGAAGAGGGGAGGGCTTGGAATTTAACTTGATAGAAAGAGAGAGTTTGAGGACCCTGGAATGGAAGGAATTTAGAAGGAGTTCTGTGGAAAGGTGGAGGGGACATGAAAAAGGGGAAAGGAGCAGGGGGATGCACAGTGAGAACTTCTCAGATGGTAATTCTAAGAGTCAGTATTTGTTACGGGTTGAATTGTGTCCTGCAAGAAGATATGTTGGTCTCAACACCTGGTCCCTCAGGATGTGACCTCATTTGGGAACAGTGTCATTTCAGATGGTGTTAGATGAGGTCATAGAGTGGGTCCTTAATCCAATATGACTGGTGTCCTTATAAGAAGAGGAGAATTGGACACAGACACAGAGACACCAAGGGAAGACAGCTATGTGAAGTTGGAGGCAGAGAATTTAGTTGTGCTGCCCCAAGCCAAGGAACGCCTGAGGCTGCCAGAAGCTGGAAGAGGAGAGAAAGGGTCCTTCCCCAGAGGCTTAGACAGAGCACGGCCACCTTGTTCAGACGTCTAGCCTCCAGAAATCTGTGACAACAGATCTTTGTTGTTTCAAGCCACCCAGTTTGCGGAACTTTGTTATGCAGCCCTAGGAAACTCCCACAGTCTTCTTTAGACCTTTCCTGCCTGCGGAACTGCCACCCTGCCCCATGCTTCAAGTGCCACAAAGGCTAACCACCTGCATTTTCCCACCTTCCTCGTTCCTCAGTCAGGACAGTCCTGAACCTTTCGCTTAAAACCTCCCTTCCTCATTTTCTGGTTTCCATTTTGCTGTTGGCTCAGTGATTTACCACCTTTTCTGGCCTCATCAGCCTTTGAATTTTGATATTCTTTACCATCTGTTATAATCTTTCTCAAACTATTTCAATTGCAAGGGACGGAAACCCAACTTAAGCAAACATGGAGAATTTACTGGCTCAGAACTAAAATGCAGGGGAGGTCTCACTTCCAGAACAGCTGGAGGTAGGTACTCCAACACTGTCACTAGGAAGCTGGCCTTCCTTTCTCTCATCGCTCTGCTTCTCTCATTGCCAGATCTAGCCTCCAACAGGCTTTCCTGTCTGGTACAAGGTGGCTACCCAAAGTGCCAGGCTGATGTTTGACCAGCAGTGTTACTCTAGTAGAAGGATAATACCTTTCTCCTGATAGCCCCAACAGTAGGCAGGAGTGCTGTCCTTGTTCCACCTGTTCACCAGTAATGAAAACTGGGGGAATATGCTATTTTGATCAGTGTAATTGGATCATGTGTCCCGCCCCACCGCCCCACCCCGGAGTTTGGGAGTGAAGTCAGCTGAATCTGAATCACGTGCACCCATGTGCCGTTGTCAGATGGGGGATTGATACTGGACAGGCAAAAACAAGAGGTGTCTAGCATATCTTCAATTTCAACTCAGATTCTTTGTCCTTCCATGTTGCCAAAAATTAGTAAATACCTACCCTGGCTTGACATGACCCCACCCGATAGATTCCCTTAGGTTTTTTCCCACCCTGCAGGCAAAGTAGGAGAGTAAGTGCCTTATGAGGCTGACCAAGGCATCTGCTCATAAAAAATTCAAACAATATAACTAGTATTTCCCAATTCATAGAAAAACTGCATAAGTTAATGGATAGAATTTATGAAATTTCATATTTTTCTTCCATTAGAGTTTTCTGAAATTTTTGGCAACTGATGATTTTTATGTACACTAGAAGCAAGCAAACACACACACACACATGCAAGACATTGTCTGCTTTGCTTCACTATTATGTACTTAATTATTTTTTAATTTAGCATATCGAGTGCCCCAGCGTCAGGGCAAGCCCGAGGACAGGGCTCAGCTGAGTCAGTGGGCTTCTGCCTGTGCACAGGAGGCGGGTCTGCTCTGGGTTGTCTCGTCTATCTCTTAGGAGCACCTTTCTCCGACGGCCACTGAAGGCATAGTCTGTGCAGAGCTGGGGGGCTTCCCGGGTGACCGTTAGCAAACCTGACTGTTGCCAGTCACAGAGACGCTATTCTCTCCTCTCCTGAAATTCTTCCAGGGCTGCTATCAGAGATGTTTTTGAAAGCTTGTCTGGTCTCAACGCCATATCTTTGTCTTCCCATTACTCCTTCCTGGGACACATTCAGGACTCAGTTAGAGTGCCATGGTCCCCTCCCGTGAAGCCTACTTTGGTCACTTTGATGCTAAGACTGCATCAGTAAGAAATAAATACATAGTCCCTGCTTTATTAAGGGTGACTGATAATAAACCAAAAGCATACAGACAATTCCAACTTTCCAGTTGAGATAGGTGCTGAAAAGGAAAGTGCTGGGGAGTGTCGCTCACGAGGAGCTAGCCTAGTAGGTGGTGGAGGGGGCAAGAGCGATGGCCCCCTGAGACTGTGGTGTGTACATCGAATCTTGGAGGAGTAGCAGAACTAGTCTGGGATGAGGGGCTGGTGTCTTAGTCAGCTCGGGCTGCTCTAACAAAATACCATAGACTGCGTGGTTTAAACAACAAATATTTACTTCTCACAGTTCTGGAGGCTGAGAAGTCCAAGATCAGGTGCTGGCAGATTGGTGTCCGGTGAGTGCACCTCCTAGTTTGCAGGTGGCCATCCTCTCATTATGTCCTCACAGGCCTCTGCTTGGTGCCTGCTTGTGTCTCTTCCTTTTTTTACAAGGGCACTAACCCCATCATGAGAACTTCACTCCTCGTGACCTCGTAATCACCTCCCAAAGGACCCACCTCTAAATACCATCACCCTGGGGATGAGGGCTTCAATATATAAATTTGGGGAGGACACAAACATAGCAGGAGGGTGGAATTGGTGATACTTATGGAAGAGGGAACAGCAGGAAGGATTTTGGCACCTTTGAGAAATGAAAGGACGACTGTATGGCCAATGTGTAGTAAGTGAAGGGATAGTGGGAAGAGTGACGTGAGGAAGGAAGGGCAGCAGATGTGGGGCCTTGTGAGCCAGATTACAGACTTTAGAGATACTACCACAAGCAGGGGCTGGTAATAGCATGATCTTAGACAAATAACCCAAACAGATTTGCACTGGTGAAGGCCATTGTGGCTTCTGTGTGCATAATGGATTGGGGAGAGGCAAGAGCAGTGCAGAAGACTCTCAGAGTGTATTCATGTGGTACCGCATTGTCAGAGGCACCTATCCTTGTTGGGTACTTATAATGGCACCTGTCTTGGTAAATTTGCCTCTTGGATGACTTAGAGGCTTAAAACTCAACATGTCTAAAAAGAATCTCACAATGCGCTTCAACTCCCCCTCCTCCCGTGCAATCCTAAGCTTGGGTCTCATGTGTTAGCAAATCATACCAACATTCACTGGCTTTGCAATCCAGAATCCATGGATTTCTTCCATTTTTTTTCCTCTCCTCACCTCCCATTCCAAATCCTCCACCAAAGATGCCTATTTTACCCCTGAAGTATCCCTCAAATCCATCATATCTCTCCATCTCTGTCACCGCCATCTGCCCCAGCCCCCGTCATCTCTTGCCCAGACCACCACTGCCTCTTCATTCACCTACTTTTCCTCAGTTTGCCCACTCCCCTCCAATCTGATCTTCACATTGAATGATCTTTTCAAAATGCAAATTTAATCATATCACCTTCCTGCTTAACATCCTGTAGTAACTTTCTTTGCTTTCAATATCCGGACAGAATTTGTTAACACGGCCTCCGAGTCCCTTCGACGTCTGCTCTTTAACCATCCCTCAGCCCCGTCTCTCTCTGCTCCAGTCACAGTGAATCCTCTGAGTCCATCAACTGCATCGAGCTCCCTCCCGCCGCAGGGCTTTGTCCCTGCTGTTCCCTCTGCTTAGAAAGCTCTACCCTATTCTCTCCCCTTAGTTAACTCACATTCCTGCTTCACCTCTCTGGCAAGGGTCGCTTCCTCAAGGAACTTCGTCCTACTTCTCTGACCGTGTCAGATTCCCTTCCAGCATCTTGGAGCTCCATCTTAGCATTGGTCCCAGTTGTAATTTTACATTTGTCTCAGTTCACTGTTTTTCCTTTCTCCCACTAGATTGCAAGCTCCACGAGGGGAGGCTTCATGCTGATTTTTTGCTCACCATTGTAGCCCAGGACCTCAGAGACCCTTCATGGTTTGCTTGAATGAAAAATGACTCAATAAACATGTACTAAATGGTGTTTTTTGTTGAATAGCTAATGTGGACCAAGCACTTTACACACATTATCCCAGAGCTGATCAAACCCAGAAAACAATCAGGAATTCTTGTTTTTAATTTTAAAGATAAGGAAAACTTCAGCTCAGAGAGGTGAATTTGCCAGAGATTATGGAGTTTATGAATGGTATCTATCCAGGAGTAAAATCCAGGTCTATCTGTCTCTTCAGGCTGTGCTGTTTCTGCTGTAGTGTACAGAATATTAAGGCTGGAGGGAATCTGGGAAGCATTTGGTCCGACATTGTCATCCTGCTGAGAAGGAAGCTCAGGCTCAAGGTTTAGGAAGAAAAAAAAAGACATAAATTCACATACAGCATCCACAACAGAGCACAGAAACAAAACCCCTCTTGACTGTGTCTTTTCTATTATTGTACATCCTTTTAACCCTTCGAGTAAAGAACGAGAGCAGTGACTTCAGACTTTAGTTTTATTTTGCACCACCCATAATGGCCCAAAGTGGCCGCCCAGCTCAGGGTCATAGCTAAATTATATTTGGAGCAAGGAATTCTGGCAGACTTCAGGGTATAAGGCCTACAGAGGGAGGGAGGGAAGGTAATTGAATGGTAAATAAAGTCAGCTTTGTTGCTGCTGGTTTTCTTGCTATCTAATATAAAGCCGTAATCGTTACCATAGCAACACATTCATTGCACACAACACGAATATGAATATGTAGATTCCCTAGGGGGGAAATGGAATCAACTGTACCTTTGTGCACCTTCACTTGAAAAAGACAAAAAGCTTGTGTAATTCCAGTCCACAGTTGCATAAGCACGGCTCTGCATCCACCTAGATAAGTATTCTGGATGAATCCATAACTACAAGTGAATGATGCGCTCACTGAGGTCATAGAAAAAGAACCAATAATTGGTGTGTGTACATGTGTGTGAGACAGGGACAGAGACAGAGAGAGACGCGATAGTAGGTAGAGATTTCTGGGGGAAATCCATTAACTTAGTGGCCTCCTTCCAGAATTAAAGCTTCCGAAGCGCCCTAATTATTGAAATGCTTCAGTCATTGATGCTCCAGAGGCTCCCAGAGTGGAGACGACATTGTAGTTGTGGATCACTCAGCCAAGGAGAGCATTGTGGTTCTAGAATTTCCATGGAAGAGAGGCTTAGGGTGGCCATCTGGTGAGAAGGTCGGGATAGGGCTGGGTAGCCATGGAGACGTCTCAGAATATTTGAAGTCTCACCACGGTTTGTACTCAGATTATATTTTTACTGGGTTAGTCTTAGAGATGAGGGTGTGATAAATCTCCCCCAAACTACCCCTTGGTACCACCACTGAGAAAGGCCCTCCAGTTTTCCACTTCACCTCTCCAAGTAAGACTGATGACAAAGTCTGTGGTTTTGGATGCCGCTCTGAGGATAGATGGTACTGGATCTCAGCCTGATATCCCAAGTGAGAAGGGGCCACTATACCTTGGGTGAGGTCTAAATAATGAGCACCAGAGACCAGCCTGGATTTCCTGGAAGAGTCCCAATCCCAAACCCTCTTCTGTGACTCCATATGTAATTGTTAGATCAGATATGCTTATTACTTGTACAGAAACCATTGTGTCTAGAAGCATCACTTGGCGATTCTCATTCCAGCTGACTCTGTTTTAATGTTTTTTTATTCCTCATTATATCTCTTCCTTTACACCCATATAAACAGAAATGCATCTCTACCTACCTACCTATGTACCTCTATCTTCATTTCTATTTACCTATCTAGCTAGCTCTCTTTGTGGAAATAGAGGTGTGAGTGAGAAAGAGATGTATAGATACACATGCACACACACATACACACATGTGGGGGGACAGACAATAAACAACACCTATAGTAAATAAGTTACACAAGAAGGTACACAAGAATTAGGGTGGGGCAAGTGGAATGGGGTGTGGGGGCAGGTTGCAGTTTTGAACAAGATGGTCAGAAAAATCCTCAGTGAAGTGACACTTGAGTAAGTACAAGTATATATTACCCAGGAGTGGCTCCTAAACCTCAGAGCAAATGGGAACTGTTTGATTTAAGTTACACGGTTTTTCCCTTGCCTGATTTTCATTGAGATGTTGGAAGTCCCAGGAAACCCTGTATTGTTAAATCAGTTCTTGAATGGGCAGAAGTTTGACTGAGAAAAGCCAGATCCTAAGTTAATCAGAAAAAGACTGTAAAGAGCCAGGCTTTAGTTTAAAAAGCAAAGAACCAGACTGGAAAGATCAAGACCAGATCCTGATGACAGGTTGGCGTCAGCTTGGAGGCGTGAAGAAATTGGACAATTTATGGTCAGCCAGTGAGGTTGCATCATAATTCCTTGTCTGCACAAGAGCTCCAGGGAAAGAACAAATAAGTTTTCCGGTTCTATTTTCAGTTTATGTTGCTCTCCTTTTTACGGATTTCTGACTCTTCAAAGATATTCTTCAGTGGCTTTTGTTTCCAAATGAAAACTGGAGAATGACGCTGGAATTTCATAGAATGGGCGGGTGAAACAAGAGCTCACTGTCTATAATCCTGGGAAGTACAGTTTGGACTATAGATCAGCTAACTGCAAAGAGGAGTAATGTAAATAAGATGGACCCTGGAAAGTGCATGTGGTATGACCACGTCCTGTCAAAGTAGAGAAGACACGAAGAAGATGGAATCATTCATTGTTTGTAAGGAGTGTTCCAAACCCAAGAAACTTATTCAAAGATGCTATCACCATCCTGTAAACACATTAGCAACCAAGTACAGATTATATTACACATACTATCCTACAGTGAAAAAACCCAGAAATTGTCAACAGCCTGAAAAAATTCTAATTACTCATTGTGTTAATTTTCATTATCGTATTATCTTATTTCTTCTAGTCTCAGTCTTGTTTCAGGTCTTAGGCACCGGGCCTTTGAAATGCTTTCTGATTTTATTGAAGGATGCTTGCACTGCAGGAAATCCTTCAGTGGCTTCCAAATTCCATTAGGATAAAATTTTAAATAAATGGATTATAAAGTG
Source organism: Equus quagga (assembly GCF_021613505.1). Classification (NCBI taxonomy): domain Eukaryota; kingdom Metazoa; phylum Chordata; class Mammalia; order Perissodactyla; family Equidae; genus Equus; species Equus quagga. The sequence continues at coordinate 86,190,768 of NC_060277.1, read as the reverse complement.
CTACAAAGTCCTTTTGCTCTATCCTCTGTTTACCTCTCCAAACTTGTCTTCTGCTCCTCTCCCATAGGCATCCTCCTGACTGCCAGAACAACTTTATGCAATTCCATGAATAAGTCACACTGTTCCATGCAGCAGTGTCTTTGCTCATTATAGGTCCTCTGCCTAGAATAGCCTTCCCATTCTCACCCACTAGGCTGGACTAGTCACTTCCTGGTGATAGTTTGCCTAACCTTTCTTTTCTTTCAGGTTGAGCGGGCTGTGCATCTCGTAGCATCCCTGTAGTAGCTCTCTCATGGCCCTTACCAGCTTGGGATGGAATAGGCGCCCTTTTTGTTTCCTTAGGCCACAGACTAAGAATTTCTTGAGGGCAAAGCTGAAATGAACTCTTACCCCAGCTTCCAGAATAGGACTGTAGCACCCAGCATGCATAGTGAATCGATGTTATGTGTGAAATTGAATTGAAGCATTGAAAGTCTTAAAGATTGCAATATTCACGAGGTAAGGAATGTAAACCTGGCAGCTTCTTGCAATCATTAAACTAATGTTATTGACAAAAGTGCGGCTCAGTAAGTCATAACCATTATTCTCATCATAAGAAGCAATTTTCCAAGCTCAGCAGTTCATTATAAGCGGTTACTGGGTCCTACTGACTTCTCTACAGCCCTGCAGGGGACAGATTTGAGGGAGGAACGGCTGTCTAATTTTATTTACTTCCACAGTTTTTAAATGCTGCTTCCCCACTGTCTTCAAATGAATTCCCACCGGAATGGATACTGTTCTATAAATGGAATTGATCAAACTGTAGTGTGGCAGAGCATTTTGCCTTTAATCTAAGGAAAACCTGCTCACAACCCTCTCTGTGCAGGGTCACTTTGGGTCCACAGTAAGAAGCAGGTAGAATCTGTGATTATAGGACTTGCAGCTGGACCTGGATCCTCTCTCTGGGCCTCGATCCCACATCTGATTTTCCCAGGCTCCGGGTTCCCCGTTACTGTGCCCTGCAACCTCCATCCCCACCTGACTGCCCATCAGAACCTTCCTACCCTGTGTCTCCTTTCAGCCTTAACTGACTTGCTAATCTTTACTGAACGACATCTTGTTAAGCCATCAATGCCATAGCTTCATAGAAGCTTAGAGTTTTAATGTTTAGAGGTAATCTAATGTAATCCCTGCATTTTGCGGACAAGAAATGGAAGGTCTAGAGACAGGAGGTAGCCAGACCAAAGTCATAGAGCTGACAGAGGCAGAACGAGTATCTGGGTCCTCCTGACATCACAGCATAGTCCCACAGACCTCGGCTCAAACCCCTACTCTGCCATTTACTGATCACGTGACTTCATTAGGGAACAGTTACAGAAGCATGGGGAGTCTCCTTCTCCGTAAAATCCAGAAAAATGGCAGTTTCCACCTGACACTTAAGAGGATTAATTAAGAAAATACACAATGGACTTGGCACAGGCCCCCACACGTAGCGAACACTTAGCGCTGAGCGATTTTACCGCCGTTCCTCGAGGCTGGGATCTCAGAGCAGGATCCCAGGGATGGTGTTTGGAGCGGGTTATTCTCTCAGCTTTTAGACGCCAGGGGCTGTTTCTGATTTTGACCACTCTCGGTGCCCTTTGCTCATAGGTCTTTCAAGATCAATTGAACATTCCTGACAATTAATATTTGGGTTATTCGCATTCAGCCCACTTGAGAGAGAAGCCACTTAAGCCTCTTTCTTCTCATTTGTGCTTCTAGATCGTCACCTCTCTCCGTCTGTGTCCCTGGCTCCGGGGACGGTTTCCTCCGACCCTCGCTGCAGCTGGGGCAGGCTCTGTGGAGGGAGGGTTTCGGCAGCAAGCTCAAGGGGGCAGTGTGGTAATGCCGAAGAAAGCCGCCTCGCCTCGAGGAAAGCCTTGGCCATTCTTACATGAAAGTGTTTACTCTGGAAATTAAATTATATTGGGGATTTTTGGTTTCCCCTCCCCCCTTCCCGCCGTGGGAGGTTTCGGAAAGTTACTGTGGTGACCATTGCAATCAGAGGGCTGTCAGCATTTCAGCTCCGCACTGGCAGGCAGGGCAGGCTCCTTCAGCACCCTGGCCCCCTGGGACACTGTGCACGTGGGGGAGGACCCTGTGCACGTGGGAGGGACCCTGTGCACATGGGATGAGCCCTGTCCACGTGGTGGGGACCCTGTGCATGTGGGGTGGGTTGGGCCTCTAGGAGGTCACTGGCTCTGGACTCCCTTCCCCACACACGTTTTCCCGTCTTTAGCCACTTTTGGATCAATAGCTGAGCATGAATTTCAAACTGATGTTGGATAGTTAGAAAGGGTTGTTTTTGTTTGTTTGTGTGTGTGTTTTCCAAAATATTTCTGAAAGTAGCTCTTGAAATGCTCCCTGTGTATCCAGGGATTCATGCATGTTCATAGCCTGTTCCTCTCCTAGGTTCGTTTTCTTCTCCATCACATGAGGCATTGGACAAGTTCTAAGGCCCCTCCCAGCCTGACATTCCAGACTTCTAGGTATTCAAGGATATAGGGAAATCTATGAAAAGACCCAAGCCTTGGGAAATTCCTCCTTTCTCTTCTTTTCTTTCTTTCTTTTTTTTTTTTTTGAGGAAGACTGGCCCTGAGCTAACATCTGTGCCCATCTTCCTCTCCTTTATATGTGGGACGCCTGCCACAGCATGGCCTGATGAGCTGTGTGTAGGTCAGCACCCGAGATCCAAAGGGCAAACTCGGGGCTGCCAAGGCGGAGTGCGCAAACTTAACCACTGCGCCACCAGGCTGGACTGAAATTTCTCCTTTCTTCGTGGCTTCTCCCAACTAAACCAGTCACTCAATACTCTTGATAACTTCGAGATGAATAATTTCTGTTCTCCAGATATCCTACTCAATTAACTCATCGTTCACCACCAAATAAATATTTTTTCCACTTTGTCATGTGTCAGGGACTGAGCTAGGTCTTTCATACAAAGTGGTGAAGAGCACAGACACAGTCCCTACCCTCATGAAGCTGGCAGATTAGTGGGGGTATAGACACTATGCAAATAAGCACACATAGAGAGAGAGTAATGACAAACTGAGATGAGGGCCGTGTAGGAAAAGTAAAGGGTAAGAAAGATAAAGTATTAAGGGGACCTAATTTAGAATTAGGAGTCAGGGAACGAGGGAGCGGTGTTTTAGCTAAGACACGGGGGATATGCGGAAGTGGCACCCTACATGTGAGAACCAGAGGTTGAGACCAAATTATTGACATAGAATGGCTGGTTGAAACTGATAACAGTGACCCAATCTTGTAATGTCTAAGGAAGAAAGTAACCCACTCTACTTCTCAGCGAATGCTAGTAGCAAAGTCCACGATATGGCTTGTAGATAGTTTGAATCATCAAAAACTCAGAGCATCCTAGACCGAGAAGAAACTTTGGAGCCTATCTGAGTCAATTCTCTTCTTATGTAGGAATCTCCTTAAAGATATGCTAAACAATTATCAAGATTCTGCCAGGGCATTCAGTCACTTTTTCCACTTTTGATAGTTCAACTTTTCCCTTCCATTAATTTCTTAGATTTCCCTTGCTAGACAGAGAAAGAAATTTTGTTTTCTTTGTTCATTGACGTGTCTCAAGTGTCAAGCACAGTGCCTGTCATATTGTAGCTCCTCAAAGCATATTTACTGAGTGAATTAATGAAGGCTAAAATAGGCCTCCCTAAATTTGTGCTCATTGGCCCTAGTTCTGCTCTTTAGAACAGCAAAGAACAAACCTAATGTCTCATGCAAGGACAGTCTCACAATCGTTTGAAAATAGCTCTCATTTTCCAGTTCTTCTCTTCTCTCTGTTAAACATCCCCATAGATGCGGCTTTGAAACTCTCACAGTTTTGATAACTAATTGGGATCCACTTAGTCATGGTGATTCAACAGATATGAATCTGCTTTCTTATATTCTCATCTGTCCCTCATTTCTCTATTTTTTCACGTAGATATGTTTCTTCCTTTAACCCTTCATCTGTCAATAATACATGCATACATATACATACATACATAGTACATAATACGTACATAATGGATCACGTGACTATAGAGGCTAAGAAGTCACAAGATGTGCAGTTGGCAAGCTGGAGACCCAGGAAGAGCCAATGTTTCAGTCTGAGTCAGCAGGCCCGAAAAATTGATGTCTCAGCTCAATTTAATGAAATTTACCATAGGATCCCACTCTACAATGACAAATATATACATAAATTCTTTTTTTCCAATTTATCTTTTTTATGGGGAAAATTTTATTATGTTGTAATAACACTTAACATGAGATCTACCCTCTTAACAAATGTTTAAGTGTACAATATGGTATTGTATTGGTGACTACAGATACAATGTTTTACAGCAGATCTCTAGAACTTGTTTATCTTGCTTACCTGAAACTTTATGCCCATTGATGATGCCCATTTTCTCTTATTCCCTGCTGGCAGCCACCATTTCACTTTTTGAGCCTATGAATTTGACTGTTTTAGATTCCTCATGTTAGTGGAATCACATAGTAGTTATCTTTCCAAGACTGCTTACTTCCAGCTCAGTGTCCTCAAGGTTCAACCACATTGTTGCATATTGCAGAATTTCCTTCTTCCTTTTGTTTTTAAAGCTGAATGATATTCCACTGTGTGTGTATGTATGTATGTGTATACACGCACACACACCACATCTTCCTTATCCATTTATCTGTCAATGGACATTACATTAAGGTTGTTTTCACATCTTGGCTATTGAGAATAGTGCTACAATTTCTGTAAAAATGCCACTGGGATTTTGATAGGAATCGCATTGAATCTGGAGATCACTTGGGAAGTACGGATGTTTTAACAACGTTAAGTCTTGAATCCATGAACCTGAGATGTCTTTCCATTTGTTTGTGTCTTCTTTAATTACTTTCAACAATGTTTTACAGGTTTTAGTGTACAGGTCTTTCACTTTCTTAGTTGGGTTTATTCCTAAGTAATTTGTTCTTTTGGTGCTATTGTAAACAATATTGTTTTCCTAACTTCTTTTTCATATAGTTTGTTGTTAGTGTATAGAACAAACATATTTCTGCATACCAGCATTAACAAGCTAAAACCAAGATTGAAAATACACTAGTATTTATGATAGCCCTGAATAAATAAAATACTTACATGTAGTCTAACAAAATATGCATAGAAAACATACGCTGAAAACTACAAAACACTAAATGAGGAAGTAGAAGAAAGCCTAAATAAATGCAGAGATGTTCTGTGTTCACGGATGAAAAACTTAACACAGTAAAGATGCCAATTCTCCCCAAGTTTATATACAATTCCTACAAAAATTCCAGCAAGGTGTTTGGAGATATAGACAAGCTGATTCTAAAATGTACATCTTATAGCAAAGGAACTAGAATAACCAAAACAATTTTGAAAAAGAAGAATAAAGTTGGAGGAATCCCACTATTTGATTTGAAGATTTGTTATATAGTGATGGTAATGAAGACAGTGTAGTTTTGGTGGAAGGATAGGCACATAGAGCCATAGAATAGAAAAGTGTCCAGAAATAGACCCACACAAATATAACTAACTGATTTCTGACAAAGTTGCAAAAGCAACTCAGTGGGGAAAAGAATTGTGTTGAAATCATTATGCATAGATAAGAAACACAAACCTTGACAATAACTGGCACTTGATACAAAAATTAACTAAAAACATCATAAATCAAAACATAAAAGGTGAAGCTATAAAATACATCCGATGGGCTAAACAGAAGTGTGAAAGCTGCTGAAGAAAGGATCAGTGAACTTGATGACAGTTTAATTAAAAAAATGCCCAAGATGAGGCATAGAGAGAAAAGACTGAAACAAAAACAGAACAGAAGATCATCCCTCTGTGAGAAAATTTCAAGCAGTATAATGTACATTGATGGTCTAGTGGTTAAGATTCAGCACTTTCACCACCGCGGCCGGGGTTCGTTCCCCGGTCAGGGAACCACACCACCCATCAGTTGGTTGTCACACTGTGGCAGCCGCATATTGCTGTGACGCTGAAAGCTATACCACCAGTATTTCAAACACCAGCAAGGTCACCCGTGGAGGACAGTTTTCAGTGGAGCTTCCAGACTAAGACAGACTAGAAAGAAGGAACTGGCCACCTACTTCTGAAAAATTGGCCATGAAAACCCTGTGAACAGCAGTGGAGCATTGTCTGATACAGCGCCGGCAGGTGAGAGGATGGTGCAAAAAGACCCGGCAGGGTTCTGCTCTGGCATACACAGGGTTGCTAGGAATCAGAATCGACTTGACAGCACTCAATATACATGTAATCAGAATGCCAGAAAAAGAATGAGGCAGAATAATATCTGAAAAAATAACGTAAAATTTGTTACATAATAACATTTAAAATTTGATGAAAAATAGCAAATCATAAATATTAAAAGCTAACAAATCCCAAGTAGGATAAATATACTAAAAGCCACATTTATGTACAACATATTTAAAATGCTGAAAAATAAAGACAAAAATTTTTCTTAAAAGAAAAATAAAGAGAAAATTACAAATGCCTTGGGGGTGGGAGTGGTGGTGGTAGGGAAAAACATATCACATACTGAACAGCAAAATTATTAGCTAATTCCTCTCAGAAACAATGCAAGCCAGAATACAATGGAATGACATCTTCAAATTGCTCTAAGAAAAATACAAGAAGAACTGTCAATTTAGATTCAATATCCAATGGAAATATATTTCATACATAAAAGTAAAATAAAGACATTTTATGACAAATAAAAGAGAATTAGTGTCAGCAGATATGTACTACAAGACATGCCAAATAAAGTTTTTCAGGTAGAGGTAAAGTGAAACAAGTTGGAAGCTTAGATCTAAAGGAAGAATTGAAAAGTTATCAGAAACGGTAAACAAGTGCTTAAGTATAAAAGACTATTGCTTATTTATTTTTATTTTTTCTTTAAAAGATATTTGTTTAAAACAAGAACAATAGATATTAGGCATATACCAATATAAGGCCAATATTTTCTTTTGATTTGATCTACTAACATTTTGCTAAGAATGATATGTCCCTGTTCATGAGGGATACTGAGCCACAGTTTCTCTTTTCTTGTGATGTTTTGTCTGATTTGGGCGTCAGGGTAATTGTGGCTTCATTAAGTGAGTTTGGAGGTATTCCCTTCTCTTCTATTTTCTGGAAGAGACTTTAAAGAATTGGTAGCATTTCTTCCACAAAACTTTGATAGAATTAGCCTGTGAAAGCATTTGGGGCTAGAGCTTTCTTCGTTGGAGGGTTTTTAATTATAAATTCAATTTTCTTGACAGACATGGGGCTATACAGGTTACCTATTTCTTCTTGAGTGATGTTCAGTAGTCTGGGCACTTCATGGAATTGGTTCGTTTGATGTACATTGTTGAATTTATGGGTACAGAGTTATTTGTTGTATTTCTTTATTGTTCTTTCTAATTTCTGTAAGATCTATAGTATCATCCTGATATTTGTTTTTTCTTTCCCGATATTTCTAATTTATATATTCTCTCTTTTTACTTCTTGATCAGTTTGGCTAGGGATTTATCACAAGGAAAAAAATGAGTATAACTTAATCTAGATTATATTCATCTGCACACCAAAGCAGTGGTAAAACATAAGCTTTCATGTTTTGTTGAGGAAGGCGCTCACAAAGGCAAAAGTGTCTAGGGCCTAGTCATCATGCAATCCTGCTCTGGAATTACGTAGATCTCAATTAGTGGGTAATTTTGATCAAATGATATCACTTTAAGATCTCAGTCTGTTTTCCCATCTATAGAATAGGAGATAGTAATAGTATTTGTCTCATAGGAGTGTGGCATTTTGAAAGATTAAGCAAAATCATGGACATAAGCACTTATCCCACTGCCTGCTATACAATGAAACCCCAATAAATGGTAGCTGCATTGAAAATGCATGCATATGATGTGCTACATACTTTGCTTAAATATTCTGTTCTGTGTTTTATATTCTTCAGTTAAATTGGTTTAGGACTTTCATATTGCAGAACATTGTCTATTTTTGAAGGTTCTTTCCCAATTTTACCAAGTTTGCATGAGAACCCACCAAATAAAGGTTTAAAAACTACAGTTATACTTCGCATGCTAATTCCCATTTTAGTACTTGTGCAAAGATTTAACAAAGACGTAAGTCCTGTGGGCTTTTTACGGGATGATGATTCTGTCAAATTCCTTCGGGGGCACGCAGATCTGAGGTGCTTTTCCAACAGGAGTAACGAATTATACTTACACTTTGATTTTCTACTTATTCTCTACTTTTCTCCTGCCTATAAAAAGCATTTAATGGCAGAAAATCTTTTAAAGATACAATTTATTACCATTGGTCAGAGGTTTTTCTCTGTATAAAATTCATTGACCGTAGTGGATGAAAATCATAAGCTAACTTGATTAGCATGATATTCTAATTTAGTGATTGTAAGACCTGGCTAGAAAAGTGAAGAGTTGTTGTTTTTCAATACAAATCACTGTCCCCAATTCTGCTGATTTAGAATTTCTTGGAGAACTTTATTTTTAAAAGCTCCTTAGGTGATTCCAATGGTCAACCAGATTTGGAAACCAATGTCTTTGCAACTATCCAAACCATCGCTGATATGAAAAAGCTTTGCTATTTTATGAAAATGAACTGAGGCATGGGCAAGCAGCTCTGAATGTCTTATGCTAAATGAGCTCTTAGACACATTTTTTCTTAAAAATCTGATTATGTGCAGAGTGATAAATGTTTGTTTGGCATAGTGATCTTAATGGTTACTGAGCTGTGGACATCTTTGAGAATCTTATCAATGCTATAGATGGACTTTCTCTAGGCAATTCAGAACATTTCACTTACAGCTTCAGAGAGCTAAAGGTCCTTTAGAATCTTTCTAAAACAGAGCTTTCAGATTAGCTGAAATGGCTCTTAGAGGTCATCCATCTAAAATACTCACTCAAGCTCTTAGCTACTCGTGTTGGATCCAAGCATTGGAAGTTCAGTCACACTGCAGTGTTTATTCCACTGCATTCTGCTGCCTTATTTTTTTAACAGAAGGACGTAGCATATATGTCCAAATTTCAGTTACTTAGCTCACAAATAATAATGAAGACCTTCCTCCCCAAAGAGTGACAGAAAATAAAATATCAGGTGGAGGGAAACTCTATATTTCCTTGGTTCTCAGTTTCCTTCTTGATGAGATGAAGGGGACTGTTGGATCAAAGCAATGGTTTTCTCTTCTTTTCTGATTATGTTTTTAATTTCAAAATATTTTAACCATACAAAATGATATCATGAAGCCACATATATTCACCGTTTGCTTCAACAGACCTCAACATTTTACCAAATCAGCTTTTGATTTTTGTTTAAAGAAGTAATATGTAATAAACTACAATAGAAAATTCCTTTTACTACCCTGATCTCATTTCCCTTCCTTCCAGAGGTAACCACAATCCTGAAGCTGGTGTATATCTATCCATTGTTGTTTTAGCTTTTGTTACATATATATCAATAAACAAAATACAATATTATTCTGTTGGTTTGGGAATTTGCGTTGAATTGTATCAAACTCTACACATTATTTTGAAGTTCATATTTTCACTCAACTTTATGTTTTTGAGACATTTCCATGTCGACATTTGTAGTTACAGTTCATATATTTTAATTGCTGTGTAATATGCTATTGAATTAATATACACCAAAACCTTGCCATGAGTGTGATATTCAGGTATAACTGGGTTTATCTTTTGAGAATAATACCAAAATGTGTCCTCTTATCTCTGGCATTCTTCCAACCTTATTTCCTTGAATATGGCCCTTGCAAAGGTGACAACTAACTGGGAAAATCTCGATATTGTGACCCCTCTCCTGGAATTCCCCTCCAAATATAGGACGTAGAATCACTCTCATTGATATTAAACGGATCAGACAACTCCACCATATCCCACCAATCTAAATAGTGGAACCCAGTGACTTCAACACTTCATAGCTTAGCCCCTCATTTTACCTGGCTGAATATGTGGACCCCATTTATTGTGTTATAGAGGGATTTTGCTTTACCACAATTAATTTATCTGTTGTCCTATTGATGAATATTTTGGTTGCTTTCAATCATTTATTCTTAGCATATTTAACATCATTTTATGTTTCCTTCTACCCAAATATTTCTCTAAAGTATTTATCCAAGAGTAGAAGTGCTGAGTGAATAACTGGGTTTTCACGTCTTAAAATTTGCTAAATATTGCCAAATTGCTCTTCTAAGTGGTTGCTCCAATTTACTCTCCAACCAGCTGTTATGGGCTGAATGTTTATGGCAACTTAGGAAATTTCTCATTGCCCCATGTCTTCATTCAGCATTCACTTGGCATTGTCAGATCTTTGCCAATCTGATGAATATAAAAAGGGATCTAATTATGGTATTAGTTTACATTTCCTCAATAACCAGGGAGACTGAATAGTCTTTAACATGTTTTTGGCTCCCTCGATTACCTTCCATGAATTAACTGTTTACACATTTGGCACATTTTTAGAGGAGTAGTTGTCTTTTTCTTGTTAATTTGTAAGAATACTTCATATGTTGTGGGTATTAAACTGTGGTCAATTATATTATAATTAATTAATATTATCTCCCATTTCATGACTTGTCTTTTAACTTGTTTACGTTTTGTTGTCCTACATAAGTATTTACTTTACAAAAAAAACTTGTCGAAGCCCAGCCGATGTGCAGGAAATTATACACAGCATGGCGAACACACCCATGAAGCCCACAGCCCAGAGGCCTCATCATTCTTCCTCTCACTTGTGACCTTCCCCCGGAGGTAACCACCAGTAACACTTCTAACACTGTTAATTAATTGTGTCTGTTTTCAGAACTTCGTATAAATAGAACAATGCAGAATATATGCTTTTCCTTTAGTTTCTTTCACTCAGTATCATGCTAATGAAATGTGTCTGTATTTTTGCTTAAAGAAATAGAAGTTTGTTCCTTCTCATCACTGTATATTTTATTATTTGAACATACCACAGATTATTTATCCCTTCTTCTATTAATGGACGTGTTTTTTAGTTTTTGGTTAATACAAAAAGTTTTCCTACAAACATTCTTGTACATGTTTTTGGAGAATATATGAAAACAGAACATGTCTGTTTGACATATGTCTACGAGTGGAATTGCTGGTCCTGGGGTATGCGTGTATCATCTCCACTAGATAATGCTTCACAGTATTCCAAAATTTTGTACCGATTTACACTCTCACCAGCAATGCATGAAAGTTCCTGTAGCTCCACAACCTTGTTGCCACTGGTTTTGACAATTGTTTTCATTTGAGCCATTCTCATGTATACGTGTTTTAGAAAGGCATGGTGGTTTTAATATGTATTTTCCTGATGACTAATGAGGTTGAACATCTTTTTCATGTTTTATTGGGATTAGGGTTTTGTCGTTTGTGAAGGGCTGTTCAAGTCTTTGGCCCATTTGAGGGAGGAGTTGTCTGTCTTTCTTTTTGATTTGTGGTGGTTATTTACGTATTTTAGACACAATCTTTTAACAGATGTATATATCTGAGCTAGATATAATGTCTTCCCTTACTCAGTGCCTTGCCATTTCAATCTCTAATAGCATCTTTTTTATTCACTGTATGACTTTACTATGTTTTCTGTATATTTCTGTATTCTGTATTTTCTACACATTTTGAACTACATAAAATTACCTTTTAAAGACTGAGCATAACACATACGCAGAGTATGTGTATCTGTACATCACTACAGAGGATATCTGTAGTGATATCCTCATTTGAAAGTCTGATATTTGGTTACTTTTCCCATGTCTCTTTTTTTGATCAGCTTTGCTAGAAGTCTATTAATTGTCTTAGTCTGCTCTAAGAACCACTTTTTGGTTTTTTATTAATAAATTTATTTTCTATTTTATTAATTTGTTCCATTGTTTTTATGATTTCCTTTCCTTCATCTCCTTGGGATTAAATTTTTTCTTCAGCTCCTTGGGTTGGATAGCTAAGGAGGTAGCTGATTTTCGGCCTGACTTTCTTTCTAATATGCGCACTTTAAGTTTGTAAATTTCACCCTTAGCACAGCTTTAGCTATATTTCACATGGTTCGATGGCTGTACTTTCATCTTTATTCAGTTCAAAATGCTTTCTAATATTCTTTGTTGTTTCTTCTTTGACCTTTGGATTATTTAGACATGTATTGCTTGTTTTTCAAAGAGTGGGAATTTTCTAGTGATCTGTTTGTTTTTAATTTTTTACTTCATTCCACTGTGGTTAGAGAACATGTTCTGAATGATTTATCTATCCTTGTTCTGTGTTCCAGCAGAGGACAGGTTCAGAGTATAAAACTATCATGCCATCCTTCTTGGTTTTCAAATTGAGAGCCAGAGGGTCTTGTGGTTTTCTGAGTCACGTAGAGTCAGAAAGAGAAAAAAACAGGCTAAATTCCATCCTCCCCCTGCCCGATTTCACTTCATTTAGAGCAGATCCACTTTGTCTGTTTTATTTATCAGGATTTAATATAAAAAGTTTTTGTTCAAAAAAGAATTTGTCTCTTTAAAAATCACTGAATTAGTATATCCTGGAGTTCTTCCAGTTTTGAAATACAGATTTGAAATATAGAGTTGAAATACAATTTTGAAATATAGAAATATCTGTATATTTTGCTTTCAGCAAAACCCACAATCACCCTGCAAGGGTCAGAATGATCTTATCAGTTTAACCTGGCACCCTAACCTTCATGCAGTGGCTCCATTAAATTGATCCAGTTCCATTATTATTATATTAATTTACATATATGATCTATGTGTGAATGACCAATGGGTCTCTGCTAAATTTTGTGAAAACCAATACAGTCAGTTATCAATTAATCTAGTAAAACATGTTCAACTCATTCTAGGAATCAAAGACACGCGTTAAACCAATAGTGTTACATGGTTTTCTTTATTTATCAGAATGAAAAAGATTAAGTATGTTTATACTCTGCTGGTGGGAATCTATGTTGGAAATTATTTGGCATCAATATTTTTTGGTATAAGGAAGGAGCTGGCCTAGAGTCAGGTGTCACAAACTCAAATGCCTACAAGAGCAGCGAAGGGGAGATCAGATTGATGTTATTCTTGCCCTTGGAAGCATTCTATTGTGGAAGCCGTCTACAATGTTCTGAGAATGTGATCAACAACAATGAATCGAGCCAAGATATATTTCAAATATAAAGACAACAGTTAGACTCAAACATAAAGCCTTTTAGCACCCAGCAGTCCTTATCACAAACACACACACACGCTTGATGACAAATTCAGTTAATAAAAACCATGCAGCAAAAAAAAGAAATCAGAACTGAAAGAGACACAGTAAAAGTATTAGTGGTATGTATTGAATCCTTTTAAATCTAAAACTAATATGAGAAATTATGTAAATTATATTTATAGAACAAATTACTCATCTGACAAAATATAATGATAAAGATAATAAAATTACTTTAAAAATTAAAGAAGTAGTTAGAGACAGGAGGAAATATGAGATGTTCTTTGATAGAATCAATTCATAAGGTAAAAACTGAAATTCATTAAAAAAAATTGAAGACACAATGACTTCAACCACTAAATCGTCTTTGTGATATCTTTCATCACCTTTACAGATATATTTTTGGAAAATGAGAAATAAGGTCACTTTGTACTTTTCCTCTTTCTATTAATATCAAATTAAATTAAAGTGAAGGCTTTTATGCCAACATATCTCAGCATGTTCCTATTTTTATAAGGTTTCATATCTATTTATTATTCTATCTATGTATATATAAAAATGATATCTGAAATGGTTCCTGTAATAGCCATGGCTATTTCTTGGTGGCAAATTTTTTTCAGGGGCGGGGGGACGAAGATTTGCCCTGACATAACATCTGTTGCCAATCTTCCTCTCTCTCTCTTTTTTTTCCTCCCAAAGCCCCACTACACACTTGTATATTCTGGTTATAAGTCCTTCCAGTTCTTGTATGTGAGCTGCTGCCACAGCTTGGCAACTGATGGATGGGTGGTGTGGTTCCTTGCCCAGGAACTGGGCTGGGCCACCAAAGCAGTGTGTGCTGAACTTTAACCTCTAGGCCATCACGGCAGGCTCTCTTGGTGGCAGATTTAAGGTGACATTGCAACTTTCTTCTCTGTACTGCTCTCCATGGCTAAAATGATTTCTAATGATCATGTAATAATTTTATAAGAAGTTTATCTACTTTTCCTTCTTCAAACTTAAAATGAACCGATTATGAAACAAACATGTAAATAAAATTGTGTGGCTCGTTCCACAGGCTAAATTGTGACCCAAATGGTTGTTGAGGTTTCTGTAATTCTAAATCCTATCAGGCTGGTTCCAGTTGCTGAGAAACGAGGACACATATGTGGCATCTGTCCCTGCCCCTCGGTGGGCACCCTGTCTGCTTTCCACTCTGGCCTTGTGACGGGAGCTGTTCTTCTCTCCTCTCCCCATCAGCTGCCTCTTTTTCCTTTTCTGTCTGTGTATACAGGTTCTTCCACCGTCCTATGTGAAATGGAATTTAAATCCCCCAACTACATTGTGGGACTAATGGATTGGAAGAGATTTTTCCTCCCTGCCTACTTCTCCCTCAGAGGGAACCGTATTTATTGCTTTAATTAGAGCATGAAGCTGTAGGAGGAAATGCAAATCTTCAGCCTTTCTCCTGACAGCTTCCAATTGGGGAGGCAACTTGGAACTCCTCTGCTGCAAGAAGTGCCAGCTGGATAATTGGCACTGTGTGGCTAATAGTTTTTTAAAAATGTAGGGGGGCAGGGGGAATGAGAGTCAGTGTAAGCATCTTTAACAAACTTGAACATTCTAAAATGGGTTTCCAAAAATGTTTGGGAGATTTTTTTAAAATGTGACTTAGTGTATTAACGTTCTCTTTGTGTGGAGGGAGGAGCAAGGTGGTGACATCTAACCTGCAGCAAATGTCATTGAACCGCTGAGCTGGCTTTCTCTCTGTGTTGAAAGGAGAGAATAATTCCCCACAATTATTCCTCTAGGGAGTATTAAATTTTCCAAATGATTAAGACAAGAAAAGACAAGGTTTCTCAAGGTGTTTTGGGGATTCAGCAAAGTCTGAATAAGTCATAAGTTTTTAAGGTAATAACTTGTAGTGTGTCCAAGGGTGATTTTCAAAATTGTTAATCCCTGGTGAGGTGTGGCCCAGACCATCAGAATAGAAGGAAGGCACTATGCCATACAGGTACGTTATGCCTCAATAGTAGCCCTGCTTTAGTCTCTTGTTCATATATGAGGTAGCTATACTTTATTTCGGAGGAAAGAAGAAATCTCTGTTGGCCTCTAGAAGAAGAAATTAGTATAGGCAACTTTAATGACTTTTTATAAATTCTGAACATGATCATCCTTTACTCGTCTATTCATTCAACAACCACAACACTGAAGCTGCTATGTGCCAAATATTGGGGCTGCAGAGATAAACAATAAAGACCACAGCCTCTGCTCTCAGAAGTTTACTTTCTAAAGCCGGGGTCAGCAAACACGGTTTTGTAAACGACCAAATAACAAATATTTTCAGCTTTGCAGGCCGCAAGGTATCTGTCACAGACATTCAACTCTTCTGCTGTAACATGAGAGCAGCCATAGACAATACAGTAGCAAATGAGTGTGGCTGTATTCCAGTGAAACTTTATCGATGGACACTGGACATAGAATTTCATATAATTTTCATGTGTCACAAAATTAGTCTTCTTCTTTTGATTTCTTTCTAACTATTTGAAAATGTAAAATCATTCTTAGCTAGTAGGCTGTATCAAAACAAGTGGCCGGCTACATTTGGCATGTGTCTTGAAGTTCACAGGTCCCTGACCTAGAGGTTTGATAGTGGAGGAGATCAAATCATAAGGGTCAACTGGCTGACGTTGAAAATGAAGTGATAAAATAAAAACTGGCATGAGATGGCTGTGTGCCTACGGATGTGTGAGTTATAGAATCTTGGGGTTGGAAGAAATTTTAGAGACCTTTTCAGCCGTGAATAACCTTCAAAGAATATTTGTTTCCCCTCCAGGACATTTCCAACCAGCTGGCCAGCCCCTGTTTGAACACCTTCAATTGCAGGACATTGGCAACTTCCCAAGGCAGAATATTTGATTGCTGGACTGAGGCATTATCATTAAATTTGTATTTTCATTAAATGCAAATGTACATATATAAGTAATGGGGACTCTGAATCCCGGTAAAGGTCCACCAACATCCCTAGTCTGCCCTCTTTGCGAGGCCTCAGGAAATAAATAGAAGCAGCTTTTCCACATGACCTAATTTACAGACGGCTATCCCAACGCTTGCAAGTCTTCAGCTATTTTATATTGATTGTATGATTCGCTCATTTTTGGTCCCATAGTTTGGTTCTTCTAATTGGAAGGTTGAAAAGGCATGGTTCTAAGTTTCTTAGTCTTTCTGATTCCTTCATATATTCCATATTAACTCATTTGTTTCCGGCATGGATAAAATTAAAAAGAAGGGTAGAGAGAAGAAAGATTGTTTTCTTTTAAAGTGGTGATTCAAAACATACGTATTTACATAATAATAACAATGTGTGCCAATGTGCCCTATTAAAATTAATCTTCTTATGGACAAGGCTTTTGGGACATGGCACATAGCTTAGTTTCGCCTTGAGAAAAAGTGTTAATCCCAAATGAGCATTATCTTCTTTGCAAAATAAATATTGCCAAAGCTAGCACTCTAACTTTTCCTGGGTTTTCTTATCTTCATTTAAAAATAAGGCAACGGGTTGCAGTCAGCTTAAAAACAGAAGTTGCTTTCAAATGGGCCAAAGTACTAGGGCAAAAATGTATGCTGGGGCATGTGTGTATCTGTGTGTGTGTGTAATTGCACCTATCACACTTTATCATAACCTCTGGCACATTACACTGCGTAACGAGGATGAGAGATTTTGGAGCCAGGCAGACGAGATCAAAGAACAGCTTCATCACGTGATATTTGGATAACTTTGGGCCAGCTAATTCTCACAGAATCTTTGTCTTACTTTATTCATTTGTAAAATGAGAGTAAAAATACATATTTTATAGCGTCAAATGAAAAATATTAGCAAACTGTTTCACAAAATGCCTGGTACTCAAATGTTATTCTTTTCTTCTTCCTTTTAGCTCCACCAAATTGCTTCTAAGGCTAATAACTGGCAGATTGGGAGAGAGAGGCAAAAAAAAAAAAAAAAAAAAAATGGAGAGATGCTGGAATATCTAATAGGTGACAACCCAAGCTGGAGATACAAATACATTATCCAAGCAATTTTCACTTTGGTTTCTTTATATAAAAACCTTTCCCTAGAGTAATTAAAATGTGATCATAATATGATTAAATATTTATCTTAAAAAGAAAATCTGTTTCTCAATTGGAGGTGATTACAAGGCAGCAGTCTGGCATGGTCCTCATTTAAAATATAATGTTGGTTGAAGTATGTTAGATTATTTCAAAGCCTAATAAGAAAACAAAATCTATTGTATTTGGAGGTCAGGGGTGTTAACAACTTTTGGCTTTGGGCACCAGGACATTTGGATAATAGCTAACATCTTTATAGCAGTTTACTCTGGGCCTTTAGACTATGCACTGTACGTGTATCAACTTCTTCAAACCTCATAACAAAGCGCCAAGCAGTATTATTTTCTCTACTTACAGATGGAGAAACTGAGGTGGGTGGGACTCACAATGAGTTAGTGGCAGAGCCAGGATCTGATTCCAGGCTGGCTGGCTGTGGTTTACACTGCCCCTCCTATGTTCTCAGATGCACTCCTCCCCTCTCCACGGCCCTTCATCCTTTCTCCCTGTTTCATTGGGAGAAAAAGTGAACAGTACTGTAAACCTGATGAACAGGGGTCCTAAAACCATAACCTATAAGGTTTGGCAGATGGCATGAACAAGTGATGCGGGCCATATAAGGAAGTCTATAGACAGAATGTCATATAAAGGGAATAGCCAATATTCAGCTCCAATTAAGTTTTGAATGAAGGAAATTCAATTGGTCCAACATTTGGCAAATATTTGCCAGACAGTCCCCTAGGCATTGGGAATACCATGGTTAAGGAGATAAAACCTCAGTGTCTTGGGTTGAATAGTGTTCCCTCCGAAATTCATGTCCACCCAGAACCTCAGAAGGTGACCTTATTTGGAAGAAGGGTCTTTGCAGATGTAATTAAGGGAAGGATCAAGATGAGATCACACTAAGTTAAGGTGGACCCTGAATCCAATGGGAGTGTCCTTATAAGAGACAAAAAGGGACACATAGACACAAAAGGAAAAGAGAGCATGTGAAGATCGAGGCAGAGATTGGAGAGATGTGTCTACAAGCCAGGGAACATCAAGGATTGCTGGCAGCCACCATGGAATAGATTCTCCCTCAGAGCCTCCAGAAGGAACCAACTCTGCTGACGCCTTGGTTTCAGACTTCTGGGCTCCTGAACTGGGAGAGAAAAAATCCTGCTGTTTTAAGCCACTGAGTTTGTGGTCATTCGTTACAGCAGTCACAGGAAATTAATACACTCTGCCCTCAGGCTTCTTTCCTTCTAGTAGGGGAAGAGATAAATAAATAGCTACATAATATAACACAGTCCTGAACGCTCCTTGTCTTTGAAAAAATTGCTGAAGGACTGGACATTTTCCACTGACCCTAGCCAGCTCCTATCTCCACTTGTCCTAGCTTCCCCTTTACTAAACCCAAATTGACCACAAGAACTGCCAAATTACAGCACTGGTCTTGCCATCCCTGCATCTCGTCACAGGACTAAGAAAATCTCAGTTTCCTCAGTGAAAAATTGTTGGAATAAAAATGAACGTTCATTGACTTTCCTTGATCTCCCTATGACCTCTTCAAGCCACTTGCTCTCTGCAGAACAGTTATCTTGAGTTGTTCTAACATTGAAGACTTTAATGAAGGCTTGAGCTAACAGTTTTGGTTATTTTCTCTTTCCACGTCTTAGAATGGAAGGAATCTTAGAAATCTACTTTCTCTACCCTTGTTGTAGGGCAATGATCATGTCATTGGAATGGATAATGACAAGTTGACAATAAAATCACTAGCCTTGTCCTATCACATATCCAGTGTGTGAACTTGAGTGTGTCTCTCCACCAATCTGACCCTCAGCTTCCTCATCCGTGGAATGGGGAGGAATTGGAATCAGTGGAATAAGATGAACCCTTTCCCATTGTAATTGTTTATGCCTTTATGAGTACAGCTGCGCTAGAATAAGAGCCAACAGTTGGATGTCCTGTGGTTTAAAAATATTTAAAACTAAAATCAAGACTACCTTAACATTCAACCATTATCCAATACACTAAAGGCCATTCTATCACAAATTTTATAAATCAGCAAATGTCTTATTTGTAGCTCAATTAGGATGTGTTACTTTCTTCAGCCATAAGACAAAGAAGTTATTTATTCATGAGGTCATATTCATGCCCACTCTTGGTTACATAATTTGACCTCTTCCATAAAATCTTATCTCACCTCTCCTGTCCAGGACAATCTCCCTCTTTTGCACACCTTTACCACTGACTGGGTACCACTAAAAGTCCCTGTGCATGACACTTAGATTTTTCAATCAGACTATAATTTCCTGCGTAGTGGGAGTTTAGTAATTCCACATCTACAATTTCTCAGGAAAAAACAGAGATCTAGATTTATGTGTAAAATCATCTTATTTTAAAATGTTGTCAGTTAAACATTTTCAAAACACTACATGGCCATGTAACACATTTGCAAGACAATTTATCTCATGGGCTAAGAGTTTGAGCGTTCAGAAAGAGAGAATCAATGACAATTTGAAGATTATGTTTTGGGAAGTGAGAAAAAGTCTCTGGAAGCAACATCTTTTAGATAACCCAGCAAACACACATCTGGAACAAAAGGAAGAACCGGATGACCTTCCAATATTTAACAAAACATTTGCTGAGGGTCTGTTTGCCAAGTATTATTCCTGCCCTCAAGAAGTAGTCTCATTCAAGAGCAAGGTTTTTAAATCAAGCACTAACACATATATGTCACACATAAATGAAGTTCCAAAAATCCTAAATAAATGTGAAAAGAACGGTGCACTGTGATTTAGTTGATTGACTATGCTTTATTCCAGAAGAGCAAGGTTGGCTCAGTGTTAGGAAATCTTTTCCCATACTTCATTACATTAAGAAAATAAAGAGAAAAATAAAAATTATGATCATATCCATAGAAGCTTAATTTTTAAAATAAAATTTGGTATTAATTCCTGTTAAAACTCTAAGTAAAGTAAAAATAGAAACTCTTATACAAGATAACGTCTCACTGTCAGAAACAAAAAATAAGCTTTTTATTTAATGGTTTAATACTTTAAGAATTCTCCTTAAAGTCAGAAGCAACAGAGAAATACCTACATTCTCCATTATTATTCAACTTAATCAAAATTACAACAAAACCCATAAAGCTCACATACATAAATTAAGAAGAAGCATACAAGTTTTATGGAGAAGACAATTTAACTGAAGAACATAAAACAATATCTGAATAAAGGAAGATATATATGCTGCTTCTGCGTAGCAAGTCTAACATTGTAAAGATGCCGAATATTCCTAAATTAACATACACATTCCACACAATTACAATCAGAATGTCAAGGCTCATGTTCTTATTTTGCATTGATGGGAGGGAGAGTTTGACAAAGGATGGTAAAATTTCCCTGGAAAGAACATATCCATTTAAATAGGCAAGAACCTAAGATTTTTTTCATTTTGAGACAATTTTAAACTTACAAAAGAGTTGCAAAAATAGTACAGATTTCCCATACAATCTTCACCTGGCTTTCTCTTATATTAACATCTTATATGGCCATAAGATGGTTACCAAAAGTAAGAAATTAACCTTGTTATATTCTATTAACAAAACTTCCAGAAAGTACTCTGATTTCACTAGTTTCTCCACTGATGTCATTTTGCTGTTTCAGGGTCTCACATTGCATTTAGTGTCTTGTCTCTATAGTCTCCTCCAATATGTGAGAGTTCCTCAGTCTTTCCTTATCCTTTGTGACCTTGACACTTTGGTAGAGTACCCATCAGTTATTTTCTAGAATGTACCTCAATTAGGGTTTGTCTGATGTTTTCCCATGATTAGATTGAGGTTGTGCATTACTGGGAAGGAGGTTTCAGAGGTGATTTGCCCTTCTTTGTCAATCATATTGGAGGTACGTAATGTTGACACGTATTACTGGTAATGTTAAGGTTGATCATTTGGTTAAGTGTTATCCACCAGGATTCTCCATTGTAAATTTACTATTTGCCCCCTTGTGATTACTAAATCTTTGGGAAGAGATACTTTGAAACTATGCAAATACCCTAATTCTGCTTAAACCTTTGTCTACTAATTTTAGCATTCATTGATCGATCTAGGCAAAACATTTCGAAACAGAAGATTTACAGATCAAGACTTGCCCCATCAGAGTTTAAATGTACTATCAAGCTTCTGTGATTTAAAGGAATGTGAAGCATAGACAAATAGATGAGTGGATAAGAAAAGAGAGCTCATTAAAAGATCCAAATGTATATGCAAATATGGACAGAATAACAGTGGGGAAGGGATGGATTATCAATAAATTATGTGGGGATAATTGGCCAACCATGTGGAGGAAAATAAAGTTAGATCTCTATTTTATGTATGCACAAAGATACGTTCCAAATATATAAACACAAAATTAGATCTGTAAATGTGCTAGGATAAAGTGCCAGAGAATAATTATGTAATCTTAGGGGAAATCTTAGCTAAGCATCATTCAAAACTAGAAACTTTAAATGAAGCAATGAACAGATTTGACTGCATAAAAGTTTAAAACTTTTATTCAGTGAAAGATATTGTAAACAAATAATTTTTTAAAAAACCAACAGATGGGGCACTCTGTGTATGTGTGTGCACATGCCTATGTTGTGTGCGTGTGTGTGCATGCACGCGTGCGTGTGTATTTGAGAGCTCTTACAAATCAATGCAAAATATTAAGCCACAAAAAAATAGGCAAGAATCATAATCAGGCCATTAACAGATAAAGGAATATAAAAGGCCCGCGGACATGGGAAAAGAGGACAAAATCAGTAATTAGAGAAGTAGAAATTATAACTCTAAACTATTTTTATGAGATTTATCATTATTTAGATAGGCATTTTATAAACCACGATAATATTCCATGTTAGTGAGTTTGCGTGGAAGCAGGTACTCTCAGGGACTCTTGGTGAGAGAGTATTTTGTTGCACTTTTACAGGACAACTTGCCAGTATCTATCAAAGTTACAAATACATAAGCCTCTTGATCTAGCAATCTCACTTTTAGAAACATTAGTTAGCAGAAATGTAGGAAAAAATACATATATATATATATTTATGCATATATAATGATTTCATTGCAGGAGTACTTGAAATATCAAAAACTGGAAACAAATGTCAACCTCTAGAGGCATGGTTCAATCAATTATATCCATATGAATGGTTAACTGCATAGCTATTAAAAGGAATATGAACGTTCTATGTGTTCTGACAACCAGAAACAGTGTTTTAATTAAAGTAAAGTAGAATCGGAAAGGGAAAAGATACACCAAAAACTTATGAAAAAATGTCCAGTTTCTTTAGTGCTCGTAAAATTAAAACTAAAACAATGAGAATGCAACACAATAATATGTATAAGTTCAGACCTTTTTACTAAAGTATTCTACTCCTATTATTTTCATCTTATGGAAATAATAAAGATGTAAACAAATTTATGCACAGAGATTTTCATAAAAATGTCATCCAAAATGAAATGTCCAACATTTGCGGAACTTGTAAGTAAAATACAATAATATCAATGTAATGTGAAATGAAAAAAGCAAAACAGGTACATACGTGTGGTATGATCGCAACTTTATAAAAATATATGGGGAAAAAGGGACTAAAATTTCTGGATGCTTTAAAACGTTTATTTCCTTCAGATCAGAAATTCCATGCCTGGGGAGTCCCTGCTTTCCCATCTAAAAGGAAGACAAAGTTTCATGCACCAAGATTTTGCTGCAGCTTTGGTTGTGATAGCCAAAACACTGGAAACTTCATGACCAGAAATTCGGTAATTCTTAAGCTAGAATTTGACATACCCATATGACAGATTATTTTTTGGCTGTTAAAAAGAATGTTGAAAAAAAATCTTAAGTGACATGCAAAAATACGGTGTCATATAAAGTTAAAAAGCAGGAAATAAAAAGGTGTCTGGTCATAACTGTAAAAATACATTCATAGAAGAAATTTAGGAAGAAAATGTCGTAAAACGTAGTTGTTTCTCTTTGTGGTGGGGTTATGGGCAATCTTGACATTTTCCTTTATCCTTTTCCTCATTTTACAAATTTTCTCCTATGAGTACATGTTGATACCAGCATCAGAAAATAATATTTGTTTTAAAAAGAAGAGAAAGCACTAGAAGTGAAGTGTTTTTCAGATGTGTGCTCTATTGAATATTATCAGTAGCTTCCCCAAAACAATGAGACAGCAAAAATTGGCCTTTAAACTTACAACCCATAGATCTGGAAGAAAGTGAAGGGCAGACCTTTAACTGCTGATTGTCTCCTAGCCGAAGGAGGACGAGCACAGTAAAAACGATGTTAGAGATAGAAGGATAATTGGTGCCTTGAGGTCTGCACCGTGCTGTTTTGTAAGAAAAATTTGTGGTAATGATTTTTTTGAGTTGCTAAGACACAGACCTCTGGGTATGAATAAAAAACCTAACAGAAATATGTGTTAGGAAGCTAAAGATGAAGAAAGAACCTACAATTCAATGAGGATAAACATAAGGGGTTTGTTTGTGTGTTTGTTAATGTCAGCCTGGTAAAAAGAGAGCTTTACCAAATGGCTAGAGAAGAGGATGATGACTCACTTTTCAAAGAGATGATTCTAGAGTTCCATAACAGCAAGCTTTATCGATTCCTATAAATGTTCGCTTTTTAATCATTAAGACCATCAAGAAGGACTAAATGGGAAGAGGAAAAATTAGGGTGTAAAGAATCATTACACAATTGCAGACCCTCAGAAATGAAGACAAAGGACAGTGAAGTCAACAGGATTAGATCTATAAACACTTGTTTACAGACATTTCTTTGAGAATTCAGCCACAGGGACTCACCAAATTAGATTTACTCTGAGATGCTAGTCAAAATAAGACCAGTGAGTAGAAGTTACAAAGAGCCAGTATTTCAGTTCAATGTAAAGGAAATTTTTTCTAGCCGTTAAAAATATTTTCAACGGATTTAGTTACCTGCTACACTAATGACTCAAGTCACTATGGGGCCCCATCAGAGATGACGCCATTGCGCTTGGGTTGATGAAACTCCCATACCATATAGTATTTAGTTACCTCACCATCCTATGTGTTTCTCCGTCTATATTTCCAATCTGGCTAACAGTATCACCATACTCTACTCATTTGCCTCAAGTGGCAATCTAGGGATCATTTTAGGCTTAACTCATCTTTTCATATCAAACCGGGCACAAATAGAAAATTTAGAGAAATGCGTGTAATGTTCCAAGTATCTCCTAGTCAGTCCACTCCTCCACTGCCATGTCCTTCACGGTCTTGTCATCTTCCACTGACCTATTACAATAGCCTACTTATTAGCCTCCCACGTTCTTATTCTTGCTCTCCCAAACCTATTGATAGAGTGATATCTCAGGTTCATAGCTCAGGGCCTCACAGCTTATAGGTGCTCAATAAATATTTGGTGGATGAATGAATGGATAAGTACATTTAATGAATAATAAAATGCCAATCAAATTATGCATTTCCCTGCTTAAAGCCCCCTCCCAACTCCCTTTTTGTACAGGTTAAAGCTCAAATCCTTTAGCTTGATCTGGCCACTAAAAATTTTTCCAAGCTCCCCCCATGACATACACAAATTCTGGTGCACAGTAGGTCTCAAATGTTGTATGCACCATGTTAAGACAGAACAGTGGCTCTCAAACTTTATCATATATCATAATCAGATGGGGGGCTTGTTAAAACAAGGATTGGTGCCTTCAACTTCCAGAATTTATGACTCAGTAGGTCTGGAGTTGGGCCAGAGAATTTGCATTTCTATCCATTTCCCAGATGATGCTGACATTGCTGGCCTGGAGAACCTCTGAGCCAGATGATCTAAAAAGTCCTTCTAGCTATGATGTTCAATGATATTGAGTGTTATAAACACCTATAACTTAATCATTTTATCTAAAAGGATACTATTTTAAGTGATGATTTTGTTTCCAAGCAGACCAGAGAAATTAGAGCAATGTGGTAGAAGGAAATACAGTATCTTAGGGAATATATTTTTATACTCTACAGTTCAGAAAGGAGAGAAAAGAAAACCTATCCCTGGTCCTCTATAGTTATCAAGTTCTAGTTGGTAAGAGTATGAGCTTTGTGCTTGTAAAAACCTATGCTGAGTTCCAGCCGAGCCACTTACTAGCTGTGAAGTCAAGGGCAACTCATTTAAGGGGACTGAGGCACTGTCTCTTCATCCTTGAAATGCAGATGGTAAAAGGATCCATCTTACAGGTTGTTAAGAGGATTAAATTGGATAATGTATGCAATGTGCTTAGCTAGATGCCTGAAACATAGTTGAAGTGCAACAAATAATGCTATTAAAAGTTTAACAGGTAAGAATCTTGGTCAAGAGAATCAGTTAGCAAGAACTGTAGTTTATCCATTTTTATATGACTTACTTTCTCTTAAAAGTACATATTCTACCACTTGAAGAAAAAGAAATCAAGTCAATTCAGTTCCAATCCAACCTCTTTTTCTTCAGGGTGCATCTGCTTTCTGGGGTCTTGTGTGCTGCCTTCGGATGGTGTTTGGCGATACCTCTTTAGTTCTAGGTCATTAATTGTATACACTGGTATCCACCAAGAAGGATATGATCGTGACTAGCCCTCAGTCATAAATTCACACAGGTCACTGCTATATCACTCCAAACCATAAGGCCACTTCAAGTTCTACTCTATGTCATCTGCTTCCTTGCCACCCTTGGGGACACAGAGGAAATTCAGCTGTGGTCCGGGGTGTAGGGACCTGAAATTGGCCACCCCAAGATATGTCTCTTTGGCATCAGGATTATTTGAGGCTGATTGCTTTTGATAAACTGGGACAGGGAAGGAGGCTCTGAGGAATGGAACTTGCCCTTTGTTAGGACACATCTACATTTGTAAGGTAAATCTCCATCTGTAAAACGTGCCTCCCTCTCTGTACCAGGAAGAAGAAAGGCGATGACCTTCTCTCTAGAAACTCTTAATCAATACCAAAGGCAAGGACTTAAATCTGCATTTTATTGTGCTGTTTCTGGTAACCTCCTGTAACTAACTTCCCTCCCCCTCCCAAAGTTGGCATTTCTTTAAGGATTAAGCATCTTTCCTTAGGCTAGGAACTGATTGCTGCGCTCACCAGTGACCGCCCAGCCCCAGACAATCGACTAGCCTCCTGCTACGCCCACCGAGATAGCAGACCACTACCTGCTGTGTCCATCAAGCACTGTGCTGACGGGGCACTCTTGTGACTATTGTGGGAGGGACATTTCAATCACATGTGAAACACCCTGTTTGGGGTATATAACCACTATGTGCACCCCACTTCTTCGGTGCCCTTTCTTCCTTCGGGAAGAAAGGCCCCGGGCCATGGTTCCTCATAAAGCTTTGTTTAATTTTCTCTTGCCATTCTGTCTCATGTGAATTTGATTCGTTCTCCAGCCAGACGAACCCACATTTGGGAAGAGGAAATGTCTTCCTCCCCTACAGGGGTTTCCCTGAACCAAGGAAGAGTATTGGATTTGTCTAAAAGCCTTCCTCTGTGGTTTCCCAGGGAACATAGGCAATTGTTCCACTACTTCCAGCTTCTCACTGGGGTATATGGAAACTCTGCCTCAATCCAATGTGCCCTGAGGCACCGTGCCATTTCTATTCTACTTCTCCTGGGCCTTACTGGGCTGTGAGTTTGGGGAGCTGCTCTGAGTCCTCGCTGCTTTCCCAGACCCCACCCAGAAAAGGAGGAACCAGCTTTCTCAGTTTTGAAATCACCAAGACCCTTGGAGTTTCTGTCCACCTCTAGGCCAGGTTGGAAACTTGAATAGGGAGACAGGGGACAGAGCCCGTTCCTCTGAATACCTGTGTCTCAGTTCTTTTGCTGCCCCTCTGAGTTGGCTTGCCTCCCCCAACCCAGGCTAGTTTTATCACACTTCAGGAGAAGACAAAATCTGCCCACTCCAAATCTTTCCTTTATCCTTGCTCTAGCTTGTAAAATTCAAAAGCCAAAAATATGATGGTGACAAATAAAAATGGCAAGTAATAGGATATATTGGAATATATGAGGAAGCCATTTGGTGTAAACCTAATTCGGCCTGACCTTGTCTTTCCAAAACGGCCTGACCGAGGCCATTGAGCATGCATTGTATATCTGCTTTAGAGATTCCCTATGGCAAGAGCAAAAGGCCCTTGAGATAAAGGTGCAACTTCCCTCCCCCTCCCAACGTTGGCATCTCCTTAAGGATTAAGTATCTTTCCTTAGACTAGAAACTGATTGCTGCGCGCACCTGTGACCGCCCAGCTGGAGACAATAGACTTGCCTCCTGCTACGCCCACCAAGATAGCAGACCCACTACCTGCTGTGTCCATCAAGTGCTGTGCCGACAGGGCAATCTTGTGACTATTGTGGGAGGGACATTTCAATCATACGTGAAACACCCTCTTTGAGGGTATATAACCACCCTTATACCCCCACTTCCTTGGAGTGCTCTGTTCCTTTGTGGAAAGACTCTCCCGGGTTATAACCCTAAAATTTAAGCTCAGAATAAACTCACCCAAATTTTCATTTATAGATTGGTTATGGATTATTTTCGTCGACAATGGTTTTAAAATTTGCTTTCTGTCCTTAAGGCATTGAATGTCATTGTCCAAAGAGGGGAAAGGCAAAAGTGTGATGGAGAACAAAAAATGTAGACAATAGGGCCCGCCCGGTGGCGCAGTGGTTAAGTTCGCACGTTCCTCTTCTCGGCGGCCTGGGGTTCGCTGGTTCGGATCCCGGGTGCGGACATGACACTGCTTGGCAGCCATGCTGTGGTAGGCGTCCCATGTATAAACTAGAGGAAGATGGGCACGGATGTTAGCTCAGAGCCAGGCTTCCTCAGCAAAAAGAGGAGGACTGGCAGTAGTTAGCTAAGGGCTAATCTTCCTCAAAAAAAAAAAAATGTAGACAATAAATACACATAATTTAATACCTCAATATCTTATTTGATATCATCATCATTAATCATCATAATCATTATCGTCCTATTCCTCTTTATTTCTCCTCAGCTAAGTAGACCAACACTAACCTGGGCACAGCACACCTGGAAGTTTCCACCCTGCTTCTGGTTTATCGTGTGCTTCCTTCTCCCCTCACACAACCCTCCCCACCATTGTATACCACTACACAGGGCTATTCCGCATCCATTTCCACAGCCGATGAGGGAGAGTCACAAAATTCCACTGAGACCCTTCTCTCCTCTCACACTACAGAGCAAAAGCCTAACTCTGTGGGAGGAAGGATAACAAATGTCATTGCTATTAGGGCATTGCTGAAAATACACCATGACCAGGGGAAGGGACCAGAAAGGAAAACTTCTACACTTGAATGAAAAGCAAGAATAGCATTGTGTACAGGCTATAGCTGGAGGAGGAGGTGGAGATCACATCTCTGAGGCCTTAGGATACACTGCCTGTCAAAAGACTAAGCCTTTACCAGAAAAACAGAAAATACTCCTCCCCCACCACTACCAGGCTAACAAATGTCAACTAACACTTACTTACACAAGTGTAAGTAATAATAGAATACTGCTGTGGATGTGATAGATGAGAAACATGAGAGTGGAGATCTTCTCTGAGGCATGGTGCAAAAAAAAAGAACTAAAACTGATAGTACAGCAGACATTGAGATAAAACATCTGAAAAACTAGCCTACATCCTAAAGGCAAGGTATCACTAGAGGAATTTAAAGTCTTGAAGCCCATGGTGCACTGAGAGTGAACACAGCAGCATCAAACCTACCATTTCTAATTATAACACTCCAAAATTAATGACAGACGTCAAACCACAAATCCAAGAAACTCAGAAATACTCAAGCAGGATAAATACCACACACACACACACACACACACACATACCACCCTCCCCCTTCCCCCAAGTCACTCATATCATATTCAATTCATTGAGCACAAAGACAAAGGGAAAATCTTGGACAGCCAAAGGAGAAAAAAATGCATTCTATACAGATGAAAAAAGATAAGAATTACAACGGACTGCATGTCAGAACTATGACTTCAAACAGTTGCAAAGACTTAACCATACAAACAGAAACTGAGAAAATTAATTGCCAGAAGACTCTACAAAAAATGTTAAGGAAGTTGTTCTGGAGGCAGAAGAAATATGATATGAGACAGCAACTTGGATCAACACAAAGAAATGAAGAGGTGTGAATATGGAATAAATGAAGGTAAAATGAAATTGATTTCTTCTTATATTTAATTGCTTTCAAAGTTAACTATCTAAAGAAAAAAATAGAAGCAATGTGTCCTGTGTTTACAGCAAATGTAAAAGTTAAATTATAATATGAATAAAACAAGAATGAAAGGAAGAAATATAGACTATTCTATGTTCCTTAAGCTGCACATGAAATGGCATATTATTCGAAGGTAGACTCTGATTAAAGTTGTGTTCTATAAACCCTACAGTAACTACAAAAATTTAAGGGAAAAGGTACAAATAATAAGCCAAGAGAGGAGATAAAATTGAATCATAAAAAATGGTCAATTAACCCAAGAGAAGCCATAAAAATAGAGAAACAGAAAGAAAAAAATATATAAACTGAATAGAAAAGAGCTAACAAGCTGGTAGATTTAATCTTAACCATATTGATATATTAGATGTGAAAAGTCTAAATTCACCAATTAAAATACAGAGATTGTCAGAATGGTTAAGAAACAAGACCCAACTGAATACTGTCCACAAGAAAGTCACTTTAAATATAAAGACACAAAGAGATTGAAAATAAAGAGCTAGAAAAAGATATATCATGCAGACACTAACAAATAAGAATGGGAATAACTATGTTAATATAAAAAATATGCCAAGTAGAATTCAGAGCAAGGAATATTACCAGGAATAAAAAGAAACATTAGTAATGATAGAAGGTTCAATTCTCCAAGAAAACATTAAAATCTTAAATACGTATGCACCCAACAGTAGAGCTTCAAAATGCGTACAGCAAATGCTGATGGCATTGAAGGGCAAAATAGAGAAATCCACATTTGGCTGCACTAATTGCAGGCTTATTGCTCTATTGTTTTCGACAATGTCCTGGGGCAGAGTAGAGAATGAGAGTTGAGTAGAGGCAGGAAGTCAGATCCAGAGGTAATCACGAGAATGCAAATCCTTGAGGAATTTGTGGAAATCTTAGGCAGGCATTGGGCTCTCCAGCATATGAAATAGGCATGGATCTGTTCCACCCCATTTCCTTCTGGCTTCCAGGATAGAAGAGGCTTTGGCTCATTGGGTAGACTATGGCTTTCATGTATAGACCCTTATCCTGGAGGCACATTCTACAAAAGATATGCCAGGAAAACAGTTGAACCAAACTTTTGTGAAACCTCACAGGTTGCACAATTCATCTCTTTAAATGAAAAAGGAGGGCACCAGTGAACTGTGGAATTGATGTTTGTCTCTAGTTTAGGCTAGGGAATGAGATGTTACACAGCCCAGGAAGAATTGCCCATTTGACTTAATTTCTGTGTTTTAAAATCCTTCAGAAAAGCATGAGCACAACCTTATTTCTCCTATTAAAAAAGCAAGCTTCCCAAACTGAAAAGACCAGCCCAAGGCTAGGCCTTGTTGTTGGACAGCCCTCCCTCTGACAAGAGGTTAGTGATCCCAACTGGGGGTAGTTTTAGCTTCAGCAAGGCTGATTTTAGGGGTGAAATGCACACTTTCAGGAAGCTAGTAGAAACTCTTGTCGGAAGAGGGCAAAGATCTAATTGCTTTGCTCACAGTTCTGTGACTTTGTTGGAGCTCTGTGGTTGTTCACACCCTTGGGACGTGTTAATAATTACTGGACTATGTTATTGAACAAAACTCAGCTCTTGGGAGGCGAGAGTGTTCTTTAGCAGCATTGGCCAATATGAAAAACAATATCAGAATATTAACACCGGAAAAGTTTAGGGACCTTCTAAACTCAAGGTTTTCAGTTACATTCTGTGGAGCCCAAAGGTTCTGAAGAGGTACTTAGGCATCAGGAGAATGAGAGGGAAGCTGAGGAAACAGGTTTCTAAGCCATTCACTAAAAGCTCTCATCCCTTCAACTAGAGCGGTTCTACCTACTTATTTCACATTTGGATTGGGTTCCATATGAGAGTTCACGTAGTAGAAATTAGTGTTTTTCTGCTTTTTTTTAAAGCCAAGATTTGCAATTAATGATCTAGTTCAAGTATTGTCAAAATGTCTTGTAAAGAGTCATAAAGTAAATATTTTAAGCTCTGGGGTCACATACAGTCTCTGTCACATGTTCCTCTTTGTTTTTGTTTTTACAATCCTTTAAAAATGTAAAACAAAAACAAAAACCATTCTCAGCTTGCAGGCCATATGCAAACAGGCTTGAGGGCCACTCTAGTTTGACTATCTCAAGTCAAACTTTGACTTTGATCAAGACTTTGACCAAGAGACCCACAAGGCCATACGATCATGAGATCCATTGACCTATCATAAATCACATGATTCAGAAGCTGGTGGCCTGATAAAATACTGGAATTTTCTCCTAAAGGCATCAGAGTTTGGGTACTGTCCTTCAAGATGTGGTGTACACGTATATTGAACCAATGGTCATTTTATGGTGCTGAGCACCTTATACATATGGGTGTGGAAATCAAAGCCTAAAAATAGGAGCGGCCCCTCTCGTCATCTTTCCTAGTAACTCACTTGAGTAATTTGTGCTCCCTGACCCCACAATTTTAGACTCCATTGGCCTAAACCTTCTGGTTTCCAGGGAGTGGATGCTTCTGCAAGGAGACACAGTAAGCATTTCACCAATGCTAAAATCACAGCTCCTACTTGGTTGTTTTGGGTTTTGTGTGCCAATGGCCCAACAAGCAAATAATGAGAATTAGCCTGCCAGAGATAAGTGACCCTGATTATCATGAGGCTATTGGATTGTTGCTACATAAGGGAGCCATAGAGAGTAATATCTAGAAGTCAAAGGATCCACTGGAACACCCATTGGTGCTTCCATGTCCAGTGGAAAGCATTCTTGTATACTGCAACAACCATGGCCTGGCATAGGTATAGCCAGGAGGTCAGTTGTCTCAGGAATAAAAGTCTAGTTAACCTACCAGGCAAACAATGTGGACTAGCAGAAGTTCTGGCTCAGGATAAGGAGACTTTAGAACAGGTGGTATAAGATAAAGAAGATAAATATCATTTGGATAAGAGTAGTGTGAGAGCAGGGCTACATGAGACGTTATGGGTGTCCAAGACATAACCCTTTGCCTTTGTCACTTTGGCGTACAACAGCACTTACCTGTACTTCTTTCCTTGAAGGTTTTTTTTTTTATTTTAATCACCAAAGCTTGGTTTGCTGTCTGCAGCAAAGCACATAAGTGCTAGGGAATTAATGTTCCTTGGAAGAAGCCCTCAACCAATGACTGATCAAAGTCAGGGTATAAACAGCTCAGCTATCTCACACCATAGGTGGGAAAACCAGGAGGCAAGCATTTTACACTGGCTGCCAGAGTTTGTCCAACATGATTAAGCTTCAGTTGCCTTCAGAGGTAGCTGGCTTGATTCTGCACCCTTTATTTGCTGCCTTCCCAGTCTTGTTCCAAGTCCCAACTTCTCTACTTGTGCTGTCCTTCACCTCCAAAATAAGCTACCTGCATGCAAACCGTTTCTCAGGATCTTCCTTTAGGGAACCCCCCCCAAAAATTGGGAAAACAGATGTGGGTTATTACTGTTTTGTTTTCAGACACAATCATGGATTAAATTGAGAACTAAGTTTGGTGTCCATGCATCTCAGACATTACTAAATGAGAACCTCACAGAAGTTGGAAGTATAAAGCGCAGTTCTTCAAATCCATCTCAATTTAATTTAATGCAAATATCAATAATAATACTTGGTTAAAAATGAAAACTCCAAAACAAATGCTAAACTGAGTTGGGACAAGAGGTACAAAATGAGATTGTCCCTTGGAAATTGAGACGTACGGCCACCCTACAAATATATTTAGTCCCTGACTATCCTGTGAAATTTGAACTGACCTCATCACTTGGATTTAATTTTTGGTTTCACATTCCTGTGAGCTCCAAGCAACAGATTCTCGGCTGTTGTCTTACGTTTTGATACTTGATCTTTGCCCGATGCTGAAGATATCTCTTAATCTCAGTCTTCTGGGTCCAGGACGTTCTGCCATGACCTGAACCTCAGCCATATAACTCAACATCCAGCTATTAAATACAAGCCTTTTAAATATTTGAGGTCAGTAATTATTGCCTATTACTATTTTTGTGAATAATCTCATCTTTCATTTTTTTCTAAATAACCTCTTTTTTATCCCTTTAAAGTCCTTTATACACCTCAATTCCCCAGCGCCTCAAAAGATCTTGGATATTTCTGGTGCTCTAAGGAGCATCCTAATCTGATTAAATAGCAAGCATTTCTAAATAAGACAGCTTTTATTTCACTGTCCAGCCTGGGCCTTTTCCAGTCTTGGCTGAGCACCCTTAGCCTTTGGGGATATCCTCATCTCTCAACAACTCTGGGAAGCAGAGTGATGCCCAATTCACTCATCCCAAGCTTTTAGCAAGAAAGAGCATTTTAACTGAATTCCAAGGCAGTTAGTTTGGGTCTTGGAAATTCATCACTGCCTGTGGGTGGCCTCTTCAGAGGGGTATGTGTGTGGGGGGTGTGTGTGTGTGTATTTCTTTTCTTCTTTTGGATGGGTCCAGCTAAGGCATGTTTGGTGTACTGAGTCATTGCAAACAAATACAGCTCTAGCCCCAGCCACGTTCCTGGATCATCAACTTTGCATGATATCCCTTTCTTAATTATGAAGGAGCCAAGGCCTACTTAGCAACAGGATATTTGCCTAGTACTAGAGTCGACTCCTTCATGACGCCTGATGAATCCCAGAGAAGAAGACTTGTCTGTCTTTTTTATTTGTGACCTCACGTCTCTGTCCTTGCAGAATGGCACAGTTAACTAAGACAGCATTTTAACTGAGAAATTTAAAAATATCCCAGACAGTATAATTTAGTGATCAGAATATTCCACCTTCAGGGCAGAGTAATTACAGGCCTCCTGTCTCTTCTATCTTTTGTGGAAAACCTGCATGGCTATCTCTTTTTCTCTCATTAGAGGATAAGTTTTGTGTCTACAGAGACACTTGTTTCGCTTTGGGAGTCCAGAGCCTACTGCGGTTGACTTTGAATAGTGCCCCCTGAAGGGAAAGGATTACATGTTTTGCTGTATTGATCCAGAGACCTCCCTTGAGGCTCATATGTCTGTTCTCCTGGGATAGAAACTTATCCAGATTGTGAGATTGGGCATGGTTTTCCTAAGAACGTGAAGCCAGAGCTAAGAACAAAATCCTTACACAACCTGGCTGGGACCCATATCGCCACTAATTAGCCAAGACCACACCGGACTCTTTCCAATGAGATCAGAATTCCTCTCCTACCTTCAGAAATACAGTACACCCAGTGTGCCAGCAACCTACCATGAGGCCAATCTCTTCCTTCTATCTCCCCTGAATCCTACTCTCCTTCTGCTATCTTCTAGAAGATGTTTAAAAACTGAGCAAACTTTCCCTTTTTCCTACTGTTCAATTGAGATATGAGCCTGAACTTTCCCACTGTGCTCTTTGTAATCTTCATTCTTTAGTTCAAATTGATCCTCTATCCTCAGCCTCTTCAGAGGCTGTTGCCCTTAGCAGAAGCCTGATTCTCTCTCAAGGACACAGTTTCCCTTTGTAGTTCATCCTGGATAGCAATGATAAAAATGACAATGAAGAAAAGTGATCGATTTTCTCATACCACAGTTGGATGTGAATATGATACATAGTTCTTTTTTTCCCTATAACTTGTCTGATCATTTTCATTAGCATGCCCACCCACCTGCTGCTCCTTGGGAGGACATTGGCTTAGACCCATCACTGTGCATTCTGTGAGCATCCTCTGCTGGAGACACTGTGATCCATTCATTTTTGGCCCAATGGCACATGCCTGTTGACTCAGCCTCCCCTTGGCTCTTGCATTCATTGCAGATGCCCTTGATTGTCTGCCAAGTCATTCATCCAGATGCCTATCCATGTGAAGCCCTTACACTTTTAAGATCCCATCGGCCCCAGCGTTCCCTCTCTTCCTCTTCTGGATCATTTCCATGGTGTGTACCAGACCGCTCTAAGGTAGGTTTGGGTTTAATTCTGCTATGCAATTTGGAAGGAATACCCATTTCCTCCTTAAATCCAGTGTTCCTGGTATTAGTCCCAGCTGTGGGGCCTCAAGATATAATTTGCTTCTTTCCAGCAGTCATCCTACCCCTGTAGACCCTGATCTCTGATCTCTATCTGGTTTTAATCTACCTTTTTGATTTCAGACCATGTTGAACTGATTTATAATCCCTCTTTCAACCTGCTCGGCATTATTTGGGTCCAAGGCTTTTGTACTCACCTTGGTTCATACTCCAGGTCTATTTGGTTTCCAGGACACATTTTTGGTAGTTTATCGTTTAACATCAACCTAGCAATCTCTCATGAAAAGGGGGAAGAAGCTAGGAATAGGAACATTCGTTAAGTATCACCTGTGGGCAATTATCATATTGGGTTCTCTATGTTGTTTTTAACCTCATTTAATCCTTGTAACACCACTAGGAAATTTGCATTATCATCACTGTTTTAGAGATGACGAAACTGAGGCTCAAGGGGATTAGGTTAAGTACCTTGTCCAAGGTCACAGAGCCAGTAAGAGGAAGAGATAAGATTAAAACTCTGGTCTGAATCTAAAGTACATTCCTCTCCCATTACTCCATCATGCCATCTTGGCCAGGCTTGACTTTTTCACCAGCTCTTCCAAGTTCTCCACCTGGGCTAGGCCCCATGTGACCTTGATGGAGAATACTGTTTTTTCTGTACCTGACTTGTTCATGCTGGTTCTAAATTACAGCCAACTGAACACTGGGTTCTTCCTGTTTCCGTTTCCATTCCCAATTGGGCAATCCATTCCGTGTTTGTGTTCTATCTATGGAACGTCTCCATGTTTTCACCTCATTTGTAGCACACATTTCTGGTGTGTCTTGAAATCAATGAATTAACTTAACTTTTCTGCCTCAGATGACCAGACATGTCTCTTCCCAAATGTAGAAAAGCTTCTATTGAAAAGCTACAGTCCTCTGATTTATTCTCCTCAGTCCTAATTCTAATTCTCGAAGGCAACACTTTTTATCTCTTTTGTTTTTTGATTTGATTTTATTTTTTTTTAAAGATTTTTTAAATTTTTTCCCCTTTTTCTCCCCAAAGCCCCCCGGTACATAGTTGTATATTCTTTGTTGTGGGTCCTTCTAGTTGTGGCATGTGGGACGCTGCCTCAGCATGGTCTGATGAGCAGTGCCATGTCCACGCCCAGGATTCGAACCAACGAAACACTGGGCCGCCTGCAGCAGAGCGCGCGAACTCAACCACTCGGCCACGGGGCCAGCCCCCTGTTTTTTGATTTTAGATCTCACAAGGTTACTCCTCTATCTTTAAACAATATGCTTATAACGTTGTCTTTTGAGCTGTTCAATTTAGATTTCATCTATTAAGTTCTTATTATGATAAAAGAGGACTCAGCTTACTTAACACTATCTCCAATGCCATCCCAATCTCCAAAATAGTTAATCACTCTTTTAAGTTCTCTAATAGCTAACTTTTAAGTCTCAATAATATATTTTTTGTTCTATCAAATATATATATTTTCTTTAGACCCCTTACTCAATAATATTTCGATGTTAACACCTCTTTCCTTCCCCTATCCTCTATATTCTGTTACATCCTACTTCCACATCCCAGGTTCTGTCTTCCCTAAATTTACATTTAAAATATCAGACTGATCATATTTACATTCTGTTCTGTAAGTATAGTGAGCCTTGGGGCCAGCCCAGTGGCATAGTGGTTAAGTTTGCACGTTTTGCTTCTTAGCAGCTCAGGGTTCACTGGTTGGGATCCTAGGTGCTGACATGGCACTGCTTGGCACGCCATGCTGTGGTAGGCATCCCCTGTATAAAGTAGAGGAAGATGGGCATGGATGTTAGCTCAGGGCCAGTCTTCCTCAGCAAAAAGAGGAGGACCGGCAGTAGTTAGCTCAGGGCTGATCTTCCTCAAAAAAAAAAAAAAAACGTATAGTGAGCCTTCTATGCCTTATCTATAGATTGATTCTAAAATTAAATGTCATCTGTGTTCTCATTTTTGTCACCATCTAAATATTACATAGTAACATGCTATGTAACATGCTGTGATCACATTTCCTTTAATAACCATTTTTCTTTCATCTTGTTTCTAATTTTCCCCTGGTACTGTATACCTTTATCATGTTCCTAAGGCATTTTAACCTCTAGCTCAAGGATTCCATAAAATCTGTGAAGTCCCCCTTTGTTCCAGTTCCATCCTCCTGGAGTCCTCCAGTCTCTCAATCCTGAAGTGATTGTTCTCTAGGCTTGATGAACATCTGTCACCCTGGGACTTTCTTTTGTTACTCTCCTGGGTTGGATTCATTATCCAGAAAAAAAGTGCCTTGGCAGAATGTTCTGATCCTGGCCTTTATTTCATCCTCACACTTGATTGGTAGTTTTGCTGGACGTCCCTCAGCACACTGAACAGTGTTCCATCGTCTTCTGGCATGCAGCGTTGCACAGGAGAAGTCTGAGACCAGCGTGACTCTTCTTCCTTTATAGATATCTGCTAGTTTTTTGGGGGTTTTTTCTCTCTCTCTAGACACTTGGAGCCATCTTTTTTATCCTATGTGTTTTGGTATTTCATAGTGATAACAAGGAATTTCCTTTTTATAATTTCCTGAGCTAGATACTCAGAGGACCCTTTTAATTTGAAGATTCATATCCTTTGACTTTTGAACATTTACCTCTCTTATCTAATTGATATCTTCTTCCCTTCTGTTGCTTCTGTTCTCTCTTTAGAAATCCTATTAGTCAAGGAGCAGACCTCTGCTCTCAAATTTTCCGTCACTGCCTTTTGTTCTCCGTTCTGTGGGACTTTCATTTTTTATCCACTATTGTCTCTTTACTATTTCTTCTAATCATATTTTTAGTTTTCAAAGATTCCACCTTGTTCTTTTGTTGTACCTTTCTCTCTGCACTCTGATTTAATTTAATAGATGAAATTGCTTTTGTAACTCTTTGAGAATTGTAGTTAGATTTAATTTTCTATTTCTCTCCCATTTGCTGAATTATCTGTTTCCTTCAGGATCAGCTGTGCTATTGGTTTCCTTCTTGGTATTCTCTTTCATGTTGGGAGCTTTTCTTTAGTGTCAAGTGATCC
The DNA here is from genome assembly GCF_021613505.1 of Equus quagga. NCBI lineage: Eukaryota > Metazoa > Chordata > Mammalia > Perissodactyla > Equidae > Equus > Equus quagga. Next base: position 86,152,165 of record NC_060277.1, on the reverse strand, counting down.
TGGACTTTTCATTCATGTTTAAAGAATTTAGTGATAGAAAGACTGACTTAAAGTTTGGAAGTGTAGCTTGTTCACTAATAGGCTTCATTTTAAGCTTGGTAGGCAGGTGTCCTGCTGCTACATGGAGGAGCCCATACATGCCAGAATATAAGGGTTACACCCTCTATGATGGACCAATATTTTACATTTTATTTAAAAATGTTTAGATAAAAATAAACTTTGTTCACCTCCATGGCAAATAGAAACCAATTTTCTCGATGGACATAGGAGTAGAGAAGAGAATAGGGGAGTTACCTTTTGTTTGAAGATTTTTGCAATTGTCTTTATGCCCATTTCCCACGCCCATTATACTAGGTGTTTGAGTCAAGAGTCTATATGGAGTTCTGCTAATGCTCAGCTTTCTCTTCTGGTCTGCTACACTAGACAATATTCCTCCATCTACTTTAGCTCTAGAGATATGTGTTGAAACATTCTATTACTGATAACTTTACCCCCATTCTCTTTGTTTTTATGGAGGCAAATGAATTTTTTCCTAATTTTTCATTGCAAAGGGCCCTCAGAAAGGTAAAGTGGTAAACGAACCTGTTCAATCCTCTTGAACCAGAAGCTTTGATTTGTATTTTTAGAAGATCCCTTTGGCTGTCATGGGGTAAATGAATGGGATGAGGGCCAGAGGGAATGCAGGGATGCCAGGTAGGTGACTATTGCATAGTTCATGAGAAGGATCACTGTCTTGGAATGGGGTGGAGAAAATGGACAGTTTTGAAATAATTCTAAGATTAAGACCTACATGATATGCTGATTGGATTGGGACCATGGGTAAGGGAGATGAATTAAGGGTAACTGCAAGTTTCTGAATTGAGCGCCTAAGTGGTGACACTTAATGTTTGAGAAATAAAAAGGGAGAGGACCAGTTTTCGAGGGAAAGAAAAGCTTCATTTTGGACAAACTAAGGTTGATGTGCCAATTAGGCATCCAAGTGGAGATGTCAAGTGGAAAGTCAGATGCACTTGGTTAGAACCCAGAGAAAGGGATGTAGGGTTGAGAAAAGATTAGGTGGTTCCTTGGTAGACACACGGCATTTACATTTCTCACCAGGAAGTCATTGGGGTCATATCTAGGGATACTATTCCAAAGTATTTCCACTCAATCAAAAGATTCATTAATATAGCAAGAATAACACAATTCCCATGAACAGGAACTCAGTAATTTGAAATGAAGAATCTAGAAGGAACATATATGCAACTGTTGAAGACTATAAAAAACTTACTTCTTCTGCCACTCAGAAAATCATGAGAGTGACCTTTGGATTTCATTCTCTCTTCCTAACCTAAATTATCTGAAATCCATTAGCTCTCCTTAAAGTTCTCAACTCATCAAGATAATGATTAAGCAGGAGGTCTCCCAATTTCGCCATCTACTAGTATACACCTATGCCCCCATCTTCTCATCATTAAAATGGGACAAATAATAGCTAACTCATAAAGTTGTAATAAGGATGGGATAATTTATATAAAGTGCTTAACACAGTACATGACACATAATACATGCTGAATAAATGTTAGTCATCATCATTTCAAGGAGTTGTTAAAAATAAACAATTAGCCTTGGAAAGGCACAGTTTAATATTTTGTCAGCCTTGCTATCGAGCTCGTAACATCTTTATAATGTGGATAGTGATTGAATCAACAAACCACAAAACCAATAGTACTTACTAATTTCTCACCATGGGTCTATCAACAAATACTTGAGAAATTATCCTAATGATTCAACATTAGAAAACAATTTGTAAGCACTCAGGAAAAGAGGCTTTCCAGAAAACTGGAAGGCTTGGGGCAGAGCTGCTGTTTGGGATGCCTGAGCTCTGACTCTACTTCCTACACCTGCTACTCGGAGAGAAATTGATTCCATGTGTTTCCAATTAAACTGTATCTAACAGATAATAATATTTTGATATCTGAGATATTCTTCAAGGTACATGCATACACATGCATGCGTGTGTGCATGCACACACACACATCATTAGTCTTAGAATAGTTTCATTTTGCCAGAATTCAAACAACACAAAATTTTAAGGACTTTTAAAATGAATTTCCAATGGTTTGAATATGCCCTAAACTGGTCAAATATTTTTTTCCAACTCCTAGCAGCAGTTGGTTCAAGAAAACTTTCTCCTACGGTGCTATTTCTCGGCCGATAATATGATGATGTCTCAGATGCCACAGAGTAGGTATGAAGTGTTTGATGGTATATAAGTGAAAGACAGAATAACTCAGGGAAAAGAGCATGAGATTTTGTTTTTGTTTTTGTTTTTTTAATTTTTAATTTTTTTCGGATGTACATCATATTTCAAATTCTGTATACATTACATCCTGTTCACCACCCGAACACTAATTATAGTGCATCCCCTCACATGTGACCCTAATCACCCCTTTTGCCCTCTCCCCTTCCCCAATGGTAACCACCAGTCCAATCTCCAATGCTATGTATTTTTTTGGGGGTCGTTTTTATCTTCTACTTATGAGTGAGATCATATGGTATTTGACTTTCTCCCTCTGACTTATTTCACTCAGCATAATACCCTCAAGGTCCATCCATGTTGTCACAAATGGCCAGATTTCATCATTTCTTATGGCTGAGTAGTAGTCCATCCTGTATAAATATCACATCTTCTTTATCCATTCGTCCCTTGATGGGCACCTAGGTTGCTTCCAAGTCCTGGCTATTGTGTATAATGCCGCAGTGAACATAGGGGTGCAAGTATCTTTATGCCTTTGTGTTTTCAAGTTCTTTGGATAAATACCCAGCAGTGGAATAGCTGGATCATAGAGCATAAGATTTTGAATAAAACAGACTTGAGTTTGAATTCTGGCTCATTATTGCTGACTCATTAAATAATATAACTCATTAAATAATATTTTTCTTACTTTAACAAAAGCAGGAAGAGTAGGTGTTTTTCAGGGTATCAATTGAATTTTTCTCATTTGCCAAAATGATATCTGAGAGATAAGACTGAACAGTTTTATCTACCAAAGGTCTTAGGAGGTCTTGAGAAAGCACCACAAACACCCCCAGGAAAGAAAGTGCATCCTGAAAAGAAGAGAGATGACAGGCTGACTTTTCATTCCCCAGGGATTCTGGCTGTCTACACGGGCTCCAGGGAGTCTTCTCTCCCCAAGAAGTTTTCTCATTTTTCAGTGATTCAGTCACTTTAATACTTTTACCTGAGTTGGGAAAAAAGAGTGACGCCCTATGCGAGCATCAGGATTTCATAATTTGTCTTGGATAGTTTTCAAGCCTTGGGTCTTCCAACTCACTTTTTCCATTAATTCTATTCCCTGGGACCACTCATCTACTCCTCATCTCTCTAATGCTCTTGAGAACTCTGTGCTATGGTAACCTGCAATAGCCTGCAAGTAGGTTTCACAGATATCCATGTGTGTTATCAAGAGTGTGGTACAGAGATAAGAGCATAAGAAAGAGGCCAGAAAATACATTGGGAGCATTGAACTAGTGGAGAAAGGAAACTGTTGGGAAATTTCCAGTGACAGGGTTCTAAAGAACTTTTCAGTGAAACCATGCCTAGTATTCACATATAGTCATTAACAATGGTGCAAGATGCACTACTATTTCCCCAATTCTTCAGCAAAGCCTAATAGGCCCAGGACCTCCTTGTGTGTTAGTAGAGTATAGAATCAAGGACATGGAAGTTAGAAGAGTGGTGACCTACTCCACATGGACTATTGTCATCTCTACCTGTTTCCCATTAGGGCCCACAAAGAGTTAAGAGTATCATATAAAGAGGGAGCAGTTCCTGGAGTTCCAGGTGGTGACCTGAGAGTAGGGCAACTGAGACCTAAATTGGGAGTAGCATGGAGAAGCAATCACAGTGTGGAACATAGGACATTCCCCTCTCCAAGTGACCTTGATTACATGAGTGACTGAATCTGGGTTATGCCAATGGTACCTAGTAACCGCCCAACAGAAAATATTTACCTTCTCACTTATACCATTAAAATTAGAGATCACAAGAATACTTACCTCATAGGATTATTATGAGGATGAATTGAGATGAAGAATGTGAAAGCCTTAAAATTATAAAACACTAGTAGTCTTAGCACACACATTCTTGTGGCTGTATTTTCACGCTGTGGCATTATAGGTTTCCCTAGGACACAGACGATCTTCTCTCTTCCTTGGCTCTTTCTGCTCTTCTCCAATCACCCCTCCATCGAGCCCCGAACACATGCTTTGTTATTCTCTACACCTTGCTGCATTCATTCCGTCTTTGCTTCCCGTAGAATATAGCTTTGGCTGGCTTAACTTGCCATCCTGTGGCATCCTGCTTTCCTGTTTTTTTTTTTCTTTCTGCTTTTTCTCCTCAAATCCCCCCAGCACATAGTTGTATATTTTTCAGTTGTGGGTCCTTCTAGTTGTGGCATGTGGGACGCTGCCTCAATGTGGTCTGATGAGTGGTGCCATGTCAGTGCCCAGGATCCGAACCGGCGAAACCCTGGGCTGCCGAAGCAGAGCGTGGGAATTCAATCACTTGGTCTCAGGGCCGGCCCTCGCTTTCCTGTTTTATTTCAGAGAATTCAGCTGATTCCTATTGTGGTTGACTTAAATATTCTGATTTGGATTCTTAGGATGTATAAAAGGTGTTAGTGTTTGGGGCTTGGGAAGGGCCCATGAAGATCTGAGAGATCTTTCAGAGCTTGGATGGTGAGTGAGTTATCCATCTGGGGCCTTTTCCACTGCTAATGGAAGGTGTGACATATTCCAAGATACTAAGAGCACCAGTGAAGAAGACCAGATCACACTGAATGAAACTCCTGATTGGAAGGAGATAAATTTACAGACTGGCTTCTTTCTGTGATATGGATAACATCCCACAGCCTATTTTTGGAGACAGGAATGAGGCTGTATGGGGAAAGGATTATGAAAGATGTGGCTTCGTATGGATCTGAACCTGTGTAAACCTTTGTGAAAATTGACACATGTAAAATCATTTATGGACCCCACACCATGCTATGTGATGCAGATTGGCATCATGAGGCAAGTGAAGAGTTCTGTGATTCCTCAGGCTTTATGCTACCCTGGGACCCCAGTGGTAGCTGTCACTGAATGGGAGGACCCTACCCCAGTCAATGTTAATCATCCCACTTCCTGTGATCACAGGTAAGTTATAGGAGGTGAAAAGGAAGCCATGGGCTGTTGTTGTCTCTCTAATGGCAGTGACATACTTCACTGTCAGGGTGGAAATTGTATGTTAGTCCTGCATATTAAGAGTTCCTCAATATGAAGGGGAAGACAAGTGGGACAGTCAGATAGCTGGCTGCAGAGAGCATCTCTGAATGGAAGATGCTGTTTGCACACAAAATAGATATGCAGTGATAGAGGAGGCAGGGTGGGTGGGAGGAGATGTTCTCATGTATTGTAGGATGTATAGCAGCATCCCTGGTCTCTACTTACTAGATGCCAGTAGCATCGTCTTCCCAGTTGTGAGAACCAAATGTGTCTCTAGACACTGCCAATGTCTCCTGGGTGGAAAATATCATCCCTGGTTAAGACCCTGCCTGAGGGGATGGTCTTTGTTCACATATCCGCATTCCAGTTCATGGGATGGTGGAAAGAGACAAAGTGGAAGGCAAGCAATTTCCTTTGAACAGAGTGATGTAGAAATTGCACGTATCAGTTATGTTCATATTCCTTGTGCTAGAACTTGGTCATATGGCAACAGTAAGCTGTAGAGTGAGGCTTAGAAATTCAATGCATGCTAAAAATCAAGGGCATTCTATTTCTAAAAGTATTAAGGGAATATGAATAATAGGGGAGCAATTAATAGTCTCATTACCCTTATGGAATTATCATAGAATTAATATGATAATGCGCCTGAAGTGCCCAGCATAGTGTCTTACAGTGGAAGTGCCCAGTGACTTAATCCTCCTCCTCTCCCTCCTGCCTTTCCATCCTCCAGCACCTGACCTGTGTCCCTTTCACACTGAGATTCGATCTTAAATCATTTGATAAGTATTAATAATAATGACTCTCCTTTATAAGGCCTGCATCTGGCCAATATTGAGATTATAGACCACTCCTGATGTATGTTTTCAACCCGCTTTCTTTCAGGCTTTTACTTCTTTCTTTTGCCTGCAATGGGTTTGCCACCACCACCGTATCCCATGAGCACGCGCACGTCTGGACCCTCAGGTAACGCATCCTGGAGGTCCTGCTTTAAAGCGAACAATTTCTCGGTATTGAACCCATTTTAGTCTTGGCTCCAGTACTTACCAGGTGTGTCACTTCGGGTTAGTCGCTTATCATTGGGTTACTTAACTTCTGGGCCTCAATGTCTGCATTAGTGAAATGGGCATATTAATGTCTACTTGGCAGAGCTGTCATGAATTAATCAGAAAGAAGAATGTTTTAAGCTCCTATTATTTGTCTGGTCCTTTAAACATTACTTCAAAAGTTTTTTCATGATATCTTATAGATTCTGAAATAGTGTCTCAATTTTATAGAAAAGTAAGTGTGGCCAGGAAACGTAAATTTATTTGCCCAAGATTATATGTGCACACAACACTAGAAAGAGAAAGAAATGAATTTGAACACAGGTCTCTGATGACAAAATCAGGGCTCTTTACAATAACAAGTGTTTTCTTCCATTTCTTTCTTGAGTACAGATTACTCAAGAGGCTTTAAACTACTTTGGTCACTTAAAGAAGCCTTGCGTGTAGACTTGCAGAATATGGGATTACAGCTTCCCCAAGAGGGAGATTACAGCATAGAGTGGACTGTCCTCTCTGCCCTGGAGACAGTAGTGATGCGGAGAGTGACAGCTGTGAGTTCTGTGGCCATTGATCATCTCCTCTCTGCCTGGCTCTTTTACCAAGAACACAGCCAGGGGATCCCTGTGTGCTGAGCTTACCACTGGGATCCTGGCCCTCTCAAAGAGGCTGGGCCATGCCTTTCTTCCTCTGCCTGCAGCTGGTTGCGCAAGCTGCTGACCTAAATGGAAAGCACTGCATTTCACGAGAATGAAATAAGTACATTGGACAAGAGCTCCACATTTCCTGCCATCAGCTTTACTTCATTTTCGGGAATGGCCCTGCTAACCTATGATTTCAAAGGATTCCAAAGAATTTTAGAGTCCAGCAATCAGTTTTACTGGTAGTTTCTTTTTTTCTGGGTGTCTCCATGTGGCATGTTCCTCTGTGTGTGTGTGTGTGTGTGTGTGTGTGCGTGTGCTCTTGCGCGCACACACATGCATTTGTGGAGGAGGTATTGAGGAACTCTCTGCTTCATATTCTCATGGCTTGTGATAGGTCAGAACAGCTGTGCTGCAACGAGAAGGGCAACAGTTGGGTCAGAAAACCTGGATTTGAGTCCTAGGCTTCTTATCTGCCGTGTGACCTGGAGAATCATTCTGAGTCTTAACTTTCCCAAATGGAAAATGAAACTAATAAACTCTACTTGGTAGGGCTGCTGAAGGATTTAATGATATTACAGATGGATGGCAGTGTGCTGTAATGGAAAGAGATGTGAGTTCAAATCCAGAATCTCTCTTTAAAAAGCCACATGAAGCAGGGTGATTTACTAAACTCTCTTCCTCAGTTTCTGCATCTTTAAAACGGGAGTCATGATGATACCTCCACCATGAGTTGTGTGGGTCAGATAAGACGTCTGTGAATCCTCTAATATAGTCCCTGGCACACAGCAGCAATGCAACAAGTGCTAGCTGCTTTCCTGCTAGCCTGTCTTCGGTCATCATGTGAAATCTCATTGTAAACTTCCAAGCTGTGTTCAAATAAAAGAGGAAGCTATAATAGGGGCCGTCACCAAAGTGAGTGATATGACTCATTTTAGGGGGCTTGGTAAAAGATGGGGGGATGCTTTGAGACAGATCAGGCTGGACTGTGTCTCATGAGCCTTCTTCAAGGGGGTACCTTATGCAGCTGTACCCCTGGGGTTTCTTCACGAGTTAATGGGCTGGTCAATGGAAGTCTTTGATTATGACTCAGTGGAGAACCCACTTGTCTTCCTCTTGTGACACAAAAGGCATCTTGCCTGCTTTTATTCCTCTTTAGCATTTACTTCTGCAGCATAATTGAGTTATAACAGGATTGTCCTCCCCAAGGGCCATCCTCAATCACTAGCCCCCAGTGAGTTATTGCCTTTGTAAAGATCCATCTTAATCACAGACCCTCTCTCTTGCCCTTCGTAGCTGGCTTCTCAGCTTTGTAGGAGCAACCAGCTGTGCACTGGGTAAGGTCAAGCATGGTCTCCAAGAACATATGTTGGGGGCACTCATCCCAATATTGAGAGCCACACTTGGGGTAACATCTCACCTTCATGAAAAGACCAGTGTGGTAGAGTTCTCACTAAAGCTCCTTCTCTCTTAAGCTCTAGACAAGGCTTTGAGAAGAACTCAGACTTTCTCTCCCAGCCCCACCCTGACCACCTGTTCAGTACTTCCCACCACCTCACCAGCCACAGCCTCACTTTCTGTCCATAAAGTCAGAGCTCTCATTCTGTGCCTTGGCTTCCAAAGCCACCCACACAGTGTCCCACCCATGAGGTGCTTCCCACGTGTTTGTTCTAGTACCTCAAGGGCCCACAGGGGACAGATTATATACTGGACCAATTTATTACTTATTATTAAAGAATGGTAATGAGTTATTTCAATTTGATTCCAATTAACTTTATATTCATAAAGCAGCAGTGGTCCAGGTGTGGTGTCTGGCACTATATAGACAGACTACATTATGCTAGGAAGTTTATACTCATTATCTCATTTAATACTTGGAAAGTAGACATATGATTCTTGCTCTCAAGGAGGAAACTCAGATTCAGAAAGGTTTGCTGAATTGCTCAGGGTTACCAGGGCCTCTGCATTGCACAACTGCAAGGATGCCATTCCCACCGTAGTCCAGGCAAATGGCACTCCCTGGATTTGTGTTCCAGGACATGGAATGCAAATAGAATGGTACCAGTGGAGCTGTGCCAAGCTGTGGCTCTGGTCACCAAGCTGATAGTGAATGAGTCAAGAGCTGAAATTAGTTCTCATCCCAAGTTCAGTGATTCTTGTGGTCTACACAAAAAAGACTAACCTCTAGCATGATGCCACCTCTCTTTGTTTCTGATGAATTAAATAAGGAAAGAAGTGATTACAGGTTTGCATAAAATGATTTGAGACACTCAGGTGGGGATGGCAAACTCAAATAATGGTTAGCATTTTCATTTGAGTAAAAAGCCAGTCCATAAGCAGTATGAGGTGTAACACTGCCCAGATGAGTCCCCGCCTTTCAGAGGGTAGAATGAACACTCCATACGGGAAGTTGCCTGGCAGTGGGGAAACAGCTGGGTTCAAATCCTCAAGCTGCCACTTCTTAGTGCGCCCTTGGATAAATAGAAGTTCTTCTGAGCCTCAGTTTTACCTTTTGCAGAAAATAGCCCTTTTGCTTGGGTCAAGATACCTTAAATTCATCAGATAAGATTCGCTTAAGTGTTTATACCCTATAATTCAGCGTTTTAAAAAGTGAATAAAATTTCAGTGCCGCCAGGACAGTTATAAGTTAAATAGGTGATTTTTAACTGTCCTTTATATTGAATAAGTTTTAGCAACCCCTTTCCTTCAGTTGTAGACACTGTGAAGTCAAGTGGTAAATGCTGCATTCTGCTAAGTTTTACTGGTTATTAAAGTCAGTCTTCTTTCTGTTATCCTCTGCTTCTCAATTGTTTTTAATTCATTTTTTTTTTAAGCTTAGGACAACGTGTATTTCATACAGGCTTCAGTGACACTCGACTAGGTTTTCCCTCAGTCTGGTCACATCCCATCTTTCTCTTTGACGGTGGCCTGGGGTGTTTGCAAACGTGCCAGTTCTACATGACCGCCGGTGTCCACACACACAGCATTCCTCTCTCCTCCCTTCGGGTGCTCAAAGATTCCCCACGCTGTCGTTGTGAGTTTTTGTTCTTGAAGAATCAATCAAGGGGTTAGGAGATGTGCTGACAACCACACAAGCTGATTTCCTGGACCTCTTAGCCCTCAGGTCCAGAAAGGAAGCAGAGCCCCTAATGGACTCTCATTTGTAATTAAATGACAAGGATACTGTGGTGGGAAGAGTTGTCTTTTCCTTATTAGGGCCACTTGCTGGCCTTCTTATTCATTTTTATGTGAGTTTAATTCCCATTGATGTGGGTGATGACTGTTGGTCAAATACCACTTCTGCATCTGAGTTGGGCATTCTCCCCACCGTGTCCCAGTGGTAAACACAGAGGAATTGAAAGACAGAATGATTTCACCTCTGAAGTCCTATTTGGTGCACATTTTGATTCCAGGGGCCAACCACGCAGGAGGCCTGGGGTGTTTTCACTCGGGCACAACCATGAAAGTGTTGTGTATATTTTTCCCCTTTGGTGGAAAAATGATGGCTTTGCTTTCTTGAAGCATTCCTGCTGGCTTATTCATGGAACCCAGAGAGGGCGACATCCAAGGAGGGCAGCATGCAGCCTTCTGTTTCCCAGCCAGAGTCAGGGTTTGGCAAAGAGCGAGAGCTGGAGGGAGGCGGGACTGCCCAGTGCAGTAGGTGAGAGAAGAGTTGGCCAAAAGGTAGGAAAGACTTGAAACCAAAATCCACACTCTGATGTGCAGGGCCTCCCAGTGAGAAAAAACACTCACCAAACACCCACATACTTATTTGGGTTGGAATAAGGTATGCAGTACCCAGGAGGCTGTTGAAACAGAGAACTGACCCCCTTCAATGGGCTGGAAGGGCCGTGGAAAGCTGGGACAGGCTCTGGGAGGGGGGAATGAAATGGAGGATGCTCAAGGCAAGGCTGAAAATACTTGGCCCAAGGAACCCATTTTGCAGGTTTGAGATGAAACTATAGGCTGTGCTTTGCAATGGGTGGTGGATGGAGAGAGTTATGAGAAGTGGGGTACGTCTTTCCTCTGGAGCCAGACAGACTTAGGTTTGAACCCAGACTCCATCACTTACGAGCATTGGAACCTTGGGGGAAAGTCACTTAAATTATCTGACCCTCAGTTTCCTAACCAGTGAAATGGGAATAAAATTGTGGTTTTTAATGAAGATCAAATTTTGTGTTGTATATGTATAGTTGGCCTCGGTGTGCCTGGCCCTCATCAGTTTTCAGTAAATAGCTGCCATGTTTGCATATGTTAGATGGCTGGTTGTACGCAGGGAGGGCGACCTCATATAATGGTTTTGGAGCCTCTCAGCCTGGCTGTAAATCCTGGCTCTGCCTTGTACTAGCTTTATCACTTAGAATAAGTTTCTTAACCTTACTAAGCTTCAATTTCTTCTATCATAAAAAGGTTATCATAATACTTATCTCCCTGTGTTATCAAGAATTGAGATAATGCATGGAAAACACTTAGCATACACAGTGTGTTACAAGCAAGCATTGTGAGGTTCCATAAGCTTTAGCCAAGATGGCAGTGACAGTAGCCTCTCAGCACCTATTGCACGGTCTAAACCATGGTTCTCAGTGGGGGCCCCCAAGAGACATTTGATGATATTGGGAGCCCTTTTTGCTCACCGCAATTTGGGAGGATATGTGTGTGCTGCTACTGGCATCCAGTGGGTAGAGACCAGGGATGCTACTAAATCTCCTACAATGCACAGGACAGCCCTCCACAACGAAGAATTATCCAACTGAAAACATCAATAGTGCCAAGGTTTATCCTCTGTAGCTCAGCACAAGTTATACATTCACTAAATGTCTTTCAAATCAATGCATACATTTACCTGATGCAGTAGCTCCAGTGCAAGATCAAAGATATGACTATTTTATTTGATAATCCATGAAGGATTTTCGCCTTGAAACAAAATGGGAAAATGGATCAGTTTTGGATAGAGCATCACCCAGGGTGATCAAAACTGGAACTGAGAAAGCAAAGTAGCTGAAACACAGGAAAGTTACTGCTTGGCATGTACCACTAATTTGGGGCTGGGAAGGCTGGGAGTGGATTTGCCTTTCTAATTAGGTTTGACTTGGGCTAATATTGAAGTGAGCTTTTGTTCTCTGAGTAGACACCAGCTGGGAGTTACTCCAGGAACGTGCTGGGTGGCAGGGTGAAGTCAGCCTGATATTACACATTTTCTCTGGGTGATCCATAAATAGATGGTTCACACATGGACATCTGAGACCAGTCTATAAACTTAGCTCTGACGCAGAATGTCCTGAGAGGTCAGACTCTTGAGTCACTCTGAATGACAGTTCAAACCCAGGCTCCATTTCTTGCTCACCGTGTGGCCTTGAACAAGAAATTCAGCTTTTCTGAGCCTTATTTTTTTCTCAATCTGGAAAATGCAGATGGATAAGATCTACCTCAGGAGGTTGTTATGAAGGATAAAAACCAAAAGGGAAAAGAGATTATATTGACTCTTACTTAACTAGAGAAAGCTTGGAATGACCCAACATTCATTCTACCATATACTGATCTAGTGAAGAACTCCCCTAATTAAATGACTTCTTGTTTACTTAATTTTCGTGTTACATCTAGTATCTACCTATGCTTACCCATACCATTGGATGGTCTCCTAAATGTTCTTGCTGTTAATCTGTTCCATCCCACCCCAACAATTATCCTTAGGACACACTCTAAACTACTCCTCCGAAAGAATAATGCTTGTCAAACCACTCCCACACTTACAAATTCATCCTGTGACCTACAGAATAAAGTCTTGACTTACCGGCAAGGTGTTCAAGGCCTTCCACCATCTGGTCTCCATGGATGCCCCTCTCTTAATGCTTGCCAATGCCTGCATCCCCACACACAAGTGAATTCTGGCCCACACACTTTCTAGGTTATTTTCTATTCCTGAAACATCCCTATTATTTTCATGATTTTAGGTCTTTGCTCCTGCTGCTCCCTTAACTCAAGCCAATCTTTTTAAACGAAATCATATCCAGTTTTCAAGACTCAGGTCAAATCTCATCTTCCTCCAGGAAATCTTTCTTAATTTCTCCTCTCTTAGTTGGACATATACCTCTTATCCGTTGGGCCCCAGAGCATTTGCTGGCTTTATGTAAGGATCTCTGAGCTTTTTTCCCTGCCATTACAGCAGTTTGGGTACACACCTTTACTTCTTTATGAAACGAGGAGCTCCGGACAGGTATTAGGAAACTCTGTGACCCCTTCTGTCATACTTCCCCTGGCCTCTGGAATGGCATCTTGCACAGAGGAGGCACTCAAAAAGTATTTGTTGGTCAAACCTCAAGAGCATCAGGGAGTTTATTTCTCAGAGGACTCTCTATTGTCAAGGTATATCCTTCTATCATTACCAAAATATCCCCCCAAAGGAGGCTGAAATAAATTTCATTTTCTCTCCTACCAGAACAAGTTCATGTCTACCAGTGCTGGAAGCTGGGTGTGATGATGAGATGGTATTTAAAGATTTAGTGTGTCACGTGACTTACCTATCAATCATTCTTGAGATACAAGCAGATTGTGGGGTGTGTATGTGTGTATGTGATTTCTCTCCATCTAGACCTGAAGTAACTTGAAGGTCCATGTGTTATTTCTTTGTTTCCTACAGTTCCCATCTCAATGCACTTCTTTGGACTTCCGAGAGTACAACATGAAAAGGGGAGGAAGCAACTACAGTGGAGAAAGCTGACAAACACAGCCTCAGCCAGGTGACCAAGGCCAACACCAACAGTGATTGGCTGTGTTGATAAATTGTGTACCCTTGATGTGATACAATGAGAATGGAGCTCCCCAAACCCAAAACTCCTGTATAAACAAGGAAAACATCAGACAAACCCAAACTGAAGGACATTCTACAAAATGCCTCATCAGTACTCCTCAAAACTCTCAAGATCATCAAAAGCAACACAAGCTTGAGAAACTATCACAGTCTAGAGGAACCAGAGGAGTCATGACAGCTAAATGCAGTGTGTTCTGGATGGGATCTTGGGTCAGAAAAAGGACATTAGGTAAAAAATAAGGAAATTTGAATAAAGTACGGATTTTATTATTAATAATGTATCAATATTGGCTCATTAGTTATGACAAATATGTATATTGATGTAAGATGTTAGCAACAGGGAAAATTGGATGTGGGATACGTAGGAACTCTTTATGCTATCTTGGCAACTTTGTTGAATGCCCAGTGAGTGAATGAGAAAGGGTATTTGTGCTCCACTTCCCTATGAAGAATTAGAAGAAAACTGAACAGCTTAAAACATGTAGCTATGGCATGGTCATCGGATAATCCTGAGCAAGACGTTTGAATCTCTTTTTTTCCTCATTCATTTAACAATAATAATTTTAAAAGTACCTAACTCCTGGGATAGAATAAATTAAATTACTCTGTATAGAATGCCTAGCACTTAGTCAGTGCTCAACGCATGCTCCCTTTTCTTTGTCTTATTGGACTTCTGGGCAAGTCACTGAAGCTCTCTGTGGGCAATAAGTATTTGTTATTGAAAGGAATTGAAAGAAAAGTTACTTGAAACAAAAGGTGTAGACCACTGCCTTCTAATAAGTAGGGGGGCATAACTTTTATCAGTGGGCAATTAAGTCTCTATACTCTGTCTTTCCAGTCACAGAGGCTGGTAGGAGAAGGAGAGAGAAAAGATGGCCGGCCCGGTGGCGCAGTGGTTAAGTGCGCACGTTCCGCTTCAGCAGCCCAGGGTTTGCCGGTTCGGATCCCGGGTGCGGACATGGCACCGCTTGGCAAGCCATGCTGTGGTAGGTGTTTCACATATAAAATAGAGGAAGATGGGCACGGATGTTAGCTAAGGGCCAGTCTTCCTCAGCAAAAAAAAAAAAAAAAGATGGAAATTTCAAAGCTTCTTCTGTTTCTTCTGTGCTGATAAAGGGTGAGTTCGAAGGTGGATGAACCTTTGTTTTAGCAGGCGCATTAATGAGGAAGTATTTTTAGAAATAGGCCTGGAATCCAATAGAGGGTGGAGAGTTCAGAACAGCTGAAGTGTTCTGCATAATTAAGTTAGGGAATTAGGATGAGAGAAGCTTCAAAGTGTGTGTGTTGGGGGAGACTGAGCTACAGAGCAGGAGGCTGCAACCTTTAGAGAAATGTGACCAGCGAGAAATTCTCTGCAGAGGCACAGCCCAAGGACTTTTAAAGCAAAAATGCCTAACTCTCATTTTAACTGATTTGTTTTTCTGTAATATAAACGCCCTTAGTCATCTCAGTTTTCAAAAGGTCTGCTAAACATACAAATACCTGGCATGAAAGATTCTGGTGGAAATTAAAATCTTCATCTACATTGGTACCAATCCAAAGAGAAAGAACAACCGGGGGGGGGGTGTTGGGGGAGATTAAGTGAGATTTTGGTTTAGCAGAAAGAGGAATTTGGACATAGACATGACCATTGAGTACACATATCCCTGGGAATTTGCAGAAAGTTGGGGCTGAGCATTACATTTGGACTGATTTTAATAAACAGGGACAGGTGTGTAGTGTGTATGTGTGTGTAGGAAGCAAAGATATACTGCCACTAACCAACAAAGCCAACCACTTGCAGTCTACCTTTCCAGCCTGAAGGCCTGGGGGAACGCGTGAGTGCTGACGTTTCCTAGGCTCTCAGTGCTCTCAGAGATGTGCCCTCCCCATGGCTGAAGGGTCTGAATGCACCGACTGTGCCACACCCTCCGTACCCCGTCAATCTCGTTTCCTAACATGCTCCCACATACTGGACTCCCCAGAGCACGTCGTTTCCATATCCTGGAACACAACGTCTTTTACTCTTCCTCCTTGCCATTCACATGCTATTTCCTCGTCAGTCACTTCTCCAATCCCTACTCATACTGTAAGCCTGGCTCCAGCATCTCTTCTCCCAGGAAGCTTTCCTAAGCGCACTTCCTCCCTTCCCAGATCCCAGATTCCAGCAGTAGAGCTCCCTCCCTCCGTAGCAAGCAGTTTGCAATGTGTATACATAAAACTGCAAATAACTACAATCCCCTCTCAATGTATATATTTCTCCTCCAGCTCGTGACAGAGGGGATTACGGTTATTTTATATTATATACCACTCCTGTCCCCCCTGCCCAGGGTGGAGACCGGAGGAGTTTCATCTTCGTATCCTCTTAGAAGGTGCTCAGTAGTTACTTGGCAGGTGACTAACTCAAGGTCTCTCTTCCATTGCAGGTGTCATTGCCTGGTCCATCCATGGCAGCTATGGACGCTTTGACTGGTTAGCTCCCTTTAGCTCAGAGAGTTTCAAGCTTGTCGCACATTGAAATCACTAAGAGATTTTACTGACACCTAGCTTTCACCTCGACCTCCTCACCTAGTTGGTCGGCTGCAGCCTGAGCATGGGGACTTGGAAACCTCCTCTGTGGGTGCTAATGTGTAAGCGTTGAGACTCCTCGCTCCAGAGTCCAGGGTTTAATGTCCTTGGACTCATTCTCCTGGTCTCGCTCTCACTGCTGACACTGTTGCTGGTTCCGCCTTTCTTCAAGGCCAATCTTCCAACAAATACGAATAAAGCAGTAGATATGAAAGTCTGGTGAGGAAGTAAAAAGCGTGTTGCAACTGTTAGCTTGTTATGGAACATCTCCTGAACTGGATTTGGTTTTCCAAGCCCTAAACGAAGTCAACAAATAGAGAACAATGGTAGAGCCTTGTGGTTTGCTGGAGGAAGGGGCTTTTGTTCCTCCTCCCAACGGCCATCCTGGTGGGGGGAGGAGAGTGTGAGAAGAGAAGAGTGGGGACATACAGCTAGGACTCTGTGCTGGCTTTTCTCCATGGACTTCCTTGGAATTAGCAGCGGGCAGAGTGCCCCCATCCTAACAGTGCAGAAACAGCACAAGCAGCTCCAGAGCAAGGGCCGGGACAGACCGCAGAGCCCTCCTCATAGGCCCATCTCAGAGCCACTCCCTCTCAGGTTGGTCCCCTGGAAGCTCTTACCAGGCTGCAGTGGGCACCAGCTGGGTACTGAATGAGAAAGTGCTTTAAAAGAGCCTCGTTCAAAGTGCGATGGACACAGACGGTGACCCTTCCATCTGTCCTCAGATACGTCTTACTGTCTCCAGGGGCTCCTCCGCTGTCTTGTATGTGCTTTGCTTCTGGAGTCCTGTACCCCTTACTCTCCTTGAAGATGACTCTAGGAGCTGCTTTGCTCAGGCTTCAAGAGCCAGAGTGCCTGGAAGTGCGTGTCCCCCTGGGGCGACCTTAGCCACTGACTGCAGGTGAGAAAGTATAAAGCCCAGCCCCCTCGTCCAGAGTTGGGACATCCTCCGAGCTGTAATTTATGTTCCGGGGTCCCCTTGAAGGCTGAAGCTGAGCCTTTGCCTAAAATCCCATGCTGGCTTGGCTTCCTTCCCTTCCAGCCCCTTGCTGGCTCCTCCCAGGAGCATGTCCTTTGTCATTTACTGGCACAGACCTTGTCTTGGAGTCTGCTTCCAGGAAACCTGACTTAAATCACAAACACAACATGAGATGATGGTGAAATTCCGCCCGGCAACTTGACGATTACAAAAGTATATGCTAACTGAAGATCTTCTCAGACACCGTTCAGTGCTTTTTATTTGAAACATGCATCACCTCATTTAATCCCCAGTCCAAGCCTTTGTAAACAAAGGAGCAAAGTTTTAGGAAGATTAAGTAATTTTCTCAAGATCACACAGTAGCTTAGTGGTAATTAAAGAACAGGCCTGATTGAACCTAAAACTCCTGCTTTGGTTCAATCCATCAAACTGAACATTTTGGGGGATATATTTTTCCCTACCTTTTTATTAATTTTTCCCACCTTTCCTTTTTCTTTTCCTCCTCACTCCCTTTCAATCATGTTAGCCCAAAGGCAGGTCTAGGGAGAGAATCATGTTCTTCTGACAGGCAGATGGGAAATAGAAACTCTGCTCACAGCTTGGCAAGGACGACGGGAGTGATGGATATCAGCGGCTGCTCCAAACAGCAACCACTTTAAAACAGATCCTGCCTCTGTCCTGAGTGGAGAAAGCATCACTCGCCACATTTCCCATCCTCCTCAAACCACTGCTTGCAGTTTGCAGCTCAGGTGTGAGAAGTAAAAGGAGCTGTCAAAACAGGGTCTCATTGCTCAGTGAGGTGAGGGGAGAATTCAAGCAGGATTTCTGTGGGGAGCCAGAGGCAGGCAATCTGAAGATAATTTTGAGTCAAGATAATTTGCTGGTCATTTTATTATTGACTTGCACACTGAGGGTTAAGCATCTGCTAGGTGGCAGATGCAGAGCTCAAAGACAGGCAAGGCTGGGTTCCTGTTCTGAGGATCTTGTAGTCTATGGCAAGACAGACACTTTCAGCTAACCAGAGCCCGAAAAAGAATTTGGGAGCTGAGATCGGGGACAATCACGTCTGCCTTGGAGATTCATAGCAGACTTCAGCTGTAGGGCAGCACTTCAGCTGGAGTGCAGGATGTCTGCTGTTTCTTCAGGCAGGACCGTAGTGGGGACAGTGGAGAGCTGAAGGTGTTTGAGGCTAAGTGAAGGGAATCCAGAAAGGCATAGAAGTGTTAATATGTAGAGCGACTGTTGGGAATGGTCCAGGGTGGCTGGAAATACTGGGATGGGTAGTGGTGAGAGGTGCAGTCATAGTTCACTCAAACTTTCTTGCGTGCCTACTATGTACCTTGTAGGGTGCCAACCTCTGTAAAAAATTAAAAAGCTGAGTCAGATGCAGCCTCTTGTCCTTTAGTTGTTTATAGATGGAGGAGACAGACAAGCAAAGAGACAATTACAGCAAAATGAAATGATTATGAGTGAGCACAAGGAAATGATCTGATAGAGCTAGAAGGACTTCCTGGAGGAGGGGACACTCAGGATAAGTCTTACAGTTGAAGAAATAATGAGTTTGGAAGGATGGGTTGTGGACCAGTTACTGAGTGCTTCATGTTAAACTAGGGAGTTTGGACTGAATCTGGTGATGAAGATCGGAAGAAATGAATACCTGGAGGTGGTGGTGGAGGGGCCACTGATACACCTGTGTTTCTGCAAGATTGTATAAGTGGCTAGCTACACACGTGCTGGTCCCCAGCTCTCCTGACCCTTCTGCTGGTGGATTGATAAGGCTGCGCCCTATGTTTTGAGATATAAGTCCTACTATTCTAGCTAATTCATGGATTTATTTTTGTCTTTATAAATAGGCGGCTTTAAAGTCCTAATAGAACAGAGAGCTGGGGGCAGGGTTGAGAGTGGAGCAGAGAAAGGCTTTCGACTCACATGCTGTGCTGCGTCCTCTCATTCACTGTCTGTAACAGAGGAGGAAATGGATGGAGACTGTGACTGCTGATTCGGTAACTATGGTAATGTGCAGGCTCCTGTCATTTATGAGGGGCCTGGATGGATTAGAAGCACCTTTTAAAATGCTAGCTGTGGAGAGGTAGCTAAGCACGTCTGTCTTGACTGCCTGCCTCTGACAAGCCTATTTCCAAGTGTGCAGAGACTGGGTTTTAGAAGGCTGAGTTTCAAAGGCACCCCAGCCCTTACAAATAGAGAAAGGAGGCTTGAGGGTCACACAAGCCTGGCCTGCATATTTCCAACTAATGCCAGGCAGCTGCCCCTAAGCCCTCCCCAAGTAACCCGCAAACCAAGGGCTTTGCTTTGAAACTAAGACTCTGCCCCAAATATCCGTCTATTTAAAACAGCAACAAAAAACATTGTCCTTTTGTTTCCCATCCTTCTACCAATCCCACCTTTGGAGTCTCTTTTGAACTTCTATAATAATCCATCTCTATCCCTTTTCTTTACTATCATGAGCCATATTTGGCTTCTATCAGAACTTCCCAGATAATGAAATTAGACTCACTTGAATTTCAATCCAATATCTGCTACTTCCTTCTTGCTGTGTGACCTTAGAAAAATCACTTAGCCTGTCTGAGCCTCAGTTGTCTGATCTGTTAGAAAGAGATGACAGTGCCTGTTGTAAAAAGCTACTGTGAGAATTTTGCAAAATCTCTAGTCTTATCCATGCCACAAAATGAAGACTCAAGTAAATGGTGTTTTATTTAACTTTGTCTCTTCATCCCATTCCCTCTAAGCTTTTGAAGATAGACTTTGAGTCGGTCACATGCCTGCTTCCAATTCAAAGTCTAGACAGCCAGTGCATAAGGAAAATGAGCAAGAGAACTGAGCCTGGGTCCAAAGATTCTATTCAACCGGTTTATGTGGTTGGAGGCAAATACCCGAGGTTAGCCAGATAGTAGCACTCTTGCTTGTCCTCTGACTTCACCCCAACCCTACAAGGGGAATTCAGTTAACAGATGAATACAACCCATGCAAGCTGGTCTCCCCTCCCAGAACAGGCCCAAGCACCTGACTTATTGGTGGAAAGAATTATGGTTTTGCAGAAAGGATGGAACACTGGAACATGGAGAGAGAACGAGTACTCTCAGAATGCCCCCAGAGGGTGCCCTGTCCAATGTCTTAAGATTTTGAGGCATCTCAGAATCTCTTTGCATCCTCTAACCCTTCATTCCCACTTTACCTCACTCCTCCATTTGACTGGAACACTCTTTGCTTCTCTCTCCCAAGTCAATCCTCTCATCCATCCAGGCCCCACCTCCAGTTGCATCCTTCTCACGAAGTTTTCTCTGACCCTCTGCTTAAAGCTGATCCCTCCACTTCAGACCAAGAAAACCACTTATGACTTGTACAGTTACTTTACTCTTTAAAATAACTCCTTTGCATTCTATTTTTAAATTATAAAGCAAAGGTACCACAATGCCGAAAATAAAACGTTTGACAAAAATCAATCATAAACCCATATGTTCAAACACAACTGTATTTGACATTGTGATATATTAACTTCCCGTGTTTTAATTTTAGAGACATTTTTAACTTATGTATAAGAAATAATTATATAAGATTTTATATGTTACGGTCTGATTTTTACAATAAAATGTTAGCATTTTCCTGTGTTGTAACGTGGCGCTCACAGCCATCGCTTTTCATGGGTGGATTATATTATGAGTAGATTATACTCTTAAACTCTGTCTCATAGTCGAACATTTAAGTTGCTTCTGCTTTTTCACTATGGTAGATAATGCTGCTCTCTGCATCTTCTTCTTACACCATTGTATGGATCAGCAGAGACTGACCTTTCAATGAGCTACAAAATAAAAGTCTCTTTCTCGCTCAGGTCACAGCCTAATGTCATCATTCCTGCTCTCTCCTATTTTGCTCCAGATATTTTATTTAGGGACTCAGGCTTGTTCTATCTGGTGGCTCTGCCATCTTCTAGGATCTCAAAGGCCTCCGGAGGATCCTCAGCATCCAGCAGAAAAAACAGACGATGCAAGAGAAATTTCAAAGGAGGTTTTGGGAGTCTGTCTGAAAGTGGATATATAACATTTGTGGATATATGTCACTGGCCAAAACTCAGTCACATGACTTCACCTAATTGCAAAGGATGCTGGAAGAGGCAGTTCTGATATGAATCTCCGGAGAAGAGGGAGCAGGTTTGATGAGCATTTATCCAATCTCTGCCACAATTGCCTTCTTTATTTTATGTTACTTATTTAGACTAGAAGTGTGATTTTAGTTTAAAATTGAATAATGCTTTTGTAGCTATTAATATATATTAAATCATTATCCTTCACCCATTCATTTATTTAAAAAATATTTGAGTGCCTGCTGCAGGTAACATACTAAGTAGGCACTAGGATACAACACTGAACAAGACATACAGTTTGACTTCCGGCAACTAGTCAAGCTATTACATATTCTCTTGTTTTCCTCTTACATCTTTTAATGTGTATAAATCCCCATGAAAGTTTTATATACCATAAGAGCATATATTCGTTTTATAGTCTGGATAGTATCTAGTTCAATCCTGGGTACATAGAATCCAAAATGTTACAGATAAATGAATGATGCGATCGGTTATCAAATACATTTTATGAATAAAGCTTGGATAGGCAAAGTGACTGGCTAAAGATCTACAGAGAAATCCTAAAATGCATTAACCTAACAAAAGTGTCCAGTTGAATCGGATAACGTGTCAAATAATGGTTCTCCATGGAGAGATGCTTTCTGAGCATGAGGAGGGCACTCCCACCTCCACTCTGTGCCTGAAATAAGCAGCATAAACGCGGCATTAACTCACAGCAGGAGGGACTTAGAGCAAATGCAGAGCTTCCTGTCATGATGGTTAGGTTAAAGCCAAGGGAGATTGTAAACTTCCCATCCAAGGCAGCGCTGAGAATGAAGGCAGTTTCCTATTAGTCTGGGGTAACTTGGACAAGTTCAGCTCACAAGAAGGGGTAGATCTTTTGTTTCACCTCCATTTCTAATGTATAACTTTTGTTTTTAGGCACTACTTGCTTTATGCTATTTTGCCTTTTTTCTCAATAAAGCATTAAAAGAGTCCATTCCCTTCTGGGAGTTATGATTTTTCCCCCATTTCTCATATTTCTCAACACCTGTTGGACAGCTGCTACATTCTGGCCAAGCAGTGGCTGTATTTGCGAGGGCTAAACTCTAACAATATGGAACGTTAGTGATACTTAAGGGATTTGCAACACGAACTTAACTACAGTAGATCGCTGGAACCACACTCTCATATTTCCCGTGTACTTCTGTGGTCTTTATTAAGAAGCAATAAAAATAACAGAGCTACTGAGTTCACTAGCTGTGTAAGTATGAATCTTTCCTCCATCTATACATAACCACATAAATGCAATACTTATATAGTTCTATTGTATGAACATTTATCTCTATTTACTAGGTATAATAATGCTGTCTTCATTGCATTACTGTGGCAGCTAACACTGAGCGTTTGTGGGGTGTCAGGCATTGTTCTAAGCATTTTACATACATTGATGCATTCAAACCTAAAACAACCAAAAGAGGTAGCTACTATTATAATCCCTATTTTATAGATGAGGAAAAGAAATCTCAGAAAGTTTACAAAGCTTGTCCCAGGTCACACAACTAATATGTGGCAAAGCCAGGATTTCAATTGGACAGTCTAGACCCAAAGTCCATGATTTTAACTGATATGCAACACTTGCACTTAATATTTTATATTAAATTTATTAAATGACATCTCAGTACAAAATGAGGATTATTATTAGATTTTTAATGTGCAACAAGCCATTGAGATAATTAGGGTAAATATTATCACAGTTATCGTTCATATTATTATTTCTCCCATAATAAAAGTGAGGCTTAGAGAAATGAAGCGACTTTTAAAGCTCATGTAGTTGGTAAGTGAAGGATCAAGAACATTCCGTATCTTGGTTTTATAAATTCATTTTATATTTTTTATAGTATATAATATGTAGTGTTATATAGTACTATAATATATAGTGGTGTGCACGATCTGATGTGTACAGTATTTGGGTATTTATAATACTAAATATTTAAGTATATGTATAATATATAGCTATGTATAATAAAAACAAAAATGATTTGGAAATGGCATTTAAAGACAAATGCGGTAACTTGAAGTCCAACAACACTATCCAGATCTGATCAATATACATTTACTTCAGAACATTTTACAGATTGAAACGTCCTACCCTAGAAGAAAAGGTACAGGACATTTTATGGTCTGAAAGAATTAAGTTCCATATTTCTCGTGAAAACAAAATTCGGTACTTAATGACACAAAGGTTACAGGTTTCTTATAATAGTCCAATAAGCCAGGTTATTAAAATTTCAGAGCCACTCAACATTCCATGAATACTTTATATATCTGTGGAGGTTTGAGAGAAATGAGATGAAAGATCTCTTGAGCCTGGATTCTGCTCTTAATTCTGCTAGAGACTGGTCTCTGGTAACCAGGAGCTAGTTCTTTAGCCTCCCTGGGCTTCAAGTTACTCGTTTTAAAAATGAGCCTAAGGATGTCATTAGTAAGTATTCAAGGGGCTTTGGAGTTCTGACCAACAGTTGCTCAACATATCTTAAAGCAATGAAGGTGGCAAGAGAGGGTAGTTACTGCTAAGTCTGACACTGAAGCTGTGAGAGGCTGGCATTCAGTGATAGTCCAGCAGAATCAGGCAAAAGGAAAGTGTTTTGTTTGGTCATCTCTTTCTGAATTTGAAGATTCATTTATTCCTCCACAAAATAATTGCCGAGCACCAGCTACGTGCCGGGGACTGTTGTAGGTACTGCAGAAGAGCTGGGAACGAACACCAAGGCCACTGCTCGCGTGGAATTCACATTGGGTTTGAGGAAGCCAGACCTTAAGCAAATGAACAAACATTACATAACATGTCAAGAGCTGATAAGCGCTGCAGAGAAAAATAAAACAGGATAAGAATGGAGAAAGAAAGCGGGGAGGCAGATTTTAATTCACATTCAACAGCAAACTTGATTTAATTGATTCGAAGCTGTTTATAGCTGTTGTTCATCTAATTTGGTGTGAACAGCTACATTTTGCTGCAGAAATATTAATGCATTTGAATATTGGTTGCTGCCCCAAACCTTGCTGGGGATGTTCTATAATATACAGCATATATTATCCTTATAAAATAAAATATGCATATAAAATCCGTATAAAATCTGAAAAGCATGCATTCCAAAGGACATCTGTACCAAGAGGTTTCTGATAAGAGGTCACACAGGTCCACCAGCCAGACTTCAGGAAAAAGGTCAGGACTGGAAATACAAATGTGAAAGCTGTCATCTTGTAGACAGTATTAAGTAAAGTCACGTGGCTCGGTGATGTCAGGTGGCAAGAAGAGGAGCGAGGACTGAACTGTGTCTCACTGTTTAGAGTGATGAGATATGAAAACAACCAAGAGAGATCGTCCAGAAAGCAAACAAATAAAGTATTTCAAGAGCACTCTTGGAAGGAGGGATCATCTGTGTGCAATGCAGCTAAGAGGTCAAGAAAGATGAGGATTGAACACGTAAAAGAACGGTAGCAGAAGGAACATCAAGCATCCTTTCTCCTTCTCTTCATTATTGCCAGGACTCATTCTACTGACAGCCACACCTGGTGCGCATTTGGTCCCGTGTCTAAAATGATTGCATAATAGTTGCCTCTTTGAGGCACTACTTGAATTACTTACATTTCCTGGATGTGAGGTATATTTCATGGAAGCAGTGTAATACAGTCTAAAAACACAAACCTCAAGGCCAGATGGATCTGGGTTCAAAACCCATGCTAAGGAGGGCAACTAATTAATTGCCGACACATTCATAGGTCAGCCTCAGACAAATTACTTAACATTGCTGTATCTCAATTTTCTCGCATGAAAGATGAGGCTCTTAATAACAATCTCAAATGTATGTTCAAGATTAAAAGCAATAATCTACATAAAGGACTGTAGCATGTAACAGATCCTCAAGGTTCTTCTTTTCTAGGGACAGTGGATGACCTGAACATGAAGCATGGTGACAGTGCAGAGTATGCAATGAATGGGACCACAGGAGACATGCACTGGGGCTCTGGCCCCAGCAGCTACATATCCTGAAACCCCAGGTAACTCATATCGCATTCCTAAGCTTTAGATCACCAGCCAACAGGCCCAATCTACCATGTTTGCTTTGATTGGAACAATATTTTTAGGGCGTTGGTTGATTTCTATTACTTTCTAATTTGCTACAGTTCATCCTTTCCTCATGACATCACTCATTTACATAATTTTCTTGCTGCTGAATCAATTTGAGTTTGCAATTCCTGGAATAAATAATCTTTCTGGTCCCTTCAATGTAGAATATTTTACAAGTTTTGTAACTAGCCCTCCAAGATGTCCTTGATCAGAGCACTTTTCTACATTGAATGCTATAAACTAATGCTTGGGGTCTACATGCTTTTTAACAGCCTACAAAAAGTTTTAGACCTGAAAACAAAATGATTGCCATCAAATAAGAGAGATGAATGGCAAAACTAAATGATAAAAGTTTTTGTACACAAAATACATAATAGCATAGCGATCATTTAACTGCCACTCAATTAAGGTAGCTTGATGTTAAAAAATAAAGTTTAAATCACAAGAATAAAATTAAGAATTTATTCTTTAGGCAATTTGCAATTATAGAAAATTATCAAAAATCTTTTCAAATTTTTAGGGCAAAGTTGCATTTAATGTGGAGGCATAAGATGGAGTTGTTTGGGAACTGTAGTTTCTCATTTGTTCTCTTGCCATTCATCTTGGGAAATGTATTCCATGGCTTTTGACTTTTTTCTTCCACCGATGTCTCCAAGTTAACAGAGGAGTGAGGAAGGGAATGGTTGTAGATCATTTCTTACTCATACATTTTACCATATGATGCATCCTTATGTCGTTAGAACTTAGCACATTGTCGGTGCTCAATAATGATTATTGGCTTAATCATCTGCTCAGGGGAAGGTAGGGAGAGCAGGGCTCCGGCGTCTAGAAGGGGTATAACATAAGGTTTTGATTGGTTCTTCATAGGATATCTGAACTCTGACGTTGTTTAGGGAAGCAATATTCCTAGCATCTCTTACTTCTAGGAGGGGATGCATAACACAGTTGTTACCAAAGAGGTATAGGTATAAGTCTTCTCAGGTTTCTGGAAAAGCTTTTACTTTTCTAACTTAGTGGGATAGGTGCATCTAGTGTGGCATTCCTCTTCCTGCTTTGAATCCAGGTGTGATATCTGAGGAGCAGATGACACTTTGACGATGGAAGTTGACAAGCCAACATGCTGGGGATGGTGGAGTAGAGAGGCTGAAGGACATCGCATGCTGCACCAGGCCTAGACCACACACTCTCACATTGTTTGTTATGAGAGAAACTTAAATCCTGTTTGTGTAAGCCACAGGGAGTCAGGAGTTTTTTTTTGTTTTCATACTTATACCCCAAAATATGTCTGATTGCTATACCATAGGAGGGGGAGGTTAAAATGGAGGGGAGATGAAGGTCATTCACATTAGGGGCATTCAAAAATTTGAAGCTAGGAAGATGAAAGTGTATTCTGGAAGGAAAGTAATTGTTCAGGGTATACAGATAAAATCAAATAAGTAAAGCATTTAAGAAAACTGCTACAATTGGGGAAGCAGGGGATATGAACTAGATGTTACCCCTTGAAGTCTAAGATATAAGTGGATGATGGAGCTACCAGATACTCAGTATGCATTACCTCAGTCCAGCTACACAGCTTCCTGGTACTAAAGATGATACAGGAACAGAGCTTAGAATGTATAAAGGAATTGATGCCTAGCACGCCCCTTACATTATTCATCTATGCATCTCAATTGTCTTACCAGCAATTTTGGCAGGAGTATGGATGGAGGATGGTTCAAGTTGAACTCCTTGGAATTGCATGAAATGGAGCTTTTCTCTGGTAAAGCCATAAACCATCTCCTATGAGATTGTGAGATACTGAAGGGGAGGGAAGAGAGGAGAGGAAAGGGTTTGTGCACATTGGGCTTGACGGACTGTGGGACACGCATTTGGCGATGACTCCAGGCAAATGTATGTAAAGCTGGGAAGTGTTTAAGCTGCTATGAAGTAGCTTTTGGAAAATAATTGATTTTGGATAGGCAACTGGGGAGGGGAGTTATTTCTGTCCTGCGGCTATTTACAAATAAATATGTATCCAAAAGCTTGGTATCCTTAAGATAAATTATTTAGATTTTTTTTCCAGTTTCATCAGTTCTTTGGCATTAGAGAAGCCTGCTTGTACATCTAAGTGCTGAAACTCAGTTAGCTGTGATGCAGTGCTGATGAACTAGGATGTGTGCCTTTCATCTTCATGCCTCTCATTGAATTCTGTTTCTTCAGAGAGACGTAATCACCAGCAGTGGGCTATGGGATCATTCAGCTGTGGGCCCCAGTTTCCATATTTGAAAACAAGGCAGTGGGACCAAGTGTTCACTTTACAAGTACCTTCCACCTCTAACATTCTATGGTCCTGGAATTCCGCAGCATAGATTCTATTACCTTTCAGTCCTGAGGTGAAATGGACAAGCAGCTAGCTGAGTTGACCCAACTCATTTTCCAGAAGAGAGGATGGCTTGCATCCTTTTCTTAGATAAGTAATAACTCATCAATGTTAATATGGAAAGCCTGGTATTTGAACCTGCCTTCTGGAGAATAGTAAAACACAAATAAGGTTCTTTTCTTTTGAAGTCTGAGATAAGAGCAGAATCACTAACAGAAGTAGAGTGAAAAAACTCTTGGAATCGTCCTAAAAGCCCAGTGTCTGGATCGCGAATCAACCAAATGACCTCAAATTAGCTGCCCCATTTTGTAAAATCTTCACAAGAAATCCTCTCATTCAGAATTCTACAGCTCTAATCAAATATCTTCAGTATGTCATAATCTATGTGAGCCCATTTAATATTTTCATTATCTACTAGACAATTAACAGCTCCAAAGGATGTCTGTCTTGATGTATTCTTATATTTCCCCAGCCTAGCACTGTGCCTGGTACATAGAAGATGCCCATAAATATTTAACGAATTTGGGGTAATAATTACTTCTGTAAAACTTGAAATAGCGGTAGGAGTTACAAAGGTACTGTTATTATTTCCATTATGTATATAAGGAGACTGAGGCTCAAAGAAATTTAAAAAACTGGTCCAATGTCACAAACCAGTCATTGGCAGAACCATGGTTTGAATCTAAGCATCTTAACTCCAAAGAAAGTACTCTTTCTACTAACTAGTTTGTGCCTTCCTACCATGATGCTCCTTCCTCAACATTTCAAGCAGTAATAAGTAGATTTTGAAGTAGAATGTGGAAATGATCAGCCTCTGATAGGAAAGCATTTTTTGTTAAAAACATTCTGCAACAAGACAGCCTTCCTTGAGGCTAGCCTAAAGTAATAAATATGCTCCAATACCACCCCACAAGGAACAGGAAAGAGTTAAAAGATGGACAAAGAAACAGGACACAAAGAAGCAGGATTCTGAAAAAAGGATAGGAGATACCAAAGGTAAGAGCCGTGGGAGAAACAGGAAATAAAAGCTAGTGCAACAGAGCCCAGGAGCCATTCCCCAAAGTCCAGTGCCCGCTGTGGACCAGAATGGGGGCTGACATCTAATTACTATTATTTTTCTTTCATTTTTGAACTCTATGGGTGCTTGACTGGCTAACAGTAAGATTATTTAGAATATGATCTGCGCCTCTCTCTCATTCATACTTGTGAAGTTTTTGGATTATAAACCAATAGCAGAGCTACATCATTAACCAGTTAATACTCAGTACATCTAGCAGTTTTTCATCAACACTGTAATGCCAGTTTGATTTTATATTTAATATTACTGAAACTTCTCTGAGACCCAATTTTCTAGGATTTGAATAAAGTTGGCTGGGCCAGTTCATCATCCTTTCTTTCTTCAAGTTTTTCATCTATTTCTTCCTTTGTCAAATACACACCGAGATCCCAACTCCCTAAGGACTACTAAGTATCTTCAGGTTTTCAACTGGATGATCCTTTCCCTGTGAAGCCTAGGAATCTGGGAATTGGTCTGATTACGGTTAACCAGTCTCGTCATGAACTAAGGAATCTGAGTTCATTGAGACATCATGTTTCAAGTGATCTCCATCATATTAAGGAATTATACCTGTCATCTCTCCTCTATCTTTCTGACGCAGGAGAGGATAAGGAATATCATTGGGTGGGAAAAAAAAATCAAACAAAAATAGGCTTTCAGATTCAAGTTACTATACATTTTGTATACAAATTTAGATAAATCATCCTGATTGGGTTTGTGTCAGGTTCTGCCAAAATATTAAATAAGTGCCTGGAATTCTGAGCTCAAATCATGAATTCATGGCATTGCTTACTAGCTCCAGGATTTTTAAGAAATTACCTAACCTCTCAGTATCTTCATCCATAAAATAATACCTACCTCATATTGTTATCAGGTATATTGAACTAAATATATGTAAAACACAAAATATGATAGCTAATACATTATGTTAGAAAACTAAGCAGTTGTTGTTATTAATAAATTCACAAAGAAAGCCTCTCTCATTTCTTTGATTCATTCTTGGTAGTCTAGCTAATGCTATAACACACGAAAAGACAATGAAAAATTTAAATATCATAAAGGAGATAAGATTGCCAATTTTGTACATAACATATATCTAAAAGTCTAAGAGAGATTCTATTTAAAATGTTTCAAAACATGTAAGATAATTTAATAAGCATCTAGATTCATATTGTATATATGTATGGAAGATATATCATAATAAATATATTCATGTTATGTATACATAGCATATATGGAATCACTTGCATACTAAATTATCCTGTATATTTATCTGGAATCCATGTACATACACATATATGGAATCCAGCTGCATACTAAATTTTCTTATATATTTATATATACACCTTACACCCAACAAAAACCAGTTCAAAATATAATAGAGTATAAATCATTCACGATGGCAAAATATGTGAGAATCTGTATGTTTTTGCCCAAGACTTTGATATGACTCATAGCAAAAGACCAACAAACATGATTAGAGGATATAGTTTCTTTAATGGCAAAAGATAAGATATTTATTTGGAGCTTTCTGCACAAAGCAGGAGACAACACAGGTTGTCCCCACTTGAAGCCACAGGCTACACACGTCTCCTAACATTCCCCATGAGATGTCCAGGCCAGTGATACCACCTGCACTGAGTGAGGATCCTCCCAGGTCTGAAAAAGCTTGCTTTCGCTGAGACAGCTTTACGTATTCCCTCCCCAGCCGTGGTCTATTCTGGATTCCTACCCATGAGATACAAGTAACTACTGCAGACCAAGCCCAGAAGATTCTTCAACGTCCCCTGTGAGACTGAGTGAAGAACATGTCACAATCTCAGGCCTGCCTGAGGTTTATACCTGTACTCCACCTCCCAACCAAGATTGAGTTTTCTCGTAGTGTCAGCCCAAGTAGTTCAACCGTTAAAAAATCTTTCTAAAATATTTTTATAGTATAGGTCAGAAAACAAAAGAAACACCAGTCACTATTATTAGGCAACTACTTGGGTTAGTCAAGGAAATTAGAACGGTACCATTATCACTGTTATCAACGAAACAAATTGAGCTATTACTTTTTTTTTTAACCAATTGATTATTTACTTCTCCCTCTTTTTTGGTAAGAAACTGTATACCAGTAAATTGATTCACCTTGGTGAACATGTTGATTCTAAAGGCTAGTTTATGTTAGTTTTTCCTTTGGGGCATCATCATGGACATATGACCCTTGACAGACAAAACTGGTTCCAGATAACCGTAATCATTTTTAATGATCGAACTGTCCATACTTAGTCACTGGCAGCCCCCTCGACAGACAGACCTATTTATTTTTTGAAGTCTACTCTCAAGTACATTAGATGGCATTCTTTTTGACAAAAAGATGCTTCAGTGTGATCTTTTGCTCTACTTTCTTCAAATAAGAAATTATGTACTTTCTGAAAATTTCTGGATTTCTTTGGAATATAGCTTTTGACACCAAAAACATTGAGGTTTTTTGGCTGATCATTTGGTAAAAAAGTGAGACACACACAACAAGCGGAAAAGCTCCCTTTGTATCAAAAGGCATGACATCATTTATATTTATTATCTTTTATGCCTTTGGCTTACTGAGCTTCTTTTACCTTATTCTAGATGAGTGTTTATTACTCCGATAGTCATCCCTTTTCTACCAACATGTCAATACTTGTCATAGCTAACACTGTATTCACATTTCCCTGATGAATACTGATGTAGAGAACCATTATATAGGCTTATTGGCTATTGGAATATCCTTTTTCATGAAAGTTTGGGTTATCTAGTAATATTTTTTCCACATCTCTACAATGTCTTAAAAATACGATCCAAAAATATAATTTATCATTTTTTGCCTACTGCATTGGAATCATTGGCCTGCTGTGATCTACTTCAGGCTACTTGGAAATGAAAGTCCCCAATACATATTTCAAAGTGATTCACTTCACATTAATACCTCACCTAAAACTTCCCAACACAATTACAATAAAATCCAGACTAAAACGGCGGACAGCTGGCTTCTCTGATCCCATTGTTGACTGACCTGTCCTTCATTCTCTGCTCTTCTGACACAGTGACCCTCCTTCTGCCTCTTGAGTGTGTGTAATTCACTTCTGCTTCAAGGCCTGAGCATTGGCTGTCCACCTCTATCTGGGTCCCTCTTCACTCGCATGGTTATAAATCTGACTCTTCTCACTGTTCAGGTCTCTTCGAACATCAATTCCTCTGACAGGCATTTCCTGAGCTTCCTAGCTAACATAGCTACACGTAAGCTCATCTTTCCCCATTGCCCTGTTTTATTTCTTGCATAGGAATTGTCTCTTTCTGAGATGTTATTTATTTGTTGAAGGGGTTGTCTGTCTTCCCAGCAAAATGAAAGCTCCTTGAGACTCAAGACCTTTTGCGTCATTCTTCACTATTTTATAATACCTGGCACATATTCAGTACTCAATAGACCTTTGTTAAATGTTAAATAAAAGATCAAAACATTAAAAATAACTGGAGAAGATAAAATATAGGAAAATATTATTAAAATCTTTTTTAATAATAGGGATAGTGAAGGCTTTTCTTAGGCTAACACTGAGCAGAGAAGCATAATGGACAGATTTGTTTATACACAAAATTGTAAAACTTCTGTCTAGTAAAATTCTCCACTATAAAAGTTAAAAGAAGAAAATATTTACGGCACATATAATTAACATTGGTAAATACTCAGTTCAGATTAACCCAACCACATGTTTCAAATCTATTTAGAGACGAGTCATCTTCCCAATTCAATTTTGCCCAGACTTCCTTTAAAATAAGTATAACAGTAATCATCATAGGAAATGATGCAATACTAAAACCAGACAGCGCAATGGGGACAAGGCAGAGTTATGAATAGGCAATTCACACATGCAAATGGACAGTAGAAGGTATGAAAACATGGTCAAATTTATTAATAATCCTAAAATACATATTGACACAATGAAACGCAATTTGCTGTCTATAAAATTAGTAAAAAAAAATTTAATTAGTAACATGTGAAGCTGTCATTTGTGTGGGGAAAATAGATTCTCTAATACATAACTGGTGGACATGTGAACTCTAACGACATTTTTGGAAGCCCAATTGCCAATGTCTATCCAAAGTTAAATGTACAGACCCTTTGACTCTGCAATGCCATTTCTAAGAATGCGTCATATCAATATGTCAAAGTACACGTGCAAAGATGTCCACACAAATTATTGCAGCATTGTTTATAATAATAATATGGTATCAAGCTAAATGTTCAAAAATAGGAAATGGGAGAAATAATGTACGGTACACCCATGATGGAATTCTGTGTGACCATTGAAAGGAAAGAAGT
The DNA here is from genome assembly GCF_021613505.1 of Equus quagga. NCBI lineage: Eukaryota > Metazoa > Chordata > Mammalia > Perissodactyla > Equidae > Equus > Equus quagga. Next base: position 86,118,938 of record NC_060277.1, on the reverse strand, counting down.
AAGTCTAAATGTACTAGCTTACAATGATGTTTATTATATATTAAGAGAAAAAAACAGGTTGAAGATCAATACGTACCACAAGTCCCTTGTTAGGAAGGACATTCTAATCTGCAGATACTCATGACTAATGACTCATGACTAATTATGGCTAAAATAGCAAGGGCATCTTATGATCCTACATAACAAGAAGTCTAGTGGAATTATCACAAGATTATTTCAACAGTCAATAATGTCATAGCATTGGGTCAATACTCCATGATTCCCTTAGCCTTTCTCTCATGGTCACAAAATGATTGCAGCTGCTCCAAATACAGATCTCCACACCAGCTTCCCAAGCTGAAGAGAGAAGGGGAATAAGCTCTCTTTTCAAGAATCTGTGTCTTTTTATCCAGCAAGATAATCTCTCATAGAAATCCCCCATAAGATTTGCCCTTACTTCTCATAGTCCAGAACTGTGGCACATGGCCACACCTCACTGCACAGAAGACTGCAAAACTTTCAAAGAAAGGAGAATGGATTCGATGGCCCACTTACAGGTATTGTGATCTATCCCCAGGGTTGGAGGAAGAGCCTACTGCCCTGAAATCGAGATCTCTACCCTCAAAAGCACTGGCTGTAAAAGAAAAGATCGATAATTTAGACCTCATTAAAATGAAAAATTTCTGCTCATCAAAAGGCATCATTAATCTTTCTATTGTTTCCCTCGTCTGAGGGGTTATGGTGTCCGAAAAGATTCTTTTGAAGCTGATGTCAAAGAGTGTACTGCCTATGTTCTCTTCTAGAAGACTTATTGTTTCAGGTCTAATCTTTAGGTCTTTGATCCATTTTGAGTTTATTTTAGTGAATGGTGAAAAAGAATCATTGATTTTCATTCGTTTACATGTGGCTGTCCAGTTTTCCCAGCACCATTTGTTGAAGAGACTTTCTTTTCTCCATTGTAGGCCCTCAGCTCCTTTGTGGAAGATTAGCTGTCCATAGATGTGTGGTTTTATTTCTGGGCTTTCAATTCTGTTCCATTGATCTTGCACCTGTTTTTGTACCAGTACCTGCTGTTTTGATTACTGTGGCATTGTAGTATGTTTTGAAGTCAGGGATTGTGATGCCTCCAGCTTTGTTCTTCTTTCTCAGGATTGCTTTAGCAATTCGGGGTCTTTTGTTGCCCCATATGAATTTTAGGATTCTTTGTTCAATTTCTGTAAAGAATGCCATTAGGATTCTGATTGGGATAGCGTTGAATCTGTAGATTGCTTTAGGTAGTATATAGAAAGAATAAACAAATGGGACTTCATCAGACTAAAGAGCTTCTTCAAGGCAAGGGAAAACAGGATTGAAACAAAAAATGGCCCACTAATTGGGAAAAAAATATTTACAATTTATTTATCCAACAAAGGGTTAATCTCCTATATAAAGAACTCACACAGCTCAACAACAAAAAATCAAACAACCCAATCACAAAATGGGCAGGGGACATGAACAGACATTTCTCCAAAGAAGATATATGGATGGCCAATAGACACATGAAAAGATGCTCATCATCACTAATCATCAGGGAAATGCAAATCAAACCTACACTAAGATATCACCTTACACCTGTTAGAATGGCAAAAATATCCAAAACCAAGAGTGACAAATGTTAGAGAGGCTGTGGAGAAAAAGGAACCCTCATACACTGCTGGTGGGAATGCAAACTAGTGCAGCCACTATGGAAAACAGTATGGAGATTTCTCAAAAAGTTAAAAATAGAAATACCTTATGACCCAGCCTTCTCACTACTGGGTATCTATCCTAAGAACCTGAAATCAGCAATTCCAAAAGTCCCATGCACCCCTGTGTTAATCCCAGCATTATTCACAATAGCCAAGTCAGGGAACCAACCTAAGTGCCCAGCAACTGATGATTGGATAAAGAAGATATGGTATATATACACAATGGAATACTACTCAGCCATAAAAAAAGACAAAGTTGTCCCATTCACAACAACATGGATGGACCTTGAGGGTATTATGTTGAGTGAAATAAGCCAGACAGAGAAAGACGAACCCTGTATGACTCCACTCATAGGTGGTAGTTAACATGTAGACAAAGAGAACTGATCGGTGGTTACCAGGGGAAAGAGCGGGTGGAGGGAGGGCACTAGGGGTGAAGTGGTGTACCTACAACTCGACTAATAATGATGTACAACCGTAATTTCACAAGGATGTTAACTATCATAATCTTAATAAAAAAAAATGAATCCAATAATTTAACCTGCCCAAATGGAGAAGAAAGATAAGTAGCAATATAATCAACTCTTTTTTCTGTTGATAAAAAAAAAAAGGCATCATCAAGAGTATAAAAAAGGACTGGGAGAAAATATTTATAATACATATATCTGATAAAAGACTTGGATCCAGAAGATATAAAGAGTTCCTACAAATTAAAAAGAAAAAGACAATTAACTCAATTAAAAATGGACAAAAGACCTTGACATCTCAGAAATGAGACTATCCAAATGGTCAATAAGCTTATGTGAAAAGTTCTCAACATTATTATCCATGAAGAAAATTCATATACAAATAAAAACCACAATAAAATCCACTGTATATCCACCAGAATGGCTAAAATTGCAAAGACTGATAATGCCAAATGCTGGAAAAGATGTAGAGCAAGGAGAACTCATATACTACTGATGGGAACGTAAATTGGTTCTGCCACTTTAGAAAATTCTTTGGTGATATCTACTAGCTAAACTTACAAATACTCTATGACCCAGTAATTTTACTCCTGGGAGTATAACCACAGAAATAAGTACATACACCCACCAAAATACATCAAGGAGTGTTCTCAGCAGTTTCATCCATGATATCTCAAAACTGAAAGCATCCTAGGTGTTCATCAATAAGAAAATGGATAAATTGTGGTATATGCATGCAATAACTAACGTGGGACATGCATGCAAAAACCGCACAGCAATGAAAAAGAATAAACTACTGAATCATGCAAGAAGAGACCAAAAGATTATAGACAGTATTATTTAATGTACCTGAAGTTTCAGAAACAGTGAAACTATGGTTATAGAGATCAAGATAGTGGATTTTGATTGGGGAAAGGGCATGATGAGGGCTTCTGGGGTGATGAACATAATCTGTATTTTGAGCTGGGAGGTGGTGTGTGACAACTGCATACCTATGTAAACGTTCATTGAACTTAAGATTTGTTAATCTTATAATATGCAAGTTATACCTCAATAACAAAAAATAAAACAAACCAAAATATCTCGAACCAACAAAACGAGACCTCTTCCTTCTGTCTTAAAAATTAGAGTTCTTGAGGCTGGCTCCGTGGCGTAGTGGTTAAGTTGACACACTCCGCTTTGGCAACTCGGGGTTTGCCAGTTTGGATTCTGGGTGCGGATCTATACATGGCTCATCAAGCCATGCTGTAGCAGCATCCCACATGCAAAACAGAGGAAGATTGGCAGTGGATATTAGCTCAGGGCCAATCTTTCTCACCAAAAAAACAAAAACACAAACAAAAACCTTGGAGTTCTTGGAGCTGGAATGTAGAAGTTTGACGTTCATGGCTGTTGGGTTGTCAAAGGACATTGTCTGCCACAATTCCATTTGTATATATACACAATCAGACACACACACCCCCATACATTAGGTGTATGTGTTTATATAAGCATAGGAATTTTTGAAAGAATATATATTCAATTGATAGCAGCCATTATATTTAAAGATAGAATTGGATAAGATTTAAATTTTTTTTGTTTATGACATCTGATTACTACAATAAATGAGGAAAATCATAACATTGGAACAAATCTTGATCGTCTCTAGCCAAATGACATTAGGGGTTAAGGGTTTGTCTTCTATACTGAATAAACAGATGAGAGACACCCAGCCCCCAGAACTTTTTCAGGTGGTGGTCGTAAAAGTTATGGAGGGCTGCAAAGCATTCTCTGAGCTCATTTCATCAAGATGGAAAAATTTACTAGGAAAATTAACAAGCCTGCAAATAATTGAGAGCTGTCTACAGTATGTTCTCCTGAAATGACATTTTCTCTCATATGAAGGAAAGCAACCTGAGAGGTCATCTCATTTAAGGCTCTTGCCAGTGTACCAATCTTTTCCATAATTCTTACTTTTAAAGTGTCTCAACAGTTGTGTGACGAGTGGAAAATACACCTTTACTACCAAGTATGGGAGGTGTGTATATGGTCAACTGGGGTTCACAGGTTCGGATCCCAGGCACAGACCTAGCACCCCTCATGAAGCCGCACTGTGGTGGCATCCCACATAAAATAGAGGAAAACTGGCACAGGCGTTAGCTCAGAGACAATCATCCTCAGGCAAAAAGAGTAAGATTGGCAACAGATGTCAGTTCAGGGCCAATCTTCCTCACACAAAAAAAAGGCTTATCAAGAAAAAGTTCTTAACTTCTCAGAACATGAGAACAAGATATGTTCTGATGTGGCTTTCTGTAGGCCCCTTTCTGAGTCCCTGAAGACAGCTGAACTTAGAATAGTGGAAGTATGTTTTCTAATTTTACCCAGTGGATTTTATATCATTATTTATTGTTCCCCCTGATCTTTCTCCCACCAGCTATTTTCTCCAGCCACTCAACACACACACTTCACTCACCTTTTCTTCCCTGGCTTTTGAATTTCCAAAGCCCAGACAATGAGGGACGTGGAAAGGACTCCTGCACATCGCAGTAGATGTTACAGAGCAGCTGAGGAGTAGAGCCATGCTTCTTTGTGCCCCAAAATAGGCAGAGCCCTCAGAATGGGGAGGAGAAAAGTAGGCAGACCCTGGTCACTCCCAGAGTTACAGGAGCTCTGTGCTGGGCTTCTTGGGCCAAACCCAGTGTGAGCGAAAAAGGAAAACTTCAGGTAAATTCGTTGTATTAGAGAGCAGAGGGTCCTTATGTCTCACTTCTTGTGCATGTTTCTAGGCAGCAGCAAACCCCTAGAGAAGGTGTGGTGTGTAGGCTGACAGGGTTTTAGATAGCCTCCAAGAGTTTCTCAAGGTCTAGTGTGATTTAGATTCAAGAGAAAAATTCCCCTGAAAGGCACCCAGAAGTCGTAGAGAGAGAACCAGAGCAGGAGGGCCCTAACGGACAGGATGGGGCTACCCCGTGCAGACGAACAGTGGAGGGGCAGGGGCGTCTCCAAGGAAACTAGCACAGGCAGTTGCCATCACCACAGCAATGACGGCCAAGGGGCCCTGCATACCCCTTCCAGAACTCATACCACCTCTGTGGAAGGCAGGAGATCGGGGACTGAATTCCTGCATTGATTGAGACTGATTTTCCGCCACTTGATTAGAATTTGGGCTCAAAATAGAAACTGCATTACACGAAAAATTACAAGTTGCATCTTTTCTCAAAAGTTTCATCTCTGCCCCAAAACCATGCAGAAAGCATGACTTTCTCTCCTTTTATTGTTACAGAATGGGTTAAAGTTCAACCATATTTCTCTGAAATAGGGATTTTTGTTCTAAAAATTCTAAGTGTTAGCGAGACTGATTCCTTAGAAAGTCTTTATTATTTCTTAGAACCTCCCATTCAATACTCCCCAAAGGTCCTCGTGGGTGGCTGGTTCAGAAGGAACAGAACGAGAACCATACATGGAGAACAAGCTGAAATCACCTCTCAGCTAGTCTCCTAGAGCAAAAAAGGAAAACAAATATGGGAAAAGAAAATGCAAGGATAAATACATTTTTTCACACACATCCCTTTCAGACTGCAGGAAAATTTGCTTTCTTGAAGCGTTAGAGAAGCCAACAAGGGCGGGCGTGCCGTGATGATGGGTATCTCGTGCTGAGTTTAGAATCAATCAAGCATTTCACTGTGGCCTGAGGAGTCCATCTGCAGACATCAGATTAACTGGGAACAGATCATCACAGCAGAGTTGGGCAGACAGCTGACCCAGGCAACAATGTTCTGCCTTCCAAAGCACCTACTGTGTGCTGAAGCTGTGCCACAAACCTGAGGGGGGCCTGAGAGCACAGAATTGAATGGCGCTCTTTTTCTGGAATCCACCTCACTTCCTCCTCATTCTTCCTTCTTCTTCTCCTTCCCCTCCTCTCCGACTTCTTTTAGTTGTTCTCACTTCAAAGACCCAATGGCTCAGGTTGAGAAGCCCTTCAATGTTCTTGATGGAAAATGTCTCCTCTTCCACCCATCCTTCTTTCTAGCCTTTCTTTACCCCTTCTCCACGTGCACTGCCTCATTGAGAAGCATGGCTTCTGTGGGCTTAGCTGCTTTTTTTCTCTTTTGCATTTCAGATGCCTTCTTACAACTTCTTATCTGGCCCTTACTGCTCTGGGCTCCCAATGGACTTTCTCTTCATCCTAATTCTACTCTTGGTTTTTACTTAATTGCATCTCCATTGCACAAAATTGTGTTCTAAAAAAATATACCCAGGATTTGTTTTAATCAGGTATGGTAAGACATGCAGACATGGAAATGACTGTCACGAAGGAAGAAGTTTATACTCACAGATTCCTAGAAACAGGAGGCACAGCACCCCATGCAGCGACATGGGGAAGAAGCCAAGTCAGTGTCCAGGAGACAGAGGGAGAGAGGGAAGAATACAGCTCAAAGCTGTTACTAAGGTTCATGGGAAAGTATGGGCAAGGCAGGGTAGGTGTGCCGAGTCAGTTTAGGATTAGACAGTTTGAATGATTTCAGCAGGCTCTGGGCTGTAGGGGTGGTCCCTAGTTGTCTGGTACCTTGCCCTGGGGTGATCTGGGGCAAGAGGCATATTGGCTGGGTGTGTGAGAGTTTGATGAAGGAGATGGTTGGGGACGCAGGATCTGGCTTGTTTGCTTTGTATATCAAAGGTATACTCACAGGGGAGTCATTTGGTACCCCTAGAAATTAGCTAGCCCTGGGAGAAGCAGTCTCTCTGGGATCAAGACTCCACATGCCAGGGCATCAAGAACACAGAAAACAAGAAAATATAGTCAATACAAGTTGGATTGATAATAATCATTGTTTCATGATACATTATCACCATTGGTCCATGCATGGCCCTTTGAACTGTATGTATTTATCTCTAAAATAAAGAACAACCGTGAATTAACCACACAACCTAAAACCAAGGACATTATCAATAACTTACATTTACTTATGAGCTTCTGTCCTAATCTTATGGAGTCCGATAATTCTTTCTGCAGTTTGTTAACGGGCCTCGCCACCTCACACAGAGAAGAATGAATATCCCGTTTTGAATGACTGCCAATGGCCACTTACATTCCCTGTCCTCTCCTCTACCTCATCAGCTTGAATTTCAAGCTCTTTGAATGTTTTCCAACCCGTAGCTTAAACACTGGCACACAGAAGAACGTTTCACTTGGCTTTGCATGAAAAATTAATGAATTCATGGAGATAGACGCTGAATTTTTTTTTTTTTAATATTACTTTGTGCCTACATAAGCCAATACCTCTGGTAATGGCAAAATATTCTTCACAGATCTTGCGCAAATATCTAACACCAAGAATTTAGGGAGGAAAGGGACCTGGCAAAAGGCTTTCCAAGTCAGGCCTGAGGCTACGGTGACACCAGCAAGAGTCTTCTTACTGTCTAGATTTTCAACAGCTCCACTATTCATTTTGAATGAGGACCACAAGGCATTGTCAAACAGCAGCCAGTAGATACAAAGAGACAGGGCTTTTCATAGCTTTCGAGAACATTAATTATGATGTATTTTGCGAGGGAAATTTGAGAGATGTTGTGTTTAGAGAAGCTAGTGGGACTGTTATTGAAAAATCGGCGGAAATCAGACGTCTACAAGAAAGGAGCCTGGAAAAGCCAGCGGTACACAGTCACAGGCAACAGGTATTCTGGGGAGGGGGTGTGTTGGGATAACGCTCAGGGACTTCAGGCTGACTTTCCAGTTCTTCATTGCCAACTAGAAGGTCTTAGATATTTCTCTTTCCAGGAGTTTAGAAACATGACAAGGAGAGAACGACTGTATACACTGATGGCTGGCTCAGTTCTGCCTCATTCAGCCCTTTTATTTGCTGCCCTTTCTGGAATTCTGTGCAAAAACATCCACACAGACTCTTGAGCTATTGTTACAAACAGAGAAAAGTGTAAGACCAAGGTTTCAGGTCTTCATCAAAACATCCTTTTTTCTGCTTTATATCCTATGGGAACTTTGGAATTTAGCTTTGTTATATCTTAGCCAATGCCTCATAATCAAAAGGTTTTTAGAAATTTCCTCAGGTCTCAAGTTCAAACCAAATAGTGGGTCTGGTTATATTTTGTGCAGATAAAGTGTAGATCATTTTCTGTAAGATTTTAGACTTCCTGAATGAACTGTCCTGGGAAAAGAGTGTTGGGTGTTTGGGGCTCCCACAGTCTGGGGACTTTGGTTGGATCCCAACATATTTAGGGGACCCCATTTAAAAATATTTACCCATCCACATGAAATGAAAAGGTGCTTGTCCTACAAATGGCCCCTGAAATAACTTTGGAAGTCCAACCCCTGCCACTGAACAGTCGCTATTACCCTTGGACACTGGTAAGAAGGACTTATAATTCTGGAATAATTTTCCTTTGAATTTATGACTTTTCAACTTCAGTTCACACATCAGCCTTCTCGTCTCCTCTCCCATGTTAAATTGGTCCATAAAACTCCACACACCATAAAATGAGATCTGGGTGGAGATGTGGCAAAGCATTCCCCAAGGTCAACGTGATGATGGACTCCCCACTCCACCCTACCCCCCGGCCCCACCCTGGAAGAAAAGGGAAACAAAGGCGTGCTGCTCTGCAGACTGGACTTCTGACAGCCCCCAAACAGCTGCATGTCTTTTCTTAGCTGGCACAGCAGCAGCCTTTATAAAGGAAGACCCTCTTTTTTTCTCTGCATGTCCCTTATCTGCTTAGTGGTCCACACAGAGGATCAAGAAAATGCCACGGCCTCCCTCGGTTCTAGAGAGCTGACACCAAGGACTTCCTGTGGCTAGGCTCCAGCCGCATGCGGAACAGCCCAGCCTGGAGCAGCCAGCCCTGATGGTGTCTGAAATATTTGGCTCCCGGCTCAAGCTGTGGGCTGGCTGTCTGGTTTGTTTGAACACAAACTAGCCTGGGAGTCTTTGTGTAGAATCTCCTTGAAGTTTTTTCCGTGACATCTGCCAATTAAATGTATGAATTACTCTGTTTACTCCTCTGTGACAGGGCAGGTATTTTATTCAGAAGCAAAGGATTTCTCCTCATCCTTGCTTTTTCTTCTAACCTTTGATTAGCTCCTATTATGTGCCAGAAACTGGGCAAGATGCTCTTACATTTGTGATTTCATTTTACTCCTCTTTAAAGATCTGGTAAAATGGGCTTAGGGTTCCCATTTTACAGATGAGGAAACTGAGATACAGAGACAGGAAATGATTGGTCTAGGGCCACATGAACTAATCAGGGCAGAGTCGGAACTAGAACCGAAGTCTCCTCATTTGAAAGGTTGCATTTTTCTTAATTTTCTCCACTCCACTTTCCGTGATGAATGTTTGACTGTTTTGAGCTGGTATTTGAGCCTTCATTCATTCATTCATTCGTTCGTTCATCCACTGAACAACAGAGTCTACCATTGAGCATCTACTATATAGAAGGTACTAGGTCTAAAGACTAAGCACAGGAGTCTACAAACGTTTTCTGTAAAGAGCCAGATCATAAATATTTCAGGCTTTGAGAGCCATACGGTCTCTGTTGCAACTACTCAGCTCCACCACTGTAGCATGAAAGCAGCCATTGACAAGAGGTAGATGAATGGACGTGGCTATATTCCAATAAAACCTTATTTACAAAAACAGGCAGCGGCTCAGATTTGACACTTTAGCTTCGTTTTCTATAGACTACCATGCAGTGCACAGCCTGCACACCCATACATGTCATCCCTAGTGAGGCACCACATAATTGTGTGTTGACTCTGAATTCCGAGCCTGTAATGAGAATGAGGACCCCTGTGCTTGGAATATCCCCTGCCCTCTCAAAATAACCCCGAGAGGCCCAGCTGAATGGTCATTGCCTTCCATGATGAAATGCCATCTCTGTCCAGCAGCACTTCTCTTGTACCGCTCATAGGCATATTTCTAGTACTAATGAAACCCTGTGTGGCTTGGGTAGGCAAAGTGTTAAATAAGAGAAAGTAACAAGAAGGCTGGGCCTCAGAGAACATGGAAGAGTCTGGGCTTGGGCATGGCCATCCACACACTTGATCACGTTGCAAAACTGGAATAATAACAGCAGCTACCATGGATCAATGTTTGTATGCTGAGGGTGCCAATTGCTGCGTTATCTCACTTGATCCTCACAATATCCAGTTAATAAGGATTGCCATTTCCACTTTCCAGATGGGGAGATCTAGACTCAGAGAGTTAGGTCACAAGGTCACACAACCAGGAAGTAGCCAACTCAAGATCTGAGTGACAGTCCACATGTTTCCAAAATCCCTCATCATCAAAGTGGACTGCTTTTGAAAAAAGAAAATAAAAGAAAGAACAATCAGCTTTTACTACTGTCATTGTTGTTGCCCCCATGGAATCATGGCAGCAAGATGAACCATGGGGACCATTTGACACGAAAAAGGCACTTTTGTGGGGACAACAACCACACAGTATGTTCCTATTAACTGTGGTCAGATTCCTGAGGCATAAAAAGGTGTTCTTTGAGTGTGTGCCCACAGTGCCCTCTACTGTCCAGGAGGAATACCGCAGTGACCCTGCTCTTAGTCCCCTTCAAGAAGATGGAAGATCCTCACTACTATTTGTTGAAGACCGGAATTTGAGTCATGGTGTGAGATTTTATTGGAATTCATTTTTTTCTTGCTCCTAGTAATTCTATGCTGGATATTGATAGATATTTATTGGGGATGGGGGATGGGGAAGAGGAGAGACAAGCTGCCATCCACATGGGGCACTTTGAGGTGAGAGGAAAGATTCCTCTCTACAATTTGGTTGCCTCTTGCCTGAACAAGAGTACACGTCTCTCCTTTCCTAGAGTGGCCTATGGTCGACTGAATGGTGATGACATCTGGACCAGGAAGAAGTCAAGGAGGCTCCCAATGATCCCTGGGGGCATTTACAGTTCCAAGTCAGGTAAAGGTTATTTCATCATTGATAACAAGTTTGCATGGACTTAAGCAAACAATGCCCTGACTTAATGCGTGCAGGAAAAGGGGACAATGTCAAGACAAACGTATACAAACCAACTGGTTGCTAAAGGAGCTAGGATGGGGGAATTAAAAAAAATAGAAATTAAATAAATAAAATATCACAGTGGTGCTGTGGCCTGGGGATGGAACTGGAAACTTCGTGTGGTGAGTTCTAGTGGGATGTGGGTTGCGCCAAAATATATTTGTCTCCAAGAAATACATTTTTCAAAATGCTAAGCTTTAATTTTTTTCTTTTAAAGTAAACAGCCAGGAAAATGCCAGGCTTGATCCTTTCTTGAATGGGGCCCTGGATACGTCTTATGGAAGTCCTTGCGAGGGGAAAACCCTTGTGAGCTTGACCCAAGCTAACTGCGGCACTGTAGGTCCATTCAGTTCTACTCTAGCCCATCCACTTTGAATCCCTGCCCTCGCAGCATCCCGGGCTACGTCCAAACCTCCTCTTTCCACGCTGCATATGATGTGCTTCCTTTTTTCCAAGGAGCAGCCATATTGGAAGAAAGACAGGGCTCCAAAAAACAATTTTTGCTGGTCCACTAGTCAAATCTCTGAGCCCACAGAGATGTTTCTCTGCCTACCGCATTTTCCTTGGCTCTTCCGGGCTCCATCCCTCTAAGCAAACATTCCCTCTGGATTTAGACTCCTTCTAACACTGACTATAATGTAATGGAAAGAAGCATGGAAGACTGTATTTTAGTGGTTTTGCTCTTAACTTCTTCAGTGTTTAACACCCCAGACTTTCAGTTTTCTCATCTTTATTCAATCTTAGCCATCATAAGGTGAAAATGGAGAATCAAATGGGTTAATGTACATGAAAGTATGTTAATAAATGTAAGAGTCAAACACATATTTATTGAGTCCCTGATATGTGCTCGGCATTGAGATAATGTTGCTAAGACACAGATTTTGATCTTGAAGAGTTTGTAATCTAGTCAAAGAGGTAAATAGAAAAGTAGGTAGTTTTAATGTAATGTGCAAGATTGGGTTGTGTTTATTTGTTTGTTATGCTTTTTTTCTTCTTGGCCATAGCAAACCAACCTATAACCTATTCCAAATCCTATACCCACTGCCACTAATTCTTCTTCCCTCTTTGGGCCTCAGATTTCTAATGTTCCAAATAAATGGGTGACTAGATAATTTGCTGACCAAACCGAGGAGATTCTGAAAGTGAGAGAGGTGCTATTAATAATTATGCCAGAGCAGCTGGTGTAAATGGGAGCTACCCCAGGCAATCAGCGACTATGGTCACACTACAAATGAGTGGGGACAGGCATTCGGGGGTATCCAAGGCCTGTTCAAGTTCTTACAATTTATGGCCTCACATTTATTTTTGCAAGTCTTTCTCCTAGTCCTAGTTAGCAAGTTTCCTCTTTGGCTGTCCTCGAGGGCGTGGCTGCTGGTCAGTAGTATGCAGTGAGCTGAACCCTGGCAATCCCTGGCAATCCTGGTTGCTGCCCTCACAGGTCAAATCCTTTGTGAGTCAAACTGTACTGTGTTCTTTGTGGTCACGTCACCTGTTGGAGCTTAGCTGCCTAGTGGGCCTGGGAAACTAAACGAAAATAAACTTTAAACACAAGCAGCAGAGGTCATGTTAGTGGGAGATGCTGAGCTCCTGAATTGTCTCTTCCCCCATCTCAGATGCTTTTTATATTAACCTCTGCTCCCAGAGCAATAAGCCCTGTGCTCACATGGATGGGCGAGTTTCCAGACAACATATACGTTTAATCATACCCACCCACTGTGAGCTTTGGCAAGCTTAAGATCAATACAAGGAAAGGATTAGTGAGCTGATTCTGTATATCTCTCTGCCTCCACCCTCCTTCCTCCCCACAATTTGATCCCCTTTCCACTTCCTCTCTCAACATTTCTATGGGCTTCAGATGAAATCTTAAAATAAAAGTTTCTCAGTCCTTCTTTTCCTATGCCGTCCAACAAAAGTACCCACAGTGGTAGGGAAACTGAGCCACAGATGAAACACAGAGGCGTTCTTGATTATCTTTTACACACAAGCGCGTACAATTTGTTGTACTACAAGCGCTACATGATTTGAGATTAGTGGTGGAGTCTTTCATATATTCAGGTTGTATGCTGCATATGTTCCCAGAATTAGACACTTTAACATAATCTTAAAACCAAGGTGATCTGGCTTGGCTAACCAAGACTCTTCCCAAACATATACACAGGATCCACAAGAGTATCTTTTGTCATAGAGAGATGTAGGCCCTTGGGATTTGCATGGCCCTGGAGTTTTCTTTTCTGGCACTCTTTCGAGGGTCATTACCTCTACGGAAAGCACTGAGGATGGCAGGAACAAACAGATCCTGGAGGAGAAGTCTCATCATCTAGGCAGGCATCACAGGACCTTGTCCTAATTGCTTTCATCATCGTCATAAATTGAGCCCTTTTGGTGGCTCAGTTTGGGGAGAAGAATTTGTGCAGAAGGACCCAGGTTGGGTATTCAGAGAGGTGACTGTGGAGTGGAAGGTTGAGCGAAAATGCAATTGATGAATTTACCCAACTCTTCCTAAACCTGAAGGAACTTAGAAAAGATCCACTGAGAGGAGAGCTACAACCCCAAGCACAAGGGCATACAGGGCTTTTTCCTTCTACTTCTGCACAACTGGCCTATGCTGTGCATCCTCCACCAGGACCTGGGGCAACCTTGCTAAACCCCAGTCTCAGGTGGCCACCTGCAAGCATGAGTATATTGCCTTAGAAATCACAAATCCTGGTTCAAACGGGGTTGCTACTGTAATCATATTCTCCACCTACTACTTCCTCAGGGAGCTGGGGTGATGAACACATGGTGATGGTGCAGGGAGCAAAATGGAAGTAGCAGTTAGTATGATGTGGCCTGCTGGGGACAAGGGCTGAGACTCCTTAGCTAATTCTTGCTGTTTTGTTCTGGAGCAAATTTTACGCTTACCCATGCTCCATGCTCTGTACCCTCTCTGTTGGCTCTCCAGGAGCCTGGCTGTCTTAATTTAGTAAGTAGGTCTTAAGATTGTTAATCCAAGGGCCTCAGATCCATATGGCATATTTAAAAGGAAAGCATGTCCGTTATCTCAAATTCTTTTTGCTTTATATTTTAAAATGTTATCTTGAAGATCAAAAGTGAAAGCTCTCCTCTCATACTGAGCCCAGCTGTCCTGTGGGGTCAAGGACAACCCTGCTCAGCTGTGCACAGCAATTTGCCACTTCCCTGTCCCCACCCTGCTTTCTCTTCAAGTACAGACAGGATGCTGTTGACTCACCACAACTAGGCGAGATGATTCAAGGGTTTCAGTATAACTTAGTGTGTGTTAAGTGAGGCTCTATTATGGCCCAGACTCTGTTTGTAAGTTTAGGGATAGTGTTAAGGTCAAGAAAGGGTGTTGGGCTCACAAGATGAAGAAAACACACTTTCAAGAATACACTTAATATTTTTCTGAGGGACATTTAAATAAGTGACATGTAAATAATTGGAAATAGCATGTAGACACCATGTAACAAGGTAAATTTAAATAAGAGGCGTATGGAAGCATTAGCAGCTCCCAGAGGAAGGAGCTGTTAATTCTGCCTGGGGTATCAGAGAGGACTTGTCGGGTATGTTAAAACTCAGATAGTTTAAACCGAGCTTTGAATATTAATCCAAACATGCATTCCACTGCCATTTACTGAATGCCTGGTAAGTGACAGACAATGCGGATTTTGACAACAGTTCTTGCCACCAGGAACTCATGACCTACCTGGTGAGCCAGATAAATAAATGATTAGCATAGAATAAGAAAGATTTGTTTTGGATTGTTAATTATAATGATAGTCCCCACTTATTTTTTTAAGCATTACCATGTGCTAGGTATCATTCATTAACTAATTCTCAACTCATTATCTAATTATAAATCAAAATCACGCCATACACTAGTGTCCAATGTGAGTGGACATAAGAGGAAACTTGTCTAAGGTTGCCTCTTAATAGTGGAAGAACCAAAATTAGAACCTTTGAGTCCATGGCTGTTAGATTTCCAAGTCTATGCTCTTAAATATTAAGAAATAGTTGGGTGGAGGGAACAATGCAAAGTAAGGGAACAAAACATAGCAAAGACAGGGGGCTGGCCCTGTGGCATAGTGGTTAAGTTTGGCCTGCTCTTTTTCAGTGGCCCAGGTTCACAGGTTCAGATCCCAGGCATGGCCCTATGCCACTTATCAGCCATGCTGTGGGGGCGACCAACAGATAAAATAGACGAAGACTGGCATGGATGTTTGCTCAGGGCTAATCTTCCTCAAGCAAAAAAAAAAAAAGAGGAAGATTGGCAATAGGTGTTAGCTCAGGTTGAATCTTCCTCAGCAAAAAAAAAAAAAAAAAAAAGGAACAATGAGGAGAATGAAATTACACTACAGAGCAGGTAGGGCACTTCCTTGGTGGTTGAAACTCAGACTGCTCTGTGGGATTTTATGCAAAACTGGACAGATAGGTTAGGGTTTGATTTTTGAGAACCTTGGATGTCATACTAAGAAGTCTAGTTTTTATTCTATAAACCACGGGTACCCGCAATAGAGATTTTAGATAGGATGTGATGTGAGAAAATCTGACTTCATGGAAGTGTCTCTGCCTAGCTAACGGGATGAGGATGGGCTTCCTGGATCCCCTGTACATATTTTGAAGTATGCGATGAAAGTTAGGACT
This sequence comes from Equus quagga, assembly GCF_021613505.1. NCBI lineage: Eukaryota > Metazoa > Chordata > Mammalia > Perissodactyla > Equidae > Equus > Equus quagga. The sequence goes on along the minus strand of NC_060277.1, from coordinate 86,103,113 downwards.
TCAGGCTGTGGATTTGAAATTCTTTTCTTTTCTGAATAGATATTAACGGCCCACCTGGAATTGATCTTTACTCTTAGTAGCTGTGAATCCAGGTGTACAAAAAACAAGGTAACTTTATTTTTCTAGAATGCTACTTAATCCCTATATAACAGAAAATGTAGTCTTAATCAATGAGTTTTGGGGGCCGGCCCTGTGGCCAGGTAGTTAAGTTCACGCGCTCCCCTTCCGCAGGGTTTCACTGGTTCAGATCCTGGGCGCGGACATGGCACCGCTCGTCAGGCCACGCTGAGGCGGCATCCCACATGCCACAACTAGAGGACCCACAACTGAAATATACAACTATGTACTGGGGGGATTTGGAGAGAAAAAAGCAGAAAAAAAAAAGATTGGCAACAGTTGTTAGCTCAGGTGCTAATCTTTAAAGAAAAAAAAAGAAAAAATCAATGAGTTTTTACAGGCATTTTAGGTTTAAACTCATTCAAATGGGAATTTGCACCCTCTTTCTTTTTGGGTGGATCTAAATTCCGAGGGGCTTTTAAAACATGAAGGGATGAGGGGGGCTGGGAAGTGGGGAGGGGAATATCTGATCACCGGTCATTGGTGTCTGTGCAGCTCTGCAATATTCTCCAGCCATTGGTCATATTGCACTATTCTCAATCCATCCAGCTTCTCATGGCCTCTTTTAACCTTTTGCTCTCCTGTCAAGAATGTTCTCAAATGTTTCCCACACCATTCTGGGCCATCCAAGACTGGGATGCCTTCCTTCGGTCTTCCTAGACCTTGCTGATTCTCCCAGGCCCCAGTCAGGAAGCAAACTCATCCTTTCACTCACTGACCCCTCCCAAGACTTGCACTCAATGCAAAAGGATGAGACAGCGCAGAGCCCACCAGCCCCGGCTCCCACTTCCTCTCTTCTCCTCCCACCCTGCTTACCTCCTGAGCTCGGAAGATCTAGACTTCCTCAGCAGTAGAAAAGTTTTTCAGGAAAGCTAGTTCTGCCTAATGATGTATTCTTCCAGATCTGTCTTGTCTTGGTATAACCTGGACCAAGCCTTTTGAGCTTAAAAACCATGAATTTGATGGATGATGTTCACCTCTCTGAATAAAAGAGACCCACGTGGTAAACAGAGAGTGCAGGTAAAAACACACCGGTTAGCACTTTACAACATTCTCCCCACACTGGTAGATCCACGGTATGAACTTTAGCACCTTGGAGAAACCACTCTGAGTTGACTTTTTATCCAGAGAAATTTGGTCTCAGTAGCCAAGCATTTTTGAAGATGGTAAATTCACAAATTCTACTTTCTTATTTTCTTTGATTCCCCAACAAGGGTCTCATCTATGATAAAAGATTTTTTTTTTAACAGCAACTGGTATATCCTTGAAGGTATAATTAGCTACCATAGTAACTATAAATTATAATCTTTCTTTGACTTTCCAGACAACCTAAATAAGATGCCATCACTTTCCCCCTACAATTAATACTCCCTGAAGAAATATCTAAGTGTCATGATCTCTTGCTAAATTTGGAGCAGGGAGGCAAAAATTTGGTCGTTTCCACCAACAGTTGCAGGGGTAGCAAATTCACTGAATTCAGCAAAATACACGGACATACAACTTAGGTTAGCAAAACGAATTGACTAGAAGCTTGTGAAACGGCAAGTTATGTAGCAGTTGAAAAAGTCTTATTTATACTTTGATTGCCAAAAATAAGGAGAATAGAAGGGAGTATGATTATTGTTGTTATCCCTCATTTAACTGAAGCAGTGAATTATGGGCCTAAAATTTATCCAGTATCACTCTTTAGAGCATTTATTGCCAACTTGCAGTGGAGCGTTGTAGAAATTAAGCTACACTCCTATCCTTATAGTTGTGAGGGGGCAGGGGAATAAATTCACGTCTGACTATCTGGAAGTGTTTTCCAGGCTCTATGGTAAGCATTCTGCAATGTTCTTCTCATTCAATCATAATAATAACCTTAGAAGCAGATCCCATCATTGCTATTTTATAGATGCAGAAACCCAGCTTCAAAAAGATGCAGAAAATTGTCTAGGGTCAACCCTACTAGTTTAAGACACACTCCACGGTTCAACTCTGTATCTGACTACAGTAAGACAAAATTTTCCTCATTTTCTTTTCCTGAGCCGAACTCTGCACAATGAATGATAGCATTACTTAGACTCATTGAGGCATGGCTGCATCCTAAAGATTGGTGAGTCTCCCCTCCCAGAATAGCTGGGTCACTCCCAGACCAAGTTTACTTAGCTATCAGGGAAAGGGGAGACCCTGGCTGTCCCCTCATTTCCATTTGTTTTCCCCACCCCCTATCTCTATGATTTTCTTTTATTTCTAAGGTGAAGGAAATGAAAAAAATTGAGCACACACTATGTTCCAAATGCTTACAACAATTTCACAAGCTATCTGTTATTATTGTCCACCTTATAGCTTGAAAAGCTAGAGCTCAGAGAGGTTTAAAACACACATCCAACACTAAAAAATTGCATCTATTTAACTATGTCTAAAAACAAAGCAAAAAAATATATGCAAGTTCACACTGTTAAAATGTAGAGCAGGGAGCCAAACTCAGATTTGTCTCCCTTCAAAAAACCTCTTCTCTTTATACTATTTATTTATGTAACAAATACTTATTGAGACCCTGACTATATGCTGGAGCTGGGTATAAATTAGTCAGTAAAATAGACGTATTCTTGCCCTTACAGAACTTACTATATAGTAGAGAAGACAGATAACAAATAAACAAGTATTACAATATATACTATTATGAGAAAGAATGGCTGGGGAGTCTTCTTAGATCTTAAATATATTAAGTATAACATATGATATATTATATTTATATTAATTCAAAGGAGAAACTAGGAGAAGTGGATGGTCTGAGAGATCCTCTCTGGCGAAAAGGCAGCTAAATTGAGGACTGGGGAGTGCAGGAACCAGCCAGGGACAGAGGTGCGAAAGGTATTCGGGGCAGAGAAGAGAGTGAGTGTGTGAAGGATTTATTCAGCTGGAGAGGAGTCTCTTTGGGGAAGAAGGTGATGGAACAAGTCACAGATATAGGCAGTGGCAAGTCATACAGGGAATCGGGGTCATGTTAATGAATTTGGTTTTCATTCTAGATTCAGTGAAGAGCCAGGGAAGACATGGGATCTGATGTTTTTCTTTTTTTTGAAATAGTTTAGTCTGGCTGCTCCAAGGTGACAGTATTTAAAGGAAACGTGCAGTGATCATGAGTTATCCCAGCAAGTCATGATGGTGGCTTATACCAGCAAGGGGATAATGCTGTGTGTGTTTGTGTCTGTGTGTGTGTGTGTGATGGGTATATACAATGTATGTATGTATATAAATATCCTACATAAGATATAGGCTTATAATAAATATGCTAAATAGTATAGTAAATATATAGTAAATAGATATGGAGGAGGAAGAGCCAGGACTTGCACGGTCTGGCCTAGAGTCAAGGGAGAAATCGGACTAGTTTGCAGGTTTCTGGTGTGAACAGTGGGTATATGGTGGTGCCATTACTGCGACTTTGAAGACTGGGCAGACAGGCATACTTGGGGAGAAAACTGAGGGTTTGCTTTTGGACATGCAAGATTTGAGACATTAAGTAGACAGCTGGTTGTATGAATTTGGAGCTCAAAAGAGAAATTAATGGAAATATAAATAATGGAAATCTAAACTCCTGAGTCATCAGCTTGTAGATGTTATTTAGAATAAAGAGAATGGATGAATTTACTTAAAGAGCATTTAGAAAGACAGAGAAGATAGCCTAAAACTTAGCCATGAGGTATTTCTATATTTAAGTTAGATTAGAAGAGAAAGATCCTTGAAAAGAGACAGAGAAGGAAAGCACAATGAGGAAAGAGCCAAACCACAAGAATATTAAGTGCTGCTGAGGGATCTAGAACTCTCTGCACTGATGGAAATGGTCTACATCTGCACTGTCCAGTGTGGATCTGATTTTCATATTGAAATACTGTTTCATATTGAACAATGTAGGTCTAAAAGGAAACAACCGAAAATTGGCCACTGAATTTGGCAACAGGTTGTTGTTATCATTGACCAGGGACATTACTATTGCCACTGACCAGGGACATGGTTAATGGAGGTGGAAGCCAGCCTAGTGTAGCACAGAAAGCAAAGAAATGAAAACAGAAGTTTTAGATGACGCTTTTGAAATATTGACTCTGAAGGGGAGAAGAAAAATGGGATAAGAGTGACAGGAATATGAGAGTTCAAGAGAAGGGTGTTTTATTTGCAGGAATGGAAAATTCCATTCATTTGTCTATTCATCAGATATTTATTGAGCACCATGAAGTTTCAGCATCGTTCCACACCCTGGAGATTCAGCTGTGAACTAGACAAGCAAAATCTCTACTCTCACGAGATTTACAGTTTATTGGGTGAGGAGACATAATAAAAAACAAATAACAAATAAATTAACTAAATAATAATTATATAGAGTGATAAGTACTATACAGAAAACAAAATGAAGTAATAGGAGCAGGAGTGACTGCAAAGGGAGTGAGGGCTATTTAAATAGGAGGGTCATACAGGGCCTTTCCAGGGAGGTTAAATGAGCTGAGACCTGAGTTAAGAGAAGAAGCTAGCCCTAGGAAATACACCAGAGCAAGACTGGATGCTGCTGGGGATGACGCAAAAAGGAGGTAAAGATGATAATGGAGGAGAGAGAGGGATGAGCAAAGGCACAAAGTTGAGGAGGTAAGGGAAGATATGGAAGGATTAGCCCTAAATAGGAGGAAGGATATTTCCTCAGAGGTGAGCTCAGTGCCTTGGATGATATGAGGAGACTGAAGAATTAGTGTTGGTAAGGACTTGAGAAGGCAAGCTGAAAGCATGGGAGGTGATGACCAAATATGAGATGCTTAGTCATGATTAGGAGGTGGTGTATTCTTGGTAATGACAAGCCTGGAGCATGACATCAGAGGGAGAAGTTGAGGAAGAGTGTTTGGGGTTTAGGGGTAATGGTCACAGCTGAGGATAAGGAACAGAGAGGCGGCGTCATTGGATGGATCATTCACATGGATGTTGAAATTAGCAAGAATGATGACTAAAATCGAATGAAGAGGAGGAATATGAACCAGAGCTATTTTTTTACAATATATGAGAAATTACCAGATAAATGCTAGCAACAAGGAGAGTAAATGCACAGGGAGTAAACCTCAAATAAACAAAGTTTTGCAAGAGAAAGTAGGAGTACAGTTTAAAAGTTGGAATGGGGAGCAGGGACCTTACCTCTGGATCCTAAGATATCTAGGAGTCGAAAAAAACCAGTGTCTGCTTGAGAGGACTTTGGACGGACTCTGTTGGTTCTTTAGCTCATAGCATTCCCCTACTCTTCCTTTTTGCTTAAAAGTCCCAATCACGTATTCAGTACCAAGGGATTAATAACGATGGGTCTAAGATGACAAAGTCAATACCATTCTCCTTTGCCAATACTTTCTTGCATAATCTTCTTTGTACCTAAGAGTGGTTATGATGTAGTTATAGTTATGGTCAAGGGACATTCATTCAACAAAATGTATTTTTGAGCACCTGTATGTATATCAGCATGGTTCTAGGTGCTGAGGATACAAAACACACAAAAGCTATGCACTTATGCAGTTTACCTTCCAATGAGAGGAGGCAGGCAAGAAACAAATAAACATATATTTCAAATGAAATTAAGTGATGAAAACAAAAGACATGGAGGAGGACTGAGTGTATCGGAAGTCACTCTATTAGAAAGTTTGGTCAGGTGTAAGAGGAAATCAGGAGGTTTCTGGAGAAGTTTTTGTTGTCTTATCCAAAGAATGATTGTGAGAGGTGAGTTCACTGTCATCTCTCCTTTCTCCTTATTTTTGCTCGGGATGTGTATATGATATCCGGGGCTACAGCAGCCATTGTGTGACTATGGGGCAATAAACATGAGGACAAAATGTCAATATGCTAAGGTTAGCAGAGTGAAAACGTCTGAGCATCACTGAGATGTTGCCCCAAACGTAAAAACAACTTTCCCTAGACTTCTTGCTCTGTGAGATAATTAAGTGTCTTTGTTGTATAAGCTGCTGTGAGTCATTCTCCTATTTGCAGCTGAACTATTATAGAACTACATGGGAAGCAATGTCATCTGGAGAGAACAAAGTTTCAGCTAAGACAAAGGGCTGAGTAAACGCTTAAAGGATAAGTTGAGGATTTTGGAAATTACTGATCATAGATCAGGAGCTTAAGGAAGCATAACATAGGATTTGAAAAGGATGAGAAGGTAAGCACTGATTTAGTGTATGGGTTATATATTGCATGTAACAAAGTACTCCAAAATGTAATGGCTGAAATACTAAACATTTATTGTCTCAGGATGTCTGTGGTCCAGGAATTCAGGGGTGGCTTACATGGCTGGTTCTGGCTCAGGGCTTCTCACGTGACTGTCTTCAAGATGTTATCTGAGGCTTCAGTCATCTGAAGGCTTGACTGGGGCTGAAGGATCTGTTTCCAAGATGACTCATTCACTTGACTGTTGGCAGAAGACTTCAGTCCTCACCCTGTGTGCCTTTCAATAGAGCTGCTTGCATATCCTCATGTGGCAGCTGGCTTCCTCCCAAAGCAATCCACCAAGAGACCAAGATGAAAACTTTTTTGTCTCTTATAATCTAATTGTAAGTAACTCTCCATCATTTTTGCAATGTCCTATTGGTTATACGGTTATAGAGTCAGCTCTATTCAATGTGGGAGGGGACTATACAAAGACATGAATCACCAGGTAGTTGTCTTGGGGACTATCTACCAGATTCAAATGCTGCGATTTACAGAGAAGATGAGGATGAAATTTTGGATGATCACAGATAATGGTGAATGAGGCAAATTAGGATGTGAGGTATGGTGGGATTGGTCCTAATAATCTCTTAGAGGAGACTGGCAATCAGTTGTAGTGCTGCTGTCTTGAATATGTCATTGGATGAAGTCTTTCAGGCAAGTGTTTCTTTATGAGTTTCCCAGTAATGAGACCTCAAGGATTAGCGGCTGCTTCCCAGGGCATCACTGGGTAGTACGGCTGAGTGAGGAGTTTGAAGGCGAAAACATAGAGGAGGAGCAGACCGAAACTTCAGTTCCATTCTAATTGTAGCTGCACCAACTTCTCTCCCAACTGGAAACTGGAGAGCCATTACTGACCTTAGTTCTTCCAGCAAACACCCCACCCTATCGTCCTTTAATTCCATTCTAAAAACCTATTTTTAAACTCTTATTTCTTTCTTGGCACAACCAGTGTGTTATTCTTCACCACAAAGGCTCTCTCTACTCAGTAATTTAAAGCAGTTTATGTCAGAATGACATTAATTATGTCAGGATCCATTGAAACCCCTTATGAAAGATATTATTTTGTTGTTGTTGTTGTTAAGAATGAAATGCAAAGAAACTATTCTTTTTACAGTGAACACGAGATCCCACTGGATTGAGGAATTCAATAAATAAAGACAGTTGGGGGGGATTAAGGACAAGTCAACTTTTCAAAAGGACGAAGTATATAGTTTCCAAAACACCCATTTCTGGGTATAGGCTGAAGACCAATATCTTTTGCTTGTAACTTGTTTTAGCAAAATTCCAGCATTTAATTATTAGTTTGGTGAATGACCACACCAGACTATTTAGTGTAACATGACAGGCCCTGAAGGGAGTAGTCAGTAATTTGAAACACTAACCATGTGTTTTGTCTAAAAAATTAATACCTGTAGCATGATTGGAGTGGCATGGTTCCACCAATCAAAATGTAGAAAAAACTCCATGGTATTAATAAAGGCAGCTACTGTTCTGGCTTATGGCAAACATAATAGATGCTATTTATTAACTATTTACTATGTATTATTGCTATAGCTGCGTTATCTCACTTCATCTTCTTGACCACTGTATGAGCTAGGAATAAAAGGAGCTCAGATTTATTGAACACACACCATGTTCCACAAATTTTCACATGCATTATTTACTTTACTCAGTCTTCATAATATGATAATATTATTGTTCTTGTGTTAAAGATGGAAAAAATCAATGGTTAGAAGTTTAACTAATATTGACAGTAAATGAAGGAGGCAAGATTTGAACTGATGCTTGTCTAACTCTGGTGCTCATATGCTTAACAGCTATACTACTTTAAAAAGATAGTTAAACTTGACTCATTCTGACTGAACTTGAGGAGCCAGAAGATTATGGACTGGATATGGATAAAGTCTTAATTTTGAAAAAATTTCATTCCATTTCATTATTTTTAATTATAAGCAGCACTTCCTGTTGGACTAGTCAATAGAGATCCTTGAGGATTTACTGATTAACAAAATGGATTTGTAATTGTACAGACAGATTTAAAGATCTTGCAGAGAACTTATTAGAAATATAGCAGTGGCTACCATTTATTATAGACATGACCACAAATACCAACTGAAGCCCTGAAACATAGACACTAAGATTTTAGACACTGGTATGCTGCCTGCTCAACAACAGTTCATCACGACCTTCCTCATTTTTAACAACTGTAGTTGAACTATCCATCCTTGTCCTGTGGTTTTATGCGGCTGGTGAAGTGAGCCCAAGCCCCAGGCCGAGGGGTGAATCATGATGAAACTAAACAGTTATAGTGATGCAACACCCTTCACCGGTGATTGGCTGGGCATGGGCATGTAGCACAATTCTAGCCAAGGAGGCATGGAGAACAGGCTGCATGAAGTCTTCTGGGAAAGATTTTCTTCTTTGTTGGCCTAGAGACACATAGGAAGAACATATCCTCTTCCTTTGCTGGTCATTGTCATGCCTGTGTGTGGTGCCTAGAACTGTGTTAGCCCTCTTATAACAATGAGGGGAGTTGGACAAGCATCAAAGATGACAGAGAGAAAATAGGGGGGAAAACCTGGGGTCATGATGTTGTCGATTTAATAACTCACTGACCCCACTTGCCCTACCTCAGAACTTCTTGCAATGTGAGATAATACATTTTCTGTGTCAACTCAAGTAAATCAAGGTCTTTTACAACTTGCAACTCAAAGCTTCCTAACTGATAGATTTAGTATCCCTATTATGCTGGGAAGGAAAATGGAGCTCAAGAAAACTGAGTACTTGCTTAAGTTCACATCCAATAAATGATGGAGCAGGATTTATAGTTAAGTCTGCATGATCCCAGAGCCTGTGCTTCACTGTAACACACCAGCTATCATCCTTCCTTCTGTAGACTCTATCTGTGTTGCAAAACCTCTTTCTCACTGGGATAGTTGAGGGCAATCGGAAGAAATGTTTTCCTGCCTGCTGAATGTCTCCATCTGCATAATGCTGAGGTTAAAATGCCTTGAGTAAAATGCAATTGCTTATAGAATAAACTCAAGACTCCTTAACAATGCCTACAAAGCCCTATCAATCTGACCTCTGCCTTCCCCTCCAGCTTCTTATTTTGCTACTCAAACAGCCTCATGATAGAGGACTCCCTTTTTCACTTCCTCTAAGTGCATCCTCCTTCCAGCCTCAGAGCATTTGCAAGTTCTGTTCCCTCTGCTTTGATGACTCTTACTCCCCCTCCTTACTGGGATATCTCCTTCTCATCCTTCAGGTCATAACTTGACATTGCTTCCTGTCCTCTTTGAAGTCTTCCAATTCTCCTTTAAAGTACTTATCAGAGTGGTACTTCCTTATAACTCCATAGTCATTTGTCTCAAGCCTGTCTTCCCCACTAAGCTGCAAGCTCTAGAATAACGGGGGCTCTGTCAATCTTGTTTACCCCTATGTCTCTGGCTTTTAGCCTAGGAGATTGAATTTAGAACCGGCTCCGTGAACATTTGTTGAACGAGTAAACGGACGATGAATAAAGAAAACTCTCCAGTGTCTGTTTGTATATTGATCATGGGAAGGCAGGAGAAGCACATACATGTGCATGTCTTCCACACTCTACATCCGGCCTATTCTTATAATACGCTCTGCTGTGACTCTATTCCAAACTACCATAATATTTTCCTTCAATTCCTACAATGCCCACCTCGCTAAGCGCCTTGCTTTCAGTCTTACCATCCACACTTACACCCCTCAATATGCACAACAGTCCATTCTCCACACGACAGCCACAGGGATATTTCTAAACTGTAACCACATCATGTCACTTGCTCACTCTTCAGCTTCCATTTGCAGTCAGAATAAGATCCACTGTCCTTCAAGGCCCTCCACAGTTTGGCTCTGCCTACCTCTCCCAACAGCCTCTCCTCGGCTCTACCATGTTTCAACCACTCTGGCCTCTTTCTGCTCCTCAGACACACCCAGATCACACCCATAAGTCCCTTTGCTCCTGGTGTGTCCTCTGCCCCAGACCTTTGCATGGCTGCCTAATTATCAGTAGGGGCCATCACCCAGACTCCATAACTAAAATATCCCAGATAACTCTAAATCACCCAGATAACTAAAGTATCCCTCACACCTTACAATCTCTGTCCCATTATCCTGTTTTATTTTCTTCATATTCCCCATCGTTGTCTGAAAATAGGTCTTTGTTTATTGGTTTATGTGTTTATTGTCTGTCTTTACCACTGAAATATAAGACCCTTGAGGGCATAAATCTTATAAGTCTTGCTATCTATGTGTTTTAAACATTGTAACAGTGCTTAGCAAACAGAAGGAAGTAAATAAATATTTGACAAACGAACAGATGATGAGTGAGCTCAGAGAGGTGAGTTATTGCACAATCAGATGCAGATTTGATAAATATTTATTGTGCCATTCAGCAAAACACCATGTCAGGCATGGAAGTTGAAAATATGATTATGATCCAATTCTTCCCCTAAAGATCCCAAATAGTGTACTAAGGACAGATCTATAGATGAATATATTCAATATGGTATGAGTTCTGCAGTAGATGCATATATAAGATACAATTGGGGCCCAAAGATGGCAGTGATCATGTCTTCTTGGAAGAATCAGGAGAGGCTTCCCAAGGAAGTCTTGAGGGATGAGTAGGTGTTTTCCAAATGATTTTTGGGTTGGTCTTAGCATTTCAGGCAAAGATAAAAGAGTGTCCAAAGAAGTGGAGTCATAAAACACTTGTATGTTGGTTGATGTGTTGGGGAAACTGACGGGGTTTTTTGTAGTAGGATCATAGGGTATACGAGTGAGAAGAAATATAAGGCTGAGCTGGAGACTAGACGAAGCAAGAGTCTACTCAGCACTCCTTCCTCCTTCTAAAAATAGGACCCTTTCCCACTGGGAACACTCTCCACTCCATGTGGCCCTTGTGTAGCCTCTATCTATTGTAGCACCCGGGCTTCCTGGCTCTAGTGGAGAGGTTATGATGTGTTTTTGACCATCTTATTTCACCAAACCCCTGCATACAGTGATTCGCCAAGGAACAATTAGGGTCCTTCCCTGATATTTTATACGCAGATACCAAGAGAAAGTAGCTTCCTTCTTTCACTGGGATCTTTAAGCCAGAAGAGTTGGTGGCTATACCCTTCTGCCCCGACCTCTCCCACTCGCCCCTCCAACAAAGAAGGAAAAGAATGCAAGTGACAAAGAGAAACAGAACAGAGAGAGAGAAAAAGAGAGAGAGAGAAGAGAACTCTAGACGTAGAAAGATCCAGATATAGAGACAACATTTGGGTTCCTGGAGTCCTTGGAGACAGCTCCATCCCCTAGACAGCCTAGTTATTATATGAATCAGTAGATTTCTTTTTGTTTTCACCAGCTTGCGATGGATTTCTGGAAATTGCAGCTAAAGGAGTATTAGAAAGCACATTCTGGTGTTTAGATTAATAAAAACTACAGGAAGAAAAAATAATATACTCACTCTTCGACGTGATAAATTTCAGATGCTGATAGGAACACCTAAGCACAGATGTCCAAGGGACAGTTAAGCATAGGGGCTTGGTAGCCAGGAGAGAGGAACTGCCTAGCAATATAAATTTAGAGTGAGTCAGGATAAAGTTGATTGTTGCAGCTATGGGCCTAGATAAAATAATTCATGGAACACATGGAGAGTAGGAGAAAATAGAAACCACAGAAAGAACCCTGAGGACTCTCTCTTGAAGGAACATGGGTGAATGAAGAGGAGACCTTTAAGGCTACTGAAACAATGTCTGAGAGGGAGGAGAATCAGGAAAGAGTAGACTTCTAGAAGCCAGAGGTGTAAATAATTTCAAAAAAGATGGTGTGGCTAAGAATTCTAAATGATGCAGAAGTGGGGTAGGATAAGGTCTGTATTCATTAGCATAGGGTAGGTAACCCTACAATAACAAATTAATCCCCAAACTCCAATAGCTTAAGACAACAAAGCTTTACTTCTTGTATGTTTTGTGGCCTTTTTTGGTTGATGCTACATGTAGTTATTCAAGGACCTGGGGGGACTGAGGCTCCCCGCATCTTGTAACTGCAGGATATGGCACTTGCAGCATCCCTGGTCACTGGGATGGAAGAAGAGAGAGACTGGAGACCACACGTAAGTTTTTCACTGTCTCAATTGAAAGAGACACAAAATGATTTGGCACACGTTCCATTGGCCAGAACTAGTCATATGATCCTGTCTACTTAGAAGGAAGCTGAGAAAGTTCAGGGATATAATGGAATATTGGATTTGGTGAGCATTATTATCTCTGCCACAAGGACAAAGAGGTAACTTTTGAGTTTATCTATCAGCAGGCCGTTGGTGATTTTAAAAAGAACAAATTCGCTGGAGCAATGAAGCTAAAAACCAGCTTGGAATGAGCAAAGGAATGGAAGCTGACAAAGTTAGATGCCTTATAGGCTTCAACATACTTTACCCATTTAATCTTGGTACAACCCTGAGAGCCAGATATTCCTGTTGTAATCTTACCAAGGAGGAAATCAAGGCATAGGCAAGGCCACTTAGTAATTCAACCATTCGTTATTGAGTGTTTGCTAAGTGTGAGAACTGAGGATTCAGTACCAGCAAAACAAAGACACCTCCCTGCCCTCATGGAGCTTACAGCCTTATAATTATACAACTAAATAGGAAATCATAGCTCTGGAGCATGCTGCAAATGAAAGTCCAAGATGCTGTATAAGAGAGCCTATGACAAGTCTGCCATGGGTGGTGAACACTTCCACAGGAGGTGAGGAGTCAGAGTTCAGTAGGCAGAATTGGGGTGTGGGAACTGAGAGTGGCAGGTCTGTTCCCCAGACAGAGGAAAGAGCATATGCAGGCGTCATGGCGTGCAAGAGTTTGAAGTTCTGAAAGGCTAATGTGGCTGGATCATAAGGAGCCAGGGGAAAGAAGCATGGTGTAGGAATTAAGAAGTGACATGGGACAGACTGTCCCCATTCCTGTGGGCCAAGTTGAAGAAAGTAAAGCCATTTTATACATCAGCCGAAGTCTGTGGGCTTGCCTGTCCCTCCAGAAAGAGTGCTTTGGCCCGAATAGTCAGCCAAAGTCACAGAGATGCTAAGACTCAATGCAAATCCGGCCTACTCCACGCCAGCCCCCCTTCACTCAACTCCAAATGCCTCTACATAAAATAGCACCACGTTCAGCTGGAGATGCAGCAGGCTATTGTTAGGCAAGTTCTGAGTTGAAGGAACCAGGACAGGTGTCCTTATCACTCAGTATCCCTCCCACAGGAAATCTCACAGCGAATTCACAAATAGATGGCCCCATTTGCTGTGCGATGCGGCACACTTTCGCCCCTCCCTCTCCTCTCCTGAAGGCAAGGAGTGACAGGGCTTTTTGTAAGTAATTTTAGCAGGTTTCAAGGCTTTCTTATGTTTGTTCTCCAGCTCTCCCCCAAATTGAAGAGCAGTGTCCAGCTGATTTTCCAAGGGCTGCATGTGGGGGAGTTGGCTCCCTTCATCCGCAGCTCCGAAGGGAACCAGGCTGAGCTGCTCAACATCTTGCCGACCGATTTCTCTTGGTTTTTCATGAGTTAAAATCAGTCTGATAAAACTAGACAGAAGCATTGAGGGGGTGGTACGGGAGAGGAGGTGGTTTTGCTGTTGAGATATTTTTGTTTATATGAGCTTTTACAATAAACATCATCCTTGTCCTCTTCGTCTCTCTCACGTATGCTTTGTTTTTAAAAATTGCCAGTTCTGAACAATTGTCCTTCGGAGTTCAGAGGCAACTTTGGCACCCTCCCCCCGCCTCCTCCGAAATGTTCTGCTGGTTTTCTGCTCTAGCTTCTCCCTCATACCCATGAATTCAAACATCATTCCAATAAGAATTTTACAGAGATCATTTGTCTTTAGCAGGAAAACTTCTGAGAAACAGCTTTGACTGGCATCCACACAGCCTCCAAGAAAATAAATTTTAAAAAGGGGTAACAACGAAACCTGCCATTTCATTGTTTTTACCAAGTTTTATTTCCACCTGACGTTAACTGAGTACCTAGTGTATAAGCCCGGAAGATTTTGGAGTTTTAGTGAATGAATGAGACTTGGGTCCCAGTCCTCAGGTTGCTGGCAGCCGATCTGAGTGCACTGATGGGCAATCGAGGATCAGAAAGGATGCATTTCTTCCTCTGCCTCGTCCCACTCAGAGGAGAGAGTTGTCTCTTGGAGCCCTCATGAGCGTCTTGATGTTTCATAAACTCTGCGCCCAAGACTGCAGCAGCCTCCTGTTGTGTAAGCACCATAGACAGGTGATGAGCACACTTCAGATAAGGGTCAGGAAGGCTCCCAGCGTGAAGCCAGGTAGAACTACCGAGCCAGAACAGTCATGCTGAGTCGCTGCCTGTCCCTGAGCTTGCTTTCCTTCCAGCAGGAGAGCCAGGCGGAGGAGCCCAGGAGCCACTTGGAAGGCCAGCCTTTCCCAGTTGTCTCTGAGGTGACTAGGGAAAGGGAAGGGACAGAGAACGCGAGCCTCCTGTCACCAGATTATTTATAGTCTCTTCCCTCCTGTCGGCCCTGGCCAGGCACTCTGCCGCGTCGGTGGGGCTTGCTGAACTGAGAGAGGATGAGACAGGGCGAAGCGGTGCTTCAGGAAGGAACTGCCTTCTGATCTGCCCACCCGGAGACAAGGAGCTCCAAACAGCCCAGACTTCACGAAGGCCCTGGCTGGAGGCTGTCAGAGAACTCTCTGATGTGTTCCCACTCCCGTGCTTCTCAGGGGAAAGAGGAACAGAACCTCTTTCAAACAGGTCCTCTGCCAAATTTTTCTCCCGGCGCCTCTGATCCCCATCATCTGAGGGCCCTTCTCGCTGCTCTGTGTGTACTTCTGTTCATAACTCATTATTACTATTACTAAAAAAGAAGGAATGGAACATAATGAACAGATTGAATGTCCAGTGTGCACGCTCTCCACCCCAACCCCAGAGCTTTAATCTAGCTGCCCTGAGGGATCAGATCACAACTGAGCCATCTTGTGTGGCCTGCGATAGGCACCAGAGAGACCTAGAGGAACAGATGTCCAGTCTCCTCTCTCTTCCTTTCCTTCTCTCATACACACAACGTGGGTTCAAATGAGACAAAGTCACTGTCACTCTGACTGTATTTGCCACCCTGCCTTAGATTCCAGCACCCAATTCCCCTCAGCAGCTTCCCTCACTCCTGCTCTCAGCAGCCTCTGCCCCTAACCGGCTGCCCCATCTTCCTCCTCCAGCCTCACCTAGCCCCAGGAACTTGACTCTGTCTGTCTTTCTAAGCCAGATCGGTGCTTTGCCCTAAGACAGCCTTTGTTTCTACCTAGTGTCAGAACTTCTCACTCCGGAGGTCCACACAGGACCAGCCTGGGACCGGGGGATTGCCCAGACTGCAGCAGCAGGGGGTCGAATAGTAAGATATAGGAGGCCTGCCTTCAGGAGGGCCACAGCCTGGTCAGAAAGCAGCAGCTAAGGGATTTTAATAAATGCAATAAAGAAGGCCACTGGAGGGGGTGGTGGAAGCAGTGTTTCCCAAAGTGTGGTCCTTGTGCCACCTGGGTCAGAATCACCAGAGGTGCTGGTTCTGAGATGTGCTCCTCTTTCTGGCTTCACGCTGGGAGCCTTCCCAACCCTTACCTGAAATGCACTCATCGCCTGTCTATGGTGCTTACACAACAGGAGGCTGCTGCAGCCTTGGGCGCAGAGTTTATGAAACATCAAGACGCTCATGAGGGCTCCAAGAGACAACTCTCTCCTCTGAGTGGGACGAGGCAGAGGAAGAAATGCATCCTTTGTGGTCCTTGATTGCCCACCAGTGCACTCAGATCGGCTGCCAGCATACCTCTACCAGAGGTATGTTCCTGGGCCACATTCCCAAAGTAAGGAGTCAGTGTCTACATTTTAAATAACCTCCTGATGTAAATTTCATGACATTGAAATGCAAAGACCACATAAACATTTTGAAAATATTAGCTACCAACAGTACTATTATTGAAAGGTTAGACCTGTTTCCCTATGGTATAACAGCTGTACATAAAGACCCTTCTTTGATCAGCTAAGACAGAATTCTGAGTCTCTGGGAAAATTACTTCACTGTTCTGGCTTCGACGTTCTCCCCTCTGTTTTGAGACGGTTGGTTTAGCTGGTCCCCATCTCCTTTCCAGCTCGATTTCCCTCTGAGTCTAGGATTCTGTCAGAATGGAGTGGTCTCTAAGCTTAATGTTGGGAAACGGACCACTTCAGTCCTGAAGAGTCAAAGAGAGACAGAGAAGATAAAGACAGAACCATGGCAATGATGAAGATAAAGACGGAACCGTTAATGTGGGGATTACAAGGAGGGGTTTGGAGACAGTAAGAGAATCCAGCTTTGTAACTTCAGACAACTTCATATAAATACTCATTAAATAAATACCTTTCTGCACCTTAACTTTGCCTTTTGACAAAGAGGGCAAATGAAGGCTGTTGCAAGACAATATTTGCAAACATCCCATACAGGCCCAGTGTACTGCAGGTCTTCAAAGAATGGTGAATATTGTTATTATCATCTCATAGTATATTATTCAGGATTAATAAAAATCATTGTGCGTGAGATCCCTGGTATGAGATATGGCACAAAATAGATGCCCAGAAAATGGTAGTTCCTTTTTTCTGTATACTAGAAACACATCATATTGAATGGTTTCGCTCATTCATTCATTCAACAAATATTTATTGAGCTCCTAGTCTATAGAAGGTAGAGCATTAATATAGGGATACAGTGGTGACTGAGATGGCTGTGGTCCTGACCAGCGCTGTGGTCTAGGGGGAGCTAGAGGTAAGTGAAGGGGTTATTATCATACTGTGTAACTGATGCTGAGCCATAGGCAAAGTGAGGTATTGTAGACAGATGAGGTACCAGAGTGTACTAGACTAGCAAAGAACGACAGGTGCAAAGACTCAAAGGAAAGAAGGAGCATGGCACAGCCACAGAGATAAGGAAGGTTAGAAAAATAGGAGGGGGCCAGTTCACAAAAGGCTGAGTACGTCATGCTGTTTACAGCTTCCCTTGTCCTAAGGGTGTAGGGAACCAGTGGGGTGCTTTAGAAAATTTACTCTGACAGCTATGTGGAGAAGGAACTGGGAGTAAAACCAGAGTCCCGGACTCTCGGCAGGAGGCTGATGCAGCGATCCTGGTAAAGATGATGGTGGCTGTGGGCATTGATGAAAGCAGACAGATTCCAGGCATGCTTAAGACGTAGAACCTATAGAACCCATGATTGATTGGATTTGGGGGCAGGGAAGCAGCATTTTAGGATGAAATTGTTTCTTGATAACAGAGTGAAGCCTCCACATTTTCTCATTAACTATAGGTTAAGTCTGACCTGTATTGAAAAATGCAGATTGTGTATTTAACAGGTTTATTTTAACAACTCAATCATTTTGTTAGCTCAGGTTCTTTGTAATTAGACCACAGTTTCCCAAATTTCAGTGAAATTATATTGAGTGCAAATTTTTATTTTGGAGTTTTGGAGCTTGGATTTTCCATTAATTCCAGATCAAACTTCTACTTAGACCATCTTCAGATGCAGTGATGAACTTTAACCACTTGATGGCCACATTTCAAAGTCCTTTATCTTATTTCCTCACCTCTGGCAATTTTCTATCTATTCTAATCAATTGCATCTGGGAATGACTAAATCTGCCATTTCTGCTTTAGTAGAATGTCCATTCTTTCATTTTCAAGAAATGAGTCTGAAACTTTACTGGACCCATAGTAGGTGTTCACTAAAAATACTTAAACAAATGACCAAATGACTGGATATCAATGAAAACCTAGTTTCCAAATGCTTGGGACCGTTTGAATCTTCATTATGTTTCATACCTTTGAAATTTAGACAACCACTGTTTCATACTAAGCAAAGAAGTATTACTTAAAAAAATAGTTTGGATACATAAATAGCAAAATAGTCATTATAACTATATTAACAGAACTCTTAATAAAAGAAGAAAATCTTTCTTTTCATTCCTTGTCCATATGCGACTCTAATTCTAAAGCTTGCCTAATTGTTTTCATTAGGTATATGCATTGTGCCTTTTTTTCACTTAACATTTAACATAAGCATTCTATGTTTGGCAATATAGTTTCTACCATGTTAACTCTTATTACCTGTATAACAGTAGATTGAGGAGGTAAGCCAGAGGGTTCTTGGTCGTGTCTTTACCGTCATACATTAAACCATTTCTGGACCTCATGGTAATAAATAATGCTGAAAGTAATATTTCCTAGAGAGACAGTCCCAGCACATTTAGAGCTAACTATTCCTTTTTGAGAGTGAAACATTAAGATGTATAATAGGTCTGACTATAGATGTGTCATCATCTTACAGATGACAGTATTTCTCTATTGGAAAGGGCCAGATCTGGAAGCTTAGAGGAAAGGAAAGTTACATCTAAGCACTATTGATGACAGAGGTATCCTCAACAGGAAGACTTTGGCTAGTTGCAATCCTACTAATGAGGCCATCCCTAAGGTGAAAATGGGCATAGGGATTTGCAGCCAAATTGTCTTTGAATATGCAAGTCTCAATGACAAAAAACATTCAAAGCGAAATGTTAGTCGGATATCATCAAATATTTAATTTTTCTAGCTGTTTCGATTTCATGCTCATCAAGTAAATTTCTGATTAGAATTTGGTTTTTCATGCAAGTCTGGCTTCAGGGAAAGAACATATCCTTCCTACAGTTTCAAGTATTTCTAGCCCTTCTATCAGAGCGCTCTCATTACAAATTAATATATTGGCTTCCTATGCGATTTTCCACAGAAAGAAAATGTACTGAAGAGATATACTTCAAATTTTTATGATCCTTATGATAGCAATTTCACCCTGTAAATACATTAATTGCCATCTTAATTTTTATACTTATAATGAAGTATACATACTTATATGTATACGGTCTCATGAGTTCACCTAATGTGAGATGAATCTGAGAGAGGTATCTGTTCATGAAGTACTAACAAAATCAGGTCTGAACCTGTAGGACTCTGAGTCAGACTCTAGACTATAGTCAATTCACCAAGGTGTTCATTCTACTCTGTCCAGTTTCTCGAGACACAGCTTGCCAACCTTATCTCCTGTTGGTTGCACATTAATTTGACCACTGGTATCACACACACGTGTGTATAGTTTCTACAGAGGAACTCTTGTGTTAGTCAGGGGTGGGTTCAAACTCTGAAGAACCTGAAGCTCATACAATTTGAGGGAAGGGGATCTCTTTAAGAAAAATAATACAAAATGATGAATACAAAGTTAAGTAGGCAATTCAATATTTATTCAGAAGTCACAACAAATTATAAACTTAAAATCTGACAAATAGTATGGATATCATGATTACTTAACATTTGTGTTCATCAACTGTCTGATAATGTCTCTATAATAATTTCTCCTACATTTTTAGTAGTATATTCTTTGATCACTTGTGCATATGACAATGATTTTGCAATATTACTTTCTATAGAGAGATAGTAAATATAACTCAGGCTTTCTTCTAGCATTGTTGAATCATTGAGAGTTTAGAAAAAATTATTTTACCTCACTACTGATGACTGGAAATCTTCTTTTCTCATATATGTATTCAATGCTATAAATTTCCCTCTTAGTGCTGCTTGGTTGCATCCCACAAATTTTGGTAAGTTGTATTTTCATTTTCGTGTTACAGTTGCTGTTAATAGATCTTCTTTCTATTTTGGTTTTCTACCATTTCTCTATGTTTTGTGAAGGTTATCTTGCTTGAGATTTATTACAATTCCTGAACTTCATGTCTTTAAGCAATTCTGGAAAATTCTAATTCATTATTTTATCTTAAAATACTGCGTTTATGCCATTCTCTTTCTGGATTTTTTTCTGGGAAGACGTTTCTTTCTGGAATTCTAATTTGAATATTTATTTAACTTCTTGCTTTGTCTACTGTTTCTTTTAACGTTAGATTTACATTTTCCAAACATTTGTTTCTCAGTGTTGCATTTTGGATAATTTCTTTGTATATGTATTTCCATTCACTGATTTTCCATTTGGCTATGTCTAATTTTCTCTTGAGGTTTTAATGTCAATTCCCACGGTTTTCATTTCCAAAAGTTCTATTTGGCTCCCTTTCAATTATGCTTGGTCATATTTTAAGTCTTTTATTTCTTGTTCATATTTCAAACTTCTTTTTTATTCCTGTAAATATAAAACTTGTATTCCATGTCTGACAATTCCAATGTCTAAAATATTTGTGAGTTTGATTCAAATACTATTGCATCTGCTGATAGTCACATAATGCTTTGTTTCGATGTGTCTTTTGTGATATTCAGCTGCAAGTTGCTCATTTTCCTTGGAACTTATCTGGGGATATTTAACTTTAAAGACTAGATTGAAATCATGTTTCTCCAGAAAGAATTTAGATATTTTTAAGCTATTTTCCTGGCAGCACTTTCAACAGATACCAGTCTAAGTACAATTATATACCTGAGGTTTTATATATCACATAGATAGCTTTAATTTGGATCACAAACATGCATGAGTCCTGGCTTGTGGTTTTAGATTCTAAGAGGGATTTTTTCCCTTCCACTCAACACAAAGGTAGAGACCAGGAAGTTTTCTGGCGTTTCCCTTATGTTCAACAGATTTTTTCTCATTTATCTGAACAAAGAAGATGTAGTCTTTTCAGGTGCTAACTTTTTATAGCAGTATTCTACTAGGCAATCCATCTGGAGTGGGTGCTAGATTTTATCTCCTATTCCCTGCATTCTGTATATGTCAGAGTTGAACACTCTCATTATCCTAGGTCCAGCAGAAATCTTCAGCACAAAAACTGCCTTTTACTTTCTTCCTTACCTTCTAGGTTCCTACTCTCACTTGATTTTTGGTATCTGCAATTCTGTCTTATAGTTTCAGAACTATGATGTACTTTAAAAGGTGTTTTTATATTTTATCCAGCATTTTAGTTGTTTTCATATACCATTGTGCAGAAAAGAGTTAACAGAGCAAGCCCAAGACTGCCATGTCTGCAAGATTGGCCTTTGGCTGGTGTCTGGTGGCTACCCACCATTCCTAGAACTGATAAGAGTGGTTCTCTGTGTCTAAAACTATTTGCACAAGCAATGCAGTTTATGCTGAACACCTGCTTTCCTTCTGGGAGTCTGGAATTTTGGTCCATGCTACGCATAGAGAGCCTACATGATCAGCCTCCAATAAAAACTCTGGGCACCGAGTCTCTAATGAGCTTCCCTGGTAGACAACATTTCACAGGTGATGTTATAACTCATTGCTGGGGGAATTAAATGTTTTCATCCTTTGTAACTACACTGGGAGAGGACTCTTGGAATAACAGGCTTATTCCTTGTTTCCTGTGGACTTCACCCCATGCATCTTTCTTTTTCCTGATTTTGCTTTGTATCCTGTCACCGTAATAGGTCTTAGCTCTGAGTATGACCACATGTTGAGTCCTATGAATCTTTCTAGTGAAACTGGGGGTGGTCCTGAGGACCTCCAACACAATCATACTGGCAGAAAATCCTCCAACAGACCTTCTTCACAGAGGTTGTGCCCCATCCAATCACTGTAATTTAGAGATGTTAATTTAAAGATAGCAATTGTATTAGTTTGCTAGGGCTGCCATTAGAAAATATGCTGGTCACCACTTTCTTCTCCTAGCCCTGTTCTTTACCATAAATCCAAGGCAAGTGTCCACTTTTTATTTGGCTAAATCAGTATGCTCAACCCTTATTTTGGAATGCATAAATACTACATTTTGGTAAGAGGATTTCCATAACAAAAAGTCTTTCCATAGCCAGGTAAGTTTGGGAAGTGTTGATAAATGAAGTTAAATGGATTTATTTACTGCAGAAGTGCTCAGAGCTTTTAATGTATTCACCATTAATAAAAAGGTATGGTGAGCAGTGCTTTCAAAACTTATTCCACCTCAAAATTCTTCTTTTCCCCAGAATGCCTATTAATATAACTTGAGACACTAATATTCCTGAGGCACAGTTTAGAAAATGCTGGAATAAAACCTTGCCTCCTGTCTTTTGAAAAGCCTTAGGCACTTAAGTGTTTTCTTTATTGGCCTGAGTCATATTTAGTATCTATCTTTCCAGCTACCTCAACAAAATCATTAGAGCTTTAAATAATTCTAAAACACCCAGATTTACTCTCAGGAGCAAAAGTCCCCGGTGCCCTTAAGCTAAAAATGCCTCATGCTTAATAGGAAATAGTTATGTGCAGACTTGGGGTAACCAGCCACTTTGTTGCTTGCAATTTCAATATTCTCATCTCCAGAATGGACCTAATAAAACTTACCTACCACATGGCAGTGATTTCAAATAAAACCATTTATGTGAACAGATCTTGTAAATTAGCAAGCACCATTCCTAGGTCATAAATTGAAAATCGACAGATCTGCTCTTTCTTAAAACTTGGGAAGAAATGACATATAAATTAGAAATAAATTCATTGATTGTTTAAAAATCAATCAACCCTGATGCCAGAGGGAAGGCTTTTTTGATACTTTCTTGGGATGGAAAGAGAATTTTAGTAGATTTCTTACACGGTCATCCAAAATATTGTTGGTAGGATTTATAAAATGCTTACATCTCTCATTATGACCACTGGATCAGAGATTCCTCAAAGATTTCTTCAGCTATTGGTCACACAAAAGGCCAAAGTACTCTGGCGGCTGCCCACAAGAGAGCCAACTGTCTATATTGCTCTTGGTATTTAGTCAGCAGATTACTGCCTTTTCATTCCAAAGGACTTCCCACCATAATTGTCATGGTCTCGTATTTTGAAATATTTTGGCTCTCAAATAGTATTTACTAAGTATAAGTCATTCATTTTTCCATTTTATCTATTAACCCTATAACTGCCCATCAGCGGTAACTAACATCTCACCTATCAAAAGCAAATAAACTTGAGTTCCAATTTGCCTGAGCAGACTAATCTTGGGTAAATATTCAATTTCTGTTAGGATTTTTGAAGTCTTGAACATTGACACCTCCTGGAACTCCTCCAGTTCCTTTGAGGACCTAGTCTGGGAACAGCTCTCCATGGTCTGTGAGTTGGTGAAGAAGAGGTAGCTGAAGGTTGAACAGGGGTGAGGTTTAAACAGTGAGCAAAACTCTCTCTACCACAATTCTTACTTAATATATGATATGTTGGCAGCGTTTGTCTTATGACCTAGATCCATTTTGACCTTAAATTGACTGATGGTGCAGGGTGGTACTGAATCCCGCTGTAAGAGACTGAGACATACCTCCTGCAGCAATAGCAAAGCAGGCTAAAGCCATGGCTGGGTCCCAGGTGTCAGAACTAGAAAGAGTCCATGGCTGGAAGGAGAGTAGGAAGGAATAAAATCACCAGTGAAGCCTATCTGCCATCAAGTTCAAAGAGTGTGTGCAGATATGACAGGTAACAAAGCCAGAAGGTCAACAGCCAGACACAAACAGGAAGAAAGATGAGCAGCAAAGGTAGAAACGGAATGACAAAATTCAGAACATTTTCGGAGAATAGCCAAAAGTCATTTCCAGTGACATGGTGGACAGGGAGTCTGCCCAGTTTTAAGACCGGGAGCCAGGGCCAAACAGTAGGCACTGTGTTTACATGTCCATACCTCTCTCCTGGTGCGGTACCAGCACCAGGGGTGATGCTGGGGTTGCTTAAAGTGCAGTAACCCCCCATGAATGCTTTCCTGTATCAGCTAACCATCACTGCAATCTCAGCATCTTTCCCTATGGGAACAGCCACACACAGTGTTAAACCAAAAGCCCAGGAGTTTGTATTGCCCCCACCCCTCTCAAAACATGAAATATGAGCAGGTTTCTATGCCTAAATGCAAAACACTGTTATTATCCTGTTCTCTCATTTGAAAAGAAGAAATCATTTGAGACAGATCTGACTCAAGAGGAAGCTGAATACAGGACGGTAGGAGGCCTCCCTTGGTGGCGCTGACGTGGGATTCAATTGAAAAGCCCTGAGTGCTCTGATTTTTCTGAGCTAGTATTTATTTGAGCCAAAAGATTAAAGCTGGCAAACTGTGTAAACACGATCATCTGCAGCAGCTCACATCTTACGTTTGTCTAGTAGGTTAATAAGTACTCTCACCTGTGTCATCAAATTTGGATTGGAATGGCAGCCCTGTGAAATAGATGGGGAAGAGATTAGTAACCACACTGAATGATGACCACAGAAGGAGTGAGGAGCTCCCACTTTCCAGGGCTGTAAAGGAGGACTGTGAGTTCACATTTCTCATTTCTCAGTGACAGAGCTCCCCTTCCTGGTCTGGAATGTCAGAGTTGACATTAATTCTTGGCCCTCTACTTCCCATAGCAATCCTCATCCTCCTCTTAGCCCTGTTGCAGCTGTCTTCTCTGCTCCTCTCCCGTAGCTGGAATGTGTTCAGCCCTTTCCAGAGATGGTGGGAGTCAGAATGGATCAGTGGTCTCAGGGTACACCCCTGGCCATAATAAAGGGACAGTCCCATCTGAATACCCTCTGAGACAGCTCAGCTGTTTCCTGATGCCCTTTCTCTGGGGTCCACGGGCACTGTGCATTCTCCTACCCCCTTCTTAGGTAGTCCTCAAAGGGAGTCCCATCTAATATCTTTAACAGATATCAGCTCTCTGGAGTTTGCTCTACACTTGGCTAGTGACGGTCCCCAGGTCTCCAGACTGGTGGGTTCTGCTTCTGTTCTCTGGTTCCTGAGCCCTGTGGAACATACAGAGTCCTTCAGCTCAATGCCTGGCACCGGCCTGAGTCTGCGTATCCCTGCTAGCACAGAGCCCGAGAGGATGGAGATCTCTTTGGACACTCAGTGCTCATTGGCCCAGAACAGAATCTGCTAGACTACCATTGAGATTTGGTGTTGAACTACCAGCCCCTCCCCTGGAGAGACAGGCTAGAGCTTTGTTCCTGCTTCCCCACATTCCTGTTAGCTCTTGCCTCATGCTAAGCTTTGTCTTCCTTTTATTCCTTCATGTTTTTGAAACTTGAGAATTGTTCAGATCCATTTAAAAGGAAAGGGATTTTAATAGACTCTCAATATTGCCTTAAATCATTTTTATTATTAAAACGAACGTAAGGTTTTAAAATACCAATTTATCTTCCTTATCAGCAAGCTGGTCTCTCTCTCCTTGAATATCATCTGCCACAAATGCTTTCTTTTAAGGTTGGAGTGGGGAATAAGGAGGATATGACATAGGAGAAAAAGAAGGATCACCCAAGGCCAATCTCTTCTGGCTTTAGCAATACTTACAGAAGCCACAGACAGATAAAAGAAAAAAACAAAGCAGAGGCCATCACCACCAGCAAAATCCAACCTATCCAGCCCAGGGAAGCCAGGGGTAGGGTTGTGGGCTGGGGGGGTGGAGAGGACATAGCCCCATTTAACGTTTGAGAGTTTGGAAAGCAATTACTTTTCAGGCTGCCCCACAACAATCTGGGGTGAATAAATCAAAGGTAACATGGTGGTTCAATGTGAGCAGTGGTTCTCAAAAGTGTGGTCACCTGACCAGCAACAGCATTTGGGTACTTGTTAGAAATGTAAATTCTTGAGCGCCACCACAGACCTACTGTACTCATTGTGCCTCTGGAGTGTATATAACTATAAAATCAAAATAAATTTTAAAAATTCAGATTGAAAACATTAATAGAATATGGTAGATACTGTTTTGCTTGGTTCACTCATCATTTTTCTCTATTATCTTAACTGTGAAATCTTCAGTAATAATCCTATAAGTTCATCATTTTAACAAAGTTCGATAACTACTTTTAGGAATCTACCCTATCCCAAGGTCAAGAAAATATTCTATTTTCTCTGCTAGAAACTTCGCTATTTTACTTTGCACAATTAGATTGGCAATTCGTCTGGAATCTAATTTTGTGTATAGTATGAGAAAGGGGCTGCTTTGTCTTTTCCTCTTCTGGATGTCCAGTTGGCAGTATGTTATTTATCGAACACTCTGCGCTTATCCTCACTGCTATGCAGTGCCATTTTTTATTATAAATCAAATATTGATATATGTGTGGCTCGATTTGTGGAGCCTCTATATTGTTCCCCTGGCTTACTTGTCGGTCCTTGCACTAGTACAATGCACCATCTTAATTGCTGTGGTTTGCAATAAATCTTGATATCAGGTATAGTAACTCTTTCCACTTTCTTCTTATTTTTCAAGATTGTGTTGGCTAATCTTGGCCCTTTGTATTTCCATAAGAAAATTAAAGTCACACTGTCAATTGCCACCAAAAAAGATTGTCTCTGCTGTTCTTGGGCCTTTTTATTTCCAAGAGAACTTTTAGGGTCAACTTCTCAAAAAAAACAAAGAAATAACAACAATGAAACCTCTTGGGATTTCAATAAGCTTGCACTGTGTCCATAGATCAATTTGTGGAGAATTGATGTCATCATAATATTAAATATTCCAATCCATGAAAATGGTATACACCTCTTTTATTTACATCTCCTTTATTTTCTCTCAACAAAAATGTTTAGTACATCTATAGAGTTCTTACTCACCTTTGGTTAGATTTTTTCCTAGTGTTTGACTTTATTAATACTACCATGGATAATGAAATGCTTTGGACTTCATTTTCTGCTTGTTTGCTGCTACCATATAAAAATATAATGCATTTTTGTATATTGACAACGTATCTAAATGCCTTGCAAAATTTATTAATTTATTCTAATAGTTGGTTATTCTTTCGTATGTTCTGCATACATAATCAGGCCACCTGCAAGTAATAACCACTTAATTTGTTATTCTCTGACTCTGATACATTTGTTCTCTTGCCTTTTTTTAGCTGTCTACGCTTCCAGTACAGTATTGAATAGAAGAGTAAACATCTTTGTCTTGCTCAGCATCTCACAGGGCAAGCTTTCATCATAGCTCCATTATGTATGTAGTGGGTTATTGTAGATATTGTTTATCAGATTAAAGATGTTTCTCTTTATTCCTAGTCCATTAAAAGTTTTTATCATGAATGGATGCTGAATTGTATTGAGTGCTTTTGCATTTACTGAATTTATCATCTATTTATTTTTTCTTTATTCTTTCATGTCTTGTTTCTTTAACATAACATTTTGGAGATTCATCCAAGGTTTTGGTTACATGTATCAGTGGTTTGTTCCTTTTTATTGCTGAAGAGTATGCACTATGCATACGTTTGCTGAAGTATGCCATTATGCGTACGTAGTTCTTTGTTGATTTTCCTATTGATGGGAACCTGAACTATTTCTAGTTTGGGGCTAGTATGAATAACGTATCTGTGGACATTCTTGTGCAAGTGTTTTTGTGACTATACACTTTCATTTTTCTTAGCTAAATACCCAAGAGTGGAACTTGTCTTTTTACTTTCAAACCTTTCTATCCTTATATTTAAGGTGTTTCTCTTGTAAGCCACATAAAAGTGGTTCTATGTTTTTCATTCAGTCTGATCATATTTGTCTTTTAATTGGAAAACTTAGTTGAAAATTAATGCAATTACGATATATATTTGAGTTCAAATTTATCATCTTTCTATTTATTTCACCTCTGTTTTTCCTTTTCTCTCCTTTCTTGCCTAATCATGAATTTTTTTCTTGATTTTTATTTCATCTGCTCTCCACTTTAGCTTGCAAGCTATTCCTTCTTTTACTATTTTTTTAGTGTTTACCCTCAGGGTCACAGCATATAACCTTGATTTGGTTTTTGTTTGTTTTTTGTTTTACTTTGTTTTGTCTTAAAGATTGGCACCTGAGCTAACATCTGTTACCAATCTTCTTTTTTCTTTTTTTTTTCCCTTCTTCTCCTCCCCAAAGCACCCCTAGTACATAGTTGTATATTCTAGTTGTGAGTGCCTCTGGTTGTGGCATGTGGGGATGCCACCTCAGCATGGCCTGACCAGCAGTGCCATGTCCACGCCCAGGATCCAAACCCAAGAAACCCTGGGCTGCCAGAGCAGAGCACACGAACTTAACCACTCGGCCACGAGTGTGTTTATCCTGCTTGGGATTCATAGTACTTGAATCTGTGGCTTGATGTTTTTTGTTGATTTCCGAAATCTCAGCCATCATCTCTTCATATGTTGCTTCTTCCCCATTCTCTCTCTTCGTTTTTTGGAACTCCAGTTACACTTATGTTAGATCTTTATACAGTACCCATACTTTAATGTGTATCTTTTCTTCTGATTTATCTTACATTTTACTGATCCAGATTCCTCTCTCCCTACAAAACACCCCTCAAACCTACATGGTTTGACATGACATCAACCTATTTTAGTTCCCATATCATGTCCTCTGTGCCTTTTGTCACACTGCCCTTCTGTCCAGAATGATCTTTCTGCTCTCATCCATCTATAAAATATCTACTCATCTTTTTTTTTTTTTAAAGATTTTATTTTTTCCTTTTTCTCCCCAAAGCCCCCCGGTACATAGTTGTGTATTCTTCGTTGTGGGTTCCTCTAGTTGTGGCATGTGGGACGCTGCCTCAGCGTGGTCTGACGAGCAGTGCCATGTCCGCGCCCAGGATTCAAACTGACGAAACACTGGGCCGCCTGCAGCGGAGCGCGCGAACTTAACCACTCGGCCACGGGGCCAGCCCCTATCTACTCATCTTTTGATATTGATGTCTAGTATCAACTTCTCTTTCATTATGTGTTTCTTGACCCACTCCAAACAGAACCAACTGCTCACATAGCCCCACTTCACTCACACAGACCAGCCTAGGACCTACATGACGCTTCATGCACTTATTTGTCTACACATCTATCTTTCACCAGTAGACTGGGAACTCCTGAGCCTTACTCAATTTCAGATGCTTAAGATCCAGCCCAGTGTCCAGCACAAATAGTGGTAAGCACACTGATGCTGAGTGAATTAGTATAATGTACTCCACCATGGTTATGCAGCAGAATCACAATGGGGAGATGTGTGTTGAAAAATACTGATGCTTGGGCATCACCACAAATCAAATCTGGAGGTGGGATCTGGGCATCAGAACTTTGTTTTAAAACCACCACAGATGATTCTAATGTGCTGCTTGGGTTGAAGGTTGCTAATACAAGGAATCTGCCTCAGAAAGGCGATGTCATGGTTCAGTGAATGGGCTGAGGGCTGGAAAAGTTTTCCTGTGAGGTATTGAGTACATGCTGTAAGGGGCACCAAAAGATATGCACGTTAAGGGCATGCCTTTGGGTACAGCTGTCCATAGATACACACTACCGGGAAACCAAGTAGAGACTCCTCTGTGTGTGTGTGTGTGTGTGTGTGTGTGTGTGTGTGTGTGTGTGTGTTTAGGAGGTGAAAGTGAGTAAAGGAATCCCCAGAGTCACAGAAGTGACAGCCTGGGATTCTAATCCGGATGCTCAAAGTAGTAAATAACCTGAAGATATCTCATATCTTCTATCTTCCTCTGCCGTAGTAAAAGCGAAACGATACTGGCAGGCCATCCCTCTCTTTGAGCATGAGGGTGCCTGGTCCCCATTCATTCCAAGGCTTCAGGGAGATCAAGGGTGACTGATACAGGCACCACAGGGTAAGGGGAACCTGATAACAGGCCTTATGTGACAGTGTCAACACTCCTGCCCCAGTTCAGACCTCTTGCTGTGATTGATAATGTGTGTGCTCTTCCAGTTGTCATAGAAACTGGATCTTTTCTCCTGACTCCCATCTGCTTTGCTGTGTGTTTGGTTTCCCATTTTTTAAGGAAATTAGTTATGCAGTGAAGTGTGCAGACTCCCTCCCACGACCTTGCCCTTGCTGAATCAAAGCAGTTCGAGAATTGTCTTGTGCGTTGTGACAAGCCAAGCAAGTACTGTGGGAATCCTGGTCTCCTCATTCCACCATTCTGAGGCTGCTTCCCACTTGGCTTCAGCAGTTATACCAGCAATCTCCAAGTTCAAACACATGAGCTATATTTGGATTCTCAAATCAG
Organism: Equus quagga; assembly: GCF_021613505.1. Taxonomy (NCBI): domain Eukaryota; kingdom Metazoa; phylum Chordata; class Mammalia; order Perissodactyla; family Equidae; genus Equus; species Equus quagga. Next base: position 86,072,855 of record NC_060277.1, on the reverse strand, counting down.
GCATAAGAGAGGAAAGTAGATTAATAAAATATAAGAAATTAGGGAGAACATTCTGTTGACCCTAAGGGGGTAGTTGTGATGTGCTGTAATAATTAGAAAGATGACCCTAATTGGAAAAAAAGAAAAGCAGCCCTCTGTTGATATCAAACTGAGTTTAATAGAGTGTTAATGAGGCCACCATATTTACAAGATATCTCAATTGTTCTCTTGACAAGAATTTGGGTCTCCAGTTGTGTTCCCTGGTAGCGTCCTGAATCCTATTTTTCCATGTCTTCTGAAATGTTTATTAATGAATTTTTTTCTGTGAAGAAGAGTTTTTTAGGACACAAGGTAGTTGCTTGATTCTTTGCTGCTGTCAGTCGTAAGACTAAGATAATAGTGTAGTAATTTATAAAAATGTATTTAACGAGCTATTATCTTTCTTGTTTCTTCTTCTAGGATGCTAGGGAGTGAGGGGCAGTTTCTCTGTTTACAAATCAATGGAGGTGACTGTCTGTGGGGTTTCTGAGTTATGTTGCTCAAGGTCTCTGTCACCACTATTTCTACTGATTAATACCAACCCTTCTTGAAGATCCACTCACAGCCAATTTTATTCCTCCTGCTCTGTGCACCTCCCCATCTAAGCCTTATCCAATGAGTATACTCATATCTTCTTCGTCCTCTTAACTATTCTGCACTTGCCTACACCAGAAGATTCTGAGACCAACCTTAGAGGCAGGACAATGGCTGGGAGTGTTTGTGAGAGAGGGTAGATATTATGAATCTAGTAAGCTGAGTGCTCCAGGAAGGCCAATGTTATGTCAGACACATTTTTGTTTTACCCTCCAAGTAACCAATGCCTCTAGGAGTCATGGTGCCCATTCCTACTGTCAGTGAACACATCTAAGTCTCTCAGTGGTCAGCCCTCATTCAAGATCTTGAGTCTAAGATACCTTGCCCTTGGCCCTTTTGGTCAAAGCATGTTACATGCAACAGGACTGAACACATTATTATCAAAATTATTCCTCCATGCAGGTGCTCTGCGTCCCTGGAAAATTGATGAATTTCCCTCAGACTGTATAGAAATTCATTTCTACTATCCGAACAGAAATTCCTTTGAGTTGGAGATTTGCTGAACTTAGAAGTCAAAGAGATGCTCATTTCTTTGTTGAATGAGCCTTTTTACTCACTTGCAAGAATTCTAAAACCACTAAAGCAGCCCTTATTTATTTTGCTGCACTGGAACTGAGAATCACATGCAAATACCAGCTAAACCTGGTGTGGAGGAGTCAGTCTTCCAACAAAGATACGTGAGCCTCAATAATGCCTGGGTTAACCTGTCACTCAATGTTGAGCATCAACCATTATAAATGGTTAAATAGTTCAGCCTGAGAAGCAGAATATTCCTTCAGAGTATTACCTTACATAACAGCTCAGAACTGGGAGCCCGTTTTGTCCCGAATACACCAACACTCAAAATCTTTACGCAGGAACTCAATTTACAAAACTTTTTAGGGAAACATGACTATTTCAAACTCATGAGTTACACCTGGAAATTCCCTTGACCTTAAATCTGGTGGGGAGAGTTGTCAACAATGCAAATTTGCCCACAATCTCTGGCCCAGAACTTTCTATCTTAAAATCACAGGATGTGCCAGTCCCCAAAGCAGGAACACCCATCCGCCCCTTCCATGGCCATTTCCATCACCCAATATCCAACTTTGTATATTCTCCTTTTATCCTCAGCATTTACTAACTTGTGTATCCGTCAAGAGAGGCCAGATTATGTCATGCTAAAAAAAGTCCAAAATTTCAGCCGCTTAACACAATAAAGACTTATTTTTAACTCATGTGAAGTCTACAATGGGTCTGGACAACTCTCTAGGCCAACTGTTCTACATGCATCAGCTAAACAGTCCAATTTGAAGGAGCCTCCACCAGCTTCTACCTGTATTATTGGGGCACTCAGACTCTTCAGTTGACCTGGCTGGAACTGCCTAGAACAGGGGCTGGCAAGCTATTTTTTATTTTTTTTCTGGTGAGGAAGATTGGCCCTGAGCTAACATCTGTTGCCAATCTTTCTGTTTTTGCTTGAGAAAGATGGTCCCTGAGCTAATATCCATGCCAATCCTCCTCCACTTTGTATATGGGATGCTGCCACACCATGGCTGGATGAGTGGTGTATAGGTCCACGCCGGGGATCTGAACCCACGAACCCATGGCTACTGAAGCCAAGAGTGTGAAATTAACCACTACACCACCAGACCAGTCCCAGATAATTTCTTTCTTAAAAGAGCAGACACTAAATACTTTTGATGCTGCAGGCCAGCAGATCTCTGTCACAACAACCCAACTCTGCCAGTGTAGTGTGAAAACAGCCAGAGACAACACATAAACAAATGAGTGAGGCTGTGCCCCAATAAAATGCAATTTACAAAAACAAGTAGTGGGGTAAATTTGGCCTGCAGACCATGGTTCGCCAGTTCCTGGTGTAAAGACTCTCTCTGGCCATTAAATGCTTTTGCTGGGATATGCTACGTATCCCTTTGCTCACATTTTATTTGCTAATGCAAGTCATATGATCATGCCTTCAGGAGCCAGGCAAGCACGATTTTCCAGTGTTTTCAGAGGAGAAACGGAAAAATATTTATGAGTGGTACGAACGCCTGCACCTTATTTACGCCATTTTATAAAGGTCAATATAAATGGAAGTAGTAACAATAGGAATTAAAGTCAGTCATCTTAGATTTCAATATTAAATCTGAAGTCACTTGATAGTCCTCCATGACTCAAGGCAAATTGGTTTGATTTCTCCGAGTGTCAGCATCTCCGTCTATAACATGAAGACGGTAATCTCTGTTTTCCTCGAACTATTTCAGGATCAAAAGGGATATTACAGGACAAAGGGATCTGGAATCGAAACATCAAGGATTCAAGCTGTTATCATTTGCTACTGCCTTGAGCTTCACGGGATCCAGTTTCAGGCTATCCTTCAACGTAACATTTACACCCACCCACAAAGGCGTGGGCATTGTCTTACTCTGAGTTGCAAGCTAAATATCCGACATGGTGGCCTCTTCCAGGCCTTTTGCTTAGACTCCAGAGCTGAAGTCTGAAATTCTTCTTTTCTATTCTTACTCGTCTACAGTCTATAATATGGCACAGAGTGGGCCCAGCTGGAAACTGGCAGTGGAACGACTAGCTGAGTTAAACAAGAAAAAAAAAAAAGGCACACTTCTTTTTGTGAAATAAAATTGCTTTCATGAGTTATGCAAATTTTTTTCTCCCTGCCTTTTTCCTCTTGGTATCCAGGAGAGTCTCATTAGCTCTTAAACAGTTCTCCTAAGCACTTCAATCCTTGTGCATTTGTTAGTCCAACATGATGTGCTTTAACTCCGCTCTGTTCTCAAGCCTCCAGGGTGGCTGGGAAAGGAGTGAGCAGGGAGGGAGGAGTGGTGGGGAGAGCAAGGGAGGAATGGTTCCTTTGGAGAAGCATTTGGAGGAAGAGAACTAAACCAGGTGAGCATTTTCTCTGTGCCAGGAGCATTGCACAAATTAGTTTATTTTATTCCCACAATAATACTGCATTGCAGGCTGTTTTATTTCCACCAAAGAAATTGAAACTTGAAGAGTTTAGGTAACATACCTAAGATCTAACAGTTAGGAAGCTGCGGAGCCAGAATTTGAAGCCTGATCTGACTTTGAAGTTAATATTCTTTCAATGCTACCAGGCTGTGGCCTCCACAAAGCCACTCTATCCAGAGAGGTGACAGTGACCTTTCTTTCTTTCAGTGCAATTCACTGAATCCTCTGTCCCACTGGGGAAGGTTAGTAATAGCCAAAGAAATTCAGTATCTGAAGGACTTCCCTGCTCCATCCTTCCCACCTATGGAGACTATTTTATCCCTGCTCCTCCCTCCTAAACTCCAGGCAGAGTTACGGCTGGGTTTTCAGACCCAAGGCTTATATTTGGCAATAAACCACCAAAAATGAGTGAAATCTTAGGGGAGGGAGCATCAGTAAGAAGATAAGGAGACTTGGGACCTGATAATGATGGTAATAATAGTAATATTCATAACTGGCATCTCCTATTACTATTTGCCAACCACTTCTCCATATATTAATTCATGTAATCCTAACAATCCTATGAAATAAATCCTATTAATTATATTTTAAAGCGGAGACACCAAGATACGAGACAACGTGGTCAAAGTTGCACAGCTAGCAAATGGCAGAACTGATTTGAACCTAGAAAGGATGACTCCAAAGCCCGGTCTCTTAACCACTTTGCTGGTCATTTCAACCACCTGGGAGCTTTTCCAAAATGCCAGTGCCTGGCTCTCACCCCCAGATGTTGTATTTGGTACGAGATTGGGTCAGGGCATTGGTACTTTTTTAAAAGCACCTGGGTGAATTGGAATTGGAGCCAGCGTTGAAACTCTGTGTGACCCAGTCATTCCATCTCCCTGTGCCTCAGCTTCCTCATCTGAATATGGGGTGGGGGGAGGGTTGGAACTGTGAGGGATATTTTGAGATGTCACAATCAATGAAGAGTCTTATTAGCATTTGGTAGGCAGCTTTCAGAACGCTAAATGTCAAGTGATGCTCAAAACAGTCTTGCCCAAGGAAGAATTTTCTTGCCCAAATTGGCAACAACACCCCACTGGTATGATGTGAAGGTGCCCTTCGGCTCTTAAAATCTGTGTGCCCCTAATTCTAAATTCTGAGTATCAAGGGAGATGGAAAGCTTTCTCTCAGTGCTGAATGGATTATTGTACCTTAAACTTTTTAACCAGTGAGCAGTCATGGAAGACCCAGGCAGGTCTATAGGCCGACCTCCTTCAGGGTCAGTGTCTCCATGACTGGGAAAGTGCATCACCAGTCTTGGCATAGGGCTCCTCATTTACAAAAGGAGATTTTAAAAAATTTGAAAGCATTCTTCTAACGATCAAATAAAACATTGCAAATCACAGAACGTGTGCTTGGCACATAATAAATACTTACAAACAGAATACACATGCGAGATGAAAGTAATATCATTTTCCTCATTGGGTTGATTAGAAAAGAATCTATGCTAATTTATGTAAAGCATGATAAAAGGAACACAAATAATAATTATAAATACTCAGTAGGATGATGCCTTCTAATTGTGTGCTCATTGCATTTTAAAATTTTGGTGTATTTCAATAATTGCAAGAAAGAATACTAAAGAACAAAGCATGTAAAAATTATTACTGTAATTCCCTGTATAATCCCATCCCTTAACACACACACTTTAGAAAGAAGGAAACATCCCCGAAGAGGATACTTTATTTGCAGGTTAGTGGGAGGAAAGTGAAGAGGCCTACTGGGGAGTCCAGAGAGCCAAGGCACTTTACATTTGAAAAGGGATATCAATGTTAGGGCTACAAGAGAGAGAAGGAAGAAGGTAGAGTTGTTGTAAGGGGACCTTGCGAGAGAGACAGGCAAGGGATAAGTGGCTTATCTTCATCTTTGTCTTTCCATAGAATCCTCAGTAAAATATTCATTTTTTTAAAAACGCTTGTGAACTTGAATCTATTTCCTGAATTTGTTAAAGGAAAGTGCTGGGTCCCCCTTCAAGTCGGTTTTGAGGCAGGAACAATGGCTGTTCATGGGTTTCTACACTCAAAAAATGTAAAAATTTCTGAATTGTTCATCACTACATTTCTCCTCTATAGCCCTGGTTTGCATTGTAAAGAGTGTAGGTGACCATCGCCAAGGAAAGGGAAAGCCAACGGGGAGGATGCCCATCTGGATACTATTTAGCAGGAAGAAGCAACAGACTAGGTTGTTTACCAGCAACAGCTAGAGAATATAAAAACAGAATGAAGCAATTAGCACAGTGCAATTTAAGTAAATGTAAAACATTCACACAATAAGAACGCTACATTTTACAAGGATACATAAAATTCAGAGATTCTTATTCAACACATCAGAATGGTGAGATCAGACAGTGCGATAGGATTAGAAGGGAATGCAGTGGATGGGTGGGTAGATACACGAATGTATGGATGAATGGATAGATGGATGGATGAACGGATGGATGAATTTGAGAAGTCAAACAAACAAGAATGAGAGGACCTGAACGAGCCAATGATCACGGAACTGGGGAAAATGATTAACTCAACTCTTCACACCGTCCCACTTCACCTTTCAAAACATTCCTGCAACAACCCAGAAATTGGTAGCAGCAGCAAAATGAGGACTCTCCTTCTGCCTTGTCCAGGAAGCTTCCAAAATTAGTGCAAATTGGTAGACCTTCTCTAATAAATGTGAGAGCTAGTTTTCCTGATTTTAAGAAGTTAAAATACTGTTTCAAAGCCAATCTGAAAAGGCTACATCATGTAATAGCCCAACTGTATAAAATTCTGGGAAAGGCAAAACTGTGGAGACAATATAACGATCAGTGGTTGCCAGGGCTCAGGCATGAGGGAGCGAGGGATGAACAGGTGGAGCACAGAAGATTTTTAGAGCAGTGAAATTATCTGTACGATACTGTAATGGTGGATGCATGTCATTACACATTTGTCAAAACCCATAAAACATACAACACAAAGAGTGAACCCTACGTGAACTATGGACTTCAGTTATAGTAATGTATCATTATTGGCTGCTCAGTTCTAACAAATGCACTGCACTAAAACAAAACCAAGGCAAACAAACAAATAAAATATTTCAGTACAAGACATTGTACATAACACAAGAGCACAAGAAGCAGAGAGCTACATCAAACTGAGGCTAAGATGGCAATCATACTGGGCGAAGTTGATGTCACGTGATTCCAGGCAGACCAGAACCGGACTCTGAAAAGAATATATTTTCTCTAGAGAGAAATGGGATAAATGGGCACACTGCTTGAATAACAGGTGCCTAAGCTGGAATTGGTTATGCAAATACTCTTATGGAGAAAGACATGTCTACTTTCCTTTGCATACAGGAAAATAATTTTAGCAGCTACAGAATTCTGGGATAGGAGAAAATGAGGTGTCCATTTTATTGATTAAGTTTTTCCAGTGAATTTTCAAAACCAGAGGGAGCACATTGTAAAGTGATATAGTCCTTGCATTAAAAACTATATTCCTTTAAACTTACATGTGTGGATCTCTTTCTCCTCCAATATAAGGGAACTAAAAGGGCTAATTGATAAGGAATCATTTGAAAGCAGTGTGAAAATATGCATGCGTGTTGGTAGAGGCAAGGTGGAGGTAGAAATGGATCCTCCCATTAAGAAGAATTTGATATGAACTACCCTGACAGCTGGCAAAGGAAGTGGGTCTAGAACAATGGCCTAAAGAATTATCCTGAAACCTTATCCATGGCCACTAATTTCACCAGGGACTATCATAAAACACACTCATGTTGCAATCCTTTCCTCAAGCTCTTCGAGAGAATAGTGTGTGAGGGGCCATACAATGACACTTGATAACTAGTCAAAGAGACAGAACCACATTTTAACAAAACTCAGCAGTCTCTAAATTCAGCACAAGCCAAGTGGCTCTTCCAACTGACCTGTAGAAAGAACACATAATGGAGAAAGGCTAAGGAAACAGAAGGTTATGATGTAGTAGAAAAAGGCTACTATTGGAGTGAAAATGATCTGGGCTCTAATACCAACTCAATCACTTACTACTTATGTGGCCTTGGACCAGTTAGTAAACCTGATGCAGTCCAAATGTCATCATCAGTAAAATGGGAGGGGTAATATTTACCTTTCAGAGTTGTTGTAAGTAATCAAAACAGTAAATATATACCACAATGCCCAGCACACAGTTAGTAATTAATGTAGGTGGCCATCATAATTGTAGTCCACATTTAACATAAGTCCTAATCTCCCAACAGCAGTGCCACGAAAGGGTTTATATAGAGATAATTCTTCTGAAGTCCTCAAAAGGGAGAAGGATATCTCACATTACTGTTCCTCTGTCCTCTTCTCAAAACACACAGGGTGGCAAATGGCTTCCATGGCTGCAGTGGAAAGTCAGTCCTTATCACCAGTAATCACCATTGTCATCACCATCACAAGAGCAGTAAAAAAAGTGCCTGGTATTTGTTTAGTGCTTTCTTAAATGTTAGCTCAGGCTCTCTGACCCTCTCGTTTTCCTGCCTTGCTAAAGCAGGGCACTGACTGGCTGATATTGCTGCGGCTGGTGATTCACCTCTTCCCTGGGCCTTCATGTCCCTCGCTTGCTATGTGATAGGAAATTCATTTCCCCACAGACACAAAGGCTGAAGCCCTACCATTCGTCCTAATGACGCTGTTCCTCAGTTCACTCATGTGAGAGCTGGCCTGGGAAGCAACCCACCATCTTGTTTCTGTACGGATGGAGGGTGTTCTAAATTCCACTTTGCTTTGGAATTTAGACTTTGGAACACACTCTACAGATCAGGATTTCCGTTTTCAGACCAATTACTTTACTTCCAACAAAGGCTGCCTAAGTCAACAGGAATCCCTAATTTCTTCTTTCATGTCTGGGTAGGCAGTCAGCTGGCCAGGAGGCAAGGGGCTTGGGTCTATAGGCTCTTCCTTTTTCCCAGTATTGGGAAACCAAGTTTGGGATTTCGCTGCTCAGCTTCCTGCAAATGCTATATACCTGGTCTTTATGGCTATCTGCTTTTCTAAACTTATGAATGTAGATTGCTCAGTAGGGCCCAGCAGAGTTATTTTCATAGACTCTGAAAGAGTCTGCCAACACATTCGTATGACCACAGCTGTGGCTATATCTGGAACGAGAGGAAAGGAGCCATCCAATCAGGAGGCAACATTGCGACGTGACCCCTACCCAGCATCTCTTTCTCTGAGCTATTTATTTTCCTGTTGTGGTTGTACTTCCACAGTCCTTAATCTCTTATTCTAACACCTCTGGGTTCTGCAGTTTGTCTCATCAGTATAAAATAAAGAAGGAATGACACAGTTTTGGTCTCCAGGTGTCGAGCTTTAACAAAACCTCACTTTATCCTCACAACAACCTTGTGGGATAGGTGTTACTATACCCACTCTGTAGACGAAAACACTTAAAACCAGAGACTCAGGAACTTGTCTAAGGTCACCCAGCTGGCAAACAGCAGATTCAGAACCGGAATCCAGATTTATCAGACTCCAAATCTTGTATCTTTAATCAATAAGCTGCAGTTATTTAGCGTTGTATCATTTTTAAAGTAGATCATTTTGAAAGTGTAGGACTATTATCTGAGCTTCCTCTCAGTCCTGGGAGGTAGACAGGCAGACACTGCTCTCGCAACTTGTCAGGAGAGGACAGGGAGATTTAGCTGGAGGACGACTCGGCCTAGGTCCCCAGGCAGCAGCCAGCAGTAAAGGGAATGCGGATTTTGGGGTCAGACAGACCTGGATCTGGGGCTGCCCCTGACTATGTGTGTACCTGTGGAAAGTCACCCATGTTCTCAGGGTCTCTTGTAAAATGCAGCTAATAACACCTCCCTAAGAGGAGGTTTTCTATGAAACAGACAATTTGGGGGCCATCTAACACAATGTTTAAAAGTGTGCATGGTTGAGTAAGACTGCCTGTTTTAAATGATTCTGTGACTTCAAGAAAGTTATTTAACTTATGTTTCTGTGAAAAGAGTATAATAATAGCACTTAATTTGTGGGGTCATTGGGAAGTTTAAATGATATAACTAGTAAAATAATAAAGTGCAAGCACCCAATAAATATTAGCTGTTGTTATTTGTAAAGCAGATCCCAATGTGCCTAATACGTAATAGGCAATCAATAAATGCCAATCCTCTCCACCACTTGTTCTCCTGTGCTAGAATATGCAAGTCAGGATAACGTCCTCCCTGTTTGGGGTGGGGGGGGGGGCCTCTCTGCCCTCGTGACTTTCACTTGCTGGAGCACAGGCCTCCGGGAGCCAGGTAAATGAAGGCAAGAGATGCCATTTTCAAATTTAATAAACTGCAGCCACTCACAGGGGCATGTCTCATTCCCACTGGCAGGTTGTAGACAGTCTTATCTCAATCACCTGTGACTGATTTTAATATAAGGCGAGCTTGGCTCACTTAGTTCTCCACATGCACCCTCAGCCTCCTCCTGAGCCCCAGGTGGGATCTGCTCAGAGAGTGTAAGCCCATCTTAATATCATCCTGGGCAAAACATAATTAGAAAACTAAATCAGCAGCCACAAGAAGAGCGTCATGCTTTCCGACGCCATATATCGAGGAAGTGGAATGTTGGGGTTTCATGTTTGGACTTCTTTGTTTGTGTTGGATTCTTCACATCACTACTTCTCTGTATCAGTAGAGAAAATCAAGAAGACGGGGCATCTATCAAGGTTCCAGTGCAGAGGTGAGAAAAGTAGGCTGGTGGGCCCAATGCTGCCCACTGCCTGTCTTTGTAGGTCAAACATCATTAGAACAAAGCCACGCCCATTCATTTACATATTGTCTATGGCTTTAGAGCTACAATGGCAGAGTTGAGTACTTGCAACAGAGACCAGATGGCCCGCAGAAAAAGATGGCACTTTACAGAAAAAGGTTTTTGACCCCTGCCCCAGTGTATCCATAAGAGAGACAGCTCTGGAACAGCCCAAGAGGGGTCTTCTTCCTGCCCAACACTGATAACCAGCACCTATGCCCAAGTCCAATGAGTGGCTGGTGCTGCAGAAGAATGGATGCTCGGGCTCCTGACGTAACCTGGCAGATGATGAAAACACCTAAGAGATTACGGCTGCAAGTGGCTTTCCTGGATTGCCCTGTGCTCGTTGCTCCCAAGGGGTAGGAGCCCAGGGAAGACCTGCTAGGTCCTGTATGCTCTGGAGATTGCCTTAGAGCTGATCCGATTCTTGTGGCAGGAAAAATGTTGTGTGGTTGGGATAATCTCCCTACTGACGGTGGCTAGAGCTCCATAACTCAGCCTCGGGGGCCTTTATGTCAAGAACTGTAGACTACAGAGATGGAAGTTGATTAACAATTACTAGTGTGCCCAAGAACTCCCTGGGATACCAGCTAATAATGCAGATTCCTGGCTATACCCAGAGAGCCCCAATTGAGTAACTTGAGGTGAGGTCCAGGAACCACTGAAATATTTTTTTAACAAATATTACTGGTTTTGTTGTTGTTGTTCATGTTGGGAACCCAGGTAAAACACTTTGAGAAACAGCACCCTTGTCCTGCGATCTCAGTTATTTTGAAGTTGCAGACTACGTGAGAATCTTACAAAATCTATGGAAACTTCCATCAAGGGAAGAAATATAATGTATAGATACATCACACCCAAAGTTTCCTACAACTTTAGAGGGTTCTGGGCTCTCTAAACCCATCATTAAGAACTCTAAGTTAAGAGCTATCCTAAAATAATGGATGAGAGAGAAAGTATGTGAGAGCAGTGATGGACACATTTGAGGACCACACTTCTGACAGCTGTCACCTGCCCTTTCCCCTTCTGGGGGGCTTGCAGGAAGAGTAGTTCCTCCTCTGTGATATGGTTGTGTGATGCTTGCCCAGAAGGTACGTGAGGTCACACGCATGAAAGCAAATTGCAAACTCTGAAGTGCTATGCATACACGGGGGAGCGTGATGATGCAATATCAGCCATAAGGGGCTGCCTTCCAGATTCACATCATCCTCAGAACTGTCATGGCAACTCCTCTCCACCATGTCCTTCAAGTCCAGTCTTGACCAGACAAGCCGCCTGTCCAGTTTTCCTTCGTGCCACAGTGATGTGAAGAATTTCACCTGGTGAAATAACTGACCACTGGGCATTTCCACTGTGGAGCCCCGCCAGCCCTCCACACTCAGTGTGCCCAGAACCCATCATGAAACTCTGGATTCTGTTGAAACAGGATGATATTTTGTGATGTTAATTCATATCCCTTCCCCCTTGGTATTTTTTTCTTTTTCTTTTTCTCCTTCTTCCCCCTCTCACCCAGTCATATTCAGTTCTTTCCACAGGGAAGATAAGCAGAAGCTGAGGTCTCCCTCCATAGGAGAGGAGAGGCTATTTTATATCAGGTGACCAAAAGTTTCCCCTGAGTGGGGAACATCATAGAATAAATCTGAAGAAAGCTTGGGAGTGAGTCATGAATATGAGCAGAGCAGAGTGATCTAAACCAAGAAGAAAGCAAGCACCTTGGCCTGAGGTGGGATTTGCATCATGGTTTTAAGGAAGAGAAAGGTGAGCGTGGCTGCACGAAGTGAGAAAGGAGAGGAGTGGTGGGCGAGGGGATCAGAGGGACCAGATCTGGCCAGCCTTGAGGTCAAGCTCAGGACTGTGGCTTTTGTTCTGAGTGATTCAGCAGTTGGAACTTAAATTTTAAAAGGATCACTCTTATTTTGTGTTAAGAATCAAAATCACTTTTTCAAAGCCTCTCTCTTCCTGAGTAGGGGCCAAGGCAGAAGCAGAGAACCCAATTAGGAGGCTTGTTCATAGCCCAGGCAAGAGATGACTAAAGGGCTTAGACCATAGACAGCAGTGCGGGGGGTGAGGGTAGTGGGATTATGGCAAGGTATGGGGTATATTTTGAAAGCAGAGGCAATCACATTTTAAATGATGGATCGGATGTGGGATATGAAAGAAATGAGAAGACCAAGATGACTGCAAGATTCAGAATCTGACAAATCTAAGACAGCGATGACTCAAGAGGGAGCAGGCTTGGCGGTGGGAGCAGGGCTGGATGGGACGTTTGTTTTAAGCTATGTTAAACTGGAGGCGTGTGTTACACATCCACATGGAGAAAGTAGACAACTCGACAAATTAGTCTGGAGTTCAGGGGAGAGGTCTACACTAAAGTCAAGAGTTTAGTCCACACGGTTCAGATGGCGCTTGATAGCCTGAGGTTGGATGACCATGCTAAGGGAGTGGCTGGATAGAGACAAGAGAACTGGAGAACGCCAGTGGAAGAGGTTGGGCAGAAACAAGGAATCAACATAGGAAACTGAGAAAGAGGGGCTTGTGAGATAACAGGAGAAATAAAACAGAGTAAAGTCCTAAAAGTAAAGGAAATGGTCCAAGAAGGAAAAGGTAATTCAGTAATGTCAAATGCTATCGCAAGGTCAAATGAAGACTGAGAATTGACCATGGGATGTGAGCAGTGTGGTATGTTAAACTTTGTGAATTCTGAAACTTTCCCTGGAAGACATAAGAAATTATTTGTTCTAGGGAGTTGAAAGGATATTTTTAGATTGAGACTAAGAGTTGCTCAAAAGTGAAGCTAACTTGATGAATTCCCATCTGCTGAGCAGGGTGCCTGCCCTTTTCTCACCTCCAAAGAAGTGATTTTTCACCAGAGGAGAAACCTGTCACACCTTTGAGCTGCCAAGCCATAAATCTTCTTTCCACCAACTTGCTAACAGTTTTTCTTGCCACCTTTCCTGATAATCCAGAGTAATTGTTATGAAATATGGGCTTGTTCTCTCTTTCCCAGCTGCGGCCCTGCTGTCCTCTGCAGGTTCTGGGGACAGCAGAGGCTCTGTGTTTGTCACTGGCTGTTCATTAGAAGCACAGCAAATGCCGTTACCAAGAGTGACATCCTGATGAAACCAGAGGCGCCACACAGCAGCCCTGAAATCTGAGAGCCAACAGTTCCTCCTGCCCAAACATATCAGCAAGTGGCTCTGCTTTGTTCAACGTATTCTCTTTCTTGGAGAAATAGAGAGAAAATGACCCCTATTTAATCATGAGAATGAAAACCTTCTTTCACGCATGCTTTTATTTATTCCACAGAAATGTATTGAGCATCTGAAGTTGTCCAGTAGATTCCTGGGTTCAAAGTTTGACGACAATGAGCAAGCTGACATATACATCTTATGGAAGTCACAATTAACAGAAATTAACTGAAAGGATATTTTCTCTGGGAAGAATATTGGAAGATATGGGTCTGGGGGCTATTCAGTAAGCGCAGATGTAAGTCTCCCCTGTTCTTTATGAAGAATATGCTTAGATCAGTGGCCATGGGATTTTGCCTGTCCATCAGGAGCTCCTGCCAAATCTTGAAAATCCCTGAGTAAGGCTTACCAAGCCTCTTAAACCTCCAACATGGATCCTGAAACTTCAACAACATTCCCTTAGTGGTTGCAAAGCCTGCCTTTGCAAGCGTCATCTCTATGACAGACATCTGGGTTCCAGTCCAATGTCTTGGTATGCATCTAAGCCATTTTACTACATAGGCGACACGTTCTATAACAGTGACTTGGCATCATAGGTACACAGTTTCCTTGCAGTTCTGCATTGATAAATAGCCAGTGGACATATGCAATTGGTTATCTACACGGTCTAAGTGGGACCAATCATGGCAGGCTTGTGCAAGACCTCACACAGTACTTAGGCCACACACTGTGCTGAGCACAGGGGATACAAAGTTGAAGACAAATCTCCACCCTTAAGAAGCTCAAATGGAAAAGCGTTCATAAACATCAAGTGACTTTAAGAAAAGAAGCATCTTTTGGCAGCTCTAGCCCTAGTCTTAGCTCATGAATCCTCTGGCTAAACATGTATTTCACTCTTGGCTGCTGGTCACCCAGTAACTGAAAATTGGCAAGTTAAGATCCGATAGGATTGCTTTAACAATTGCTTGAGCAATGATTTCTGCATTATAGTTAAAGCCTAACAATTTAATTCCAATTTTCATAGTTTAATATGGGGATTCCATCAAGTGAAGTGACCCAACACTAAATTAGGTTAGGATTTCTGAGTAAGTGCAGATTTACTGAATTAATCAACTAGAATGTATCAAACACTTCCTCCGAGTCAGGCATTGTGCTAAGAGCTTTACACGTATTATCTCATTTAATTCACGACCTCTGAAGCAGGTAGTATTATTGTCTCCCATTTTACAGATGAAGATAGTAAATTTTGAGTCAGGACTGAAGCCCAGGATGTCTGGCACCAGTCTCCCACCATAATCCTCATAATAAAACATTTCTTCATGCAAGAGTGATTCAGCCACATTTCATCTTGACTTGATGAATGCTAACACATTATGAATGGTTGTGCAAACCTGTGCAACTTATTCAGCAGAATGGTGAGGGTCAGGGGTGAGAGACAACAGGTTACAGCGCTCAAGGAGAGCATTGGCAAAGAAATGTAAGGATAATTTCCAGATCTCATTTTCGTCGATTCCTTTGCCTTCTTCAGTATACAACACTACTAAACAGACTCCAAAACCCAAATCTGTTTTTCTATCTTTGTGATGAACAAAGACAAGAACTTTTAAATTTTCAGAGAATAGCAGGAGAAATAAAATATAAAGTCAGGTTTCTACCCAAAATTCTCAATTGGCTAAACATGGTCCAATTCTAGTAGCTTTATACCTTTACAGGTGATGCTTCTGCATCTGGATCACACATTTCATCCTTTTCTATCTTTCTCCTCCTGGACAATTCCTTCTCATTCTTCAAAATTTAGCTCAAGCGTCACTTCCTCCACAAAGCCATCCCTAAATCCCAGCTTAAACAAGTGGCTCTCCTCTGTTTTGCCCCACCATCACAGAATCATAATTGTCTGTGTGCTTTGCTATATTCTATGCTAGGCTATGAACCTCTTTAATACAAACACTGTGTTTTACTCCTCTGTTTACTCAACATATAACAGAATGACAAATACATAGTAGGTACTCAATGAATGAATGAATACATTCTGACATAGACCAGGTGGGTTTGGTCTGCTTACAACTAGAGTCTACCTACTTAAACTTAGTTATCAGTCCCTTGGTTGCAGTACTGAGCATGTCCACCTTCACAACCAGAAACAGAACTCATGATCTAACAGAAATTCAAATCTGGAAGAGATAACAGAGATAAGCTAGTCCAAACTCTTCTTTATATGGATAAAGAAATGGAGGCCAGGTGGACTGAAGAGCTTTCCCCAAGATAGCCCAGATGTTCAGGGACAGAAGTGGGAATGGAACCTAGAATTTCTGACTCCTAACCCAGAGGTCTTTGCCACTTCCCCAGTGTCCTCCCACATTGGAGGGTCTCTTAGTATACTGCCGCATGAGGACAAGGTTCTTCCCAATGGATAGATTCATCTACAGTAAGAGATCCTCAAACTAAAAAATGAAAAGTTACAAACAAAAAGCAAATTAATTTCCCTACATATTGTTGAAAACAACTTGCAGAGTCTCTGGTCCCTCATAGTGCTTAACCATCATGCCTGAAATGTTTCAGAAATTCAATGATTCCGGGGCATTGTTTTTGTTTTTCTCAAATAATTTGGTGCACAAAAGAAATTTTAAAAGCTTTAGAGACTGCTTCTGATCTCTGAATGGACAGTCAAGGACATCTACCATAAGGAAAATTCTCATTTCTGCCAGAATGTTGACTTCAATAAATCTATTCTAAGGAATAAAGCGGCTGTTCTTGCATTTGGTGAAACACACTCGCAGCTCACAAAGTATTTTGTGCATAGAAATGCTAGCAAGCAGTGACAGACATGCAGCCTGAAGCCACTGAAATGTAGCTCAAGACCCACCAGTCACTAGAGATTTAAACATCGCTTTAGTGGGCAGTAAGTCTAGATGGCTTGCACAACACATTGTTAGAGGCACTGCTGGTGCATTGGAAAGAATAAGGGCTATGGAAGCAGAAAGATCTGCCTAAGTCCAACTCTATCATGTATTAACGCTGTGAACTTTGACAAGAGATTTAACACTCTTAGTTCCATCCATCAATTCAAGAGATATTTAATGAGCACCTACTTGGTGCAGTCTCTATTCTAAGCACTGGGGGAACGGCAGTGAGAAAAAGACTTAAAAAACAAAAACACCTACTCTCATCAAGCTTGCATTCTTGTAGCAGGAGACTTTGGGAGACAAACGACACACAAAAAAACCCCGGAAATATATGGTATGTTATTTGATGATTAGTATTATGGAGAAAAATACAGTTGGAGGAAAGGGAGTGCTGGGAAGAGAGGAGTTTTAAATAGAGTGATAAGGGAAGTTGTCACTGAGAAAGTGACATTGGAAAGAGAGTTGAAGGAGTAGAGAAATGAGTCAGGTAGGGACATGGGGATAGAATGCTCTAGGGACAGGAAATAGCAAGTTCAAAGGCCCTGGGGTGGTTGCATCGTGTGCTCTTCAAAGAGCAGCAAGAAGGCTGTATGTCTAGGGCACTGGGAGTAATGAGGAGAATAATGAGAGATGAGTTCAAAGAGGTATAGGAAGAGGGGAGGCAGAGGACCAGACCTTGTAGGTCAAATAAGGACATTGGCCTTTTTTTCTAAGTGAAATGGGGAGCTTTGGGAGAATTTTGAGTAGAAGAGTGATATGAGCTTGCTCCAGGTTTCAAAAGATCACACTATGTTGACAATAGACTGCAGGAGGGAAGGGGTGGAAGCATGCAGAACGGTTAAAAGAGGCTATTGAAATGATCCACACAA
Organism: Equus quagga; assembly: GCF_021613505.1. Lineage (NCBI taxonomy): Eukaryota > Metazoa > Chordata > Mammalia > Perissodactyla > Equidae > Equus > Equus quagga. The sequence continues at coordinate 86,055,526 of NC_060277.1, read as the reverse complement.
GAGATTAGGATAGCTTGGACCAGGTGATTAGCCAGGAGAGGTGGTCAAATTCTGGATATATTTAAAGGTAGTGCCATCAGGATTTGCTGACAGACTACATATTGGATGTGAGGGAAAGAGAAGTCAAGAATAACTTCAAGGTTATTGACCTGAGCAGTTGGAAAGATTGAGTTGTTATTAACTGAGATGAAGAAAAGTATGGGAGGCACAGGGTGGCTGAGAAAACCAAGTGTTTGGCTTTGGATCTATCAAGTCTGAGATGCCATTGGGTCTACATTATAGAGGAGAGGTCTAGACCATAGATTTAAATCTGCCTCTAGATGTTGTTCAAAGCAGTGAGAGAGAATGAGAGCATCCCAAGAAGAGCAGTCTCCAAGGGCTGAGCCTTCAGGCGCTCGATGGTAAGAGGTGGATAATGAAAATAGTTAACACTCGGCTAGTGCTTATCGTGTACCAGGCCTTGTTCTGCGTGCTTTCACATATGAACTCATGTAATCTTCAGGACAACCACATAAGGTAAGTCCTATTATTACCCTTTTTTTATAGATTAGGAAACTGGGGAAAAGGGGCTAAGGAACTTGCCCAAGGTCACACACCTGCTGAGTTGTGTAGCCAGGATTCCAAACTGGGCTGCCTGGCTTTAGACTTGGAGCTTCCAGCCCCTTCCTAACACCGCCTCTCCAGTAGCTAGAAGAGAGGTGTCACCAATAGGGAAGACTGAGAAGGGACAGCCACTGACGTAGAAGGCAAACCAGGGCAGTGTGCGTTCCTGGGAGCCAACGGAAGAAAATGTTCCAGGGAGCAGAGCGGTGTCACATGAAGCTGGTTGGTCAAATGAAGATGAGGAGTGACATAGCAATAGGGAGGTTGTCAATGACATTGGTGAGAGCAATTTGGTAGAATGGTGGCAGTAAAAGCCAGACTGCAGAGAGTTCAAGAGAGAAAGGGAGTTTAGACAATGAGCTTTGAGAATTCTTGAGAGGATTTTTGCAATAGAGGGGAGCATGTAAATTGACAGTAGCTGGAAGGGGACATGGGATCAGCTGAAGGTATCTTTTAACTATAGGAGAACAAATAGCATAAAGGTGTTGAGAATGATATGGTGTACGAGGAAAAATTGATGGTGCAGGGAAGTTAAGGATATATTGGTGCAGCGATGTCCTTGAGTACGCAAAGGGTGACTTTGGGGACATGGACAGTTCATCCACAATAACAGGAGGGAAGCAGAGTCCACAGGCATGGATGCTGGTAGTCAGGTAAATGTGGTGGTGGGACTCTGCAAACATTCTCTCCCCACAGTTTAAGTTCTTAATGCTTCAATTTCCTTACCCATAAATTGGGAATCATAATACCTCTCTCCCAGGGTTGTGAAAATTGCGTGAGACAGCATATGTAAAATGTTAGTGTCATGCCCGGTACAATTTATGACTCAAATTATAGCAATTCTTCCATATCCCTCCTTATTGGTCATTATTGTCATTAATTACTAACATGCATTGAGCATTTATAATGTAGAAGACACTGTGCCAAGTACTTGGCATACATTTCCTCAGAAAATGGCCCTTCCATGTATGTGGGATCTTATTGATTCTTTCCAAGCTCTTGGAAGGAATCTGTTTGGGATTTGGTTGACTATTTGACTCTATTCTTCCCCATCTTCCCTTCATATCGTAAATGGTCATCAGCCCCATGGAGAAGACTTTGTCAAAAACCGCTCTGGTCCAGGTCTTTAATATTTGTTCATTCACCTGATTCACTCGGAGGGCAGTGGCATGTGGCTAGGACCAAAACACCCTTTGTGGGGTAAGATGGAGCATGGTAGACTGGCCATTTGCCAACCCTGGGTCTAGTTTATGTGGGCTCCACTGAAACTACCTTGACAGGTAGTTTGGTAGAAATCCCCCTAAAAAGCAACTAGCATCTGTTCAAGCTTCCTTCGTCTGCTTTAGGGGTAGTGGGAAATGGGAGATAAGTCAGTAATGACCAGCTCCTGACCGTCAATGTTCTCAACTGGGAAAAGCGAAGTTAAGCTAGAGAATCTCAGAGGTCTACTCCGGCACTAACATTCTGGATTTTTTCATCACTTGGACATGCTCTCTTTTACTGTTTGAAATGAATACAGATTTCTCTATTGAGGATCTCCTTGTCAAAATCTGTCAGTCGTGAGAAATCTCAACTCTCCTAACACAGAGCTTTAGTGAACATAGATTCCCGTTCTGTTCTTACAAGTCTGTTTTTAAGCGAAAGCAGTAGGAGTCAGTGTCTTCTCCTTGCTGAGCAATTTTGATCAACTGATGGCTTTGTTTCCTGTATCTGACAAATGGACATCCCAGCATTCTTACAGGGAGACCTGAAAATTAGGGCTGCCTCACATATGTAAAGTATCATAACGTTTCCTCTGAGGAAGCAATTAATTACATGAACCATCGGAATGTTTCTGATGTTTTAAATACAACCACAAGCTTCTTCATTAAGAAATGAAGAGTCCCCAAAGTGAACGCACACTACTGCAGGGTGAGGAATCTTTATTTCTCTTATGGGGTGCCAGGTGTGTGACACACGTTGTACTCGATAGTTTGTATATACCATCCCACTTACTTCTTGCAGCTGTCCCAGAGGGTAAGTATTATTATCCCTCGTGTGCAGAAGAAGAAGGAGAGAATAAGGACCTTGCCCAAATTCACACAGCTAAGTGGTGGAGCTCACATTTGAACCTAAATCTACTTACATTTATATAAACCTTGGTTTATCTAAAAGCCTTTAGCTTTTAACTACCAAATGATATTGTCTCCCTTCTTGATTTCAGCAATGTTGAACTTGTTTGAGGGCTACAGAATCCTTCTGCGACACAATGTTTTATAATGCCCATATGGCTTCACCTGGAGTCATTCTGGAAACTCTAAGTTCATAAATAATGTCTCTCCAACTTGGTTAGGCTCACAGTGTGAGTAGAAGACAGATGATCTACGGCCGTACATGGTATCATTGCAAGCTAATGTGTTACTTCGTAGTCTTGGGTTGCCATCCCCTGGAGTGCTTTGATGCGATCAGTTGTCAGTTTCAGATCTGTTGTTTCTCTCACCAGAAGCCCGGCCGGTGGAAGATGACAGCCCCAAAGCCCTGCCTGTGTTAGGGGAGCTATCGAACTCGAATAATGACATAAACGAGTCCATGTTCATCTGGGGAATTTCACACAAAGCAGCCCAGAGGAAAACCATCTCTGTCGATGAAGGTTTGTTTCACTTGCAACAGGAAAAGCAGCAGCAGCAGCAGCAGCAGCAGCAGCAGCGACTGGAGCCGGTCCGCAGGCTGGGGAGAGGTGGCGGGAGGCTGAAGCTGCCACATGTGAGTAGCCTTTTATGCTTTCTCTGCAGCTGGGAAAGGAATGCTGGGGAGGGGTCTCAGCTGTGAGGTGGGCGCGCATGCAAGGGTTGGGGCTTTCCGTGTGGCTGGGGGTGGGAGGCATGATTTACACAATTAACAAGTACATTTGGGATCTGCCCTCCTCTTCCAAAGGAGGTGCAAGAGTGTGCCCACACGCACTTGCATTTTCTCTGCTGATCCTAAATCAATGTAAGCAGCAGGTGGGGAATATTTTCTTTTTGTTTCCTTTCTTTTTTCCTTCTTCATCCTTGAGAGTGGGCTGCATGGCAGAAAGACGCCTCAGCCTGAGAGAGCTTTCCTGAGCGCAAGGACTCCCCCAGAGGTGTTCTTTCCCAAGTTTCTTTTGTAGATGTGTAGACCTCTATTCCTTTACCAGGAGCTGCTCTTCTGCAGGGGCGTTTACATGCCGCTAGCACGAAGGGGCGAGGGTGACTTTTGTTTCTCTGGTTCTCAGCGCGCATTGTCTCTAGTAAACAGCACCAAATCCAACATGACTTAACCTCTCAGTTGTCGCTGTTAAAAGTGTTCAGTGAGCCCAGCGCAGGCATGGAGAAGCACGGCTTGTGTTTCACGCATCTTCTCAGCCCGGGACAAATAAGCAGGTCTCTTGGGGCTGACAGCGTTAATGCCATCTTGAACTTTGGAAAAGTTTTCATTATGTTTGTTTGTTTGTTTTTAAATCAAGCTCTGGAATTTACTGTGAACGTTGGGTAGATTGAAGCTGAAAAGGGCAGGAGAGAGGGTTTTTGCTTTAAAGCACTCATGCAGCTAGAAGCAGGTTCTCTTCTCACCAGGGGAGCTGGTTAGTATCTTTGGGTTATTGTTATTGATGCCAAATAATGTGTTGAGCAAAATCCACCTGGTCATAAACTTGCTTGTATTCCGGTTATCTGAAGACATCGTTGTTTTTCTGTTTGTTTTCCTGTGCTTCCTTCTTTCTCTCTCTAGAAGCTTTGATGTGGTTGAGCATGTCACACTGAATGTTTAGATGCTTGAGCATCTGCAGGAAATGCACATAAGTTTATCTTCTCTGGGAGGAGGGGAAAAGAGGGAGCAGGAGGGAGCAAGAGATGGACGCTTCACTCATCCTGAGAGCAGGCTCTGAGCAGCTGTGCAGGATGCAGGTGGAAGAGTCGGAGACACTTCACGTTGAGACTTGGCCTGGAGGAGGGCAGTCAGCGAAGGTTTGGGCGCAGACCTGAATGCTGTCATGCTGCAGGGTTAGGGCCACAGTTCCCAAGTTGCTATGGGATGCGCAATGAAATATGAACTGGGGGTGGGCTTCACGGGGAATCCTCTGGCTGAGGCAGTGCTTTCCAACATTTCCCACAGCATGACACTCCTGGGTAAACAGATGAGGCTACTCAAAGCTGGGGATGAGTGACTAGAGGACTCACGTGGCTGTTCTAGTGGACAGAGTTCAATATTTAGGGCATCGTGGTATCTGGAACCCATCCATTGCACATGGAGTGCCTTGGCGTACAGGTTGGGAGGATCTAACTGAAGCAACCCAGGGAAAGCCAAAGAAATGAGGCAAAACGAGTAATCTGATGCCTATGTTTTGTTATTATTTATTTTTGCCATTACTAGTAGCAGCACATTGTGGAAATGTTACATAGTGTTTTTTTTAAAGACTTTTCCTAATCTAGCCCTTTTAGCACCTCTGGTTCTTCTCTGTGCTCTCTCTCAGTCTTTATCGAAGCACGCTTTACAACATAACTATAACCACAATCTAGATATATTTATTTACTCCGCTTCTTTCCCTAATATTATTCCATAAATACTTTCCCACCTTCCAGTACAGTTTTCACGTAGATGGTTAATTGTGCCTGGTGCCTGGATTAAATGGATTAATCCCTTCAGTGAATATGCCATAATCTGTTTAGTAATTTTTGGCTATTTAAAATTCTTCTAGTTTTCCCATAATTGTAATGCCACTATGAATATTTCTGTGCATAAAGTGATTTTACTTCCCTTGTTTAAAAAAAAATTGGGGGGGATGAATTCTCAACATTGATATTAGTGAGATAAAAAACATGAATATTTTTGTGGCTTTTCATGTTTATTGCCAAATTTTTCTCTGTAATGTATTTTCATTCTCCAAAATCATCAGTAATATGGTCTAGATAATTATTGTTTTATCCAGAGACTTATGCACATTAGGTTCTTTTTCTCTCCCTCTCTCTAAATTAAGAGCTATGAAAAGGTACAGGTCATTTTTTTAAAGCTGGATTTTGAGTTCTGTTAAGGCAGGAAGTATCATCCTCCCAGGACAGGCCCAGCTTCTCAGGTTCCTCCACTTTGTCAACGACTCCCATGAGGAACCCAAGTTCAGCACCCTCCCCTGTCCACCTGCGTGAGAGGTGAAGAAAGAAGGGGCAGAAATTCTCCTGCCCGTACCGGGGCACCTGAGAAAGATGAGGAGGGGTGACAGAAGAGGAAGCCAGCCTAGAATTATCTCTGAACCCTGGAACTCAATCCCAGCAGGTCCCTTCGGCCCTTCCATCTTCCTCTCCAACAATGACAGAGCCACCATAGAGGTAAACTCACTTCTTGGGCAGAATTTGAGGCTGACACCTGAGAGAGTGGGTGGGAGTGGCGTCTTTGGGAAGATGAGGACTAGCTAAGCTTATTGGGGGAAAAAGGAACATGTTTAGGATCTCCACTGCTCTGTGTACTCTTCCAAATGCATGTGCTTTAATGGTAGGGGTCAGACAGGGCTGAATGCCAACTCTTACCAAATAAGAGCTGTAGAACACTTCCTTTTCAGTTCTTACCTCCTATAAGGACAATTTTTATTAACAATTTATTTTTTCTTTTATTTCCTCTTCCCTTGTATCTTGTCAATTTGGAGATGAATCTGTGCTGTTCTGACCTCCTGTGTAGCTCACCATAAATTGCTTCAGTATTAATCTCTTTTGTTCATTCTTTAATTATTTGTGCAAAGGCCAAGAGCGCCCACTGGGAGCCGCACAGAGACTCAGCACGCATTTGTCCACCCTGACCTATGCAAGTGAGAAATGACTTGGGAGCAAGATTTTCCTACAGTGTATAAGCGGGTTTGATAAACGTGGGTTTTTTAGGGGCGTTATTGATCTTTCCGTCTGCAGGGCTCAGCAGAAGAAGTGCTGCTGCATGAAAACGGTGGGCCTCTGGCGCATCTGAATTCAAGCGGAGGTGATGGGCAGGGGTCTGAGAAGGAAGGGAAGCCTTGCTGCTTCTGACGGTGGACAGACTGAGAGAAATGGTGTGCTCATGGTCTGCCAGAGAGAATAAAATTTTTATCCACTAAGGAGGGGACAGGAGGCTTTTAAATTGTCGAGCATGGGGGTTGGCCCATGGCCGAGTGGTTAAGTTTGCGCACTCTGCTTCAGCGGCCCAGGGTTTTGCTGGTTCTGATCCTGGGCATGGACATGGCACCGCCTGTCAGGCCACGTTGAGGAGGCGTCCTACATGCCACAACTAGAAGGACCCACAACTAAAATATACAACTATGTACTGGGGGGATTTGGGGAGAAAAAGCAAAAAAAAAAAAAAAAGATTGGCAACAGTTGTTAGCTCAGGTGCCAATCTTTAAAAAAATAAAAATAAATTGTGGAGCAAGTATTTAAGAAAGACATTAGTAAGGACTTCCCGTATGATAACACTCCTCAATCTCTATTGTATTATTGGTTTAAGGTTCAGCTCTCCTACAAGATTATACTCTGGGAGAACAAGGATGGCTCCTGCTTTATTTACGGCGGAACCACCAATCTTTTGCCCTGTCATAGCAGCTCCCGCTTATCTGAGGTTTGCCGTGTGCCAGGATGTGTTTGAAGTGCTCCATCTATGTTATTGCATTTAATCCTCATGCAGTGTTTACTATTATTATTTCCGTTTTACAGATTTAAAAATTGAAGGACAAGGAAGTTATGCTGGAGAGTAGACAGAGCCGTGTGTATGGGGGCCCGGGGGTAAGAAGGAGGAGGCCTTGAGAAAAGAAAAGAGTCTCGTGCCCCTTGAAAGTGTCAGGACCACAATTTGAGCACAAGCTCCAGAGTCTGTGTTCTTAATCACTGCGTCATCAACTCATTGAACATTGGCTGAGGGAATGATTGAAAGTCTAAAAGAACATAAAGGGGCCAGCCCCTGTGGCCTAGTGGTTAAGTTCGGCTTGCTCTACTTTGGTGGTCAGGGTTTGGTTCCCGGGCACAGACCTACACCACTTGTCTGTCAGTGGCCATGGTGTGGCAGCAGCTCACATACAAAATAAAGGAAGATTGGCAACAGATGTGAGGACAAATCTTCCTCAGCAAAACAAAGAAAAGAAAAGAACATTAAAACAATGCTGTACAGTTAAAATGTACTAGTCTAATAATAATAACAATGATGGTGACTTTTATAACAAAGTGACTAACACTATTTACTATGCACCGGTCACTTTTTACCCAAGCTTTGTGTGTGCATTTTGAGTCAATTCTTACCACAGCCTTATAAGATAGCCACCAGCCTTATCTCTATTTCACCAATGAAGAAACTCAGGCTCTGAGATGTTATACAACTTTTCCAAGGGCACAGAGCTAGTGAGTCTGACTCTGATGTCTGTTATCTATGACCCACCTCACTGATGTTCCAACTTAGTACTGGATCAAGGGCCAGAGCACTCACCACAAAGGGCTTTCCTGGGACAGTGGAGCTGGGCTCAATGGCCTCTTCTAATCTGTTTTGATGTAGGGTTCTGGGATAGCTTTTAGAGCCACCCTTCCATTATGCTGCACAGAAAACGTAGGTCTCAGCCTATGCCTGGTACTGCCTGAAAGACAAATTCCTAAAGGAAGAAGTCTTTGAAAACATATCACTATGGGGCAAGTCCCAGCTGAGCACCCACCTGTGCTGTCCAATGCGGTGGCCATTAGCCACACGGGGCTACTGAGCACTTGAAATGGGGCTAGTTCAAATTGAAGTTGCCATAAGTGTGAAAATACACACCAGATCTCAACAGCTTAGTATGAACAAAAGGTAGACTATCTCGATAATTTGCATTGACTGCATATTGAAATAATGGTGTCTGGGATACAAAGGGTTAAGTAAAATATATTCTTCAAATTAATTTTACTTATTTCTTTTTAATTTTTAAAAAATTGTGGTAAAATAGACATACCATAAAATTTACCAGCTTAACATTTTTTTTTTTTTTGAGGAAGATTAGCCCCGAGCTAACATCTGCTGCCAATCCTCCTCTTTTTGCTGAGGAGCACTGGCCCTGAGTTAACATTCGTGCCCATCTTCCTCTACTTTATATGTGGGATGCCTGCCACAGCACGGCGTGCCAAGCGATGCCTTGTCCACACCCGGGATCCGAACCGGCAAACCCCGGGTCGCTGAAGCGGAACGTGTGAACTTAACTGCTGCACCATTGGGCCGGCCCCCAGTTAACAATTTTTAAGTGTGCAATTCAGTAGTGTTAAGTATATTTTCGTTGTTGTACAACCAATCTTGGGAACTCTTTTGATCTTGCAAAACTGATACTCTCCATCATTAAACTATTCCTCTTTCCTCCTTTCCCTTAGTCCCTGGTAATCACCCTTCTATTTCCTGCCTCTGTGAACTTGACTACTCTAGCTACCTCCTACAAGTGGAACCATACAGTATTTTTCTTTTTGTGAATGAGCTATTTCACTTAGCATGATGCCCTCAGGGGTCATCCACATTGTAACATGTGTCAGAATCTCCTTCCTTTTTAGAGATGAATAATATTTTGTTACATGTAGCTACCACATTTCATTTGTCCATTCATCCATCAATGGACACTTGGGTTGCCTTCACCTCTTTTTGCTTTTCTTAGTGTGGCTTCTCCAACATTTAGCATTGCATACGTGCCTTGCATTTGTGGCTTATATTATGTTTCCATTGGACAGCTCTGCTCTGAACTTTTCTCTCTTCCTTCCCATCCCCATTCACAAGGCCTCTGCTACCCTTCTCTGGATGTTATTGGCCTCTCTCTCCTCGCTTCCGTAAGACCTGAGCCAAGAATCTCAGCTCTCATCAAGCACTCCCTTTTATAAGGCTCTCTGAAAGACCGTCACATTCAGCAAAGTTTTCTGTAATTGAATGAAACTGACATATCTCAAGAGGAATATTCCCTTTTTCCATAACACATAAGTAGAAGGCCCTATAAATTGAGACTGAGAAGGAAAAGCTTTTGAAGTGATTTGATGTTTTTAAAAGTCAACAGCTTTCCTCAGCTCACAGTCTGAGAGTGAATTTTATTAACCACCAAACAGGGAAGAGTACAAAACCAATAAAGTATAAATTCAAGAGCACAGATCGACACCAGTCTCTCCTACAGGTTTTATAGAAAGACCTGGGATTTGGAGATGCAAGACATTGGAATATTGTCAGTGTCTTTTGGATTTCTCATCACTTTTGGGATAAAACTCGAAACTCAGCATGACACCCAAGGCCTTTAACTTTCCAATTTCCCTTCCCATCATTTCCCACAGGACTCTCTATAAAAAGATCAGCATTACTTATTAGTCCCCAGATGTGCAGTGCACTCCCAGGCCTCCCAGCCCTGACAGTGATCTTACTTCAGCCTGGGAGACTCTACCCCCACTGTATGCAATTGGTGAAACCTTACTCATTCTTCAGGACATAGTTCAAAGGTCACCCCATCTGTGACAAGGACACCCTTGGCCCCAGTGTCCATCAGGCTCCCAGCAGGAAATGGATGACACACTCCAAGGAGTGGTTACAGAGCACACAATGGGACTGTTTACAAAGGTGCAAGCAAGATTAAGGGAAACTGAGATGGGATGGTGAAGCAGCTCAGGGCTAGTACCTGCTGGAAGCAGGAAGGAGGAAGCAGTTACTGGGACATGGCCACACTCATACGTGGTGCCTCAGACAGAAGCTGTGGCATCTCCTAGAACTGTGCAGTCCCTGCCAGGCTGCAGTGTGACAGGAAGGGAGCTCTCTCCCGTCCACCCTCTGATGTCCTCCCATTGACTGGACCCGTCTGGAAGCCAGAAGGCATGAGTGCTCAGAGGATGCGGTTCATAGAGGACACCTCCAAGAGCACAAAGAAGGCGGGAAAAGGTGGAAGGTGCATCTGGGAGGACAAACAGAGACTCTAGCACAAGCACGTACCGCATCTCCAGAAATGCTCCCCTTCCCAAGACTCCTCAGCATTACGTTTACATCACAAGACAGTGCTTATCATATTGTACTCGTATTGTTCAATTAAACATCTTTTTCCCATCTACACATGAAACAATGAGCTCTTTGAAGGTCAGACTCACTCCTCTCATTTATATATATATTTCTAACAGCTAGCAAAGTACTTGGTAGCCAGTAAGTACTAAGTAAATACTGAGTGAATGAATGTGTTCCTCTATCACATATTTGTTCTCTAAATCCCTCTCAGGATGAATCTGGGTGACCTATATTGACTATCGATTGGGAATTTCTCAATGAATTGGATATATCGGACTAATATCCTCCTTCTTTGAGTTCCAGCTAGGGAACTAAAATGATTTGAATAAATGATTCTCAGTGGCTTGCTATGCTATAATTGGTGGCACATTAAGTTGTGAGGAATTGAGGAAGGCGAGCTTAAGTGGTAGGAATCGGCAGTAAGTTAGACCAACCACACAAATAAGTGTTTGTGTAGGTGCCCAGAAGAAAATGGCAGTTGTTTGAATTAAATCAGACAGTAGAAGTAAAAAAAGAAAGAAATATATATACATAATATCATGCACCTTTTCTTTATGGTCTCTTTAGTTGGATTTTTCATATAAATCTAGGTTTGGAGAAAGAAACTCGAAGATTTAATGCTTTGAAGCTTCAGCAATTGGGATGAGAGTTGGGGGCACAGTGAGAGATGCCAGCCAGGGCAATGGGAAGCAGAAGGCTGGACATGGAGACTGGACACTGACGACGAAGGGCACGTTCAAGGCTGACGTTGACACAGCTATGGTTGTTCCAGGGATGAGGTTTCACTAGGCCGACCAGTCTCCTAAACAAATCAACGAGTGAGGACACAGCTCTGAAGTCTGTCAGTGTAGCTCGGGTTGCTGCCTCTACGGAGTCCATTTTTAACCTGCAGTTGGGAGGTTGTGTGAGCTTCCTAGGGCTGCCAGAACAAATTACCACAAACCGTGTGGCTTGAAACAACAGAAATTTATTTTCTCACAGTTTTCTGGAGGCCAGAGTCCTGAAATGAAGGTGTTGGCAGGGCCATTCTCGCTCTGAAAGCTCTAGAGGAGAATCCTTCCTTGCCTCTTCCAGCTCCTGGTGGCTCTAAGCTCTCCCTTGCTTGGGGCATCACTCCAGCCTCTGCCTTCATCTTCACGTGGTCTTTTCCCCTGTGTGTTCCCTCCATGTCTGTGTGTCTTAAATATCCCTCTCCTTTCTAAAGACACCAGTTATTAGATTTAATGCCCACCCTAAATCCAGGAGGATCTCACTGAGAGATCCTTTGCATGTGCAAAGGCCTTCTTTCCAAATAAGGTCACATTCACAAGTACTGGGGGTTTAGAAATGGACACACTTTTGGGGGCCGCCGTTCAACCCACTCCCGAGGTTATGCTCGTTCTGGTAGATGGCCTCCTTTCCAAAGCTAAACTTTATCCTTGAGTCCACATTTTCTCATCTTCCTGAGTCTAGGATCTTGCTCCATCCATTATTTCCATTTTCTTTTTTGTGCATTTAACATTTTCAGCCTGAGCCTTCCCTTCGGCCTACAAATGTGCTTAGTTCCTTCCTAACCATGAAAGAGCCACCTTCTCTCTGTCAGACTCTACCTTTTCAACACCACCACACCTCACCCCGCCATCACTCCAAGGAAGGAGGCCTCCTCTCCTTCACTTCTCAGCCATGTCTGTACTGACTTGTGCTCTCATTACAAACACTGCCTTTCTGAAGTAACCAGGAGAGCTCAGGTTGTCCAACCCCATGAACTCTGGTGCTCTTTGGTTCTTCTGATCCTCTCTGCAATGTGTCACTCTCTCAGCCATGTCTTCCACTTAAAGTTTCTCTCTTACCTCCAGGTGTCCAGTTAGAGCTTATAGGGAAAAAGCTTCCTCAACTACACCCTGCCCGGCTGCTAATGGGTTATTGCCTAAACTTAACGTTTTTTGTCTTCCTTCCCCGCCATGCCACATGGGTTGACTTTTCTTTAACAATCTACTTAAAGCAAAAGTAACATTTCTAACCACCTGTCAAGTAATCAAAAAGTGGCTTCTTATTTTTCAATAAACGAGTACTTACTACAACAAAAGTGCTGTATGTATCCCCAAGGTAGTGTTTCATCTCTTCAACAGGTTTGAGCCATCCACTCTTATCTCGTCATCACCTGGGATCGGGAAGGCATCCCAGACAAGGACATGGCCCAGTGCTCCACAATTTCATAGGAGATGGATTTAGACTCTGACCACGGTGACTCCCATCACCTTCTTTCTATGGCAGGGTTTTATAGTTTCTGTAGAACAAGGGGCCATGATTCACAATGGCCCTTAGCCATTCACTGATTTGTCAGTCTGTGTGTGTGCTGCTGTGGACCCTCCAGGTGCTAACAAGAGAAGAGGGGTTTGTGAATTCAGATATTGTTTAGATTCTAGACAGCAGCAGAGTCTATCCTGGGCTGCTGCTCCCATGCAATCTTAATTTTAGTTATTTTCTTAGAGAAGCACCCATTTCATTGAGATTTTCAAGGCCTTTGGAGTTAATCTGTATCCAGTGGTACACAGTATTCCACTATAAGATTGCTTCTCCCTCTGTATCGGCAGATATGTCTCTTCCTATTCCTAACATTACTTGTTTATGTTTCCTCCATCTTTCTTTCTATTTTTTGATTAATCTTTTCAACTAACCAGCTTTTGGTTTTACTGATTAATTTTACTTAAGTATGTCATTGATTTAGTTTTATTAAACCTTTATTGTTAGGTAGTATACATGCACAAAGATACACATAGCACAGCTCAGTGGATTTTCATAATGTGAATGCACTCATGTAATCAACACTACATGAGGAAACAAAATGGGACCAGCATAGCACCCCAGAAATGCCCCCATGGGCCTTCCAATCAACTGCCCCCAAGGGGAACATTATCTACCCGCTGAACAGCAGAAATTCATTTTGCCTGTCAGTTTTTCTACTTCCTGTACAATGTACTTATATAAAACGTGTGTGCTATTTTGTGTCTGGTTTTATTCATTATTATGGAAGGTTTTGCATCTGTAACCTACTTTGGGTGTTATCAGGATTAGAGACAATGAATGTAAGTCACCTGACACAGGGTCTGGCTGTAGCATATGTGTGTAAGTGGCAGCTATCATCATGAAAAGATGGCATTATCTGCAGATGGGTGAAGTGGAGATGAGAAAGGGAAGTGAGGAACATGTGCCGTGGACAAAGCTCAGCTAATTTATCCTGACAAGAGTCCGGCCATGTCCTGCTCAGGACCAAGACTGGAAGACCCATGTTGGGGAGCAGGATTTTGGTACCTTCTTTTCAATTATCTGACGATAATCAGTACCAGGTTTTATTATTTCCCTAACATTGCATTATAGAAATTTTCAAACCCATTGAAACATTGAATTTTACAGTGAACACCCATGTACTTGGATTCTATAATTAACATTTTACTCTTTGTGCTTTATCACATATTCATGTCTGTCTATTTATCAATCCATCTTTATTTTTTATGCTTTCCAGAGGAAGTTATAGGCTTTAATAGTAGATTTTTTTAAAAAATTGGATAAAATTCACGTAACATAAAATTAGCCATTTTAAACTGAATAATTCAGCAGTATTTAGTATATTTATAATGTTGTACAACAACCACATCTATCTAGTTCCAAAATATTTTCATCACTCCAAAATAAAGCCCTTTACTAATTAAGCAGTTGCTCCCAGTTCGCTCTCCCTCTTGGCCCCTGGTGACTACGAATCTGCTTGTTTCTATGGATTTACCTAGCCTGGGTATTTCATGTAAATGGAATCATACAATATGTGGCCTTTTGTGTCTGGCTTCTTTCACTTAGCCCAATGTTTTTAAAACCCATCCACTGTGTAACACATATCTGTACTTCACTCCTTTTATGACTAAGTGATATGCCATGGTGTGAGTATACAATTTGTATATCCATTCATTCACTGATGGACATTGGGTTGTTTCCACCTTTTGGCTATTGTGTTTTTGAATATTTGTGTATAAGGATTTGTTTAAGTACTTGTTTCAATTTTGGGAGTACGCCTAGGAATGGAATTGCTGAGTCCTAAGTAATTACTATGTTTAACTTTTGGTGGAACTGCCCAACTGTCTTCCTGATATGGTAGTAGGTTTTTAAGCCCCAGGAAATCTCTTGCTCAAGATGAGCATGCTTGCAAGATTAGATTTTGTGCCTCCATGGTCAGCTATTAATAGTGATTTAGCCCGTCTGATGACCCTAATTAGCCTCCTTTCGGGATAAAATACACAGAGATTTGTGGTACATGAGAGGAGACGCTGATTAGGCAGGCTACGATTTCCTCTGGTCTCCTATAGAGTGTGTCAACTCAGCTGGCATTGGAGGGGCCAGGTGGATAATCTGTTGGGCATAGAATACTCAGTTAATGGTTCCTGTTGTATGATTAATGAGTCTCCTTTCCAGGAAACTGCCACATGGAGCAAGACCTTCTGATATCACATGAGCCCTGGATGGCTGAAGCAGCACCAGGCCCCGTGATGGTTTCCTGGGTTATGCTAGGAGCTAAGTACAACAGATTTGGGCTGGAGAGAGAGGAATTTGCCAAAGAGATGCATGGGAGTGGCAACTCCTGGAACAGATGCTGACAGCTGGCATGAGATTTCAGAGAGCTGCCCCTGCTCTGCCAGCTTGAGAAAACAGAAATTCCAACTATTGCATGATATCATCTGTGCCTTAGTAGCATTTGTTTTTAAACTATGGATTTAATTGCTGTTCCATTGGCTCCTATTTCTTCTTTCCCCAAGAAAAATGGAATCTTTGAAATCCCATGAAAGCATGTTCAATTGCCATTTCTGTTCCAACTTCAAGACAGAATCATCCCTAATAATGAAAACAAACCTGTTATTGGCAAAACAGACCCAAGTGTTGATTTTGGAGAATCAGGAAGGGGAAGCAACAAAGTTTCATAGTGGCCCAGAGGCTGCAACAGATTAACAAAGGCTGTTTATAAGCTTGCCAGTAGTCCAACACGTTTGTACAGCACATTATCATGTGTAAATGCCATTCGCAAAAAAAAAAATGTGGTCAGGTAAGCAGACTGGGTGCTGGTAGATCTTGATTTGCAGATGAAGATCTCCAGATCAAAAAAGATATGCAACTTATTCAAGGCCGTAGAGCTAGCAAGAAACAGATCCAGAGCTCAGACCCAGTACTAGGTCTGGTGTATGAGAAAAAGATAATGGTACCCAAGGTGTTGGGGAAATAAACCTTTGGAGTCACATAGAACCTGGTTTGGGCTTTTTGAACTGTGACTCAGTTACCAACCAGCCACATAACCACACGCAGGTCACTTATTCCCCCAGCTTCATTTTCTTCATTTTCCTCCTCTGTACAATGGAGCTAATGATACTTATACGATTAATGTGAAGGTAAAATGAAATAATGTATATGAAGTATTATACATACTAGCACTTGCAGGTGCTCAAAAATTGTAGCTTTCCTGCCCACACTGGAGCATGCTGGCAGATTCTAGAAAATCTCTTCCCACTTCTTCTTCAATCCTTGTTCTTTTTCTCCAAAGTGTCCTAAACTGCACTTGCTGCAGCCCTCAAGCAGAGTTCTTCCAATGAGAAGATATTATCCTTGACATAAGAACAACGGAGATGCTTTGAGATGAGGGGACACTTTGCAATCAGAGGGTAGGAAAATCGATGTTCATTATGTAATTGGGATGAACATTCATTTATTTGTACAACTGTCAGGAAGCAAAACCTGATCCAAGGCCCATTAGTCACAAGGCTGGTTTGCAGAGGGCCACTCAGTTAAGGCAGGGAATTTAACATGAAAGGAAAGAGGGAGCCAGAACATTGCGGCCTGGTACATTGAGCATTAGTGATTATTTTGGTCCTTGTTCTACAAGCTTTCTCTAACAGAGGTTAAACCAGATCCTGAAGGCTGTCCATATCAAGCATCCATGGCAGGCATGGGCAAGTGGTGGCTTTTCATCTCCTTGTCAAATTTCTGAATTGGGCAAACTTGAGAACAAGACTGAGAGGCAGTAATGCCTGTCATATTTCACAAAAAATGCTGTCCCCAAAGACAAAAATAAACCTCTCAGACCATTATAGGGCAGAACTGAGCTGACTTTCCTACGTCTTCTGCAGAATTTGGAACTTGCCAGACTTTGGAAAGGTCATGTAGTCTGGACCCTTATACAATCATGTTCCAGTAGCGTTTGTTCTTTAATATGGAATTCTCACTGGTGACAATTGCAGCATTAATGGTAATATTTATATCATTATGTTCTATGACCAGACAGTGTGAGCCACAAATTAATAAGCATTCGCTCAACACCCACGGGGCACCAGGTGCTGCTGCTACAATGAGGAGAGGTATTGCAGAAGTGCATGGAGAAATAAATGATTTATTTTATTTTTCACATTTTGTAAGCACATTTGTATTATACATGTGCTCAGCACATTTGCATAATCTGCTACTTGAATGAATAAATTGACGATGCATTGTGGAATTGCCTTAAGTATGTTAAGTAGTCTAATTGCTGTTATTGTTATAACTGACCTCATTTGCTGGGTACCCACTGGGGGGTGCCACGTGGGAACAGCTGAGAACAGTGGTTAAGAGCACCAATTCTGAAGTCACCTTGCTGCATTTGATCCTGACTCTGCCACTTAGTAGCTGTGTATCCTTCAAAAGCAGATCAATTTCTTTGTGCTTCAGTTTTCCCATATGTAGAATGAGATGGTAACAATGGTACCTGCCTTGTAGTATCATTACAACGACTAAATGAAGCAACATTTGTAATGTTATTGGATGTGTGTTATTGCATAATGTAATCATCATCATCATCATCATCATTGATATATATATGGATCATATATATGGCAGTCTGCCCATTTTATGTATGAGGAAGCCAAGTCCTAAAGACTCAGGAGCAAGGTAGGCTTGAAATTCAGGTTGGTCTTGCTCCAAGTACCTTCTCCTGCCTCAAAGCCAGCTGAATCTTGATAATGAACATAGTACGCCAACCCTGGAGGGCCTGGAGATGATGCTCAGGAGATCACAGGGCCTTCTTTCACTATACGTTGGATTAATAAGGCAGAGCCCTCTGGTGCCTCCTTCTCCAGAAAGGAGCATGCCTATAACATATACACCATTCCATCCTTCCTGTAGCTGGAGAGAGTCTCCATTTCCAAAAGAACAGTCTCTGCCTAAATATGCAAGGACTATGACAAAGGAATTCAAAGAGATTCTTACCCTACTGCTAACATACTTCTTCAGTTACCACTCTGTGTAAGGAAAGAAACACAACTTCAGAGAGGTGTTCTAAAAGATCAGTCTCTCCAGGTCCGACTCCACACCCATCGTGGTGACAGCATGGCCTTGAGGGTCTTTAGTCTGTGGAAGATCTTGAGTACTGGGCTCAACTGGACAAGATGAGAGTTTTAAATTGGCATCACCAAAGCTAGGACAGACATGTGGTGAGGAGAAATCACATTCAAAGAGAGAACCAGAGGTCAAGCTAGAGAAGGAGTTTAAAATGCCCGTTCTGCAGAGCCAGGAAGTAAAATGGAAGACGGGTGCAAATTTGAAGCCGAGATAAATGGTCATTAGAGAGCAAAGCATGAGGTGGAGTGAGGTGGGCAGCTCCAGACAGTCTGAGCACACAGCTGGGAAGTGGCATGTCCAGTTGCCTTTGGTGCCTGCTGGCTTACTTGTTTGTTAGGGGCTCTGTAAGGCTAGAGACAAGCAAGGGCCCCTTGGTTTATGAAAGGAATCTCTAGAGTTTGAGTCCGGTGAGAATTAATCTGATGTAGAATTTTTTCTTTAGTCTCATAACAATGAGGATACCTTGGAACACTTTTGAGTCAATGCCACATATCAAAGTTTTATCCCTATTCCATTATGCTAGAGAGGTAATTTGGTGGGAGAAAGCATGGAGAGAAGAAAAACCTAAAATCCTTTTGAGTAAACATTATCAGGTAGAATTTCTCTTCAGTTTGTCACTAACTTATCATTACATGAATGAGAATTTCATTAGTCCCAAGGGAGATATTTAATTTCTGGGATACCTCTAGGATTGTGATGTTATAGTCAATGGAGGCAAAATGATCTTTGCTAAGGTTCTGCATTCTTGTGATATCTCTTTGGTTTTTAACATGGAAGTTAAACATTGATCTAACACTAATCAGGAGTAACCAGATGAGGAGTCTGATGTGCCCAGACCAAATTATATCAATGTATTTGTTGTTTGACATAGGCAGATTATATCAGAGAGACCTTAAACTTTGCCTTATGCTGGACTTGGTTGTGAATTAGGAAGATGACCCTTCTTCATCCAGAATAAGTCATCCCCACTCTATCGACCAACCATTGGATTTTCCTATTTTACCCACTAAAGGTAATAGTAACTCTTGAATAAGCTTCTTCAGGGATTTCTCTTGAAAGGATAAGGGATAAAGAACCTGGGGTTACAGGCTAGGAGACCCTTTGTGAACAGGCAAAATATGCCTCATCGTTACAGGGAAAACCTGTGGACCTGCAACCTATGAATCTGACCCAAACCTGTCTTCCAAATCTCTCAAATCCTTGGCCCTAGCCTGCTTCTCCATAATTGGCCCTACTCTTGTCTGTATTCCAGCTCTATCATGTACCTATGTGATTTTTGACCTCCCTATTACTCTTTGGATTGACCTTCTGGCTCCTGTCATTTTCACATTTGGCTTATTTTGTGCACTTTCTTGAAAACTGTTTCCTCTCCTTCTCTGGCTCACTCACTGGCAACCTTGACAACGAACTTGAAAGCTGATCTTCCTCTCAGTTTACACTTCTCCCCTACTCCAAGGGTTCTGGAGCCTAAATGTACTGCTAATAATAGATGTACTTTCTCTTCCAACTTAGAATGTTTAATGCATTTGGCAGCCTTTTAGCAGTGTTTCCTGTGATACCTTCTCCAGGTCCCAGGAGATACAGGTTGCATTCATCCATTAGCTGCATGCCAGGCACTTTGCAAACACTGTGCTAAGTGTTTCGTCTTGTTTAAGTCTCCCAACAACCCTCAAGAAACAATTATTGTTCTCTCTTTGTTATCTCTATTTAATAGAGAAATTTTGGATTGCACTCTAGCCATTGTGTTTCTATAATGTAGAGATTTTGGATTGTGTTATATTCCTCCAAAGAATACTTATGTGTTTTTTTTCCAGCAGGCGTTAAACTTGCTTAGACTCAAGTTGCACACTCTGTCTTGCCTGTGGTGGGTGGAAGCTCAAATCTCAGTTCAACTCTTTTTTCCTTTAGCTGGGTATTTGGAAGTTTGCCTCATGCATGTGCAGTTCAGGGTCAGCCAGATATTTTGGCAGAGTTGACACATAGAAGCTGAGGCTCCCTTATTCTGTCTCTCCTTTCTGGGCTTCACTTTCCAGAGGCTATGGCTACCTTGGGTTCTGCCTCCAATTCCTCAGACCAGAAAGATGGCAGATTTTCTCTTAGTTCTTCAGCCAAGCTGTGTCACATCATGACTGTGATCCATCCTCAGGACAAAATTGAAACAAAATGGGAACTCACCCTCTGTTGATCTCTTCTTCCAAGTTTCAGTTCCCTTCTGAGATCTGCCTGCCTTTGTTGGCTCTCCAGAGCCTTTGGATATATTTTGCCTTTTTCATATTTTGTCCAGAATTTATAGCTGTTGTTTGTGGAGGTTGTGCCACTGGATACTTACTCCACCATACTGAATGCAAAACTCCAGAAAATGTCCAATAACCACTGTCTTTATCGTTCTTCTCATGATCAGTCTTCTCTTGCTGAGTCACAATCACAGGTGTCCTGAGCAGGCATTGTGGGACTGACAGACAAAAAGGGGGTTACGATACATCTCTGGAATGTCGGGTTTGCATCCCTCTCCAGGGTTTGCAAAGCAGTGGTTCTCTCCAGAACTGTGTGGGACATCACCCTCCCCAAATCCACATATATATGTGAGGAGAAGGAGGAAGAGTCATTTTCTTGAGTAAAGCACAGTTGGTGAGGTGTTACTTCTGCCACCCACATCTCCCTCAGAGGACACATAGCAAACGCCTCTCACTTTGGAGACAGGAGGCTTGCCAAAATACACCACCCCAGCCCGACATGATGGGGCTATGTCTTAGAGGACCAAAGAGGCAGAAGCCCCTCTGCCCAAGGTTCTTGTGGCTTTTGGGGCTAGGGGTACAGAAGAGGTCTGGTTCACTCTTAAACCCCTGCTGATGGAGCTTGGAGTTTATTTGAGGGACAGGAGCCATGAGGTATGTTTCCCATAAGGAGTGTGGCATGTGACCCAGGCAAGGGCCAAAAGGAGATGTGACTGCCATTGGGGAGGTCCTCCACACTGGAGGGCAGCAGAAACTGATGTTTCTTGAGCACCATGCACTCCTCAGGTGCCTCCATATCAGCAGGAAACACTCACAATTCACTGCATCGGTTTGAAAATATGAGCCCTTCCTTTCCGCCTCCCCACTGTCCTGACTCCAGCAACACACACAGCAATGTAGACATTGTCATTAGTGCCAGGACCAAACAAGGATGACACCAGCACTGGGAGCCGGCAGAGAAGTGACCACAAGCGAGATAATGGCACAAGGGATGGTGACTCCTGGAGGCTGACCTCTGCCCCAGTTATCCCTCAAGTGGGACATAGTCAAAGAAGTGAAAAGAAGAAGCGGAATCAGAAAGAATAGGAGGGGAAAGATCCATGGGAAAGATGCTATGAGAATGAGATTGTAGACTGACGTTGTCTAAGATTTTAATAACCAGGACTCGACTAAAAAAAGAAAAACAGGAATGACACAAAAAGAAGCTGCCTTCTCCAGGCAGATGGAGAGTTCAGGCCGGTAAAGGAACTTGCAGTTCTGAGGATAAAGTGGGCCTTGTGTCTGAACCTGACTGACTGGTGGCTCCTCTCTGACACCTCCTACATGCACAGACTCCGAATCTGGGTGCTCTGAAGAAGACTGGCAGATAGGAGTATGTGGAAATTTAACCTCTGTAAGTTGGGAGAAATCGAGAAAGCAGTAGAACCTATTTACAGTATATACATTCAAAAATGCGTCAACAAAGAAAACCCAGAGGAGAAGGACAATTAGACATGTCACAAAAGCAGATACATGAATGGCTAAGAAAGATAAGAAAAAAAATCTTTGTTTCTCAAGGATTGTTTAAAATGCAAATTAAACAAGGAAATACATCTTCTCACCTATGAGACTGGCAAAAGTGTAAAGGATTTTTAATATCCAGGGCTGGTGTGGGGGAGGGGGAGAAGAACACTCATCTCAGGATACTGAGCTTCAAGTTAGAATTATACACTCTTTTCAGGGGGCGATTAACAGTCAACATTTGACTGTGCTTTCCCTTTGACAGGTCATACCACTTTCAGGAATCTTTCTTACAGACAGTCTTCCAAGTGTATAAGGATACATGGACACTAACTGCTGTGTGACCTGTAATTGCGAGAAATCAGAGACAGTCTAAATGCCCAACAGTAAGGGAATTTTTAAAGAAATTATGGCAAATCCATACCATTTGTTATTCAAGATTCAGCATTCAGGAATACTATTTAGCTACCAAAAAGAATGAAGTACATCTGTGTGAAAAACAGAGAAGCTTGTCCAAGATAATAATTGTTGAGTGGCACAAGGAAGGAGCTAAACCTCTCTGTCAGGCTCTGTTCTCAGAACTTTACATTAATTCATCCATTTAGTCTTTGATGATTAAATGCCTCTCTGATTAGTACTCTTGTCACCATCCACCATTTTAACGAAGGAGGCAATCAAGGCCCAGAGAGGTTAAGTAAATTTCCAAGATTGGCTCCAGAATGCATGTTCTTAACTATTTGCTATACTGCTCCTCATGTGTGTGTGTGTGTTATGTGTGTTCCTAGAGACATAGAAAGTGTGTGGGTTATGGAAAGATAATAATACACTGTATTTCTGTAGTGTGCCACCCGGTTCTCCTTTGAGGAACAAGGCACGTATTTGCCCACATGCTTGAAGTGTTAGCTACTGGTGGCTCATAGCTCAGTCCCTCCCCAGGGACAGCCCTCTGCCAAGAGAGCTGCCTCCTCCAAGTTTATACCCCCTTCTGCAGGTGTTGATGGGCAACTCACATCTAGTGAATGGTGGAAGGGGTAGCCTACAACCTCGCCTCCTTTCAGGACAATTCTAACGGTCCATCCCAGCTCCCAACTTCCCCTGTGAGCCAGCGGAGGCTTTTGTGGAAACCACATCCCAGTCCAACTCCTCCCTCCCTCCCTCTGCCCAGGCCTGCTTCCTTTACTCCTCTACCACTCTGGTGACCAAGGGCACTTCTTAGTCACCATCATGCAGGTAATCTCCACCTCAGAGTCTATTTCCCAGGGAGCTGGAAGGTGGAGAGTGGAGGGGAGAGCTGAGAAAGGGACTTCCATTTAATATATTTTTCTATTTTTCATGAATTTTGTTTAATGAACATGTATTACATGTATTAATTTCCAAAAGACCAATATAAAGCCTAAAAACATAAAATTAAGAAATGTTGCTGTAATTCTATAGCCAACATAAAGCAAAATTGAGACCCTAGAATCCTGCTGGAGATTTGTATCTTGGAAACAAAATAGCATGGTTCTCATTTACTTTTTAGGTTTCTC
This sequence comes from Equus quagga, assembly GCF_021613505.1. Classification (NCBI taxonomy): domain Eukaryota; kingdom Metazoa; phylum Chordata; class Mammalia; order Perissodactyla; family Equidae; genus Equus; species Equus quagga. The sequence continues at coordinate 86,032,302 of NC_060277.1, read as the reverse complement.
ACCTGAAAAAGAAAAATGCCTTTCCATTGTGCCTAGGCTTTCTCCCCGCCTGATTCAACCCAAAAAAACCAAAAATGTTTTCCACCCTTGCTTCTCCGAATTTTGTCTGGAAGTTCTGATATTTTTGAGTCTCCAGGGCTCTGTTGTCAGAGGGTGAAGGAAGCCTGTTGTATTTTCTCTCAAATCCCTGCCACAGAGAATGAGAGGCACTGAACCTTGTCAGAACTCCAAATTGATCATATAAAAGCAAAACAAAAGAGCTTGCATTTAAGTCATTGAGAGACAGAAAGGTTTGCTAACGGAAAGGAGATTGATTTAGTGGTTAGAACAGGAGCCCTGCAATTTTCCAGTCTCCATTTTACTTATAAAATAGGTACCCATTTTGCTCACCCATTCTCTGTGCATTCATTCATTCATTCATCAGAAGTTTACTGAGTGCCTATTGGCTGCCAAGTATTATGCTCTTGGGAGGTGTGCTGGCTTGATTGTGATCTGATGAAACAACAGAGTGACTTACTGATTGGCGAGCTACTCTCTGGATGTTAGAAGGTACTGTCCAGTGAACTCGGTCCAGAGGAGGACAGCCTGCCATTGTATCTGTCACAGAGAGCTCTCTGGGGTTTAGCTGAATTTGAGAAGATGTGAATCACTCTAGTCTATGGAAAAAGCTACTGGAAAATTTTCTTTCCCGGGTGATTACAGAGAAGCAGGAGATTTCCTGTTCAAATTCCATATCAATGACATTATGATGGCTGCTAATGATAACAGCAGCACTTTGCTCTGAAAGAAGTGAGTGATGAGATTATGAGCTGACGATCAAACAGCTGAAACCAGACAAGACATGCAGACAGGAATTGCAGGAAAGCAAAGTAGGCCCTCAGGGAATGAATGAATGAATGAAGTGAATGAATGAAACTCAACCGTGCCAAAGAAAATGCTTTACACATGGTAGGTACTCAATAAGGGTCAGGAAAACAAAATGGAAAAACTGAAGCACATATACTGGGTCGCTGACTACCTCTCTGTCTTCCTCCAACATCTTTTGAGCACCTATTCTGTGCTGGACACTATGGCAGGCACTAATGCCTTTCACAGGTGAAGTCAAATCATGCTTTATAGTTCCAGGCTGAATTATGGTCTACACTTCCTCCTCCTCTTCTGCTATAAGCAGACCTTTTCAAAAGTGCTACTATGTGCAGAGAAAGAGAGAGAGAGAAACAATAAAAGCTCAAAGTCATTTCACATGTAGTTTTTGAACTTAAACCTAACTGGCTCTTGAAACTATTCTTTTGACAGAGAATCTGCTCTTGGAACAACAGATGCATTATGTCAGTGTGGTGATGACCGAGATATTTTTAGATTCCCATATTCTGACTTGAAGCAGAATGTGAAAGTGGAGCTGTCCAGGAATAAGAAGAAACAGGCAGCCAGGGAGCAGGAACCTCTGGCATTATGGAAATTCAGAGCAGTGGGTTGCTAAAGGAAAAATCCAGTCTAACATTCAAGTTCAACTATATTAGAGATTAGACAGGACCTTAGCTTGTGGAAGTCACCTTGGAAAGTTTACATGTAGTTAGGTATAAATACCATTGCCTATGCTTGAAAAGGCATCTGACAGCAATGGCAATGGCATACTTAGATGAAACCTTACTGATTTCATACCCGTTGACAAAGAGAAGAGGATTCAAATTCCAATGTCCTCAGGTGGGTACCAGGAAGGAGAGAAGCAGCCAGGTGAAAACAGTGGCAACCTGGAGAGCCTGTGCTCCAAGGAAAGGATCATCAGATGCTAAATTCAAGCCTATTATAACCTCATGGGAGTTCAGATCCTGAGGTGCCATAACTTGGGAAGTTTCAAGAGAAGCAGGAAATCTTGGCTTTTACTGAAATCTCTCGATGTTTTTTTAAAATAGGCACTGTCCACAGACATGTATTCATTAGTTTCACCAATGGGAGGCACCAGAAGGCAAATGGCCCACAGGATTAATGGTGAAAAGGGAAGTGGAGAAGATGAATAGAATGTGCAGCAATTAGATGTTGTCATGGCAGCCAAGTATGGGCACAGACAATGTTGAGGGAGTGTAACTTCCTTCCTTCTTTCCTTTTTTCTTTTTTAGGTTTAGCATTTAGAGCAAAACCAAGACAGGTATTATGTGAATAAAGACCTTATTTGAACTGTAAGACACGTTTGGTTTTTCTCTCACACTGCTCTCTGGGTTTTGTGGCAATTCGGAGAGGTCAGGAGAGGCCCTCATGGTTCCAAGGTGACTTTGCTTCCCAACTTGTGGGCGGGCTGCGTATCTGAGCATATCAAGCAGTGCTCCAGAAGTTTTTCCACAGGCAAGGGCCTGGCCCTTCCTGATCTGTTAACAATGTGTACTTGGGAAATTTATAGGAAAAGGTGGAGAAATTAAATATCATCCTGTCAGCAACTTTTTTTAGCTCTGATAAAATATAATACATGCTATCCTTTGTCTTCTCCTTTGATTTTCTGAATCATTTACTTTCTGAGACTACTTTTCCAGGTCTGGTACAGAAAGCCTTCAAGGTTGTATGATGGAGTGGAAATAACTTGTCCTGGGAGTCTGGAGACCTAGTCACCTAGCCAGTTCTGATAGAAGCTAACTGAATGACTTTGGACAAACATCTCTTAACCTCAGTTATCCTCACCTGTAATGCAGCAAAAATAGGGCAAGAGATTCCCATGGTTGCAGGAAGCTCAGACTGAGAGACAGAGGATCTGGATTCAGTTCAAGTTTTGACATGACCTAGACTTGTGATCTTGGTTCGATCACTTCTGCACGTCCCAGTTTCCCGAATGGCGAAATAAAGATGCCGATTTGTTCATTCATTCAACAAATACCTGTTGAGCTTCTAATATGTGGCAGGCTGTTTTGGGGTTAGACTAATGCCAGATATTTCATAGTTCTGTCTCAGTTTTGATCAGTGTAGTGGGTTGAATGTTGACCTCCAAAAGATCTGTCCACCTTCTAATCCTCAGAACTGTGACTGTGACCTTTTTTGGGAAAAAAGGTCTTTGCAGATGTACCTGAGTTAAAGATCTTGAGATGAGGTCATCCTGGATTATCTGGGCGGGTCCTAAATCCTATGTCAAGTGTCCTTATAAGAGACATACAGAGAAGAGATCCAGAGGAGAAAGCCGTGTGAAGATGGAGACAGAGATTGGAGTGATGCAGCGGCAAGCTAAGGACCATTTGTAGCCACCAGAAGCTGGAAAGGCCAGGAAAGATTCTCCTCTAGAGACTTCAGAGGGAGCATGAGCCTGCCAACACCTTGATTTTGGACTTCTGGCTTCCAGAACTGTGAGAAAATACATTTCTGTTGTCGTAAGCCACCAAGTTTGTGGTAATTTGTTATGGCAGCTTTAGGAAACTAATACAAATGGGTTCAGGCCAACCAGCTGGCAGCTTTCTTCTTCACTTTTGTGGGACCACCATCTGTGGATGCCCAGAGGGCTTTCATGAAGCAGCAACACCATTTGGTTCCACTCAAAGCTCCCTGTCGAAGGAACAATCCACAGTGGTTCCTTTTGCACGGGTTACCATGGTCTCTACCACATGATGGTGCCTTCCTTGGGGCAGGTGGTTTATCAGGAGAAAACATCTGACTCAAAGCTACAAGAAGGCTCTGAGGTTGCCTAAAGGAATACTTTTGCCTAACAGGGCTATGAGTGAGCATATTGGACTAGTCAGACTCCTCCCCTTGGAAAATTTGAATCTAAGGCACAAAGAAAGAGGGATTGGTTGCTAGAAGATTCAGAAGAAAGCATCATGAAGAATCCACAAGGCAGTAGGAAATGTAAGTATATAGAATTATGAGCCACAACAGCTTTAGGTAAGCTGAAGCTATAGAGTAAAGAAAGTATGCTCTTAAAAATCAATTTATTAGGATTGAAAGCGGATTGCCTTCCACTGGTAAAAAGGTTTCAGTTTCCAAGTCTGAATTTTCAATGTCCCCTCACCTCCTCCCCATTTGTCAGTACGTTTTTAGGTTTCTTCATTTAAGATCCTTGTCCAGCTAGCCAGGGACTTCACCTAGATTCTTCTGTTTGGGCTTAGCTGAACCTGATGTTGGGGATGTTCCTGTCCTGGGCAGCAGGTTGGCTCCCTGAAACAGTGGCAGGCATTGTTTTTGCCCACAAACGTCTTCTCCCTTTCCCCATCTGAGAAACGTGCACATTGTCCTAGAGAACCTTCCTAAAGGGTTAAAGAGACCTATAGTACATGGCTGTCTGTTCTAGCTCCATGCCCAGTACCTGGTTCACACTGTTCCTCAGTGCTAATTAATAAAAAGTGTACTCATACAGTAACTATCATTTATTCACTCCAGCATCATGTCAAGTGCCATAGTGGGAATTAGCATGAATTATCTCCGATCCTCACAATAATTACGCCAAGGGAAATTATAATCTCCCTTTGTAGGTATTATTAACAATATTTATCTGGCAGGGAGTTTGTGAGGATCATAGATAATGTATCTAAAACGGCACATAGAAAACATTTTAGCGTCAGTTGCTGCGGCTGCTGCTGCTACCGAGACTGAGGAGAAAGCTCAGGAGGCTAAGTAACTTCCCCAAGGGTCACAAAGATGCCACTGAGCAAGCCAGAGTTTGATCCCTGGTCTGTTTGATCCTGTGTCTATACTTCCTGGGTCTGTGATGGGGAACCCCGGGATTGCTAAGCCTTAGCCATGGCTGAATCTACCGACATAACGTGGATTGCCCTGGAATTAGATACCGTGGACCACACAGGGCTCCTCACGGTCCATAGGGAAGTGACTGCCTCACCCTGGGAAACACTGACCATGACCCCTTGCTTGACCTTGGCAAGTACATAGAGTCCACCAAAAGGGCTTGCTGCCTCCCAGAGAGGCCATGGTTTCTTTATCTGGATGGTATCTGACTGCTCAGCACTGGCTGAAGCCCCTGCCTCCAGCTCTCTATATCTACTGCCCCCTTTGCCTTTTAGTGCTGTTTAACATGAGTGGAACCACAAGCTGGTTCCCCTGCACTAGATGGTGACATCCCTTTCCATTCTCAGCCCCAAGGAAAGCTTTCAAAGGGGTTCCCTTGACCCATTTGTTAATTACAATTTTTGTGGAAGTACCCATCCCGCTCCTCAAAGGTGAAAACTTGGATGAGTATCCTACCAGTTCTTCTAGATCAAAGACTGGCAAACTACGATGGCAGACCCAGTCCAACCCACTGCCTGTTTTTATAAATAAAGTTTTATTGGAACGTCACCACACTCATTCATTAGCACGCAGATTATCCATGGCTGCTTTGGCACTGCAATGGCAGAGTTGAGTAGTTGTGACACAGCCTGTATGGCCCGAAAAGCCCTTTACAGAAAAGTTTGCCGAACCCTGTCCTAGATTATGGACCATTTTCTATGCACACAAGCAGTATGTGTGTAAGCAGTTTACTGAGGACTCTCAACCCATTAAGCACAGGCATGAAAGGCTTTATTAATTCCAGTCACCATCTATAACTAGATTATGTTGTTCTTACTTTGCCTCTGGGCAGAGGCTCCCTTAATGACATCTTGGTCCACTTCTATAATTTTCAGCCACTTGAGTTATTAAAAGTTTCAGTCTGGTAAATGGATAAATGCGGCCTGATTTTTGTTTGTTTTTTATTTTTAATTTAAATTTCAAACTCAATTTACAGCTCTTCTCCTCCCTTCTCCCTAGCTGTGGCCCTAGGTACTTGAAGAGAACATATAACCAGGCTGCAAGATATCTCCCCATCTCCCATTCCTCATCACAAAACTTACACAGTTTGGGAGAGAAGAGAAGGGAGAGGGGCAAAAAAGCTAAAAACTCCTTACCTTACAGAGTGAGGTGCATTCCTCTCCTTGGTGTAGCTCTGTTTCTGTCAGCCCCCTGGGGATAGTTAGTGGTTCCAAAAGGCTTTGTGGGCACTGGGTTGATTCCGGGGCATCGGCAGCTCCTTGAAGCATCTGGCCACTTCTTCCAGTTGATTCCCTCCACATCTCTCTAATATGTCCTTCTTTGCATCCCCACCCCTAATACTGCACAGGTCCTGTTGGTAGCCTCCACTCACATCTCCTCTCCCCAGCCTTCCCTGGGGGCTTCATTCCCTCCATCTGTCTCTCTCTTGTTCTCCTTTCCCCTGACTGACATCCAGAAAGGGAAGACACTGTAGTCCCCCCTTTTTGCAGACACTGGCTATCTTAGGATGGGACTCTGTTGGAGTTTCATCTTCCCTTGGGCACCCCTCCCCCTTGGAGAGAGGGATGATAAGCTCTCACTTCAGCCTCTATCTACCTCACAAGGCTGAGAACTTCTTTAGCAACTCTTCTTATTCTACTTGAAGGAGAGGAGAAGGGAGGCAAATGGCTAAAGGTAGTAGGGCAGTTCCGTCTTCCCCTAGCATCGCTTAAAAGACGTGGCCACAGCCAGCTGCTGGTGGCTCTCTTTAGAATGTAGGGTGCTTAGCATAATATTTTCTCATCTGTGGACCATAATCACTATTCTGAGAAGACAAAAAAACCCACTTGACGTCTTGAGAAGTTTTTATGTGCTGTGTGTATGTGTGTGGGAGAGATTAAGAAAACAAAAAAAGACTTCTTTTTCTTTTTTAGAAAAATAGGACAATACTCTTCACTATGACGAAACTTCTTTTTATCAGTTAAGCAATATATTGTGAACACCCTTCCATCTTCGCACATACAAATCTACATTAACCTTTTTAATGTCTACGGAATACTCCATCATACAACATCCCCTATTATATTTACCCATTTACCTATTAATGGACTCTTAGATTGGCCATAAATTTTCACTACCATAAATGATGCTGCAAGACATATATTCATACACACATCTTTGCACTTGATTGTAATGATTTCCCTGGAAGAGATTTCTAAAAGCGCAATTGCGTGTCAGGGCATGCACATCTTTTTTTATATTCTGATAGACAGTTCTAAAGTTGGAGTGTTAATTAGCACTCCCATTAACAACGAATTAAAGAGTTTTTTTTTCTTCACCAATATTGAATAGTATCAATCATTTTAAACTTTGCTAGTAAGAGCTGGGGAAAGTGGTATCATCTTTTTTCTTTCCCCTAATGTAAATTCATTCAGTTCAGTAGATGTACATTGAGTAGCTGCTAGGTATAAGGCACAATGACAAGAAGAAGACCCATCTCTGCCTATATGCCCATGAAGATGAAGACACTCGGCGGGGGGGCTCTAGGATATAAGGGTAGTGCTATTTTGAGAACAGAGAGACTGGGATTCCAACTGTGGCTTTGCTATTTACCATCCAGGTCACCTCTGGCAGCACCTCCCCGAGTCTGTCTCCTCATCCCAATATGTGTGTAATAATAGAGTTGTACTTGGCACGTATTGGCTAATAAATGACATCTACTCCCACTACTGCAAGAGAGATTTTTCTAAGTGCAAAGAACATGAAATGGAAAAATAGGAATGGAAGGATTCACTCTGGTTGTTGAAAGGGGAAGGACAGCGAGAAAAGACTCATGGATATGAGCTGGACTTGCTTCTTGGTAAGATGGGGCTCCCAGGGAAGGGCCGTTGTGGGAAAAGGCACAGAGGAGAAGAACACTCAGCATGCTGGGGGTGGGAGTGGAGTATAAGATGCAATTCAGAACAGCTGGAGCAGAGAGCGCAGGGGAGTGAAATGGGAGACTGTTTACGGTGTGGACCGAAATGTTGAGGGCTGGATACCAGGTGAGAATAAGTAGTTTAGTTTCCAACCTATGTGCAACAGAGAGGAACTAAAAATTTTGGAGGAAGAGAAAAACATAGGCAAAGAGCAGTGTTTCACCTGAAAGGTCAACTTTCTAAGGGCTTCTAAGGTGCCATTCAATTTGTTTACATACTAACTTCTCCTAATGAAACAGTGACCCAAAACTATGACAAACCTAAATAGCAATGGCCCTTTTGCAATGTACAGGAAAAAATTAGATATAAAATTGTCCCTGTGCTTAGGATTTTCTCCTACACTTTTTCTTTCTTTCTTTCTTAAGTCTTTGGCACCCACAAACACTTGTCTACACTAGACTCTAGTATAAAATCCTGTCTGGGGCCCAGCGGCTCAGCGGTTAAGTTCGTATGTTCCGCTTCACTGGTTCGGATCCCGGGTGTGGACATGGCACCGCTTGGCAAGCCATGCTGTGGTAGGTGTTCCACATATAAAGTAGAGGAAGATGGGCACGGATGTTAGCTCAGGGCCAGTCTTCCTCAGCAAAAAGAGGAGGATTGGCAGTAGTTAGCTCAGGGCTAATCCTCCTCCTCAAAAAAAAAATTACGTCTGCCTCACCATACAATTTCATAGTGTTTCCTTTATTGAATATACTATACCAACACTCCATGGTATTTGCAATGAGCTTGAGGAATTCTGTGTCCCCATCGCTGGGACACACTGGAGAACAATCGTTATAAACTAGGAGCAACCTCAGGGCACAGACTGCCTTATTCATTCCTGTCTCCCCGACAGCTGGTTCAGAGAGTAGACTGTAGCAACTCCTCAAAAAGTGTTTGTTGAAGTAAATAAAATACTCTGAACTCTGTAGATAATGGTAGCACCCAAAAGAGGAGATATAAAGTCCCCTACCAACACAGCAAAGAAGTTGGCAAATGGTTCAGCAAAAATGACAGACATACAATCAAAATGTGTTAATCAAAATTGCAAAACCAAAGGAGACTGTAGGTATAATACAGCAGAATCCTTGAGTAAGATCGTGCAACTGATAGTGCCGCAACATTTTAAATAAACAGGGTTTACTTATCAATTAAAATTTATTTTTCAAACACCAATTTTTCTCCCAAACAAATGAAACACACACACACAAACACACATTCTTTTCATGTCTAACTCAACACAAATTACCCATAATACTCAACATTCTTTTCACCCCAACATTTGACACAAGAATGGAAACAGATTGCTGGACCAGTTTTAACAAATCTGGAGCAGCAGGTTCTTTGTTGAAAAAATATTTCCACTTATCAAGAGATGTTGTTCCCCAGAGGGAAGCGAACACTGTGTTCAAAGCACTGACTTCCTTATAAAGCAAATTGAGAGCAAGCTCATTTTTGCATGTTGATAACATCCAGATTTGAATTACCTCAACCAAAGAGGGAGATGCTCAGGCCTGGCCTAACTCACAGCAGCCAGAGGATAAGTGCTTAATTTTCAAAAGAAAACTACTTATTTCAGACCACTGTGGCTCTAACTAGGGCTTCAGAGGTAAATGTATTAACCACTTTAATTGGTAAATAATCCTGCAACATATATGTGACTTTCATGTGGGTGCATGTAGGGGTAGTTTCCACCTCCCTCAGATAAATTCTGGAAGTAAAATTAAAAGATGTCATTGATGGCAACCAACCTTACTTGATGACATTTTCAATAGTACTTACCGTGAAAGCTTGCAACAAAAGCATAAAAGAAGAAAACAAGACAAAGAAAACATTATCGTAAAGCAATGTTGACAAAGGAAAAATAATACAGCCTTTCTGTGTAAGTGCCTGACCTGGCTGGGAGAAAGGCTTGATACAAATTGGAAATGGTCTGCGCTGTTCCTCTGTCCTGCCCAGAGGAACCAGTAAGGGCTTCTCTCTTCCCATGCCTTTTCCCGTCAGCATCCCAGTGTAGGCACAGAGAGAGAAGTAGTGTGTTGGTTTTCTAAGCTGTGCAACAAATTACCATGCATTTTGCAGCTTAAAACAACATCCACTCATTAGCTCACAGGTCTGTAGGTGAGAAGCCAGTTAGGCTCGACTGGGTTCTCTGCATAGGGTGTCAAGACCACAGTCAAGGTTTTGGCCAGCTGGCTTCTTGTCTGGAGGGCCTGGGGAAGAATCTGCTTCTGAGCTTGTTCAGGTTGTTGATAGAATTCAGTTCCATGTTGTTGCAGGACGGAGGTCCCTGTTTCCTTGCTGGCTGCTGGCCAGGGCTTGTTCTCAGTTCCTAGAGGCCACTCTCCTCCGGCCCTTGTGTGTGGGCCTCTCCACCTTCAATGTCAGCAAAGGTGCCCTCTCATGCTTTGAATCTTTCTGCCTCCAGTCAGAGAAAAGTCTCTGCTTTTAAAAGGACTTGTGAGATTAAATTAGGTTTACCTGGATAATGGCTCTTCTGATTAACCTAAAGTCATCCAGTTAGTAATCTTAATCACATCTGCAAAATCCTTCTGCCACATGATCACAGGCATGACATCTTGTCATATTCACAGTCCTGGGAGTCAGGGTGGGAAATCTTGGGGTGGGGGGCGCGGTGTGGGCATCCTAGGATTCTGCCTACCAAGAGGAGCATGATCACACCAAGTCCTGTCACAGTGGCATCATATGGTCATTTATTTTTCTTAATTTGTTTCCAGCACAAATGATTCAACAGTTTAGTGGCTATGGACTTGGGCTGTGGTGTCAGTCTACTTGGGCTTAAAACCCAGCTCCTCAACTGTGGCTGTGACCTTGGGCAAGTTAAAGTTCTTTCTGCTGAATGCTTGTTTTGAACATGCAAATTATTCCAAAGACACTGCTATATTAGGGAACAATTTGAGCATAACGCAAATTTCAGATTTGCTTACAATTTCTTCCTCGAGAAGTACTAGGTGAACACAGAAAACTGCACCCAGGAATAAAAACTGCCACATAGGAATACTCAAAACACACACATTTCAAATAACAGCCTCAGTCCACTGCATGTGTTATGAGGCACACCCCTCTAAGAAGTGTTAAAACTTTCCTTCTGATTTCAGATAACCCTCCTCCCACCACTTCACAAGTTGTAGCACTTTCAACTCCCACTTCCAAAGTCAACATTAAGTGTTTTCCCAGGTTGAGTGCCATATTTATTGTAGTATTTACGTATTTCTTAACAATTAACATGCATAAAATTATGTTACTGTTTTTATTAGTCTCCTACTTTTATTTTAATGTGTCGCTGACCAAGTTTTTGAGGTTGTGCCCTGTTATGGGTTGAACTCTGTCCCCTGTCCTGACCCCCAGCACCTCAGAAAGTGACCTTATTTGGAAATAAAGTCTTCTCAGAGGTAATCAAGTTAAAATGAGGTCATTAGGGTGGGCCCTAATCCAATATGACTGGTGTTCTTATAAAAAGGGAAAATTTCAACACAGAGGCAGACGTGCAGGGAGAGAAGAGGATATGGAGACACACAGGGATATGGAACACAACATGTTCACGTGAACATGAAGGCAGAGATCATGATGAGGCGTCGACAAGCCAAGAATTGCCAGCAAACCACCAGAAGCTAGGAAAGAGGCATGGGACAGATTCTGCCCTACCCTCTGATGAAACCAATCCTGCCAAACCTTGATTTCAGACTTCTAGCCTCCAGAACTCTGAGACCCAGTTTGTGGTACTTTGTTATGGAATCTCATGGTTTTTATTGCACAATTTTACATAGAAAGATGGTTATTCTTAGCAGAGTAATAGCATAGCATATGTGGCATTATAGCAGAAGTGATTACTAAATGCTGTCTCAGTTTTCCCTCCTGTTAGATGGGTCTTCATGTGATTATTCTGAGGACGAAATGAGACAGTGCATAGAAAGTGTTCAGAATGAAATAAGCACCAAAAATGCAGGTTCTCATTGTTATCATCATTAGACTGTTGAGTTCAAAACTGAATTTTGGGCAACACTAAACCACAGCAAGGAGGGTTAAATGGTGCTACAAGCTCCAAATACACAAGCTAAAATCTTGATGCAATGGTGTACTGTGTGACAGGCTTATGGAAACTGTCCTTTAGAGAGATCCAGGGACTATGCAAGAAAGAGAATACAGGTGCCAAATATGGGGGTCTCCTCAGCACTTAATCTGGATATTGATAAGGAATGTTGCTAATTTGGAGAAACAGGCCTTTTTAGAGCAGTTACCCTCTTTGCTCAAAGAGCAGCCTCTTTGATTAACTAACAGCAGGACGAGTCCAGAGATCAGGATGGACTGACCTCCCAGTCTATGCAACTGGTTGTTGAAATCCTTACTTTGACAGGTGTCCTAGAAAGCTAGCAAGGCCAGAGAGAAGGAAGCCAGGCTTTGCATCTGAGGGGAGGACATATGCCCTGAATGCAAAGGATGCTGAGTCTGTTATGAGAGTTAGGGGAGGGCACCAGGCTGGGTAGGCATCTGAGACGGTCTATGAGCCACAGGAGTGTCCATGTTGGAAGGGGGAATCCAACATGCTAGCAATCTCTGACATAAGTCACTAGATGCCCATGGAAGTACTTGGGCATCATCCTTGGACCAGTTTCCTAATCAGGCCTGAGGATTTCAGCCTGATGTAAATGAAAGAACATGGGTTCTTTGGAATCGGAAAGGACTAGTGCAAATCCCAACACTGCTATTTATTAACTATGTGACCTTGAGGATTTACATTATTTCCCCAGGCCTCAGATTCCTTGCTTGTAAAGTGGCCTTAATAAGAGTTTGCCTCTAAGGTTGTAGTTAGCACTAAATGAAAGGAAATTTATGGAAAGGGCCTTGCCCATGCTAAGCATCCAATAAAAGATGGATCCACATTTGTCCCTTCTTCACAGCTACCACAAGCTGCTTTTCCAGCCAGCTGAACAGCAGGGCGTGGTCATCCATAAGGAGGGGGTGCAAGAATCTGACCTATAACTGAGGCTTTGTTGTCTCATGCTCTAGAAAGCTGGTTACCGTTCTTTTCTGTGTGGCTCGTTTCTCAGTATCTTCTACCCTCCTAGGCCCACCCTAAATGGTTCTGGAACTGAAATTTGCAGTCAAAGTGACCTGACATTGGTTCAGATTCCAAATAATAGTCTCAAAGTACTTTGAACAGTCAGGACTGCTTTTATCCAAAGGAACCCTAACCTAAGGTGGGTGTGTTTGGAAGCAGGTCTTTACTGAAGGTTTAGGATAATGGAAAGGGGTAATAGAAAGAGTATAGGAAAATCTTAACGTCGAAGAGGAGACATCCCTGCCATAAAAATCCATGGGCCTTTACCTACCACAAAGACTTTCTTGTTGGTCAGGGCCCCTTCCTCCCCGCCCCTGCAACCCTGGCTTGGATCCCAGATTGTCTTCCTCTTACTCTACTTCTTTCTATTGTCCACCCTTTCCTCCCTTCCCTCACCCCTGCCACCAGTTTATAATCTCCCAAATGCCTGTTTCTTTCTTACTAGAGAATTTTAGTGCGCCACATCCCATGCCCACAAATGGCCTATTCTAAGCATGTCTGTGCACCTCTAAAAATCCATCAGTGGTCTGTTAACCTGGAGGTCACAGACCCCTACCATCTAAGCAGCGTCCTCTTATGAAACACAAGTCAGATCATATTCCTGTGCTCAGATTTTCCAGTGACTCCTCATGTCAGCATAAAGGCGAAAGTCCTTTGCATCCCACATGATCTTCGCCACTATGCACCTCTTGGCCTCCTCTCTCGCATTCTCACCCTCCCTCTCTCCAGTCCAGCTACACTCAGTTTCTTGCCCTTCCTTTAACAGGATAGGCATGCTCTAGGCTCAGATCCCTTGCTCTTGCTGTTCTCTCTGCCTGAAACACTGTTCCCCCAGATTTCCCATTTCATCCTCACATTATTTGGGTCTCTATACTGGGATGAATAATGGACCCCCCCAAAAGATATATCCATGGTCTAATCTCCAGAATCTGTGAATGTTACTTTATATACAAAAAGCTGTGTTTTTGTTAGGGATCTTGAAAAGTGGAGCTATCCTGGATTATCTGGGTGGGCTGTAAATGCATCATAATTATCCTCATCAGAGAGAGGGCGGAGAGAAATTAGACACACACAGAAGAGGAGATAATGTGGCCATGGGGGCAGAGATTGGCATGATATGGCTGCAAGTCAAAGAATGGTGGCAGCCACCGGAAGCTGGAAAAAACCAGATTCTTCCCTAGAGCCTTGAGAGGGAGGATGGTGCTGTGGAAATCTTGATTTTGGACTTCCGGCTTCCAGAACTTTGAGAAAATTAATTCCTATTGTTTTAAGCCACCCAACTTGTGGTAATTCGTTACAGCGGCCAGAGAAAACTAATACAGTCTCTGCTCAAATTTCATATACTCAGAGAGATGTCCTACAACCACCTCATACGAAATAACCCCCTTGACTTGCACATGCGTGCACACACGTACACACCACATTTTATCCCCATTACATCAGCCAGCTTTATTATACTTCATAGCATTTATCACTTTCTGACATATCATATACATTCCAGTTTATTTATTTATTGTCTGTCTCCTACTCTATAATGTAAGCTCCATAAGCTTACTTTGTTTTATTAACTGATGTGTCTCTAGAGCCTAGAAAAGTACCTGGCTCAAAGCAAAAGCTCTCTAAATATTTATGGAAGAAATGAATGAAGGACTTCACCTTTAGTTGCATAAAGAAACAGCAGAAGCTTTGAAATTAGAATTTATATTTTAATACCTCATAGCAAATCTCCAACCTCACCCCCATTTCTATAATCAGAAAAGTGGCAATAAATATATTTATTCTATTGCTGTCCAGAGCAAATCTCTAGAGGTCAGAAGGTGGGTGTGTGTATGTGTGTGGGTGATGGATGGGGGAAGAGAAAGACAAAGTGTCTTCCAGTTATATCTATATTAAACAGCGCCAAGTTCACATGCCCCTGAGGTTAAGAGGAAAGAGGGCTGCTGCTTTCCAGCCTGTCCACACCTGCCAAGATTTTCTTTGCCGTTTTGCAATTTGCCCAGCAGGTTTGGAAAAGGAACAGTAATGGATGGATAGTCTTACCTTGTCACAACTCGAAAGTGACATGCTATTTTTCTGTGCACCAATTTTCCACCCCAGGAGCCTTTATGAACAGTGGATTAAGTGGAGAGAAAGTGGTTTCTATTTAAATGCTGAGGCTTGTTAGTCAAACAGGACACGACTGAGCCTTTCACTTAAAGAACGTGGGAAGAGAGTGATGGACCAGATCGCAAGCTACTTAAGTGCTGAATTTTCTGGCTTCACTCCTTCACCAATGTTTCACTCAGCACATTTTGAAATCTGAAGTGAATAGTGATTTTAGATTGGGAAGAGTTGGTAATATTTGTAATTCCAAGCCTCCTGTCTTTCCCTTCCTCTTGATCCACCAGTCTGGCTCATTGTTCTTCCATGATGCTTCTGATGGTTTCAATAAGGGTGGATTATGTGCCTATTGGTGTTGTGCCACCTGGTGTTATACTCTGGAGATGCAAAGTTTGATCAAACCCAGTCTCCATTTCCCAGAGATCTCTTGGTCTCCCGGATAAGCCAGAAATTTAGATAAATCCCTACAACAATGTAATAAGTACATAGGAGGAAACATTAGAACTCAGCCTTAAAGGATGAGTAGAAATTCACCAGGCAGAATGACAGGAGAAGGAGGCTCTTGGTAGAGGGTCAACAAGATTGAGGAAAGTCTTTGCTCCATCTGAGAAACTGCAAATAGTTCTGCATGGCTGGAGTGTAGTGGGATGAGAAGGTCTGGGGTACTGCTTGAGAGGCAACATAGGGATCCTGCCATGCTAAGAGATTTGGACTCTAGCCTGTGGGTGATGTCACAGAGGGGCATTAAGGAGAGTGACTCGGTCATTTCACCTTTCTGGGGGTGTATGGAAGATAGATGAGGGAGACAAAAGCTGAAGAGGGAGATTGGTTTGATGGTTATAGAAATATTTCATAAAGAAGAGATGAAACTCTAACAAAGAAAGGAGTGATAGACAGAGAGGAGATGGGACAGGTACAGGGACATTCTGAAAGTTGTAATAGGACTTGGAGACCAAGCACATATGGAAAATGAGATTATGGAAGGAGTCTACACTGGGTCCTAGGATTCTGAGGTTAGGCGTCTGCCATTCAACTTTTCTGGTGATCATTTTAGTTGATGAAATAGAGTAGGAGAAATCTCTCAGAACCAGCCAATGGCATCGCCTTTGGAGATACACTGTGTTTGGAGACAGCATTTCTTCTCCGGTTGTGGACAGACAATTGTATTATATGAGCAAACTATAGCATAGAGAGATACATCAGTGTGGTAATCAAAGTTACTCTGGCATACATATAGTGAACCACATGATAATTATTTTAAGACATGTTAATTAAGCTGTAATAGGAAATAGTTGCTATAATAATAGCTCTTGACATTTTATTTCTAAAGCTGATCCCAATATTTTTGCAATTACCTAGTGAGAGAGCAGATCCTAGGAAGCAGTAAGAGTTAGTAGGCTTCAGATATCTCTTCCCTTCACCAAGCCCAGCTTTCTAGCTGAAGCTTTAGCCTCAATCTCATCCTCAGTCCATCTCAATTCCCAAAATCTAGGGTTTGGCTAACCTGTCAGTTGAGGCTTCCCTGACTCCAGCTGTGGTTTGGATCCTATCCGGGTCCTCCTGGATTAAGAACACAGAACTCTTCAGAGAGGGTTCTGTTTCATTGGCTTCTCCTAATAATTCCTCCCTCTCCACTCCTCTTTTACTATATAGAAAAGGAATCAGTGTCGCAAATGAATTTTTCCCTTCTCTTCTCTAGGAGCTAGACTGCATGCCCCAAAACTTACCTCCTCATCAATTTACACTTCAATCAATTAGATATTCATTTCTCTCAAAACCATTATTATTGGGACTTTTAGGATTACTGGGGTTAGGGACCTCTCAGTGATTCACAATTTAACGATATATTTCTTATCTGGCGCTATATGATAGTAATACTCAAAGCGTGGTCCATGAACCAGTGCGGTCCTCAAGAGTAAGTGTTTAGAAACTTTTATAGAAAATTCTCATTGCCACAACCTCCAGTATATTTGATAAATATTTCTCATGAAAGAAGATGCAAACCAGTTTGGACAGAGTCAAATTTGTGAGGTGAATAGCACATCTCCTGAGCTGAGGAACCAGGTATCGGTCAGCAGAAGATTAGGATACGAAAATAAAACTAGTGGTTCACCAGAAAGTATTTGGAAAGCACTGGATGAGCAGCCACTTGCGCCAGAATACCTGAAGCACCAGTTAAAAATGCAGATTCTGGGCCTACTCTGGGACCTAATGAGTCAGAATCTCTGTAAAATCTGCATTCTTAAACAAGCAACCTAGTTGCCCCTTCATACTAAAGTCTGAGAAGCATCACCAAACATTTAGCAGTGGAGTTATGTTGATTCAAACATAGTTTGAAAGATTATATTCCCATGTCAGCCATTTATATTCCTGTGTAGGCCAACTGTTGTCCTTAGGGGCACAGATTGCATTCATCACCAAGGAGTGCCCCCGGGAATCCAGCTCCAGCACTTGAAAAATGCATCAAACTCTGTATTGTAGTGAAGTCGCGTCATGGTTATGTACTAAAAGAACTCATTGAAGAGAGTCTGTACATATTAACACATAGCAATGTGCGTGTCCCCCACCTCCCCTCCAAATCTGGAGATCCAGCTTCTTTTAACATCAGTTCTCTGGAACATAAACTGAGAAGAAAAACACCGAAAAGGTGTGAGAAGCCAGATATCTGGGGCCACTTAGTAAAGGGGGAAACAATGAATCATACAGTGAATTATACATGAGCACATCATAGACTCCAGTGTAGGACCCAATATTCAAGATATTTGGGGCTGGCCTGGTGGTGCAGTGGTTAAGTCTGCATGTTCTACTTCTCGGTGGCCCAGGGTTGACTGGTTCGGATCCCGGGCGTGGACACAGCACCGCTTGGCAGAAGCCATGCTGTGTTAGGCGTCCCACGTATAAAGTAGAGGAAGATGGGCATGGAAGTAAGATCAGGGCCAATCTTCCTCAGCAAAAAGAGGAGGATTGGCAGTAGTTAGCTCAGGGCTAATCTTCCTCAAAAAAAAAAAAAAGATATTTGTCGTAAATATAAAGACTAATTTTGTTCACTACCTTCTGCTTATATTTAATAAATTAAATTTTAGAACAATGTGGGGAGGGAGGGAGGGATGAATAGATGGGTAAATTGTTTAGATTTTTGAATCTGTAAATTTTATTCATCTGGGGATTTCATGAATTTGGAACATCTTATTCCCAGACGGAGTCATATAAAGCGGTGGCTCTCAAACATGGACAAGCATTAGAATTCCCTGGGCAGCTTCTGAAGACTTCAGATGCCTGAGCCCATCCTAGCCATCCTCAGGCACTTGGGAACTGAGGTCCCAGGAATCTGTGTTTTCAAGGTGTACATCTGATTTGTGTGTGCAGAGTATGAGAATCACTAATTAATGACACTATTGTTATAATATTATAACTTGAGCATGGAAGTCGTAGGGAGACAATTGGGTCTAGGTGGAGGTAAGTCAAAACTCTGGGGAAAGTGTATGTTTGAGAATTAAATATTACAGAAATAATCCACAGCAAAATATGTAAATGAGCATCTGCGATTTGGTCGTTAACAGTGTGGGCCCTTTAATAGGACTACTATGTTGATGGTCCTGGGGATTATGTGCATCTGGATATCTGTAAAATGAGCAAAAATGTCGATTTCAGTAGACTTTGTAAAGTCAATCAACACTGCAGGAGAGAGCGAGGCAATTCAGGTGATGAATGACATAAAATGGAATCTTGCTTCTTGCCGTGCGGCATATCCTTGCATGGAGTTGTCCAACTCCGAGTTCTGCAGGCTGCGTCTCTGGCAGAGCGGGGAGGAGCAGAGCTGAGCAGGATCAAAGGATACAGGATCCGGTCAGGGGCAGTTTCGAGTTATCAAGTCTGGAAAGGGCTGAAGCCAAAAGCACTCCAGGGTAGTAGAACAGAGCCCCTTCCCCAGAGACTCTGCTGGCAGAGGACTGGAAAGCAGCATGCAGCAAGCAGGAGGGAGTTCCTTCAGTGGCTTGTCCTCAGTAGCGATAGGCCAGGGGCTCACTGAGCAACAGGGCTTTGCCCAGTCCCGTTGCAGGGGTTGGTCCTTCCATGAGATGATAGTAATTTCCTTTCCTGAATTGCCCAGCAGATATAGGATATGCTGAAAAGAGAATTCCGTTTAACTCAACAGCATAATCAAGCTTTGCTATGTTCCAAACCCTTTGCCCCAGGCTGATGATATGAAAATGAAATAAACAGTTCCTGCTCCCATAGAGTTCACAGGCTAGAGGGAGAGGCAGAGGTGTAAACATATGCCTAAAATAAAATAAGAAGAGCTAGTAGAGAGGTATGCACACACTTCTGGGCATACCCGGGACACAGCAGCTCATATTGCCTCAGTCCACAGGGAAATTTGCAGAGAGAAAGTGATATGTGAACTGAGTCTTCGAGGAGATGTGGGGATTCACCAGGTACACAAAGTGGACAGGGAGATAGGGGTGGAAAGAGGGATATTCTTGGCAGAGGAAATAGATCAGCTGTTCATGATGTGCTCGGCAGTTGTAAATATCCTTTGATGTGGCTCCAGTATAAAATAGAGCTGTGCACAGAACGGGCCACTGACATCCTCAGATAGGAGCCCTCCTGGATCTGAGGATGCCCCTTTGTCTTCCTCCTGTCTCATTAATGGAACAAAAGGGCTAGAGTTGGAAGGGCATTTAGAAATCACATAACCTGATGTTATTTGAACTTTATTGCAACCCATAGTAAGATATGGATTTTATATTTACACATACAGGAAACAACATTTCTTGAAAACATACTTGCCTTTACGAAGTGCAAAGCATTACAATAGTTTTTTTGCTATTCTACTTCCTTTTTTAAATAGACTTTGTTTTACAGCAATGTTAGGTTCACAGCAATATTGGGTGGAAGATAGATATTTCCTGTATACTCCCTGCCCCCATACACACTTAGCCTTCCCTGTTATCAACACCTTTTACCAGAGTGGTATGTTTGTTAAAACTGATGAATCAACGTTGACACATCATTATCACCTAATGTCTATAGTTTACGTTAGCGTTCACTCTTGCTGTACATTCTACGGGTTTTGACAAATGTATGATGAGATGTATCCACCATTATAGTATCATACAGAGTAGTTTCACCATGCTAAAAATCCTCTGTGCCTCACCTGTTTATCACTCCCTCCCCAATAACTCCTGGCAACCACCCATCTTTTTACTGTCTCCATAGTTTTCCCTTCTCCAAAATGTTGTGTTGTTGGAATCCTATAGTATGTAGCCTTTTCATATTGGCTTCTTTCACTTAGTAATATTGTATGCATTTAAGATTCTTCCATGTCTTTTCATGGCTTGATAATTCATTTCTTTGTAGCGTTGAATAATATTCCATTGTCTGGATGTACCACTGTTTATTTATCCATTCACTTACTGAAGCACACCTTGGATATTTCCAAATTTTGACAATTATAAGTAAAACTGCTATAAACATCAACATGTAGGTTTTGTGTGGACCTAAGTTTTCAACCCATTTGGGTACATACCAAGGAGCATAATCACTGGATCATACGGTAAGAGTGTGCTAGTTTTTTAAGACACCGCCAAATTGTCTTCTAAAGTGGCTGTACCATTTAGCATTCCCTCCAGCAATAAATGAGAGTTCCTGTTGCTCCACATCCTCACCAGCATTTGGTGTTGTCCGTGTTCTGGATTTTGCCCATTCTAATAGGTGTGCAGTGTTATCTTATTGTTGTTCTAATTTGCAGTTCCCTGGAGACATATGATATGGAGGCTTGTGGACTGATTTAACTGCTGGATAATGACAACACCAAATTCATCAGTGGGTTCATTTTCTTTTCTCTTAGCCGCTTGGGTAGATGATTTAAATCTTAAGTCTCAATTTCTGATTCCAGAACTACTATAATTTAATCATGAGACTTTGACAAGTATTTCCTTTTGCTGCACCTCAGTTTCCTCATCTTCTTGCTTAGGATTAATAATGTTTATTTTTCCTCAAATATCTCGTTGGATGGCCATCCAGTCCTACCAACTCCTCTCTGGATTTTGGTGAGGAGTAAACAGAGAAGTCAAGGGAGAACCCTTGAGAATGTATGAAATGAAATAGAAATGTCGGTTATGAATTAGTATAACAATGATGATTACTGGGGGCCTACTTGGGAACTGAAGCAGTGGGCATTTTCCCAAGAATCTTCTGGAGAGAGATGAAGCGGAGAGAGATTTTTACAGTTGAAACACCACTTCACTCTCAGGCTGTCCCCAAGAGCATCACATGAAACTTTGATTTTGCATGTGCCTCAGGCCCTACTCCAAAGAAAATAACCAAAATAAAATCCAGGGGCAAAGCTCTTCTTTTCTTCAATGTCAGGGATCAAGGACCTCATTTATGGATCAAATTTGGGAGGTGTTGGTTTCCTCTCAACTCAAAAGCTGCTGAAAAGACGCTGGAGCCTGGGCACTGGCCACGCGGGATGCACGGAGCAGGGAGCCTGGGCTTGAATGATTAGCCCTGAGTTACCAGAAGTCCTAGCAAAGACTCAGGATGCCCAAGAACTTAGGAAATAAATCGAGACTGGGGATTCTGGCCCCGCCCCCTCAAGCTTAGTGGTTTCAGATCTTGTCAGCATAGCTCTATTCACATTCCCAAAATAAGGTAAATGGCTAACCACCATTTTTTAAAGATGCCATTGGTTATTGAAGAGTCACAACAATGAATTTTGCAAGGGCATGTTCCATCAGGTGGTATCTGGGTAAAGTCAGGGCAATTATTCATTGCCTGCCCCAGTGCTCCACAGCTTCAGTGCCTGGCTCTGTTTTCTCTATTTTTAAGGGGCTGCATTAAGGAGCTTGTCAGGAAACTTCTAAGCTACAGTCAAAACTCTTTATTATCAGATCCCAAGAGGGCTGCCTAGTCTTGTCTCTTATTACACCTCTGAGCTGGTCACCCCAGGGAATTACTCTGCGTTAACCAAGTGTGCCATTGTGCTGTGTCCACCTGGTGACTCCTACTCTTTCCCTAAAATCTCATTTGAAGGTCATCCAGTCTACCAACTTCTGTCTCTGGATTTTGGTAAGAAGCCAATAGAAAAGTCAAGGGAGAATCCTGGAGAATGTGTAAAGTGAAATATAAATGTTGGTTACGTCTTAGTATAACAATGATGACTATTGGGGGCCTACCTGGTAACTGAAGCTCCTCTGAATAGCTTTCTCTGACTTTCCCACCCACCCTCAAATAGACTTGACTACAACTGGATTCCCATAGCACTTTGATGACATGCTTACAACACTGACTTGTCCTGAATGGCAACTAGGGCTTCTTTTCTTTTAACTCTTTTCTCATACCATTTCTTTACCAAAAACTTCATTTATTTAATAAACGCTTATTTCAGACTTACTACATGCCAACCACTGCAAATATTAGTTAAATTCCCCTGACAACCCTATGAGAACAGTAATGTTATTACTCCATCTAATTTTACAAATGAGGACACTGAGTCACGGAGCGGTTAAGTAACTTAATAACCCAACTAGTATAGGGCAGAACTGGCATTTGAACCCAAAACTCTGGAGTCCTGGCAAATAAACAATACTTAACAATCCAAATTTTTCTGGAGGTCATGAGAATCTCCAAGGCACTAGAATTAGGACTAGGGAAAAGTTCATGTATGTGCATGTACAAGGAAGTACGGGGAACAAAATAAATATATTAAAATTTAGACATTATGTTCCTCTATAAGTTAAACCTGTTTCTCAACATCTTTCTGAGTTACCTTGGCAAACATCTATCAGGGAGCCGGCCCCGTGGCCAAGTGGTTAATTTCACATGCTCTGCTTCAGCAGCCCAGGGTTTTGCTGGTTCAGATTCTGAGTGCGGACCTAGCACTGCTTGTTAAGCCATGCTGTGACAACATCCCAAACGCAGAACCAGAAGGACCTACAACTAGAATATACAACTATGTACTGGGATGCTTTGGGGAGAAGAAAGAAAAAAGACTGGCAACAGATGTTAGCTCAGGGCCAATCAAAAAAAAAAAGCAAAAACGAAAACAACAGCTAAACAGCTTTCAGAAAAACAGGAGCAATTTTGTGGGCCACTTGCTTCCCTTAGGAAGGGTTCAGTGGCTCTTGGTTAAGATCCCATTTTCCCCTGGGGTCTGTGAACAGGATCCTTAATGACTAATATTTAGTTAATCATTAATAGAGTGGTTAATATACAGGCTTTGGAGCCCAAATGATTTGGGTAAAAGTCCCAGCTCTGCCTAACTGTGTGGGCTTGTGCAACTTATTTGGCATCTCTAAGTCTCAGATTCCCAATTTATAAAACGGTAGTAATCATAGTGTCTACCGCTATATGAGTCAGGATGGATACTAGAGTCAGGACGGATGCTGGAGTAATAAGCATCTTGTGCACATCAGCGGCTCAACACAACAAAGGTTTGTTCTTCACTCAAGCTCATGTTCAATGTCAACCAACAGAGAGAACTTACTCATTGTGGTTATTCAGAAACACAGGTGACGGAGGCTCCATCTAGACTAACGTTTCTCCACCTCAGCACTATCGACCTTTGGGGCTGGGTAATTCTTTGTTGTGGGGGGCTGTCCCGTGCATTGTAGGATATTTAGCAGCATCCTTGTCCTCTACTCACTAGATGCCAGTGGCAACCCCCCACCCCCCACTGTAACAACCAAAATGATCTGCAGACATTTCCAAATGTTCCCTGTGGGGCAAAATTACCCCAGGATGAAAATCTAGATCTAGAAACGCACTTCCAGAATTACAACGGCAGAAAAAAAGGAAAGGTTGAGCTAGGACACTGGTAATTAAGTGCTTCTATGTGGAAATGACATACTCACTTTCTTTCAAGTTTGATTGACTGCAGCTGGTTGCGTGGCCATACCTAACTTTGAGAATGTGGGAAGCACAATTCTACCATGTTGGTCTCACCCCTAGGAGGGGAGAGACCTGGAATATCTGGGAACAGTCCTAATAAAGAACCACCTACGGTTGTTGAGAGGGTTAAATGAAATAATGCATGTGAAGTGTTTAACATAGTACCTGACTAATAAGAAGTGTTCACTACTAGGAGGCTGTTAATATTAGAATATAAATGCAAGACCACCTGCCCTGGGGAGAAGGAAGAGTTATATGTCAAAATGGCTCCACCAATAGCCCCTTGATAGGAATACAGAATTTCCACCTCATTTGTGTGAGCTTTCCTTTATCTAAAGGCCTATAGAAGTTAGTTTGTGGTGCTTGTTTGAAAAGAATGCTCTTACTAACAAGATTGTCGGCCAATTGAAATTTCTTGTTGTTTAAAGAAAATCCCTGGATGACCCCTGCCTACCACTCCAACCTCAGATTAAACTAGTCTGCCCCTTACTCTCATATTCTAATCACTAGGGCCTTCTTCCCTAAATATCCCACACCATCTTTTCTACCCCAGGATCTTTGCACATGCTATTCCCTCTGTCTAGAATGCTCCCTTCCCATTCATCTAGCTAATTCTTACCAACTTCTTCACTTTCCAGGGAAGCCTTCTTGACTTCTCAGGCTAGGTATTTCCTCCTCTGCCCTTATTTTAGTAAATGCTTATGCCCCTGAGGTCTTTCGTTCATCACACATCACAATTTGTGATTATATATTTACTTGTGGGATTAGTTGATTAATGTCTGTCTCCTCTACTGGTTTGCAAATTCAGTCATGACTTTCTCTCTTTTTCTCACCTTATAATCCCTGGGTCTAGTGCCTGGTATAGCAAAGGCACTCAATAAATATATGTAGAATGAATGAATCAATGAATTCCAAGACTAAAAACTGGGTCTACTGATACTTGCTTTGAACTCTTTCCTTCAAATCACGCTGCAGGCAATGAAGTACTGGCCCCAATGTATTCCCCAGGAAAGGAAAGGGGGAAAAAATTCCCAAGCTAAAATGTCAGATTCCTCAGCTCCTGTCAGGACACTCCTAGCAGAAGGTATGTCACCTGTACACACAGTGACTGAGTGCCTCACCCCTGCCTGCTACCACAGCCGTGTTTGCAAGGGAAGCAGAGAGCTCCCAGTTCCTGGTTGGGAACCATGGTGAAGAGTCTAAACAGAGCTGGGCAGTCTCAAGCTGGAGCCTTGGGAACAGCCTGCAGGCCTTGGGATGCCACCTGGCCACCCCCGAGCTTCTGGTGGTGAGTCTGCCTTTCTTCCTCAGGATTTGGGGTTAGCTCTTGGTCTCATTTGTCTGGACCCACTCCCCCTGCCCCTTGGCAGCCTGGCCACTGGCCTTTTGAACTTGAATGGGAATCCATTTTCTTCCTCCCTTTGCCTGGGAGAGAATCCAAGTCTCTGTGCTCCTGGCTCATTGCCCATTCCCACCCCGTGGTCTCCACCTCCCAGGGGTTTCTCTCTGGTTAACTGGATCTTGGTTGACAAAGAACCTGGTGAGCTGCTCCCTGCAGTCTCTGCCAGACACGTATCCATCAGACCTGCTCACATGCCACTTAGTTGTGGCTCACAGCCTCTCCCTGTGTACCTGGGAGTCTCTTTCTCTCTTTGAAATAGGATCATATTGCTTTTTGCTGAGGCCATGCATGACACACCTCAACGTAATACAAGTAAATATTTAAACCAAGACTTTTCATCACTGGCAAAAAATATCTGTTGTCAAAAATCTGGATGGTTAGGAATAAATCCCTTGATACAAATGCACACAGGAGGAAAAATGAAACAGACAAGCAAACAGAAATAGATCGAGAGGAAAACCAGGAATCTGCCACCTCCACCAAATGGAGAAACACCCTCAGCTCTGCTCTGGGCGTGGTGACGGAGCCCGCTAAGCTTAAAAGATGGCAAAGCCCTGTCGTAGCTCATTGACTTTATTCCATTAAATCTGAAGAGCGCTTGAAATCATTACGAGCAGAATGGCTGCTGCTGCAGTAGCATGGCCCACTGAACTAAGGAAAAAAATGATAATTGAGGGGAAGTCTATGATCTGAATCAAGGGTATGGCGTCTGGACTATATATTTTGATGTAAGTGCATGGCAAAACCCTCAAGCGGCTAACTACAGATAAAATCGTCTTTGCCACATAGATTAAACTCGTTCATGCAGGGTTTTACTTACAAAAAATTGTTATAGTGTTATATAAATTATCCAGACATTTAGGGCAATCGCTAATACAATGCAGGCTAGCGTCTTTTATTACAGCAAGAAGTCAGTTTTACGGATCCAGAAAAGAGTTATGCGTTGTATAATTCTATGGCTTGTTCGTGGGCTAAAGAACATTGTGAGCTCATTCCTGAGGGAGCTGACTTCCTAAAGACAGCTTTCCTCCAGAATGGTGAAGACAGGAGTTTAACTGTGGTTACCACTTTAATCTGATTTACTGTTTATGTGAGTCATTAATATGAGAAGCTAGTCTGGTTTCTACGAAAATCAATTTTCTACAGCCTCTGGTCCTTTCTTTTTTCTCCCATTTTCATTATTTTTAATTACTAGAGGAATACATGATTGTAAAATAGCCAACAGAACAAATGTATACAGAGTAAAAAGCGAAATTCTCTTTTTAATTCATACTGCCAAGCCAAATCCGTTCCCGTCCCCTTTCCAGAAATAACCACCAATACCTGGTGAATATCCTGCAGATAACTTTTTTCTACAAACGTACAGGAAAATACACAGACACAGATCATATAAAAAAATAAGTGCACATAACAACATTGGGGTTATTTTAAATTTGTAAATAGAATCACCCTATATATTTTGGTCTGCAACTAGCTTTTTTCACTTAATACGTCATGGAGCTCTTTCTATGCCAGTACGTATAGATACACCTAATTCTTCTGAACTATTGCATAGTTTTCCATTCTATAATTACCGTAGCTTATTTCCTTTTTGTCCTATTGCTACAGTTTAGATTGTCCCCATTTCTTCACTATTACAAACATGTGTCAGATGTATACAAACATAAACACAAATATGTGTGTGGGGTATGTGAATGAAATATACACATGTATGCATTTCTGTAGGATGAACTCCCCTAAAAGGATTAACTGAGCTAAAGTCTACGTGAAATTTAAACTTTGATACTATCAAAGTTTACCTTTGTCACCTAGCCCTCAGAAAATGCTATGCTAGTTACACCAAGTGGTGGTGTGTGTGATGGTGCCCTCTTCGCCACGCCTTCACCACCACTGGATGTTATCCATCAGCTCATTTGAATCATGCTGTGATTCACTTGCTTTTCCCTGGTTGGGAGTGGGGTGGACATAACCTTATCTTTAGGCATTTTGCATAATGAACCTTCAGTCTAAGCCAAGTACATAAGTAAGAACTGTGCCAAACCCTCACGACAAAACAAAATGAGGTAGTTTAAGCCCAGAACTGCATATACAATGAAAAGGAGCCCCAGGTTGGCTTCTTTAATGAGGCAGTGCTAATTTTGTTAAAGATTAATTTTAATTAATTTTGTTAAAAGATAGCAAGATAAAAACATGGAAAGGGCTGTTTTTAGCTTGGCATATACCGTGTAGGAATCAAGCTGGTGGAGCCAGGCTGCACAAGCTGCGAGTGCATGCACAGATATGTACTGTGGGACCTGGACAAGTTACACGGCCTCCATGTGTCTCAACATTCTCATCTGCAAAATGGGAACCTTAATGTTACCCTCCTCATAGAACTGTTGTAATGAGGCAGTACACATCTAATCTTTGGCACAATGCCTAGAAAATAAATGTTGGGCTCTAGAAATGTTAGCCAAAATAATAGTAATGACAATAGTTATTATTATCATAAGTTAAAGAAAGACAATCACATACCCACAGGGAGGAACAGTCTCTGAGTAGTGACTAAGCGGCACTCGAGCGGGTCAGATGGATACAGGCCTGGGAGAGATGTGGATGGGAAGCCCACTGACCCTTTGTAGAGCTGGATCCAGCTAACCAGAGAGAAATGATGAATTATTTCCTAATGACAGACTAACTGGCTATCAGAACAGGAAGAGGTCTTAGAAGCTATGGAGTACCAAAATCTCATTGTATTGATGAGAAACAAGAGACCCAGAAAGAAGTGACCTTACCTAAGGTCACACAGCTGCCCAAGCAACAGAGTCGAACCCAGGACCTGCACCTCCAATTGCAAATCCACGTTGCCTCCATATTCATATTTTCTACATTATTCTCCACCATTTAGTTCAATCAAGAAAAATACGGTGAGGAACGGGTCTGCAGAAAGATCTCTTTATTTATTGTTTCTGACTTTGGATGACAACTCAGAAAAAATAACCAAATTAAAAACTCCTGCACATTAGTAAAAAAAACTCCTGCTCAAAGAAAAATATAGGAAAAAGAAAAGACCAGGTAATTTACAGAAAAGGAAGTACGAACGGCCAACACACGTGAAAAGATGCTCAACTTGGATAGTAATAGGGGGAATACCACTTAAAATAGCATTCATTCATTTATTCAGCCAACAAGAATTTTTGAGAGACTACTGTGGGCCAAAGGTGGTTCATTTTTCATCTACCAGATTGGCAAGAATTTAACAGCATGATAATACCAAGTGTTGGCGAGGATGTAAGGAAACTGGTTCTCATATATCGTGTGAGGGGTGAGGGAATTAATACACACATTTGGAAAGCCATTTGAATAGCTCTTGGGAGACTAATGCCCCCTCCCCAAAGATGTCCATGTCCTAATCCCCAGAGCCTGTGAATATGTTATGTTCCATGGCAAGGAGGAATTAATTTTGCAGATAGAATAGGATTGCTAATCAACTGATCTTAATATAGGAAGATTAGCCTGGATTATCCAGGTGGAGTCAATGTAATCTCAAGGGTCCTTAAAAGCTGAAGAGGGAGGCAGAAGAATCAGTTAGGGAAGAAAAAAATAACGACAGAAGCAAGGTCAGAGTGATATGAGGACTCAACTTGCCATTGCTGGTTTTGGAGATGGAGGAAGGGGGTTGCAAGCCAAGGATTTTGGGCAGCCTCTAGAAGCTGGAAGAGGCAAGGATACAGACTTTCTTCTAGAACCCTAAGAAAGGATGGCAGTCCTAGCAACGCGTTGATTTTTACGCCTGTGAGACCCACGTCAGACTTAAAGCTTACAGAACTCTGAGATGGTAAGTTTGAGATAGCAAGTTCTGGTAATTTGTTACAGCAGCAATAGGAAAGCTCTATTAAAATTTAAAACATGGTGCTTTTTGACTCATCAATTCCTCTTCTTGTTATTACTTCAGAGAGTCACTAGCATGTATGTACAAGGAGCCACAGACAAGGGTGTCTCCTGGAGCCTTGCTGGTAGCGATGAACAATTGCAGGCGCTGGAGCATGTTATCTGTAAAATGGGACAGGAAGCAGAAGTTAAAGAGAATGTGGCAGATCTGTAAGTACTGACGTGCCAAGTTCTCTAAGACAAAGGGTGAGAAAAAGTAAGTTGCACTCTTATAGAACACACATATATATTTTTAACAGTCCATGTATGTGACCTGAAGGACGTATGCCAAACAAAACAGTTTAACCACTGGGGAGACAATTGAGTTTGAGAAGCTTATTTCTCATTTAATTTTAAAATAAAATTTAATTGAAAAATAACGAGAGGTCATCTGAAGGCTTGCTCCTCCCAAGTCGTGCACACCCCTCCTTTGGTTTGGGCCACTTTATAGAGAAAGGACTTAGTAATAAAATTCAAAGACCCTTTGCCTGGGAAGTAAATGCTCCAGCAAATGACAGCAAAGAATAATTCTTGAAAATCTGAATTGCCATTGGGAGTAGAAGTCACGGGACTCCAAATTTTCTTAGCTCTGGTAAGGAGGGGCCTGATTCTTTGGTCATTCTAAGTCATGGAATAGTCTTGGGCTCCTGGACAGCAAGGCTGGAGTCAGAAGTGCACAGTCTGACTCTCTACCAGCTTCCTTAACTAACCAGTCTGTTGTATTTTTGAGGCCAAGGTTGAAAGTTCAATCTCCCAAACAGGTATTACCTAACTACTCTGTTGATAACACACTGGGCTGGCCCATATGAGGAATGGAAATATTCTGAAACTCAGTTCAAACATCACCTCCTCTCTGAAGCCTTTCTTGACATTCCCCAGCCCCCTTCCCAGGTAGAACTTACTACTCCTTTTTTTTCAGCTTAATTAATCTTATATGTATTTGTATTGAATACTTGATTCTATTTATTGTTTTACATATATAGATATATATATATCTCTCTCTCTATATATATATCCGTATCTATCTATACATAGTTACAGATATATAATCTGTTCAACTAGACTGCAAGTCTCTTGAATTCAGGAATGGTGTCTTATTCTTTGTGGTATTTAGTGTCTGGCACATATTGGGTCCGTATTTAATGCTTACTGGATTAATGTGAACAAACACACATTTTTCATTCAAGAGATTTAAAACCTAAAGGAAGATGTGGATATGTTTTAAATTAATACAATCTATCACGCTTTTTAACTTAATATAATCTTGCCAATTAAGACAAAATAGATTGTATTAAGGTAAGATGTTACCTTCTTGTGGTTCCTTCCTGGGGGTTAGTGCCTGGGAGGGACGTTAAGATGGCTTTGGGATGCTGGTCATATTCTTTTTCTTGGATCTAGGTGCTAGTTATATCGGTGTGCTTACTTTGTGAAAATTCATCAGTTTTCTTTTTGTATGTTCTACTTAAATAAAAAGTTAAATATTTTTCAACTCGTCGAATGGGCTCATTTTGACCAGTCTATCTAAAATATCACCGTACCTTGCCTTATTTTCCTTATGTTTTTCTTTATGACACTTGTCACTCCATGACACATAAATTTGTGTCTCTGTAAACTCCCTAAGAACAAGGACTTCTGCTGTCTTATTCACCACTTTGCCCCCTGGGCCTCGAGGAGGGCCTGGCACTAGTCGGTTTTGCTCTCAATGACTATTTGTTGGATTTTAAATGAACGAATGTGCTCACAAGGAATGGAGTGATTGGCTTTCTTTCAGTAACATCACAAGGGGTGCCTGATTTTAGCTGCGTCATTATGGGACTATTCTTATCTAATGGAAGAGAGAGAAGGAGGTAGATTGTGAGCTCACAGGAGTCATCAGCAGACTGCAAAAGTATTAGTGCCATGACCTTACGTTTTCCCTCAAAATGCGGCAGGCCAGAAAAGATACCCAAGGCATTTGCAAAATCTAGCTATCTTCTAGAGAAGTTCTTGCTAAGCTGGAAGTTTGCCGAGAGAAGGTTTCAAATGGAGATTTATTTTAACAAATTAGAAAGACTCTCTATTCTTCTCTGTGATCTAATTATCACACCAGAGATAGCCAAGATGGGAAGTGGAACAGGAATAGTCCCAAGACAAATGGTGTCGCAGACAGCAGTTTTCTCTGATTCTCCTCTCATCTTACAGTCCTTTAACTTTCTCTTTTTTTGAAATATATTTCACACACCATACAATTCAGCCTTCTAAAGGGTAGTATCCAATGGTTTTTAGTATATTCACAAAGTTGTGCAACCATCACCACAGTCGATTTTAGAACATTTCTTCACCCTAAAAGAAACCTTGTACATATTTGCAGTCACTTTCCATTTCCCTCCACCCCCACGCCAGCT
The DNA here is from genome assembly GCF_021613505.1 of Equus quagga. Classification (NCBI taxonomy): domain Eukaryota; kingdom Metazoa; phylum Chordata; class Mammalia; order Perissodactyla; family Equidae; genus Equus; species Equus quagga. Next base: position 86,000,883 of record NC_060277.1, on the reverse strand, counting down.
CTAGCAACCTGCCTAATCTACTTTCTGTCTCTATAGATTTGCCTATTCTGCACATTTCCTATAAGTGGAATCATACAATATGTGGTCTTTTGTGACTGGCTTCTTTCATTTAGCAATGTTTTCAAGGTTCATTCATGTCATTGCATGTTTCAGCGCTTTTTATTGTTGAATAATATTCCATTGTATGGATATATCACATTTTTTAATCCATCTATCAATTGATGGACATCTGAATTATTTCCACTTTTTGACTATTATAAATAATGCTATGATGAACATTCAAGTATAAGTTTTTGTGAGACTATATGTTTTCATTTCTCTTGGATATATACTTAGGAATGGAATTGCTGGATCATATGGTAACTCTATGTTTAACCCTTTGAGGAACTATTTGCCAAATTGCTTTCCAAAGTGCCCACACTGATTTATATTCCCACCAAAAATGTATGAGGGTTTCCATTTTTCCACAAACTTTTATTTTAAAATATATTTTGTATTCCCTGTTTTGCATGGAATTATCATTATAAAATCAAACAGATGCATTTATACCTTAGAATTTGTGACAATGCATTTACTTATGTCCCTTATCAGTATTCATACTATTGCTGCTGATGCTATTGCTACTGATGTTAGTGCTGTGGAGTGGATTCCAACTCCTAGTGACCCTGTGCACAGCCTAGCGGAACCCTGCCTGGTCTTTCGGCACCATCCTCTTACCTTCCAGCACTATATCAGACAATGCTCCATTGCTATTCACAGGATTTTCATGGCCAATTTTTTCAGAAGTGGGTGGCCAGGTCCTTCTTCCTAGTTTGGCTTAGTCTGGATGCTCCCCTGAAACATGGCCATCCTGGGTGACCCTGTGGTATTTGAAATACCAGCGGCATAGCTTTCAGCATCAGTAACTCACAGCCACCAGAATATGACAACTGATAGATGGGTAGTGTGGTTCCCTGAGCAGGAAAGGAACCTGGGCCATGGCGGCTAGAGCGCTGAATCTTAACCACTAGACCACCAGGGCTGGTTCACTGGTGATGACAGCTAGCACTTGTTGAGGACTAACAATGTGCCAGATGCTGTCAAGTATTTTACATGTATTAATATACATTTAATCCTTCCAGCAACCTTCTGAGATGAGTAGCCCAGCTGAGAAATAATGGTAGATTGTACTGGAAGAGCAGTAGTAGAAATGGTAATAAGTGAAAAGATTGCATCATTTATTCCTTTATTTATTGAGCATTCACTCTCTGCTAGGCACCACATGATGTAGTGGATCTACTGCTATGAGCGAAAGAGATTACATCTCTATCCTCAAGGAACTTACAACCCACTGATTTGAGAGAGATTTAAGAGATCAAATCAAGACACCTTATTGATTAACTTAATACAGAAAGTGACGCAGGTAAAGGTTTCAAGCCATGGCAACTGTAGAACAATTGTGCATGTCCTGAGATAAGGAACCTGGAGGTTTGGGGAGATGGAAGAGGTAGGTGTAAGACAGAAAAAGGTGATTTCAATTTTGAACATGTTGATGCACAGGGATCTGTAAGGCATGGAAAAAACAGGTGGATATATGAATCTGGAGTTCAGAAGAGAGATCTGAACTAAAGATATTATACATTTAGGAGTCACATAGATCATAATCGAAATTGTGGACACAATTACCTTGGGGAAGAGTGAAAAAGCAATGTGAGAAGAACTTCTAGGACTGGACCTTGAGGAACTTTGACATTTAAAGGTAAGATAAAGAGAGAGGAGATGGCAACGAAGCAGCCGAGTCAGTAAGAAGAATATCAAGAGTTTGTAAAGTTCCGAAGCCAAAAGAGAAGTGCATTTCAAGGAAAGGAGCTGTCAACAGTTCTGAATGCCACTCACAGGTCAAGGAGGGTGAAGGGGCTTTGCATTGAGAGTCTTGGTAATCATTGGTAACCTTCCAGAAAGCTCTATGGTGCCATGGTATGGGGGAGTACACCAGTCTGGTAGAAAATGATTGAATGGAGGCAGAAAGGTTATGACTCTTTTCAGAAGCTTGGTAGAGAAGAATCCAGAGTAGGGCAGTAGCAAGCAGGGAAAGGACGTGTTTGACATGTTTTGTTTTGTCTTTGATAGAAAAAGCTAAAGCATATTTAAGTGCTGTTGGTATGACTTCAGTAAAACACAAGAGTAATGACTTATGCTCTAAGGTTAGCATACTTTAATAATTTTGCCAGCACCCTTTGTGCATAGATTTGAGCAAATGTTGAAAGTTTTGCTAAGCAAGGAGTAACAGAAAAGTATGAACTACATCCTGGACCTGTCACTTACAGATCAAGTTATTTAATTGCTTTAAACTTTGGTTTCCTCATCTTACTTTTCAGGATTGTTGCAAAGATGAGAAGTAACATATCAAAAGACATCATCATCGCACTTGGCTCTTGGCCCCAAATAAATAACACTCATTATTTCATTCCACACAGCTGTACAATTTGTATTAGTCAAATCCTTCTTTCTTATGTTTTCACTGCTGGCAAGGATGTTGTATCCATTAATTTAGGCTTCAAATAGCTACGTAGGTTTCCTGTCCCTAAGCCTAATTCTCAAATGATACTGCATTCTTCCATCATCATAGGTATTTATTCTTTCAACACAGGTTTACCATCTCTATCACATTACTCAGCTATATTTTTAATCACCTACTGTTGTCATCATTGTCATTACCATTCCACAAAAAGGAGTTCCTTAGCATCAACCTGCCCTTCATAGTTGGGCTTGCACTGCTTCACTTAATCTATTTCTACATCTCACTCCACTGTGCTCTTCCACAATCCAAATTTTCTCATCCTCTCATCACTTTTTGGACTTGACTCATGGCATTTTTTCCCTGGTGTGAACTTGATTCCTATCAGAATGCTTCTAATTGCCTTTGTCAATCTTGGGATATGCCATTCCCAATTGAACCCAGCCCTTAGAACCCTCTTACCTCAGGAAATATTCCCACCTGGTTACCCCAGCCCTGTCAGGTAACACTTGGACTAGCATGAAAATAGAAGGAAATCAGAAGGCTAATTGATAAAATGAACAATTTATCCTGTTATAGAACTTCCCAGAATGTACTACTTATTTCACAATTCCAACTGTCTTCCTGACACCTCCAAAGAGGATTGAACCATCACATTGATTAAAGAGGTTTGCGTACTAACTTGTCATTAGCAGGTTCCATTTCTTGAATATCCTGTCCCTCTCAGGATGCTATTTATTCTTCCAGTCCCCTACACTCAAAATCATAGTATTTTCTTTATTCCTGCCTCCCTTACCCCCTCCTACTCCCTCTACTCTCATCCATTTAGTCATCCATCCACACTTATTCCAACTCTTTAATGCTTTTGAATTTATCTCTTTCTTTCCCATTCCCCTGAAATTTTAACCTTTATCCCTGCCCCTCTGTTTCCTTTGCCATAGCACTTAGTGATTCTTATTCTTAGAACTGCACTTTGACCATATCCCTACCCAGCTAAAAATCTCTATGATTCCACATTACTTGCAAAATAGTATCCAGACCCCCACCTCCTCCCCACCCTTTCACCTTTTTCAATTTCTCCCTAGTTCCTTTAAGAAGATCTTATTCTGAACAGTGTGTTCTACCCACTTTTCCCCGAAGTCCCCCTGGGGATGTTCTTTCTTTTTCTGGCTTGCTCATATAGTTTCACCCACCTATAATCATTTTCCTCTGCTTCTCCTCAAGACTCTCAAGTTGAACATTCTCCAGAGAATCAGCACCCTAGCTGTTAATGATCTCTACTCCTATGAGCTGAGAGCACTCAGTAGCTTAATCTTGAACTGGACATTAGTCATGTAATGTCTTGCATTTGGCTGTCTTTAGTTTCTTGGAATTTTATATGAGAGAAGCCTCTTAAAGGTGACATTATCTGTAGCTATATTGCTAGAGGAAAAGTATCCATTATAAGGAAAAGGGGGTTTCTGTTTCGTTCTGAGTGGTTCAGCCTCCACCAGGAATGTCACATGTTCCTGTGGGATTAGCCAAATGGAACACATTCAGAGGGAGAGTGCCAGAAAAAAAAGAGGAACCTGAGAATGGGAATATTCAGGGTTAGTAGATTGGATAGTTGTCTCCAAACACTTATAGAAAGGTACTTACGTTCAGTCCAGTTGGCCCAGAGAGTAAAGGAAACGTTCACAGAGTGATATGAAAATATTAGCAACAGTCCAGCACGACCAAGAACCAGTCAGAAGGAATATTGGCATAGAGCCCTAGAGGACCTCCTTGCTGTACCAGGTATCAAGCCTTTGGTTTCTGGGTCATAGGAAGGTTAAGGAGGATCACTGGGAAGGTGCCGGGATATGGGGGCAGTAGAGCACTCTGGAGCAGGTGACCTGGGCAGTGGTTTTCTATTACTGGTACAGAAGTGCTTCAACAACTGTCACAGCCTTACTGGGACCGATCAGTTGAAGATCAGGCTTGGCCATTTAATAGTCTGGCTTTCTGTAAATTGGCATAGAAGGAATCTACCAGTAGGAGAATTGGTTATTCTGAGTACTGGCTTTCTGAGAACTGGCCAGCTTTCAGAAATAACGCCAACGTGAGGAAGTTATAGCGAGACAGATTTCCAGTAAAATATAACCTTAATATGATTATGAGCTATCGCTTGAGGTGGTGGGAGTCCTGTCTTTAGAGATGTGGCAACTTCTGATAGGCTATTATTTTCTGACAGAAAATAATATTGGCATGGAAGACCTCGATGGTTCTTCCAATCTTGAAAGTCTGTAATTTTACTACAGTCTAATTTCTTCATTTTATAGCTGAGGAAACTAAAACTCAAGGAGGAAACATGAGTGGTATCTGCTCTATTATTGCCATTTTACTTCTGCATCGTGGATTTGTTTTTTCTATGTGTATTTACTGTTGTCCCCAGGGGTAGTCTGCTTCTTCTACCCACTTCAATGACTAGAAGCATACAGTGCACACAACAGGGTTCAATAAACACATGATGTGTGGATGGATATATTGCTCATCCTCTATCCACACCTCAAACTCAGGATCTCAGAGAGAAAAGGTAATTCATTCTCACTCTTTCTCCTGCTTCAGACCATTGGAACTCACCACTGCTTCTTCCGTCCTTGACCAAATGCTAACAGAGGTGCTAATGAGGCCCTCTGGCCATCAGAAAGAAAGAGAAAGAAAATCAAATAGTCTAATTAATCCACAAATTATAGTCACTGAAAAAAGTGGTCATATTTCCTATAGAAAGCCAGATGGGGACTAATGGGCACTGAAGCATTGGTCTTGGCTCCTTTGGGTGTGTAGCTTGGAGGTTACCTGTTGTTTTTTCAGGGATTATGAGGCACCACTTGGCTTCCATTTGGGTGGAGCTCACCAGAACTCTGTGCCAAGTCTGAGCTGTCTGTTTGCTTATTAAATGGGAAAAGGAGGGCAGAGAGTAACCTCTTTGTATAAGGTGAGCCTAATATTAATAGCAAACATTTATTGAGTACTCATTATGTGCCAGGAACTATACTAAGCGTTTTCCTTGGATGATATCATTGAATCCTGTGCAATTATTTCCCCACTTTATACACAGGGAAACTGAGGCTTGAGTAGGATAGGTAACTTACTCAAGGTCACACAATAAGTGGCTAAGTATGTAATCCGAGGCAGTTTAGCTACTACTAAATTCACCAGTCACATTCTGTAGCCTATGGTTAACTCTTCCTACCTACACCGTGTGGTCTACGGTGGCTGCATCTTCAATCAATGAACTCTGGGAATGCAGCACAGCTCCTTCCTTGAGCACCTCAGGGGTGCTAACCCTACACAAAATGGGATTTTAATGGATTGATTTGAGAATGATTGAGGGGTGGGGAGGTGGTGGGCCAGAGCAGAAAGGGAGGGAGTGTGCTCAGTGACCTGTATTCTGCTGGTTTAGAGCAGAGCCTCTCCCAGGTTTCCCAACAGGACACAGAGGATTTTCACTATAGCTGGGAGTGTGGGCCTTTATCCAGTGAGAATCAGGACAGCCGTGTTTAATAGCTACCAGTATGCTGAGTGGAAAGCAAATTTTAAAGTGTGAAATTGCAAGGTGTGCTAGGTTGGAAACCAAAGGAATGAGGCAAGAAGCTAGGAATAATTAGGCATAAAGAGAGAGACCTTGCTGCTCCTGGATTAACAAATTCAAGTTTGGCTTTTCCAGAAAGCCCAGTGTGCAGTGTGTGTGTGAGTGTGTGCATGTTGCATAGAGTACTGTGCAAGTCACTGCAAGTCCATGAGAATTCACAAGAGGCATTTCCTGGCAGGCAGGCCTACTCAGACCTTGAACCATTAAGAATGCCTTTGAAAGCATCTCTTCTGCTCTGCATCTAGTCTGGAATTAGTCGTGCCTGCCCACCAGTAGGCCAGGGGTCCAGAGGACAATGAAAACAACAGCAGGTGCACCTACTTTGAGCACCTACTTTAGTCATACGCTATCTCAGCCCAGTGTTTAACAAACTCTAAGGTGTGTGTGAATCACCTGGGGGTCTAGTTAAAATTCAGATTCTGTTTCAGCAGGTCTGGAGTGGGACCTGAGACTCTAGTTCTAACAGGTTCCCAGGTGGTGCCAATACTGCTGGTCTGTGAACCACACTCTAGACCCTTTATATAATTCTCTCTTTTCATCCTAATATAATCTGTATGAATTGCTCCATCTGACAAATGAAAGCACTGAGGGTGAGATACTGGATGATTTGCTCAGTCACAGAGCTAATGAACTCAGTCTGATGACTCTGAAATCCATGCTTCTTCTATAGTCCACATTCACATTTAAGCTTCCCCAAGACTCAATATGGCAGCCCACAAATATGGCCCCTGGCAGTGGGGCACAGTAGAGGTCCAAACATCCTTGCCCTCGAGGAACTGGTTTACTCAGCCCACTGTCTTCCAAGGTTCCTGGGGCTAGTGCATTCTGGGACTGGAGTTTTAACCCCCCCCCCCACCCCCAACCCTCTTGTCCAGGGCAGCTAGACCAATTCCTGACCCAGGGCAGAGCCCACCTTCTATTGTTCCAATCAAAGGCTCAAGGAAAAATCCCTTTACTTCTGCTGGACTAGCCGCTCAAGAATATGCACTCACCTTGCCCCTTGGATTGGACTACATAGATTAGAGCACCACCTGGAATGTTCTCGAGTACCAAGCCCTCCTTTGGGATTAATGGTTTGCCCTTACCAGTCCTATTCTCAAGGGGCCATCCTTTTCTCCCCCTCTTGTCAGTCTTCCTGGCCTTTACCCCATGCTTCTCTCGATTCCCTTTCCTGGGCTGGCTATGACCTCTTAACATGCCTAATGGCAAGGTGGGGCAGTTACTGAAATGGCCTCTGGTTTCCTGGGCTGACATTCTGGTTGGAGTGGCAGACGCAAATAGCCAGCCAATTGTCTCTCCTCCTTTGCCCTTCCATATCTCTTTCCTTAGCTTTAAATACTCGAAGGCTGAAGGATCCACTGCAAACACCATTTTTTCCATAAAGCCTTTTCGGATCACCTCAACTTACATTGACCTCTCCTTCCTCTATACCCCTCCCTACCTAACCACATCTTTGTGGCATATGTCTCATAGCATTTAACAATTTCAACCTTGCACCATGGTCAACCTTGGCCACGGCTGCCCTTGTATCTTTCACTCCTTGGAAGGAGCTCTTATGTCTGGTCCATCGTTGTATCTCCCGCAAAGTGCATTGCACATCGTACGTGCTTAATAAATGTCTATTAACTGAATGACATTATTTCAAGTCAGACTAATAAACAGCACAATACAGGAGTGAAGAGCTAAGAGGCAGAAGAACAACTGAATATAAAGGAGGCTGGGAAGGGACGGGGAGACTCCCTGGAGGCCTCGTGGAGGAAATGAGGTTGATGTGTCTCTCAAAGGGTGAGTAGTGTTTCCATAGTGGGATTAATAATAATTATGATAATAACTGGAAGTTATTGGATGCTTACCATGTGCCAGATACTGGCTAAACCATGTGCTCATTTCATCCTCACACAGCTCTATAAAGTAACCTGGGCCTATATGGTTCCCATTTTACAGATGAGAAAGCACACAGAGAGATTTTCTCCAGAACATACAGATAGTGAGTAATGAAGTCAGGATTGGAATCCATCATTCGGACTCCACAACATGTGTTTGATAACCTAATGCCATAGCAAGAGATGGGAGTGCTTCAGGCAGAGGCGATGGCATGGCAGGAGCAAAAGCAGAAAGAGATGGGCAAGCGTCAATCAATCCCACACGACTGGGGCAGAACAGGCCCGTGGTGGGGCCACTGTGGTGTCAGACAAGGCTGGGAAGGTGGTCTGGGGACAGACTGGGGTCATGTTTTCCCTCCATGAGAATGAAGAGTGTGAGCCATGGAGAAGAAATACCGAGTCAAACTTGCACTGAGAAGCGTTATTTATGTGCTGTCTCTGGCCTGGCCCTGGGGGCCGCTGTTGCGAGGGGAATGAGGATCCCAGCCAGGGCCCCTGGAAGGCTCTGTGGGCCGTGGAGCTCGCTGCAAAGTCACACTTTGGAGAATAAAGCCGCTGGTGATGCCCAGAGTGGCCCAAATAAAAGTCAAATACCACATTCAGTCCTCCAGGGGTGTTTTTGCTATTAAATTAAGTCTGGAAAATAAATAATTGTCTTTGGATTTGATTTGAGAGATTTTTGGTAGTTGAACACTCAGTTAGGAAAAAAAAAAGCTAACTATTTCTTGAAAGATTCTTTGACTGGCTCCCCTGCCAGAGGACAGCAGATCACAATGAAGGCTTGCTGTCTGCAAAGAGCTGCTTTTTCCCTCCCTCCTTGACACAATTATCCCAGAAAAATAGAGGGGGGAGGGGAGCCTCCGTCATATGTTCCAATTTTTATTGCTACATTCCTTGGATGGCTCCATATGTTTACCTTTAGCTGACTTTAGACTTGGTGTTCTCTGTGGCTGCTGGCGTCAGCCACAGAATTCTTTCATGTCTATTACTTTATTAAGGAATGTAAAAGCCACATACAGACCGACCAGGGGACACAACAGTAGAGACACAAATAACCCTGAATGCGCTTGCAAAGAGCCTAAGGTTTCACACCTAATGCTCCCAGATGGGCTGTAAGGCTTTCAAAGACCAAAAGGGGGCACTCTTGGCACTCGCTCCCAAGCCCAATCAATAACACCATTCTGATGAATAAATAGTGCAGAGAGGGTGCAGGGCTTCAAGATCTGTCCCGGTGGCAGCAGAACGGGGTGAAAGAAACCACTCTCATCACCAGGGATTAGTTCTTTTTTTAATCTTTGACTTTCATTGACTAGAAATGGAATCTCCAAATCATAGGGAGGTTGTTAAGATTAAATAAGATAAATGGCCAAGAAAGATTTCTTTGCACAGGACCTTGGCACAGCTCTTATAAATGCTCAGAAAAAGCAGCTATTATTTAAGCATATACTCTGAGATTTTTCTACCTCTTAATAGAGGCACTGAGCCTAGTTCTAGACTGGCTCATGGTACAAGAGCATGACTGTGGAATGAGTCTTGATATTGGGTAGCATTAGACAGGAGGGGAGGGATAATCATTATTTACTCAACTCCTACTGTGTGCCGGGCACTTTGCATGCATTATCTTATCACAGTTTTATAGATGAGAAAATTGAGGCTTGGGGACACTAACTATATTGCCCTAGTATGCGGCAGAGGCAGGATTTGAACTCAGCTCTGTCTGATTGATTCTAAGTCTGAGCTTTTTCCATTAAAAAGGAAACACAACTCAGGACCATCTTTTCATCATATTATTTTCTCATGTAGTCTCAGACTTCCACAAACACTTACAAAAGCTTGAATCCAGCACTGAGAACTTCCTATAGCACTGAGAATCACCTATAGATAAAGTTTCAATCTTGCTCAAGGACACAAGCTAAAATGCCTAAATTTTTCAGCAAAGCATCTTTGTGGAGAGATGGAGAAGGGAAGAACTGAGGACCTAGGTAATGGAGACAATCCCTATGCCTCTAGCATCTAAAGATATTTGTTGATGCCTGGAGGATCCATATCTGTTCTCCTTTCAGTGAGTTGCTCCAGGTTCCTACACCAACCCTCAAGACCCAAAACTTCACACAACAGTCTGGAGGGGGTTTTTTTTTATGTGTGTGTGTGTGAGGAAGATTAGCCCTGAGCTAACACCTGTGCTGGTCCTCCTCTACTTTGTATGTGGGATGCCACCACAGCATGGCTGATGGGTGGAGTAGGTCCACACCCCGCATCCGAACCTAGGAACCCAGGCTGCCACAGAGGAGCGGGCAGAACTTTAAGCACTCAGCCATGGGGCCAGCCCCTTGTCTTGAGTTTGTTTCACCAGCATTCTTTCAATTTCCTTCTCAGGTGTTCACCCAATTTGCAGATTTCTACTTTCGTAGGAGTTTACAGTCTGCGTTCTGAGCTCTGATTCAGAAAGGCAATCCCCATGCATCAAGCCAGGATGTGAGGATGGTCTGAGCTAGAAAGATTGTGTAGAGTAGGGGGCTGTTTTTACCTCCCTCATGGAGGCTAATGGTCACCCACCTGTTCCTTCCTGGTAGGTGCTTAATGATTAAGAGTCAAAATGCTTTGATGTAATGTGGGAAGGAAAGAAGGGATTCTTTGCTGAGATGACAAAACATGTTTACCTTGTGATTCTCCTTGAGAACCTGGAGTGGATGATTGGCTTGGAACTGAAGGATGTTTTGATTATCAAGAGGATAGCCCCTTAGCCAAGCTAAGAGAGCCCTTAGCCCCACTTAGGATGTAGATGTTCTCTAACTGATTATAGGGGGTTCTGTCTTGAAAGATTTACTGGTGACTGTCTCTCAGCCCACCAGGTTCTTCAAGGAGATCTTCAGAGTCAACATCTCTTTTCATCTTTCTGCGTCGTTGGGAAACTTTTTATAAAACTAGATATTCTTTCCAATGAGAACTGGCTATCTGTATCTAATGTTTACACTGGGCCAGTATTTCCCAGGGTGGTAGTAAAGGCTCTGAGAAGTTCTGTAGTTAAGAAACCTATGTCACTTTACTTAATTCAGAGATTCTCATATATATCTGACCACAAAACCCTTTTAGCATCACATCTATTAATATCCCATGGAAACAGTTTAGGTATAAACATAAAAACTCTTGAAAGTGCTTAGAAGGGATAACCTCAACTTATTGATGGATTTGGATAGCCTATTTAAAGCAGAACTATTGGTCACATATTTGGGATAAAATCTGAAGCTGCCTTAGTGGTCTGTCTGGATTATTTTTAGATCTTTGTAAGTGTGTGTGCATGTGTTTATATATACTACATATAAATATGCATTTAACTGTGACATTAGAAGATGAGGGAAAAAAAAGAAGGAAGGGATATTCTCTTTTATAAAAATACAATTGGTATCCTGTGGGACCAGGGGAAAGTCTGTAAATTTTAAGGCATTATCGCCACCTCCTATTGCTGGCAGCCTCTGTTCACAGCTTTCTCTAATGGTGGAAACACCTGGACTCCTGTTCTCACTGAATGCCTGTTTTCAATGAATGCCCTGACAATCAGAGATGACACCATTTCTCATCAACCTCCCAGAACCCAGAGCCCAACCCATCCCCTCCCTGCAAATCCAGCACCCAAAACACTTCTTTCCAAGTCATTGATCCCCATCAGCTGTACTCATGTGGATCCTTTTGGATGATGAATTGAATAATTCAGAAAATAGTGTTGTTTTTTTCAATGTTGTGACTTCATTTTCATTTGCAGAACATGTTTGAAACCTTCTAAAGAAAATTCTTAGAAACCCACTCTGTTAAAAAACCATACAATTACATATATTTTTAAATTGTTGCAAAGTTATGAGAGTTGTTTTTAAATTATTTTAAATCAAATCTAAGGTTGTTTTCTGAAATAGAACTTTACCGTTTTTTTTTTTAATTGTCACATATAGGGTGATTTTAAAGTAAATAAGAGCACAAGGTTCATATTATTTTAAATGTATATTGTATTTGTCTTCTCAACGCTGTGGTTTTTAGGTCTGTGAATAGCATCATAGTATGGAGCCAACCTATTAAGCAGCCTGTTTGGGTAAGGAAACCCTTAGACCAGCACAATGTTGTATTACTCACTGTGTCCTTCCAATATGGTTAGAATTCCACAACCTAAATGATCATTTGTTGAACAAATTCATGCTTTTATTAGTCAAAATACAGAGAAAACAGAGCCTCCCTGTTTCACGATATTTGCTAATGCATGGTTAATTATCACATATAGCTTACTATAATTCATTTTACAGGGGAGACCTCCTGCAGGTAACATACTAGCAGTTTATGAACCAAAATAACCTCACTATAGATTAGAGCTGTTCCAGGGCTGGTCAGACAGTTGCTGCTTCTAGACCTTCTCACTTCACATTGCTAATTCGAACAAGGCTTTATTTTTATATTTGTCAGCAGCAAGACTGTAGGATGGTTGTTAAACTTCTCCCAGGCCTAATTAGAGCGGCAATGCTCGCATTCATAATGAAGCTCGTGTCTTGCTCCGGAGTTAGCGAGCCGGGCTGTTACAGTAGCTTCCTGGCAGGCCGTCGCTGGCAGTTTTAAGGTAGCTAGTGGCTGCAATATTAAGTGACTGTTGAAATTCATTGACTCCACCATGGCTAATGTGTCTAGATGACAACAAGTTTACACGGTTCTTTTATAGTTACAGCAAATGGGTCCATTTAAATATTTATTAGGTGATTATGGTGATGTGAAATGGAAAAAAAAAATGCAAAGTGCAATCTAGCAAGTATGACTGTTTTTAACTGTTTATGTGGGGCCATGATCACGCTATCCCTCAAAATCGCTGCATCTTTCCCTTATAAATATTTATACTAGATCAGCAGTGATGAATGCTAATTTATTTGCATTTTGTTTCTTTATTGACTTCTCCCTGGGCAGAGGTTAGCTGTGAAAAGTCATGCGGGCTTACTGGGTTGGAGGATATTTCAATCGGCCAACCCAGTGGCATTTTGATTAGCCGGGGGAAAGTTCACTTTGCTGAAACTGAAGAGGCCTTTTTGCTCTTGGAGATGCAGCCTGAGAGAGTAGTCAGGGAGCTGGTGTTCTGCCCTCTCCAGGAGTTGATGTGCGTGCTGGCAAGCAGTTTCACCTCCAAAAGACTGCTTTTCTGTATAGCAACTTGTCAAATCTTGGATTGAATGGGGTGAGGCTGGCTGATCTGGGTGTTTCTCAGACTCTTAACTCAATTTTTTTTTTCTTATTCTGTGAGCCACTTAAAAGACTATATTTTTGCAAAAGTAGAAAGGCATCTATCTCAAATTGAATGTGGCGTCTGAGACAGAGAGAAGAGAGGTTAAAATGAACCTAGCTCTGTTCCATAAAGGTTACATGTATGTGATATTGAAGAACTCAAGGAGTCTGTGGAGGGAACTGCCAAAGAATTTCAGCCAGATAAAGGGCAGAGGGAAGTTTTCACTTTGCAATTGAATATTTTGACTGTGTAGGTAGCGAGAGCATAAAATAGTGATTCCCAATTCACCGTCCCTACTACTGTTTATTATTTTGCTCCTTATGTCTTGAAATGAACAGCATCTGTATAGTCTTGATATGTGTGAATGTAGCATTTTCAGGAAGTTTCTCGAAGCAGCATTGGAAATAGTTCATTACTACATTTAGGATGCTCTGGAGGTCTGAAGAATGTCCAAATAAAAGTTTGCATAGAAGACATAAGGCCGCTGAATCAGAAGGCTCTGAAGCTACCATAGTTGCTTTAGTTGGACAAAAAAAAAATCTTAATCTCTGACTCTAGCTGTGTATCTCTTTTTACAAAATGTACTAATCTCTCCTTAGAGCTGGACCTGTTTCAGTGGACTCCAGTTTTGGGCCTGTTCCCTGGGCATTAATTACCAAAGAGCTTAGAACTACCTCATTACGTGATCAATAGTATGTTCTGCTAGGACAAGGATGTAGCAAGAGTTCACTGCCACGGTGGTTCTACAAAGTCAGATGATTTAGAGAGATGTCAAATCAGGTGAGAAACTCACTATTGAGAAATGCTACAGTGAATCTTGTCATATGACAACTCCTCTGATGATACAAATTATTATCTTCAAATCTATAAATGTGTATTGTAACTTTAAGAATCCAATTATGTGACCCTTCAGATTAAAAAGCATAACCATGGATCCCTTTTGATGCAGGAGATTCGAGGCTTTCCTTACATCCATGGTCAGAGCTATTTGCAAAGTACTTGCAACAGGTAGTTTGTCATTTCTTTTTGGTTTGAATCTTTTGAGCTGCGGGGAAAGTGTGCAGAATCTGCTCACTTTGTGCAAACAAAAACTCACATCTCAGTCCGGTTTTGTTGTTCTCAATTAATATAAAGATATCTTTTAATACTCTCAACTCAACGAGGGAAATACATACTCTCCCCATTTGATAACTGAGGAAACATGAAATTAGAGCAACTTCAGGGTTTCCTGGAGATCTCAGGGTGGGCTGCCACCCTGCCCCACTACACATCGGGGTCATTGAGAGGATGAGCCCTGGGGATGGACGGTGCTCATACGCACGGCCCTGTCAGCTGCCCGCTTTCAGGGTGAATCTCTTGCAGCTGTGAAGGCTCCACTATAATGAGTTTTCTAATGCATTTCATAAAAGAATCAATCTACCAATATTTACTTATAAGTTTTCAATTTTATAAAGTAATTTTGTAAAGCAAGGCCCCTCTCTAATGGGTTTTCCTAAAATTAGAACGTAATATACCATAGATGGAGGATGTCATTGGGAAAGGGCATGAAGATGCTGGTTCAGAATTGTTTCCCTTAAAATCACTATGTTGGTGCAAGGGCCAGGCACAGAACAGAGAAGTAAATTCTATTTCCAAGTGAGAGACCATTAGAAAAGAGTTATTTGGGCTCACCTTTCTAGATATCAGCCCAGGAAAGCAAAACTCTCCATGACATCTGCTGACGGAAGTAAATAAAAAAAATATCAGCTCATTTTTGTCAGTGTCATTAAGTCTGTGTATCCTTGAGTTGGCTGGTTAATTTCTTTCAGGTGAAAAAATAACAAAACAGTCTTTCTCCAAGTACGTGGGCTCATAGATCTTTACATGGTGAAAGGTAATTGCTGAGTGTCCTAGCTTGCATGTGTGCTGTGACCCCCCAAAGCAACTAACGCTGCCTTTAAATTAAAATCAACTTCACCATGGATGACTTCAAACAAAAGCAGTAAAACCCTCATTGTATTTCCCTTCCTCATGAGTTTTCCTATGTTCTTTTCTACTGAAAAAATGACAGCCTTAAAAATGAAATTGCTGGGCTGGCCTGGTGACAAAGTGGTTAAAGATCTGCAGGCTCTGCTTCAGAGGCCCAGGTTCACGGGTTCAGATCCCAGACCCAGACCTACTCCACTCATCAGCCATGCTGTGGAGGCATCCCACATACAAAAAATAGAGGGAGACTGGCACAGACATAAGCTCAGGGCTAATCTTCCTCGAGGAAGGAAGGAAGGAGGAAGAAAGAAACAGAGAGAGAGAAAGAAATGAAGGAAGGAAGGAATGAAGGAAGAAAGAGCAAAGTATATTTGTTCTTAGCCCGAATGCCATTTGGGGTGTGTATACCTGTGTGTGTGTGTGTCTGTGTATGTGTGTATGTATACACATCTGCATGCCCTCCTTTGTGCTCACAGATTTCGGCTCTAGGTTCCACTGCATTGCTATGTGTCCCAAAGTCATGTACCTGGGTCTGTATAGACCCATCAATGTTCTTTTCCCCTTGACTCCCAAGCCTTGTCAGTGTGGATCATGGATGAATCCGCAGTCCTGGCTGAACTGTATAATAAAAGAATTGTAGGGGCCAGCCTGGTGGTGCAGCGGTTAAGTGCGCATGTTCTGCTTTGGCGGCCCGGGATTCGCCGGCCCGGATCCCAGGTGCGGACATGGTACCACTTGGCACGCCATGCTGTGGTAGGCATCCCACATGTAAAGTAGAGGAAGATGGGCATGGATGGTAGCTCAGGCCCAGTCTTCCTCAGCAAAAAGAGGAGGATTGGCAGCAGTTAGCTCAGGGCTAATCTTCCTGGGAAAAAAAAAAAAAAAAGAATTGCAGGTAGGAAATCAATTAATTAACAAATGATGATTTGGCTCTCCAGATCTATAAGCTGAGAGGATATTAGGTTCTATTTCAAGTTATTTTATACCCTACTATAAAATACTAGAGTATAAAATTTTATACCCACTATAAAATACCCTAGTGTAAGGAAATATCAATTCCTCCTACCGCCATCTCAATCAGCTATTATACAGGGATGTCTTGCTTAGATACTGGTGTTACTGCTTCATCTTCTGATGTGCTGTCCAGATGGACTCAGGGTAAATTGTGAGTTGAAAAGTGAGTAGGGGTGTTCCACTTCCTGAAGAGTGAATCTTCCTGGTATCATGCATTAGGGGAAGAGGTGGTGCCTCAGGCCAGAGAGCAGAACTTTGTGGAGGAAGGCCAGGGATTATCATCATCCCCAGTTCACATAAGAAAGAATTTCTCAAACATGATGAACGACCTGCTCAATCTCATATAGCCAGCTCTGCTATAAAAATCACAGAGTCTAGGACTACTCATTCTAGTTCTTTTTATGAGGGCTCTAAGATGCTAAGCTAGCTTTAAAGTGCAGTGACAATTACCTAAAAAGTATTTGTGCAGCACTATGCAGGTTATAAACTATATGTGTGTTTATACATGTACACATACACATATGTGTGTGTCTCTGACCCTCACGAATACCCAGTGAAAAGCAAGTACTGTTTTCTGCCTCAGTCTAATAGATCAGGGTATGAGATTCAGAGTTCAAATGAATAGCCCAAAACCACACAGTGGTGGAATTTGGATTAGAACCCAGTTCTCTAGATTCTTTCTACAACATTACAAAGCTTACTATTAGCCTTCTTATTTCTCAATACCAGGTATTGAGAAGCTAGAAGAAGATTCTCAGATACATAGATTATTTTTAGGAGAAAACGCCTGAGAAGGAGATTAACTTGTTTCAGTCAGCAAGACTTAAAAACAATTGTTCCCTGTAACCCAGAGATGCTTTTTGTTCTTAAGGCTGGGAAGTGATTCTCACTGATTACAAGAATTTTTGACCTTCAGAATCTATTTTCTGTTTCTCTTTCCTCTAAGGCTGTTGATTAAGGGTTCCATTTGCTCTATATTCAAGCTTCAGTGACTGCTAGAAATGAAGGAGAACGCTTGAGGATCAACTTGTTAGATTCCAGTTTATTAGACAATGAACATAATAGGAAGTAGGAAAACAATTCAGGAAGAAAGCAACTAGATAGAAAAATATGCTGAAATTTTAAATGGAAATAGATGTCAAACTTATATGAATGAGGAGAAAAGGGGACACTCCACAAAGAGATTCTTGTGGTGGCACATGCTAGGAGATACTCTGATTATAAAGCACCATCCTAGCTGTAAGAACAATAAAAGAGATTTGCATCCTATTACCACTCTCAGAGGAAATGGTCTGTTGGCTGCCTTCAGAGGCACCTACATATGACAGCCAGTCAGGAGACCACAGTGGAGGGCATATGGCAATATGCCAGATAAGATCCCTGAACCCTGATTCACTGTCCCCTTCTATGGTTCCTATGATAATGAATGGTGGGATGGGTCCCTAGAGACCTTCAGGTTCTGGATGGAAAATTGTAGGGTGATTTTCAGGACACAGGTGATGTTTTCATCTCTTCTTCCAGCTGAAGGTCATATCTTTCTAAAAGAAAGAAGGATAGGGGGTGTGATGGCTAAAGCTGGTGTTGAAGAAAAGACCTTAGGTTCCTGGACTGTGGCCTACGATACGAGAACAAAGGGTCCTGGTTAGGATCTGGGTACACTTCACAGAGACTGGGAAGAACATATTTGGCAGACAATTCTGAGCTGAGCACCAGAATTAAAATTGGACTTTTGTCAGAGAGAGGAAAAAAAAGTCCAAACAAACTACAAAACCAGATTATATGGAAGATGCTATATCTGACATGGTAAGAAGCAACAGAGCAAGGATAGAGATTTCTAGTATTTCCTAGGCAATGACAAATGGCATTTATATGCCAAACCTACAGAATAGAGGGGACAAGCAGTTGAACTTGAGATGCTAAGATAGATGAAAGACATATGCAATATCCTAGATATTTCTCTACTCACATGTGAAGCCTGAGGATAGAATAAATAAAAACTAATCTTTGGAGAAAAGGCAAAAGAAAAACATAAACCTCATCCAAATAAACCTATTTAAATGTCAGATCCCCATGACCAGAATTCTTGCCCTGGCTAAGTCACCAAAGATAAGAATTCTGTTCCTCTGAAAGGGTAGTCACTGTTGATAAATCCAGACACCTTACCTGGGGTCCACCACAACCATACCCAGAAAGGAAACCAGACCATTTATTCAGAAAACGTTAACTATGTGGTAGGTGGTGGAAATGCAAAGATGAATGTGACACAATCTCTGCCCTCCAGGAGGTTACAATTTGGTAGGGAGATGAAATACATAAAATCCAGCACTCTGGATGTATTTGTAGGTATCACGGAGGTGGGTTTCCCCAACAGAAGATATGGCCCTCCTTCTGAATGCAGACCATGGAGTTTTGTGGCTGGATGTATTCCCTTAGGGAACTTGACTCTCTGAGACACAAACCCTTGAAAACATAGGTGGCTATATGCTTAAGCAGGATCAATTTTGGCACTGCCGAAAAGGTTTCTCAGGAGGCAAATGTTTCTCTGGAGATTCCCTTCTGTTACTACAGCCTTGATGAGTCCTCTAGAAACTTCTGATCTACCCATTTCCACCTTTTCTTGATTGACACTGGCTTATAGCTAGTCCTACTTGTTGTAAATATTTTTTTTTTTTTGAGGAAGATTAGCCCCAAGCTAACATCCATGCCCATCTTCCTCTACCGTGTATGTGGGACACCTGCCACAGTACGGCTTGACAAACGATGCATATGTCCATGCTCTGGAATGGAAACAGTGAACCCCAAAGTGGATCGCATGAACTTAACTGCTATGCCATCTGGCTGGCCCTTCTTTTTGCTTTTTCTTTAATTTCAGTTGGAGGAACAGAGTGGCATGATGCCTATGAAGGACAGGAAAACGAGAGGAATTTAGGTCTGTACATAATGGAATCATACACCTATGCAAAAACTTATAGATCTGAGAGGGGAAGGAAAGTGAAAAGCATTTCAACCGTGATAAAGGAAAAGAATGCAATGTTCTATTTTGGTGGCATTATACTGTAGGCTACGTAGCCAGATAGTGTTTGAGGGTGATATTTTTCTAATACAGATTATTTTAAAAATTATTTTCTAACACAGCTCTGTGTTAATACAGAGGTGATCTCAGTATGATGAGGGACTTTATCTCTCTGGAAATTTACCAGAAGTCTGATTCCATTAAAACTAGAATATCTCACAATCATTTACCTCATTGACAATTTCATCTTTTAGAAAATAGAGGAAAAAAAAAATAGAAGAATTGCCTTTATACTTAATATTGACCTTCAAAGTGATACTGAATTAACAGGAATTTTGAGAAAACCATCTCAGAGAGGTTAAAGATATAATGAGGATTTCTGGATTTGTACCCAAGGCTTCAAGAAATTCAGAGAAATAGAGAGAAACAAGCCTATATTGAGAACACTTCTAAAGTGAATGGGGGTTTCTAAGTTTGAGGAATGCCAATTGTTGACATTCCGGTTGTTCAGTTGAAAATAATCCCAATGAGGGGCCGGCCTGGTGGCGCAGCGGTTAAGTTCGCACGTTCCGCTTCTCGGCGTCCCAGGGTTTGCTGGTTCGGATCCCGGGTGCGGACATGGCACCACTTGGCAGCCATGCTGTGGTAGGTGTCCCACGTATAAAGTAGAGGAAGATGGGCATGGATGTTAGCTCAGAGCCAGGCTTCCTCAGCAAAAAGAGGAGGACTGGCAGTAGTTAGCTTGGGGCTAATCTTCCTCAAAAAAAAAAAGAAAAAAGAAAAGAATCCCAATGAGAACAAAAGAGGGTGGGCGCTCCATGAAACCTGCGTGGGTATACTGGGGGGGGGGGGGTTGCGGTGCTCTCTGCTTTTGGAGATCAAAAAAATGGATTTGATTCAGAAGATACAACATTAGTGCCACTCCTTTTCTGGCTGCTGGGAAAGATGAAAATGACAGGCTTCTTGGGTAAGATCCTCATGTCAGCAAAGCCTGTCATTGTACCCCACATAGTAAGCATTCAATGAACAGTTGTCAGACTGAATTGCATTGCTCAATGACAGAGAGAAGGAAGGACACTTGACTTGTACTGGGTTTTCAGATTTTCTAGCAAGAATTATCTCCACATCCAAAAGAATAGAATAAACAATATAAAGAAGGAAATTCAAATAAAGATTAAGAGAGAACAGTTAGGCAGCTATGAGTACAAGCTCAAGTTTGTAGACATTGAAAAGTTTTACATGAGAAGTTTTTATGCTGAAAATATATACATATATCCTCTTAGCAATCTTATTTTTTATCTCTGAAATAATAGGAGTGGGAAAGTTCTCAGAGGACTAGTGATCAAAAGATACACAAATTTATTAAAATTTAATTCTTTAAACTTAAATTTTTATTAAAATCTTTGGCAAAATTCTAGAAAAGATGATTAAATTGTAGGTTAAAAATTTTCTGAAAAAGTAAAGTGATCATCAAGAACTCACAATTGTTCGTTAAGAGTAAATCATGGCATAGTAACTTCATTCACTTTTGAGCTAAAATTTACTGCATTGATAAATTAAGAGCCCATCCCAAAATATAGTACTGATTAATTTCAACCAGACATTCAACAAAGTCTCCCAAGTGGATTCACAACTGGTTGAATAATTGCACTCAAAGACTGTGACAGCCTGGAAGAAAGTTTGTAGTGTGAGAACCCAGGGCTGTACCCTTGGCTAAGACCTGCTCTATTGGTTGCCAAATTTGTTTTTATCAGCAGAACCTTTGACTTTGAGCCCCTGTCTTCTCATTGTGCTGTGTTGCCTACAGTCAGAGAAGAGTAGGGTAGGATGTAAGATTTCAAATCATGTTATATCAGGAAATGTTGACAGAACAGGCAACATTCAGCCTGGAAAAGAAAAGGGCCGCCGCATCTATACTGGTTGCTCAGAAGTCACAACGTCTGTTTTCTTGCCTCGCTCCCCATTCTCCATTACCTCATTGCAGCATTATACATTACGAACTATCCCCTTCTTTTTTATAGTATCTTCCCTTGATTTGGACAGCAGTACACTATCCTACTTTAGTAACTTTCCTCTTTCTTCCCCTTTCTCTATTTCATTATTGGTTACTTCACTTCCACTGGCAACTGGATTGGGACAAAGTTCAGTTCTTAACCTCTGTTATTCTACTCTCCTTTCCTTTGAGCACTTATGTGTGCTCACCTCTGTATTAATGGTCCCTAAGTCTATAAACCTAAGCCTGACCACTTTCCTAAGGTCAACTCTCACTTAAGCAATTGCTTGATGGACACAAATATTTAGGAGTCCTACAATCATATTAAACTCAAAATATCTAAAACATCACTGATTTTTGTAAAACCTATGCTCTGCGTTGGCTTCCCTAATTCTGTCAATGGCACCACCATTTTTTAGGTCAAAACTTGAAGGAAGTCTTTGACTTTTCACATCCTTTTCTCTCATATCCACTTGTTATCAATTTGCGTCTGTTCCTTATTTATGGATTCTTTTGAATTCTTCCATTTATTTCCATTTCCACAAATTCATGAACTGTTTCACACCAAAGAAAGCACTGACATCCTTATCCAAAAAGCATTGCCAACCCTGTGTCACATGTATAAGATCTTCCCCTTTCTTTACAAGCAAGATGTTGCTGGATCTTATTTTATGGGTCTAGGCAGTTTCGTGGGAGTTAGAGAAGAAGCTGCACAGATGCAGCTCTGATAACTCCATCGACTGGATGGAAATGACAGGTTGAAAATATCCTTACTGCGTTGCCCCCCAAAGCTTATGTCAAGGTTAGCGATTGGCCAAGTTCATTCCTCTGGCTAAATAGGAGATGCTTTTGGAAGCACATAAACTTTATAAGCCAGTAATGGGCTCAAAGGACCCTGTATAAGAACTTTACTTAACTGTGCCTTATGCCTGAAGGATTAACCCACCTGCAGACAGGCTTCTAGAATAAAATTCAGACCCCAGAAAATCTGACTCTAAAGACAGCCAGCCACACTTCAGGAAGGCTGTCTGTCCTTCAGGTTTTCTACTTGTTCATCCATCCTTGCCTGAATTTACTGATGCTGAAGCCTTAACTCCTTGAGAACCAGGATAGTCCCCAAACCACGGGATCTTCCTGATTTTTACAGGTGGGCACTAATGAATATGAATGAATGTGTACTTAGTACAACATGTGGGGATTCCCAGGAAGAGAAGGGGACATACAGGAGTTCATGATGAGAAGGAAGGCAAAGGAGGGTGTGGTCGGGGTGGCTTTGGGCTGTTTTTGTGGTTAAGGTGTGAAGCTAACCTGAAGGACTCCCTGCGCATTGGGCTGAAGGCTGCACTATTTGAAATTCCAGCCAGTGCATCTCTATATGCTGGTCTTTCTTCTTGGGTCACACAGGTAGTAATGGAGAGGAGGGGTGAGTAAAGAGGGGATCCCAGGGGCCTGTCAACATTCAAATGCCAACAGTGGAGTCATCCCCTTTATGACACTTTGAAATCTCTAAGCCTTCACACAAGCAGCTCTTCCAGTAGGCAGATTCCCACCTGTCCTCTGAAGCTCCCCTTAGGAATCACCTCCTTTAGAAACTTTTCCTAACTCTCACTCCCGCTGCATTAGATCGTTCTCCTTTCTGTTGCAGTAGTGTCCTGTGCTTGCCTCTATTTTTATAGCACTTAGCGCATTTGGTCTTTGTAGAGGATTGAATTGTGTCCCCAAAAAGATATGTTGGAGTCATAACTCCCAGTGCCTATGAACATAAGTTTATTTGGAAATAGGGTCTTTGGAAATGTAATTAAGTTAAGGATCTTGGGATGGGGTGATCCTGGATTTAGTGAGGGCCCTAAATCCAGTGGATTTAAAAAGGAGAAGAGTGTTGACACAGAGACACAGCAAGAAAGCCATGTGAAGACAGAGGCAGAGAATGGAGTTATGTAGCTACAAGCCAAGGAACACCATGGATTTCCAGCAGCCACCAGAAGCTAGAAGAGAGGCAAGGAATGGATCATGTCTCAGAGCCTTCAGAAGGAACCAACTTTACTGACACCTGGATTTCAGACGTTTGGCCTCCAGAACTGAGAGAACAAATTTCTGTTGTTTTAAGTCACTCAGTTTGTGATAACTTGCCATAGTAATCCCGGGAAACTAATATTTTTATAATTGTGCTTCTGGATTTTCATCTTCATCATAAGACCTGTGAGCTCTTAGAGGCAGAGGCTGTGTTCTGTTCATCTCTAGATCCCTATAGCCTAGCACAGTTCCTGGCACAAATGGAGGAAAACATGAAGTGTTTTCTGAAAAAACTATTGAGCCTAAACCAATTGAGTGCAGAAGGAAAAGAACCCTTGAAATTAGCTCTACAGCAGAGGGTTTCCATTGACTCTACTAGCTATGGAGAAACCAGAAAAGGCTTGAGTCTCCATTTAAAGAGTCAAGGATGCGGTATAGTTTGCACTGTAGCTTAGACTGTTCTTTTATTTTTTGCCTGCAGGTGGATTTCTAGAACTACTGGGTGGTGGCGAGAGTCCCTGTGCCAATATGCCCAGGCACTGAAGTGCTTTGGCATGCCTCCAAACTTTCTTTCTGGGTCCATGTTAACCAGGTTTGTCTAGAAGATGGACAAGTAGTCTGGACACTCTGATTTAAACCACATGCTCTCCCGGGAGTCCCTGGAATGAGGGTTCCAATGGTGCAAATAATCTGTTGTTTGGTTTGGGTACTTTCTTCTCTAGCTGAGCAAAGAGATGATTTTTTTTTCCTCAGGAGGAGGTGAGTGAGTGAGGGTGAAAATATTTACTTAGAGACCACCTAGGCCAGGTCTGAAAACTCCTGAGCCAGGTGGGAAACTTCAGCCCTTGAGATTTCTCTGTTTTTGTTAAAGAAAAAGAAATTGCAGATGGACAGCCCCGGAGCGTTGGAACTGCCGGCTGAGGCACGACTCCCTGAAGCAGACCCAGTGACCACTGCCCTTTCATGCTTTTCCATCGCCTCATTTTACAGATGACAAACAGCCCAGCCACTTGTTTAAAGCTCAGGGTTTTCTTTTCCTCCTTCACCTCTCTTACTCTTTTTTCTAAAAGCCACAAGAGTGTTAGGTGATTTTTCCCTCCCTGCCTGGAGAACATTTATTACAGATGCTTAGTCTTTCCCCTCTCCTTGGGACAGCTCAGGCCCTCAGACCTAGGAGCTGAATCTTTGCCTTGGCAGAAACACTGCCCACATATACGGGGCGGGGGGTGGGGGGGGGGGGAGGTTTTATTTTATCCTGTTCTACACAGCAGGCCTGGGTGAGGAATGAGCACTGACCATGTACTGAGGAGGCAACAGAATCAAAATGGAAACCATGGAATGGATGCCAAAGAAATTGAAGGATCCCTCCCTGCCTTCAAGGAGCTTCCAGACACACACGCACACAGAGAAAAGGAGTCAAAGACAAATAACCTTTTTGCCAGCAGATGTGCAAAACTGGTGTTTTTCTTTTTTGGAAGAATCTTCACCCCAATGACATTATTTCATCTTCATAGTCTTCATAGGATGACTTTCATTTTATGGATATGGAAACAGAGAAGTTATGTGAGTGGACCCAGATCACACAACAACTTAACTTGTGTCAAGGTGGGATCAAAATCCCATCCTGCTAGTTACCATTTCTGGTACTTCCCACATTGATAAGAGTAGCTAACCTCCTTGGATCCTTTCTCTTTGCCAGATCCTATTCTAAACACTGTCTGCATGATCTCACTGAATCCTCACAAAGGTCCTCTAAAGGAGGGACTGTTATGACTCCTCTCTTACAAATAAAGAAACTGAGACTTCTCCAGGTAACACAGCTAACTAGTATTGAAACTAGAATTTCAAAATCACGTCTGTCTAACTCAAAAACTCTGCTTTGTAACTCTAGGTTACAAATGTTAAGATTCCATTTGCTGAAAGGATACAGAGTAAAACAGTAGTTAGTATTAGAAGGACTCAATCGAGGAAATTTCTTAGAGGATATGACTTTGAGTTCATTTAAGAGAATGAGAGGTAACATATATCACACAATTAAAATAGGTGGGCCCTTTGGAAGAACCATTAATCTAATGCTCCCTACACTGATAGCACCACCCTCCTGATTTTACAGGTAACAGGCTAACGCTTGGAGAGATAGGGTATCCTGCTCACAGTCCCAAAGCTAGGACCTTGATGGAGTCAGAATTCACATTCAGGTTTGTTTGACCTCAGATGACATACGTGTCTCCACTCCACTGCACTTAATAGTGCTGAGAAGGTGGAAGGTGACCACAGTTCATGCCGCATGTGAAATCCGTAAGGTTGCGCATGATTCAGTTGTTGACAGGGGATCTGCAGGGACTCTCCTTGATTGAAGCCACATATCTGTGTTTGAGAACATAGGTAACATAGCTAAAATGTTCAGGGGACAAAACTGCTGAAACTTAGTAGCAATAGGTTTTCATTTTCTCTCTTGATAATTTTTTAAAATTTTCTTTTGCACTATAGCAGAACACATTGAACGGTACAAATTCCCATAATTTATTTAGTTTGCTTCACGTTCTTTTGACATATCTGTCATGTTGCTGACAGATGCAAACACCCTCTTATTTTCCCCCTCTCATGCTACATTTGCAGGAAGTAACATTAATGACCACTGCCATTTTTTGAGTACTTACAATGAGATAGCCTACATTAGCTTATGTAATTCTCTCAACAACTGTGCATGGTAGGTATTATTTATCCCAATTTTAAGATGAGGTACTGAAGCCAAGAGAGCTTATATAATTTGTTCAGAGCACACAGAGAGCAAATGGCAAAGCCAGGATGTGACCTTGGGTCTGCATGATTCCAAACTTCATTCTCTTTCCGTTGCCTGAAGGTAACTGGATAGGCTCTACATGGAGGCAGTGGAGAAAAAAAGTCTTGTAAGGTCATGTTTGTGTATTTTAATTTAAGATAATAAATCATAGGGAAGGGGATGACATGATGGAAATGGTGCTTGGGGCAGGTGGGGAGAGACTGGAAGCAAGAAAAACCTTCTTCGGAGGCCATGAATAGCAATAGGAGTTCAGAATGTTGAGCACCTGGATAAGGGTGGTGGCTGTAGAAATGTGAAATGGTGTCTTAGGACCAGTAGACTTCGAAGAAAAATAATTGGTGCGATTTGAGTCATAACCAAAGGGAAGGGAAGAGCTGAAAGGAACAAGAAGGCAAATTCTCAGAAGGTATAGTCACAGTATCATAACCATGAGAAAGAAGGAGATTGGTGATGATAGAAAGGGATTCAAGAGGCAGGTGTGGTTTCCCCCTCAGGGTTAAGTAGAGAGGACTAGAGGCAAGGCAGCCATTGTGAACAGTTGGGCCACGTGCAGTCACAGCAGAGCCTCTACAGGTGGTCATGGGTGAAGAAAGATTTTCCTCAGAGAAGGAAGATTTCACCATTGACAGCCTCTCCCCAGATGCAAAGCCTTGAGTTTATGCTGGCTAAGAGCTGGGGAAAGCATGCTTGAGACTAGCGAGAAAAAGAACCTGTGCTGAGTCATGCATGTGTCTACACCTGGCACGGCATCCTCTTCGCCATGGTGACACCCCCCCCCCCCCCCCCCCCCCCCCCTTTCCCGTACTCCACAAGCCCAGCCTCCCTGCGCTAGAGGAAGATTGCAGAGGATTGCCTCTGGAGCTGTCCAGCTCCGAGTTGGATGGGAGCACAGATCAATCCCATCTCCAGCGGCTTCAAACAAACCACATCTCCTGAGGAGTTAGGTCTTCCATTATCTTGCTTTCTCTTCTTTTATATCCAATCACTGGCGCACCTTCTCTTTCTCTGAGTAACACACTGATATCATTTACGGCTCTGCCCTGTGACCCTGTGGATGTTTTTACATAAGTTTTGTCATCTGGATTATTGATGACAGCTATATACCCCTGCCTGCAGATGCCTATGCTCGAATTCTGGAAAGTTCCATATAAGGCAGAGGTTACAAAGTGGCATCCCATGACCTAGATATGGCTCACCAATATATTTTGTTTGTCCTATATGTAATGCTTGTTAACATTTTGAACCAATATTTTTAAATTAGGAAATTTCACACGTTTCCATATTTCCAACTTCTCTTTAAAAAGTAAAAAGCTCTGACAGTCCTAGGCTACAATGCCACATGTCAGTAAGCAGCTGAAGCTGAGTTACTACTGCTCCCTTTACATATAGCATTTTGTCTCTATTTTGCCACAGTTTCCATCACTCCCTAGTGCCCGATACAAGGCCCACTGATCTCATTTGCCTCACTTATCTGGCCCCTCCAGGCATTTAATTTCAAGACCCCAGTGTACAATAATACCATTCGTTCTGATAGAAGTTAGTCTGTGAATAGAAAGCATGATTGCACTTGAGTGGTAGGTACAGCTAAATTTTAATTCCTTCTTCCTTCTTCGATGTCTTCTTATCCTAATTACATTCTCTCCCCAAAATTCACAGCCCCTCGTGGTGAATGCTGAGCATCAAGACATTGCCCCTTCCTTCCAGTGTAGCACAACATAATTCCAGGTTAGCCTCCTTCCACCCAAACCCTCATTCCATGATGCCTTACTCATAGCTCCTGGGCATGTGCAGAGAGGTCTCGAAAGTTGATTTGGGGTGATATCAGTGACATTGCCATCACTTGGGTCACACTTCAGCAGAGGAAAATGCAAGAGAAAGAATGTGGTGAAATGAAAACTTCTTTGAGTATTTTAGAGGGGGTGAGACACTGGGAAAATGAACGGAGTCTCTGAGGCAAAGTTGGAAAAGGCAGATCACAGAAAGCCTGAGAGACTGGACTTGATCTGAGGGCATAGGACAGATGTGGCAGCATCTTACTCTGAAGAGTGACATGAGCAGATGGAATGATCAGCCTGGAGAGATCACTCTGGGGCAGGATGGCAGGTGCGCCGGAGGGGAGGGAACCTGAGGTCAGGAGAGTGCTCTGGAAAGTGTGAGGGGGCGTTTCGAGACTGAGAGTCTAGGCCTATCTCTGCTCACTCAGTATGCAACTCTGGGCCTCAGTCTTCACCTGTGGCGCTCAGATGCCCTGAAAGCATTAGTCTATCTCTTTGGCAGAGACTTTCTTGGCTCCCAGCACTTTCATCCTGCTGTTTCCGTTAGGACAGTGCAGTCAGGACAGGACTCTGCTCCTTTCGGTTGGAATCTTCCTCTGGTTGACGTTAATGATGTAGATCATGCAAAGTATGTACTCTGTCAGCGTCCCCTAGAGAGAATGACAGGGAAACCTGGACCCAGATATCCCAAAGTGATAAAATGTCCAAAATGCTGTTTTTGTGTTTGTGCGCCAGTTTTAACTTGTGTATTTTGATAGTGGGTTCTGATGCATTTAGATTAGTCTTTTTGTAAAAGAGAAGTCACATTACAGAGACTGGAAAGCATTGTGATGGAGCTGTTTCCAGCACCTTCTACCACTAGGTAACATGTCCTTTACTAAGGCTTCTTTAGAGGAGACAGGCTGAAAAAAAAAAAAGGTCCTTGACAAAAAGAAAGGAGCATGAACGCTGTAGGCCTAATGGGGCATGTTTGCAGCTCAGGGCTCCCAGGAGTTTACAGCCACAATCTGACAGACAAAACTACTGAGGGAGCTGTTTTTCATCTGTTAAGTAAATGCACTGCTTCTATTGCTCTGGGCTACACTTAGTGCAATACACTTAGGTAATATTTAAGGACCCAGTCCTTCATCTTACATGGCGCTTACACTTTTCACAGGCAGATACTATACCTTCAACATCTCTTGAATCCTCCCTGGGGCCTAATATAGTTAACTCAATAAAACACTCACAAATGGACTCATTGCTCTTCAATTCTTGAGTGTCTATATCATGCACCTACTATGTAATAGACATCCTACCAGGTGTAAGAGACTAAAAAGGAGTGACACATGGTGTCTTCCCTCAAGGAGATGATGTTCTGGTAGAGGGCCATCCCTGGGATCATATACAAGGCACCAATGGCTAAAGCAGTGTGATAAGTATTATGGAAGATCTTTAAAAAGTGCTCTGGCAGCTGAGCTTGGGGATGGTGATGGACAGTTCCTGGAGCAACCGATGCCAGAGCTGACATGTAGAAGATGAGTAATATAAGAATTTCACCATCTTGCAGGGAATATATGTGTATGTATGTGCACGTGTATCTGTATGTGTGTATGTGTGCATGCACAGATTTTTCTTGGTGCTTCGCTGTAACTCAGTGTGAACAGCCTCACTCCATGTTTAGCCCAGACCAGATAACAGAGGTGACCAGTTACTGTTTCTCTTTGCTTATTTGCTATTTTCTCCTATTGGGCAGCAACACTTGGATAAAGACTTCCTTTGAGTTCTCTACTTTAAAAAAGCAATTAGACAGGTACTGGGCTCTGGGCTCATGTTTCTCCTCTACCACCGTCAGTCGTGGGTCCACAGGTAAGTCACATCCTCTCAGCTTCAACTGCTCCATCTGTCCAGTATTCATTCTCCTACCTTGCTGGAAAGCCAAGACACTGAAAACAAGTCACTCTTCAACAACCATGCAGCAGACAGCAGACAACAACAGGCAGCAGACATTTTATTGATCACCCACACTGTGCCAGGCACTAGGCTAGTAATTCAGGTCCATCCAAACTCCTCCAACTACCGTTCAACCTGGTCTGCCCTTGACCAATGGGTTTCAAAAGAAGCATGCACAAAATGTGCCTCCTTCGGCACAGTCCCTAAGAGAATTTCTTCTGAAATTGTAGGGCAAAGGAGAACATGCCTGACCATCCACACCATACTATCATCTCCCAGCCAGGCCCCACCAGACTTCTAGGAGACAGCCAGAGAGCTCCTCCAGCCAGTCCAGCAGGCAAAATAATCCAGTCCAAAGCTTCAACTAAGCATCTTAACTAAATAATTGTTTATATGATTAATGTTCAGCATCTGCTGAAAGAGCCTGAGACACCCCCTTTTTACCCTCCCCCCCCCCCCCCCCCCCCCCCCCCCCCCCCCCCCCCCCCCCCCCAGTCTCCTTCTCTCTGTCCTTCCCACTCTGTCTCCTCTGGGATATAGATTTGAATCACGCTCCTTTCAGGGGCACAAAAGCCAACTCAAATCTGATTGCAGCATCGTCAATGAACTTATTCCCTCCCCCGGAGGTGCCTCCTAAGACCATGTTTTTCACCATTTCTTTCCTTCTTTGAAAGCGATTTCTTTGTCAGAAGCATGTGCGGCCCTTCCCCTCCCTCTGCTCTTGACCCTGTGCAGCGATTTGGCCACTCCTGGAGCCAGGCCGCGGGAGAGGCGGCCATTCCTGGCCTCCCCGGACAAAGAGGGTTCCCTTGGCAACGGGAACCGTGTGGAGGTTCGAGAAAGGGTTTCCCTCCACCCCCCAGATTCTCTTTCAACTCAAGAGCTTACCCTCCGTCTCTAATGGAGTCGTCTCTAACCAGGGTAGGAAAACAACAGTTCTGAATATCAGTAATTGGCGTTTGGAGACCATTGTTTTGCATGCAACAGGCAGGAAACTGTGAGGAGAGTGGGTGAGTGAACTCGGGCGCGAGCTGGTGAGCATCCCGGCTCGGGAGAGCTGGTTTCGTTTCTGTACACAGGCAAGTCTTGATCCCAAGGAGTTTGGGACTGTCAAGTGTGTCTTAATCTTTTGGGAGGTGGGACAATGGGGAAAGATGGAAGGGGAGAAGATTCTAGAGGCAAGTTTTTACCTTGTTTTCTGGTTTCTCTTTTATCCTAGATTTTTTACTTATGTAAGTACAGAGAAATCAGGAATTGCTTGTTTCCGTGTTAAGGTCAATTCTTCCTCCTTATTTCTGCCAATGCACGTTCGCCTTGGCTTTCTTTCTCTCTCCCTCTCCCTCCCTCTCTCCTTTCCCTCTTTCCCTTATGCTCTTTTTGGACTTTATTGTCATGATGATGGAGAAGAAAGATTTGTTCTAAAATCCAGAGTAAACTTTTCTTGAAGGAGGTCTTCTCTGAATGGCTGAGCCAGGCCAAGGCACAGTTGGGACTAATTGGCATGTCCCCCTACTGATCCTGCAGGTTGTGTGGGTTTTTGAATCCCTGTCACTGATCCAGGTCGGTCCAGAAGACCTCAAATGTGCCTTTGGTTGATGGAGGGAATGTCTGTTATTGACTGAGTTAATAGTAATCAAAAGTTTCTACAATAATGCAGAAGTTTATCATTGGAGCTGGGCTGAGGGCCGGGTAGGGGATACTGAGTGGGAGAAATAATTCAGCTCTTTTCATTTCACACTAGGACTTCACAGTAGGTGAGAACTGTGTTGAAAAGGCTTCTGGAGAGTGGCCCTCCAGCTTAAGATCTTTGAAAGAAGCAGAGATTTGTGAAGATAAAGGATGAAAGGAAGAAGCCAGAGTGCCATTCAATTTTCCTTTCCTTTCCTTTCTTTTCTCCCTCCCTCCCTTCCTTCCTTCTTTCCTTCCTTCCTTCCTCCCTCTCACTCTCTCTCTTTTTTTCTTTTAAAAATTCATATCCAGAGTGAGGAGGCCTAAGCATAGCTGTGAGGAGGCTCTGATTAGGTGCTTTAAGAGTCTCTTTGAGGTTAAACTGATTACTGCATTCACCTTTTAATCAGTATTTCATACAAAAAAAATCTTCTCTCTTTTGTTCTGTGTTCAAACTTCTAGTCAACTCTTTGGGGACGGAGACTGTACTATTTTCATTGTGGCACTCCAGATTCTAACCAATTACAGGGCCAGCCACATTTTGAGCGTTCAATCAATGTTTGTAGAATTGAATTGATTCTTGAGTGAGCAGCCTGTGGTGTTACTGCCTAATCACTGTTACCATTTGTGGCATGGAGTGTGGAGCTAGGGCCAGTCTTGTGATTAGGAGACTTAGGCTCTAGACTTGGGTGTGGCATTCATTAGCAGTGGGGCCTCCACCAAGCTATTTCAGTTCTCTGACCCTTGGTTTCTCATCCATCAAGTGACATTGTTTGGGTGAGAATAGTGTTTCCCCACCAAAAGTGCTTATCTAAAGTCTTCATGCTGCCCTCAAGCCTGGGGAGAAGAGGATTGGGGGGTGGAGGTGGCATGGGCAGTCTGGGCAGGAACAGCCCCTACAGAGAAGGATGGTACAGACAGTGGAGGAGGTAGAGCAAGAAGTGACTCCGAGATCTGCAGCTGGAAGACTCTCGGCCCTAGATGAGCTCTGAAATTCAGAGTCATGAGACTAATCTTTCCCAGTTTTGTGCCACCTCTCCTGTATTGGGTACTTTCCAAGGATGAGACAAAGTAATACTCTGATTTGTTCTGATACAGGCAAACAAGCTATCCTTCCTACAAAGAGGCTAGGGGACAAGGCTTCTCACTGCTGATAGACTTGAAACACCACTCAGAGTGGGGAGCAACTGCTCGTAAGCCAGCCACTCCAATATTTTCTTTCATTTACTCAAAAATCCACAGATAGTTATTGAAAGCCTATCAGGTCAGGCACCATGTATCAATGAACAAGACAAATTCTTTGCCTTCACAATGCAGGAGAGAATAAGAAGGGGAAAAATACCAGATAAACATGATGTATTGCCTGGTGTGATAGTTGCTACAAAGAAAACTAAAGCAAGGTAAGGACACAGAGAGTGATGGGTGCTGGTATTTTTTTTGGATAGAGTGGTCAGGAAATTTCTCCTTGAGGAGGTGACACTTAAGTTGAGGCATCAATCAAGTAAGAGACTGGGTCATCCTGATACTGTGAGAATAGCATCCCAGTCTGGAGAACCACGAGTACAAAGATCTTGATGTGGGAGTCTGCTTGGCATGTTTAAGGCAGAGCAAGGTGCCTGGGGCCGGAACAGAGTAAATGAAGAAGAGAGGAGAGGGCAGAAATGTCGGAGTGTGCTGGCACAGATCACTGGGACCTCATAAACCATAGTAAGGACTCTGGACCTACGCCATCCTCCTCACTTATAGGAGTGGCTTTATTTTATCCAAAGTGTGATGGGAAGTCATCGGACAGATTTTCACGCGGAAGTGATAAAATGTGACCACTCCAGCAACTGTATAGAGAATACTGTACTAGAGAAAACATCTACGACATGGTTGGTAGGGGTGAAGGAATTGAAAACTAAGCAACCTACATGGGAAGCCCCATGGTGTATGGGAACTGAGTGTGGTTGGATGGACCTGGATTTGGATCCTGACGTTGCGATCTCCCCGTTGTGTAACTTGGGCCAATTATTTAACGCCCCTGATCTCTGTTTCCGCATCTATTAAAGAGGGATCATGTTACCTACTTTGGTGAGTTGTGAAGATGAAAGAAGAGATATAATATATGTTGTACGTTATCTCATAGCAGATGCTCAAAATGATAGCCATTATTGTCAAAACAAATCCCATGGCCTTTGCACTGTTGGCCAGGGATCAGAAAGACAACTGAAGGTGGCAGGCACCTAGCCAATCTCACACTTTACCTTCTTTATGCCACACTCCTTCTGGAAGGAGTGAGAGGTGGGCAAAGATGAGGTGAGGTGACTTGCCTAAAGTCATTTAGCTGGTTAAGGTCAGGGCTGTGACTGGGGAGCAAGTTCTTTATTCGTGCCTAGTATTCTTTCTTCTACATAAGAAGTCAGCAAACTGTGACCCACAGGCTGAATCCAGCTTATCCTTTGTTTTTTAAAATAACATCTTATTGGAACACAGCCAGGCTCATTCATTCATGTACTGTGTATGGCTGCTTTAGCGCCAGGACGGCAGAGTTGAGTTGTTGCAACAAAGTCCATGTGGCCTGCAAAAGCTAAAATATTTACTCGCTGACCCTTTACAAAGTTTGCCAACCCCTGATCTACCCCATTCTGCTCCCTTAACTGGAATGGTTTTATTGCATTTAGCTTAGGTATCACCAACTAAGAAAGGGATGCCCTCTCTAGGTCTCTAAAACAGCAGGACTGAGGGATTCTCTTGGGGAGGGCACAGTCTTGGTGGAATAACACAGCCACTGACTTCAGGCCACTGGAAGCCAGCAGAAGAGAGGAACACTGGTCACCTAGGGAGGACAGAAAAAGGAGAAGTTGAAGACTCTGAACAAAGGCATATTGGTAAGGAGGAAAGGAATACTAAATCCTTACCATCAGCTATTTCAGACCCCAGAGACAGCTATCTAAAATGGAGGTGGGGAGGAAACACGAGAGCTCAAGAAACAGCAGGTGCAGCAGCTCTATCTGACCACCTCAGCTGGAAGGTGCACTGATGACTGGGTCTCTCTGGGACATCTATCAGGGAGCAGCAAGACCTCAGGACATATCACCTTAGACCCCCAGGTGACCATCGCCATCATCCTGGGAAACAATGCTTGCTTATTCTCAAATACTACAGCTCAAATTCTTATGGTCCCACCTGAAGGCTCCTCCTTTCTCTGTCAAGGCTTTAGGAGTGTGTAGGGACTATGTGTCTTGCCAGGGACTATTTCCTTGCCTGGCACTCAAGAAGGCCATAGATTGGCTTCATTTCTCTTTGATCTCCAAGTTCCCACTGATACACTTAATAGACCCTTTTACTTGGACTCTTCTGCCTATAAACCTACTGAAGCATTCAATCTCAGCAGGTAATTATTTACCTACTTCAAGATTTGAATCTTGTGTTTGAGAGTACATTTATAGATGTAAACCTACAGGTCAGAAAGCAGTGGCAGCCTCGCTTGATTGGATGTGTGGAATCTGAGCTGGAGCTTCATCCTTAGGTGTTCCTCTCAACTCCTGGTTTCAGACTTCAGCCTGTTGCCGTAAGCAGTGGAAACTGGGTTACACAGTTCTTCAACTCCAGGTAATATAAATACAGTACCATGTATTTCTTGGCACTCTTAACTTTCCAACCAGCCTACATGGAGAACACCCCAGCTTTTTGGAATGCTAAATAATTCACCAGACCCATCAGCCATGGTGTTTCAGAGCTCGGTAGGCTCCTTCCACTGATCCAATGAACAGATGTGCTAATTTTTCACTTGCTCGAAATGCTTCAGCCATTTGAACACCATGGACTTGGGAATTGGATCAGCCATGCAGTGTCCTGACACCCTCACTACTTCACAGACTAAGCTACTCTCCTCACGTACACCTCAAGGGTTATCTTGCCTAATTCCTAGAAGCAGTTCAGTAACTGTGAGATCAAGTGGCATGACAGCTCAATTCCAACATGGGCTTGCCCTCTGCACTCAAGACCTTTTTAAAAAGAAAAGAAAGAAAACTTTCTTAGACTCAATCAACTATCCTTTCCCTTTCTTCTTCCACATTTGTGCTTAGATGTGGTTAGGGCCATTGCAGAAATGGTTAAGGAAACTATAACAAAAAGCCAACAAATCCAAAACACCGCAGGCTGGTAGCAGAGCAAGACTTCATTAAGCCACTGGGGGCTCTAGGCAAAGCAAGTGGAACCAGAACAGCTCCTGCCTTTCTGGAGGTTCCCATCGAAACAAGAAATTGCTGAAATGACTTGAGCTAGCCAATTCCAGTGGGTAAAGACAGACAGCTAAACAGCATGTGGAGAAGAAGGGAATGTCATAGAAGGAGCCCACACTAAGAATAAATGACTTTTTATAAGTATGGTTAACTTCATTAAAACTACAAAACACACCATGCACTTTCCCCCCTAAAATAAAAGCTTTGAGAAAGTTTGATCTGCCTCACATAGAAAGCTACAGAAAAGGGATGTATCTGTGAAAGCTGTTAAAATTATGACCATATTTCAAGTATAATAGTCATCAGGAATATTTAATGCCATCAGAAGTAAACTGATATGGAATTGCTGTATTTAAATCAATTTAATAATTTGAGTTGCCTCATTAAAAAGACTCCCTCTCACTCTTATTTATGGAAAATATCCATCTACTATCATCTAGGAGCAGTCTAGGCAAAAAAAATAAAAAGGAAGAAGAAGAGGAAATGGGCCAATTTCGTTGAATTCTGTCTAGTGTGACAATTTTCCTGTCTCCCAAGTGAAAGTAATCATTCACTTTGTATTTAATCTATAGCCAGAAAAATGATATTCCATGCTAAGAATGACATTTTGTGTCATGTTTAGTTGGGATTGGAACCAGCTGATTGAACTAGCTAAGATGTTGCCCTTCTGAATCAGCCTTGGAGATGTAATGACCTAATATCCATAATTAAGAATGGGCCATCTATCACACAGCCCTGCCCTGTCCCTAGTCTGATTTTTATTTCTGCGTATCACCGTTGGCCTGAGCAGATGGTGCTTCTGTGAGTTCTCAACATTTCTTCAGCAACTCTTAAATAAATATGAGATTTATAGCATTATCTTTGTTCAGCCAGCATGTATTTCCCCAGATATAATTGTGTTCCCATTTTATATGATGTTGACGAGTAGTAACTGTTGGTGTTTCTGTGCTATGTGATTAAAGCTAGTAGTGCGTGAGAGCGTCCTTAGGATTGAGTTCTCTCTAACCTCCCTCTTTCCAAGACACACACATTAATAATTCTTTAGCGCCAGTTGTTACTGTTTTTCTTGAACATTGTCATTTTTGCAGTCTGATGAAAAGCTTTTGCATTTGGGGTTGGGGTACTATTTTTGTTTATTGTACAGGAAACTGGAAGGGCAGAGAAAACAGGGGGACTGTTAACTTCTCTGCATGTTGTCATGCACGGATGATAATGGAAAGAGAATTTTGAAATTATGAGATAGAAACTGAGGACCAGAGGGGAGGAGTAATTAGAAGATTTGGCCAGAGGAG
Organism: Equus quagga; assembly: GCF_021613505.1. Classification (NCBI taxonomy): domain Eukaryota; kingdom Metazoa; phylum Chordata; class Mammalia; order Perissodactyla; family Equidae; genus Equus; species Equus quagga. Next base: position 85,963,948 of record NC_060277.1, on the reverse strand, counting down.
GTGGAGGCAGGGCGGAGGGCAGGGCAGGGAGATGGGAGGGGTGGGCCATCTGGTGTTAATCTCCTGCTGTGTGTTTGCAGGGTGAAATAGAGTACTTTGTCAAGGTACAGTCTGCTTTTGCAGACACAGATGGAGCAAAAGGGAGATTAATACATGTGGTTCTAACCACCTTTCATATCTTTACAGCTAAACATTATTTATAGAAATCAATTAGTCCTCTGTCTCTGCAATTTTATTATGAGGCTCTGTCCAAGTTTCTGGCAAGCTCTTTAAGAGGATGATTGATGGTAAACTTTCAGAATGAATAAAAAATGAACCCTCTCCTAGGAATTGGTGTAGTGGAGAGAAAGGTAAATGATAAAAATTACAAACTCTGCAAGTCACTAGGAAACTAATGTAGGATCAGTGTGGTCCTTGTTACACTATTTTTCCTTGCAGACTTCTTTCTTTCTTCCTCTCTCTCTTTCTGCCTTTTGCACAAGCACTCAGCTGCCTGTTTGCTATGGAAATTTTAGGAGAGCTTGATGCCTACAACTGAACTTGTGGGAAAGTAAAGGTTTATTCATTTACCAAGCTAGTAAATGCCACTTTGATTACTGATGCTCATACGAGATAAAGAATCCCAGGAAAAAATGGAACAGAGCTCTCATGTTTTGTCTTCTGGAAACTTTTATAAGAGATGGGGGCTGCCGATTGGCCTCTGTTAAATGAGTCTAGGAGCCAAGAAATGCTAAGTATAAAATCCCACTGCAGTGAATTCCATTGAAGATGCATATTGATTTATCCTGAAATTCTAGTCTTGGTGGTGTGCCACCAAAGCGCAACCCCCAGGCTCAGAAATGAAACAGTTATGATGCCTCGAATGTAAGGAAGGAATTATCAAAGAAAACAAAGCTCTAAACTCAGGAGACGACAGGAGACAGTGCATATGGCACATAGCTTCTAACTCCAGCGCCTTCAATCTGGGGCTGTGAGGTTATTCTGTTTCATTAGCCATTCTGAGAGGATAAAAGGGTGCTTTCGGCCTCTTTTGGATTGAGACGTTAGTGGTGGCAAAAGGCAAATGGAATTAGAGGGGATTTGAGTGCCATTTGAAGGACTATAAGGGATGCTCGGGGAAGTTAGGAAAGTTTCCTAACCTCAGTTTCCATCTCTGTAAAATGGGGATGATAATGGTACCCACCTCAGAGATTTGCTGTGAGGATTAAATGGATCAGGTATTAAAGTGTTTAATGTGTATAAGCACAACAAATTCTCCTATGGTAGTGTGGTCAGGGTTAAGAGGATTCAGAACGACTTTTCCCCTTTTCTGAAGGTTTGGTGTTCAATATAGAATTTGTTCCTTTTGTTCATTGTATCTGAGGAGGCCCTAGTGAGTGCCTTCAGGGCAGACAAGCTTTATCTCTCTTCTGTACCCGACTCTACATTACTTGATATGGGCCTTTGTACACAGCAGGTGCTAAATGAACACCTTCTGATTTAAAATTCCCTAAGTTTAGATGGGATTTTCTACCTACTTAATTTAAGCTACCAATGTAAATCTATAAGGCTCTACATAAGTGCAGTTTAATAACATATGAAATATCTAATTTCTAAATAGTCAATAATTCCCCACATAACACAGAACATCTCCCAGCTTCCAGTTTGATAAAACCTACATAGGAGAATAAAAGAGAATGAAGCAAGGAAAGGATTTTAAATGAAAATTTTATGAACTTTTCTTTAAATTTCAATAGAAAAAAATTCCATGAAATGATTTAGGAAAATAATTGCTTGCAAGCTATAGAAAATATGTCTTTATGACAAGATAAAACAGTTTATTAGAAGATTTGGAGCAGCTCTTAGATTCCACGAGAATGCTAAACAACCATGCTTGCAAAAATGCAGGATGCAGGCAGCAACACTGATTTGTGTAGCAGACACTATTCAGCAGCCTCATTGGTCAGCACCATGAATAAGCTTCTGTCATTATTTTCATCCTAGTTCCACTTAAGAGTCAAAGTGCCAGGAGAGAGTCTAATTGGCCTAACTTAGGTCATGAATCCACCTCACCACCAAGTGTAGGGTGAGGGTCTTATTTATAGTCCTATCGAGAGACCATAAAATGAGGCGAGGTCATTCTCCTAAAGGAAATCAGGATGCTGCAGCCAAACTAAAAGGGAACAGATGGCAGAAAATAAATGTTCACATTATAAACATACTAATATCTAGATATAACAAATATGCACACATATTAGTTTCCTGGGCTACCATAACAAGGTACCATAGGCCAGATGACTTCAACCACAAAAACATGTTGTCTCACAGTTCTGGAGGCTAGAAGTCCAAGATCAAGATGTCCAAGATCACTTTAGTCCTTCTGAGGGCCTTGGGGGAAGGATCTGTTGCAGGTCTCTCTGCTTGGCTCTTAAATGGCCATCTTCTCCCTGTGTCTTCATGTTGTCCTCCCTCTGCACGTGTTTCTACCGAAATTTCCTCCTCTTATAAGGACTCCAGTCATATTGGATTAGGGCCCACCCTAGTGATCTTATGTTAATTTAATTACCTCTTTAAAGACCCTACCTTAAAATACAATCAGATTCTAAAGTACTAGGGTTAGGACTTCAACATATGACTTTGGTGGGGTGAGGTGACACAATTCAGCCCATAACTGCATGCTATAAACACGCTAATTTAATGACTTCATCAAATGAGTGGATATATCAATGAATTAACACCCAATGTGCCAAAGCATTTTTTAGTGAAAACGCAGTAATCGTTCAGCAAACTCTGAAGAGATCTTTGGTATTCCAGATTGCTGGTTGAGCTAATCAGAACAGAGATAAACAGGTTTTCTCCCCTCCATTATCTCTCTTTTAAAAACATATTTGATCCTTAACTATAGAGTTACTATTGGGTACTACTATAATACTACACATATTTCTTTGGGAAAGAGTTAAAAGTAGCAATGATAATATTACCTTTCTAATATTGAAAAAAATAAAATTAAAATTAAAACACATTTGAACCTTGACAAAAGAGAACTGGTAACCACTTTACATCTGGGATGCCAGTTTGCCTATAAAATTTCTCAGAGACTTTTCTAAGAGCAGAGCCAAGCAGAAATGACTCAGTATTACCTCCACTACACCTACAAATTTTCTTTTTGACTCTGGCCACTGTTTAGACCTGACGCTCCCCAGCCTTGAGCAATATACAAAGTAAATAACATTCATGTAGTGATGCAGAAAGCCCTGGCTGGATCCTGGGCTATTTAACTTGCTTCCTAAAACTCGCAGCTCTCAGGGTTTATGGTCCTATGATTCACATTTTCTCAACACACACATTTGTGGTCTTCTTTCATGACCAATGTCTCTTTTGCTAGACCTCATCCTCCATGCATGTTTCCTCGGAAAGATATACTCCACTGACCAAGGAACTAAGAGGTAGCTTGCTCCTGAAAGTTTAGAGGTAGTTTGTATTGTTTGCATCTTTGTAGGAGTGAGATGGCACTATAGTGCCATGAGACCTGGACATCGAAGGGCCTTTGTCCAGCCAGCTTTGCCTAACAGTGCCTGCCTGCCGCCTTCTTAGTTTGCAATGCCTGTGGCTATTAATCCACCAGGCTTAGAAGGAAAGCCACACAAACAAGCAAGCTACCATTGAAGGCACCAGCTCCCATCTCTGAAGAAGAAATCATCTAGAAACTTAAAACAGCTTTTGTTTATGATTCTTTACTCAGCCTGTAGGCATAATGTGATGTGTTTTGTGGGTTGTATATGTGCTGGTGTTTGTACACAAAATCACAGAATTTGGATGACTCTTCAGCAGCAGTAGCTGGCATGACTTTGGTGTAAAAAGTGTTCTCCCATGTGTATCAAACAGTAAAAATTTGGACTCCAAGACCTCTCATAATCTGTCTCCCACCAACAACTTTTTATTCCCCTCCTCTATGGCCACACACTCCACTCACCACGCGTTCCACCCTCTGCACCTCTGCATCTGCTGCTCCCTCTGCCCCAGGAGACCTCCATCATGCCTCGCCTCCTTCTAAATCCTAGTAATTTCTGATCATGTTTTGCATCTAAGCCCAGACAACAGATCATCTGGGAATCCTTCCCTGCTCACTTCTCTACTCCGTGGTCTCAGTCAGATACCCCTCCTCAATATCTCATAGTACCCTGTCCATTGGCACGGTATCTGGCCTCATGCTGTATCATAATTTATTGTTAGTTTGTCTGTTTCTGCCCAAACTGTGAGATCCTTGAGGGTGAGGACTGTATGTGTCACCTCTTATTCTCCAGTTCCTAGCACAGTACCTGGCACATGACAAATATTTAATGGCTAGATGAATAAATTAATTAAAATGAAAAAAAGGGGAACACTTGGAGACACAGCTTTCTTAATATCAACAATCTTGATGTTCTGAAAGCCTCTTTATTTGAAAGTACCAAAGTCCCTTTAGTATGGATGAATGCCCCCCAGACTCAAGTTGAAAATAGTCTGTGATCCCCAAGTTTTTCTTGGGGCCTCATATTACAAAGTTCAGCCCGTTTCTCAGGATAATGCATCAATTTGCTTCTCAATAGAAATCTGTTCTGTCAGTTAAAAATACTCAGTGGTGGTAACTATTGCACAAGTCACAGTGGAAAAGAAAATCTAGTATGGACTGCCAAAATTATAGCCTGCTAAGAAGAAATGGTAATATACATAATATGTTCATTATTATGGTGTAGTGAAAAGTACACTGGACTTAGAGCCAAAAGGCAAAGGTTCAAACCTGGTCCTCACCGTTTGCTAGTTGGGTGGCACTGGGCAAAGTTAGCTAAGGTTTCAGAGCCCACCTAACTTGATTTTCATCAAATGAAATGAGGTTCACTCAAATTACCTTATGAACTTTAAGTTCTGTGTCAACATGATGGAATGAAAATTTATATTGCTTGAGTACCTACTACGTGCCTGTCATTCGGTTAAGCATTTTAAAGATGAGTAAACCCACAGGCGGATTTCCCCCAAAGTCACATGGGATCTGTCTCTTTCTGTTCCATCACATATTATCATTCTCAAGTTCATGGCTTAACACTTACAAATATTTTTTAGAAAATATTTCAAAATTACCCAGAGAGCGAGTGTTCCATGACATTATAATCGCTATTATCTAGACTGTTATTCTATATTATATAGACCATTATATTGGCCACTCACTACTCTAAGTATGATTTTATTTGAATGAGATAGGGTGTTTCCTATGTCTCATCTCCTTGTCAAGTGAAGTAGATTTGCCAAAAAGATACAAATGACTGTTGTCTGGATAATGTGCCCTACATACCCAAACTTTTCAGAGTCCTAGTGGAATCTATAAAATGCCTGTGCCAGCAGTCAGTACCACATGCCCTCTTGTTGCCTCTGAATCAGCTGTGTGGGATGCTTGGCGTCAGACAGCTCAAACATTCAGATGTTGGACTCATTTTTTAATTTCCATATGGGTATTTGGCACTCAGAGAAACAGCTAACTTCAGCCTGTAATACAGCATCCAAGGATTGTTTAAATTTAGGATTAGTCTGGGCTTTCTAGGGGGAAATGTTCTTTTCAGCATCACTTTCTAGAACAGTGATCTGATCCTGTTTATGAACAGCATTGTCAGTATTGTTAACAACAATAAGAATCGTTTCTCCTCTGTTGTAATCACACTCGTTCATCCTTTTTCCCTGCATTGCCCTAATTCAGGCCCTGTTACACGATTCCTAATCCTACTTTGGAATCCACCTAATACTTTCCCTACCTCTGCCTTCTATATGTCAATCTGTGTAGCACACCCTCACCAGTCTACCTGCTGAAAGACTTACAGAGCTTCCCTCTCACCTACACAAGAGTTCAAATGCATTAGCTTTTCCCAGAATTTGATGCCTAGTTTGAAGAGAAAAAGCACAAGACAAGAAATCAGGTGGTCTTTGCTCTAGTTCTGGTTGTGCCACAATCGAGCCATGTGACCTTGAAAGAATTGCTTTCCCTCTCTGGATCATAGCTTCCTTGGATGTGAAATGAAGTGATCGGACAAGATCAGAGATGCCAGATGAGTGGCATTCAGGCACTATTCCTCTCCTCTAGTGCCCTTGGAGTTCATCGTTCATCAATCCTGGCTTTTGCCCACTGAGTGCTAATGAGCTTCAGCATTATCCACGCAGTCACTTGCAGCAGACCAGAGTCAACCCTTCAGATCAAAGCCCCTTAGCTTCCCTGGATGGGATGATCTCTGAGATTGCTTCCTGCTCTAACATTCCACAGTTCTACAGTCTTCTTTCCATCTTACCCCTCTCCTGCTCCCTACACAAAGCCCACACGGTGGCCAACAGCATTTTGAACATTTCCTCCAAATGTGTTTGGAACATTTTAGGCCACTGGAATGCCCTTTCACATCACAGTCTTCAGCCAAAATCCTACCCATCCTACAAAGCTCAGGTGAGCTCCACTCTCCTGTGAAACCTTTGCTAGTAACCCCAGCTGGAGGTGATCATGCCCTCCACTCCTGAATCTTCATAATAGTTCTTCATTCACTTATAAGAATAAATTGAGGACAAACTCTCTATCACCTCCTTGACCTTTTTGACTGCTGTATTTAATATATTTGTGTAGCTTTCTTAGTCCTTACTAGACTATAAACTCCTGTAATTTAAAAACAGACAAACTATGTTCAAATTCTAGTTCTTCCTCTTAGTTGTGAGTCCATACACAAGTCCCTGAATCTCTCTAATTCTTGGAGAGCCTCCACTGCATGCCCAGCAACTAGCACAGTGCCTGGCACATCCTAGAAAATCAATAATCATTTGTTTAACAGAAAGAAGAAAGGAAGAAACAGACATAGAGAGAGAAATTTACTAAGACCTACCTGATAGGCTTAGTGAGTTAAATGAGCTTAGAGTTAAATGAGGATGTACACACACACACACATAATATTTTATATGTAAACTTTGAAAACCTTGCCACAAATGTTAAAACATGAAATAAAAACATGTAAGTTATCATTATCAATAATAACAGATAAAACATTGATTGAGTGCCACTTTTGCGACAAGAACTTCACATAATATGGAAGCTGGCGTGGCGTGGTAAAGCAGTGCAAGCTTTGGAGCCCAGCTAAACCTGTGTTCATAGCTCTGCTCTTCCACTTTGGGTGACTTTGGGTGAGTGATCTGACCCCTCAGAACCTTCATTTTCTATATTAGGATAAACTACATGGTGCAGTAACAACTCTAGAATCTCTCAGTGGTTTCACATGACAAAAGTTTCTCACTCATGCTACATATCCATTGCAGGCGAGCGGGAATCTCTGCTCCATGCAATCATTCTAAGACCCAGGGGGTGGCGACTTCATTATCTTGCAGCTATGTCATCTGGAACAATGGAATTTCCAGCGTTACAGCAGGGGAAGAGAATGGAAGTGCTCACACCAGCAATTAATGCCCCAACATGAAAGTAGCCTCTGTGACTTCTAGTCACAAGCCCATCCTCAGTGGGCCTGGGAAGTACAGCCTTCCATGAACTCAGAAGGAGAGATGAACTACACATTGGTGACCATTAGAAATGTCTGAGGAGGATAATAATGAGTACTCTGTAGGACTCTTGGGAGAAGTGAACATAATAACCTCCCCGAGCCTATAAGACAGGCCTTCAGCAATTGTTGGTGCCTTTCCCCTTTTCCTCCTGAGGAACTGGGACAAATTGTCTATATATTATTGTTCCTTTTCCATTTCAGACTCAAGTCTACTCGTAGTATTCAAGAAATATTTACTAAATAACTTTAATAAGACATTTGTAATTATTTTTCATAAGCTATCTTAAATCCACAGGAAATGTTCTTTTGTGGTTATAGAGTGATAATCAATTGCAAGACTAATTTGTTTTGGATAATTGTTATATCTAGAATATCCAGAGGCATCAAAGCACTCGCTTTTATTTTTTCTGGTCTTGGTTCAGTTTGGTTTGATTTTGTTTCCTCACAGAAACTTTCACAATTCAGACAACTTATTGACAAGCCTGTATTTCATTGTTTTTATAAGGCATCTTGTCAGCATGATCATGTTGCTTTTATACAGCTGCCAATGTCCTTCTTCTTCCCTTCCAACAAAATCCAGACTTGGTTCAGGCACCTTCCTCACTGTCTTGCAGCCATGCCCTGGACCCCACTCTAGCTCCAGAGGAGAGCCCGAGTGATTTAAAGAGACTTCCTTTCCTGTGACTAGCTCAGGAAGGAGTTTGTGCCCAAGTTTGCCCCATGAAGCAAGAGGGGAAGTGTGCTGGGTGGCTCTTGGGGAAGATTTTCTCACTCTTGAGAGAAACAGAGAGGGAAAGAGAGATGCCACTTCTTTTCCTCTGTTGGGTTGGATGTGACTCAGGACTGAAGTCCACAAAGAGATGCGAAGAGGAATCAGTCAGCCCCAGAGCTTGCTTTCTCTGTTTTGTGAGATGATAAACTGCTCGTTTTTTAAGCTAATTTGAGTCAAGATTTTCTGTTACTTCCAGCTGAAAGTATCCTAACTGAAACTAACGCCATTATCTATTAAAATTAACTCATTCATTAAACCAATAAGAGAACCCACCAGGCTGGCTGTTTGGGAAACAGTGATGACAATGTCAGAAACAGCAGCCACCCTCACGGAGCTGATAGTACTGTAGGGAAGACAGTCATTTGCCAAAAGCCTGCCGTCTGTGATCCGCCTTGTTTCAGTAAATGACAGAGCCATCTTGCAGTTGAGCTGCCTAGAAAACTTGGAGACATCATGGACTCCTCTTTTCCTTACATTATTTACCCAGTCTTTCAACAAATACACTTGACCACACTCTCAAAATCTATTCAGAGTTAATCAACTTCTCACATCCTCCTCACTGTAACCATCCTGGTCCCAGCTACGTCACTTCTCCAATGGCTAACTGCAAGCTACTTCTCCATTTGTGTATAAATGACTGTTGTCTGTCCTACTAACCAGAGCTGCTTCTTTTAGGGAGGTGGAGGCCTATTTGGAGAGGTTGAGGAATGAATGGGTAAGTGTGGATAGCAGGCTTTAGACAATTATTTCTAGAATTTTCACTGTGAAGAAAAATAAAGACATGGTTACCTTTGTGGAGTGGTGGTCTCAAGGGAGTCTTGTTTGGTTTTTGTCTCAATAGGGTAACAACAGAACCTGCTAGCATATTACTGAGATTGATCCAGGAGAAAGAGGAGGGGTGTTTGGAGATGTAAGAGAAAGTGGGAATAAGTAATGCTCCTGAAGAAAAGCAAAGGGTCGACATCCAGAATCTATGTGGTGGCCTGGCCTTGCATCAGAGGATGGCTGTGTTTCCTTCATAACAAAAGGAAAGGAGAGAGGAAGAGTGCAGAGGTAGAGAGGTTTGTGGACCTGGCAGGAGAAATAGTTTTCATTTGGGAGTTCTTAATTTCTTCATGAAGTATGAGGCAGTACATCCACCAAGAGCGAGGAGAAAAGGGTAGAAGGCTGTAGGATGGGCAGGAGACTTGAGGAGAGCAGAAAAGTAAAATAAACAATGACTAGATTGGCAGAGCAAGCTTCTTGGAGATCCCTGGGGACATCGCCAAGCCATGTTGAAGGCTTAGCTCGAAGGTGATGAGAACAAATCGATGGTAAGAGGGGCTGCCCTGTTGTCCTGCTCCGGTGGCGAGTGTGTGCCCTGTTGGCAGCCTTGATGATGAACCCTGAAGATGCTTAGGCTGGGAGACAGCAGGGAGAGCAGGGCTGCTCCGCAAGGCAGCTCTTGGTAATCCTAATAGAATTGGCTCATTGATTTTGGTCAATCTAATGATCTCTTAGGATGCTTAGACTGCAGAGATTGTGTTAATTAGAAAGAGGCCCTGATCAGACCAACCTGGAAAATCCATGTAGATCAGTGTCAACCATGCTGAGGAGAAGAAATTTTTCAGGCCCGCATTCTGGCTCCTGAGAGTTTGCTCCTGTTCTGAGCCCTGGGGATTCAAATGCCTTCCTTGCTCCATCTTGAAAAACAAAAATTGAAGTATCTTCAGAAAATGATCTTGGAGGTCAAAGAAAATAATGATTAGTGAAAGCACCCATTCATTCACTCCTCCAACATTTATTGAGCTCCTTCGCTACTCCAAGTGCTACTAAAGATTCAAGGAATAAAGCAGGCTCCCTTTGGCTACAGGACTACTTGCCCAGAGGGAGACAGATACCTAAGCAAATAATCAGCCATGTGAATACAGAAGTAGTTGTAAGAGCTACGAGAACAGAGGAACAAGTGACAAAGTCTGCTAGAGGTTGCTGGGATGTTTGAGCTGGGAGGGTCATTACGAAGTGTTGGGATTTGTATAAGGCAATTCTTTGTGAAATGTCCTAAAATATCATAACATCCCCATATTTATCTTTCTTGTTACCTGCCCCTGCTACCACCACACACACTTCCCTGTTTCCTCATGTCGATATAAGTCCCTGGAAATAAGAATAGCTTCTAAACTTATCTTCTGCCGCTGGAAGGGAATGGAGAGCAGGAAGAGTTCCTGAGAACCAAGTGTTGTGGGGGCTGCACCCCAAGGAAGAGATTTGCAGGAAAAAGAAGCTCAGAGACCCTCAAGGAAGCATGTCTGACACCAGGAAATGTGCTAGATGAAAAATGGCCTCGGGGGCTTCACTGGGCGGCCTCCATTGGAAAGCAGAAATACCCAAAGCATTGTCTTCTGCCCTTTGTACTGTTCTCTCCTTTGCTGGAGGTGAGGGGCTAGTGTTGCAGAGACGGGAGTGAGTGGTTTTGATTCATGCCTGCGAAGGAGCAACGTGCGAATGGGAATCCTGTCTCCAGCATTAATTAGCCTAGAGGACAGGGCAAGAGGCTGTTTTTCCCTCTGACCTAAGCAGCACCTTCTACCCCAGTAGACTCTGCAAACCAGTGGTCTGTGGCAATGGTTGTAACAGCAATGCAATGAGCAGCCAGTGGCGTTCCAGGAAGTTGTATTGTTTATCCCCAAACTACCTCTCCATTTGTGTGTAAATGAGTCGCATGATTCATTTTCCATAAACAGCGTGGATGAACACAAGGGGAAAAAATCCAAACGCTGAGGACTGGCATTTCACTTTGTGGAAACTGCCAAGGAAAAGTTATTTTCTTCATTTTGGCATCCCTCTGAGAAGAGGCCAAGTCTCTGAAACAAAAGATTGTCCACAGCTGGGGCACATCACCCGAGTCTGGGTCTTCACACGGACCCATTAAGACTGTCCAGGCACAGATGTCAGCACGGATGAGAAGACAGGAAACAGCGGGGTAACGTGTGATTGAAATGCAGACTCTACCCAGACTAACACTGAGGTCTTGAGGAGGAAACTTCCAGGAGGCAGAGCTGGAAAAGGAACCAAGGAGGAGGGTCTCTGCCCTGGTTTTGCTATTTGTCACTCTGAAATTTAACCTCCCTAATCAAGATCTTCCAGAATTGGACCTCCAGCATCCTTTTGTATTTGTTATTACCAGAAATAATAATAGCTGCCTTAGTCCACTCAAGCTACTGTAACAAAGTACCATAGACTGGGTGGCTTACAAATAACAGAAATTTATTTCTTACAGTTCTGGAGGCTGGGAAGTTCAATATCGAGGCATTGGCAGATTCAGTGTTTGGTGAGCACCCCCGTCCTGATTCATAGACAGCCTCTGTCCTCACACGGCAGAAGTGGGGCCAGAGAAGTCTCTGGGACCACTTTTATAAGGGCGCTGATTCTATTCATGAGGGCTTTACCCTTATGACCTAATCACCTCCCAAAAGCTCAATGTCCAAACACTGTCACATTGGGTGTTAGGATTGAACATATGAATTTTGGGAGACGAACATTCAGTCTATAGCAACAGAAAAAACAAAAATGACTCTGGTTTTAATTGCATGCTTACTATTACATGCTTACTTGTCACATCATGGCATTTTATATTGATTATCTATTTATCTATACTCTCTGTTATTCTGAAAGGTAAGTACTATTATCCTTATTTTACAAGTGAGAAAAATACCTCTTAATCTCATTAAGTAACTCTTAGCCCCTAATCAGACACCTAACCATAGCAGAACTTGATTTCAAAACCACGTCTATCCGATTTAAAAGAATGGGTCCTTCAGCAGAAGCCATAGTACATCATTCCTTTACTTTTTAACTTTAGGGAGAATGGTATACTCCTCATTTGCTCCAAAACTCCTGCAGTTTCCTTCCTCTGCATCATGATAGTAAGCAGTATCTTCCTCCCACACTTTCACTTATCTGATTCTTAATTATCATGCCAAATGAAACGTCAAGACATCACCCTGGGAAGAACTGTATCTGGCAGATTCAGGACCAGGAAGCAGTAAACAAGTGACAGACTCAATCTGATGCAAAAGGCAGGACCATGGAAGCCTCTGAGGTCCATGCGAGAAGGTGGCAGTGAGAACCCTAGACCAGGAAGTGGCATGTGCCAACTCAGAGACCTGAGGCTGAAACCAAGGTTGGGAACCAGGGGCGCTGTCAAGGAATTGGAGACAGGAGCACAGGCACATTTGCTGGGACAAGCTGTTTGGCTGGGCAAGTCCATCTGGGGCTTCTGGAAAGTGTGTGAGAGGGAGCGCTTCCTCAGCTGGCCCCTGTCCCATGCTTAAAGGCACTACCTGACACTTTTTATCACTGGTCAGACAAGGCCCAATTCAGGAAGTTGTCTATAACCAGGCCAACCAAGAGGGATAGGTCCTTCCTCTGAGCGCTTATAGCATCTGTTGTCTGCACCACACATTTAGCTCCTGGCAAACACTGCCCTGTGTAGTTAATTTTTAGTCCCCACCACTGTGATAGAAGGTCCTAGAGAGCAGGAGCTGCCTCACTGGGGTTTATATAACCAGCATCTAATTGAGAATCTGGCCTAGAGCAGGAACACCAATTACAAATGTTGATCAGCTCACTTCACCAGTTTCCCTAGGCCTCTATCTGATCCCGAATAAAATCAGTGGAATTGGGTTCTTCACCAGAATGGGTTGGGAATTAATCAACGTTTTATCAACGAGCTCTCACAATCCCAGTTTTAGAATAGTGTTCTCAAACGTTAGTGCACTCGTGCATCTGGCCCTCTGCCACCTCTTGGTTCTCTCCTGTGACCCTCCGCACGTCTCCAGGGCTCTGCCGTGTTGCTCCTCATGCACTCTCTGCCTTCAGCCTTCACTTTACTAGCTCACTCTGCTCAGAATGTGTTTCCCTCAGATAGTGGCATGGCTCACTTCCTCACCATTTTCAAATCTTTGCTTAACTAATATCACCTTGACCTTCCTACAACCGATTGTATACCGATTTTATATCTGTACTTCCTTCTCCTTTTTATTTCCTCATAGAACTCAGCACTCCCACTTTGCCATATACTTCACTGTCTCCTCTCACTAGAAATCCCAGGAGGGCAAAGACTTCTGTGTATTCCTTACTGCTGTATATCCAGCACCTAGAACCCTGCCGAGCTCAGAGAAGGCACTCAATAAATATTTGGTGAATGAATAAACATAGAAGAATCACCTGGGAACATGGAAATACAGATTTCTGGGACCTGCTACAGAGATTCTGATCCTGAATATTAATTACCTGGCTGACATTCTCTACAACCTTCCCTGAATGCTCCTTCTTCATCAGGGCAGACCCCTCCCTTCTTTCCCCTAAACCCCTGAGTCCTGGAGAAGAGCAGGTGAGCTAATATCTTTCTGTGCCACCTGCCAGGTTCCTCTGTGCTGGCTGCTCTGTCTGGTGCAGTTGTTGCCTGCCAGGAATCCTTGGGTCAGCCTGACATTGTGGGCAGTGTGGTTGGGAGGAGAGGACTGCCTTCTTTTCCTAGAGGCTGTCGTCTCTTTGCCCTCCCTAGTGCATTTCCTGGGCTGGCCCGAGAGCCCGTTGCCCACTGGGCAGTAGTCCTTTGCCAGCAGTCCTTCAAGGCTTGTGTGTCCCCTCAGCCCTCCAGTGACACTTGTCTGCAGAGCCTCCCGGCAGCTCAGCCAGGGGACACTGGAGCTGATGGCATTGGGAATCCCTAGCAAGTGTACAGGGCAGTCATGTCATGGGATAGCTGGACTAGAGAAGGGAGGAGAGGTTGAGCTTGGCTTCTAAACCCCTAAAGCACATGATCTTTTTGTATTATTTTTTATTTTTCCTTTTTCTCCCCAAAGCCCCTTCCTACATATTTGTGTATTTTAGTTGTGGGTCCTTCTAGTTGTGGCATGTGGGATGCCACCTCAACGTGGCCTGACGAGCAGTGCCATGTCCACACCCAGGATCCAAACCAGCAAAACCCTGGGTTGCCACAGTGGAGCGCGCGAACTTAACCACTGAGCCACGGGGCCAGCCCCAGCACATGATCTTTTGAGTGAATTGCTTGAGGCCTCCTCAGTTAGACCTGATGCAATTATTTGCATTACCCTCCTTGTGAGTCTTTCTGTGCCCTTGGGACGGCCTGTACCCCTTCTCACCGTCATCTTTGGTGATTCATGGTTGATTTCTGCCTTGTGGATCAGCTGTTCTTTCCTGTTAAGGGTCCTATAATTAGACAGAGCACAAGACCTGCAGATTCTTGCTTAGATTTTGCCCAAAGAAGTCTCCAGGGACTCTCAGACCCCTGTCTACCCCCTCTCAAATCTATTCATTTACTCTCAAGTCAGACAACAAAGATGAACAAAGATTGATCTCCCCAGTCAACTCCCCCGCTTCATCCTTCCCTCCCGCAGACTGAATGTCCAGGTTTGAAAGCCAAACTTAACCCTGGGGATTTAGCAGCTGGTGGCAGGGGTGGGTTTTACTCAGCTCCAAATGAGTCTATCAGGCACAGAAGCTTCAGTGGACCTTCTTTATTTTTTGGTATTAAGTAGGAGGGAGTTAATTATCTCTCTCTGTGCCATAATTTCTTCTCCTTTCCCCTGACCACCCCCACCCAGCTTTTGAGGTGAAGACTAATAAGAGAAAGAAAATCTGTATCCACATTTGTATTAAACAAGTATTTTCAAGTTTTTAGACCCAGACTACTTTCTATCACTATTCTCTAAGAAAAACTGGGGTTTCCTGGTGTCTGCAGGATTCTAGCTACACAAAGAAAGGTACCAAAATATGTGTCCCATAATTTTTTTGTCCTTCATGTTGTCATTTTTGGTCTAGAAAACATGCTAAAGATAAGACAGGGTAGAAACTTTGAGCTCTAGTCAATTAAGTTTTTTTGCAAGGAGGGAGGTTTGAAAAAACACTTGGATATAACTTGTTGGTGTATCACTTGATATAAGACTGCCGCTCACAGTTATTTGTCCATTTAAATCCCCTGCCAAAACGTCATGGTGTCAATAAAATAATGCCTCTATGACTTTGGCACTGTGCGGTGGTGGGTTGAGCTGTTTGGGGAATTTGCTACACATGTTGCAAAGCACTCATGGTCATCATCAGGGACGGGCAGCCCAGCTCCTGAAGTCAGAGAGAGGCAGGGCGGTAGGCAGGAGTCAGAGATGGGGAAGCCCAGATCCCCACCTACCCTCACTGGAGAAAACTCCGTTACCGTCCATTTCCACCTTTCTCCATCCTCCCGGCACCAACTCCAGCCTCTGCCTCCCTCCTGTCACTCAGCTCTGCCTGCTTCTGCTGCCCCAGCTATACATGTTTCCAGCTCATGCATTCAGTTATCAATCAATGGAGACTCAGCTGCAGTGGGCTGGAGCAGACAAACCAGCCTTTCTTTATGCCAACAGGGAATGCTTGAAATAACCAGACACACCACTCTGACTGATGCAGCCACAGTTTACACACCACACTTCAGACGGTCTGAGATGGCTGGAATTAATAGCCTATTATTAGGGGGTGTGTGTGTGTGTGTGTGTGTGTGTGTGTTTGGAGGCAGGGGAGCCAGGAGGAGGAGAAACAAGAAAATGCCTTTTTATGATCTCTCATTTAAACCTATTTATTTGATTTTTGCCAAGTGTGACGTAACAGGGAGGGGGTTTTGTGGGAGGGGCGGATTGTTCTTACCACCCTGCTTTGAGTCCCCTGAGGGGCTCCAGCCAGCTTGGCACCAACCCATCCACCACATTTTTTCTGTAAATGATGCAAATCCTTGTCATTGGGCAGGGAGGGGTTAAAGAGACCAGGGAGGCCCGGACTGAGGGAAAGAAGAATGGGGACTGCTTGGTTCACTTGCTTTCATGCCAGGCTCTGCTAGCCAGCTGCCGAGAGGGGAAATGGAGTTTAAAACCCCTAGTAAGAAATTTTTCCTTGGTCTGAACATTGTTTAAATTCCTGAAGTGGGTGATCCCTGTAATAAATACCTTGGACTTTGTAAGACAGATATATTTATTCAAGTTTAAAGTTTGGATTTGATGGATATGCTCCTGGGAATGCATGGGACTGGAGTGTTTGTTATATGTTGGAAGCCGTTCAATGTGCACAAGGAGTTAAGAAAACTCCATTTATAGCAAAGCAAAATGTCTTAACCATTCCTTGTGGTCACTGTGTCAAAGCCTGCGCTTCATCCATATTTTGAACATCGTTGACCCTCAAAAGACATTAGCTGACAGGGATGAGAGGGGAGTTTAGCCCAAAGTACCCAAAGCACTTTTTCAAGACTTGTGTGCGAATGAAGCCTTGATCTAAATCACCTGCCTTAGATGAAGGACTATACTTCTCTGAGGAGAGAGTAGGAGCTCTTCAGCAAAGAATAGAGGCAGAGGATAGAGCTGGGAACATCTGTGCACTCAAACTCATGTCCTATTTTCATATAAGGTGACTGGCTCAGCTGTGATTATATATTGGTGGAGAAAGAGTCATTCTATCATTTGAAATGTGGAGTCTCTCAGGACCTCTTGTCCCATGTCAGAACACTTGATGTTCCCCTAAATAATACCACCCAAATCCTACCCCTTGAGAAAAACAAGCAATCCAAGTAATTCCAAGAAGACCAGATCAGAATTTCCAGGAACTCAGGCCATCCTTGCCTTCTTTGTCTGTAGAAAAGTACACATTTCCCCACAACCTCCAGGTGAAATGAGCCACGTGCACCTCTCTCCTTGGAGAATGACTGCATCATTCTGGACTGACTGGCAGAATGAATAGCTGACTGGCCACCACAGATCCCAGTTAACAGTTTGGTTTGGTTTTCCCAAGGGGGTCCCCATCCAACCACAGACCTGTGCCAAAGCTCCATGACCTTGCTGAGCTTGAAGTGGCCCATGGTCAAGGGGGCATGGCCCCAGGCCACTGCGTGCATGCTCTGCTGCTGCCACCCCACAATACAGCTGGAATTTTGGTCTCTCAGCATGAGGATGAATTTCTATCTTTTCATGATGGATACATGTGATGTGGAAAACCATCTCACCTTGGGCTTGAATAGACCTCTCAGAAGAAAGAGCCAAGAGTAAGTTGGAGATTTCTGGCCCATTTGCCCTGGAAAAGAAGGTTGCAAGGGGTTATTTTTCATAATCCACCTACAATTAATTTCCTACTTTTGGCTGGTACACAAGCCCATGGTGGGTGACTCCAACATTCCGTCTAGGCTTATTTGCTGCAATCAGAAACTGCCTTGCAAGATAAAAGACCAACAAAATATTTGTTTAAGAAAACACATTTTTTATAGGTTGCAGTACATGATGTTTGCAACAACAGGAATAAATTTGTGGAAATATTATTTTATACAATGTTGGTATTTTTTTTCCTAACTGCCTAAGCTCCTAATTTTACCACAGTTGCCATCACAGGTTTTTCGTTTTTCTTTTTATTAAGCTGCTGGGAATTTTTTCAGTACATTATTAATATTTAAGTTATTTCCAAGGCAGTATTTTCCAGTTATCTTCTTAATTTAGTTGGGATTTTGTCATTTAAGGGAAGTCACAATGGAATTGATCATAAACACAGAACAACTAGTAATGAAATTCCTATTTACAAATTTTTCCTGTGTGTTAATGTACCCAGCCCTTAACATGAGTCAGTAACTAGTCTCTTGGGGGTGGTGGGTTGTCACTCACCATTCCAGGCAGGTCTTCATCCACTTTGTTGTAACCAAGTTAAAAGATCCAAAAAGGTTGTAGGAGTCTTCGAAGGGCAAGATGCAGCCTTAAGTAAACTAGGCCTCTGATCAATTCTGAGGAGACCTGGACCATGCGACCCAGCAGTGTGCACATTCCAATTGCTTCAGATCGTGATGGTTGAGGACACCAAGAGAACCAGCAGAACTTTTTCAAAAATTTAAAATAAAGTTGTTATTTGGAGGACATTCACTTAAACATGCCCCACTATAAACTATATCAGTGGATATATAAGTTTTCAATATAAATACTTGACAACATGTGCTGATTTTGTTGGTGTGAACACATTTTAGCCCCTGGATTCCTGAAGAGAGTGCTAACCTGGATTCAGATTTGAGGCTTTGTCTGTTAATTCAGCAGTTGGTTCTTTAGAATTAACCACAGTCGTTTAAAATATGTACTTAACAAGGTGCTTAAAATTCTCTGGACTTCTCCTAAATCAGACTCACTGAGGATGGGGCTAGAGAACTACATATTTTTAAAACTCGACCTTAAAGGATGAGTAGGGTTCTTATCCTCAGGTCAAGCGAGAAAGGCACTCCAGGGAGTGTCATGGTTTTGTTGAAAGGCATGGGTTTAAGAAAGATAATATGTTTTATTTATTTGGTTTTTGCTGCAGAACTTAGAGCTTTTCATATGCTGATGACATCGCAAATCACCATGGTGGGGTGTAACGTGTAGCACTTCCAAACCTATTTGAACATAGCTTCCTTGATCATAAGACACACGTCCCTTAAAATATACTGTGGGAAACTCTAGGCCACGGAAATGAGAAGACAAAATGGAGAGACTCCCTGTTAACACTTTCTGAGCTCTGAGTGACACAGGGGAGTGGAGAGCAAGCCCCCTGTGTTTCCTTAACCAGAAGCAACAGGCCAGACTTCTGCCAGGGCACTCTTGCTCTCTGGGTGCTGACTGAGGAGTCCCTGGCCTATCAAATTCTGCACTCAGTGGTCCTGACAACTTGATGAAGAGAGCACATTTTCCAAAGTGCCAAGGGAAAAAAGAAAAAAACACACACAGTAAAAATTGGGACAAGAGCCATTGGTAGTGACAGTAGAATGGGCTTTGGCTCTTCTGCCACTAGACCAGCCTGGGAAATACACGGCAACCTGAAAGGAGCTGAATGGGAAGAAGGAAGGCCATCTGAGACTTGCATTTTAATCTGCTCTGCTTCTTGAAAGCTGTGTGACTGTGGGCAGGTCACTTAATCAGTCTACACCTCAGTTGCTTATCTGTAAAGTCAAGTCCTCTATCTGCATGGGGATTCTCTGAGGAATAAAGGAAATCACATTTGTAAAATCCCCAGTTCAGAGCCCAGCACTGAGTAGACACTTAGTATGCCAAATAAAACATTCGTTCTGAGCCAGCCCTGATGGCCTAGTGGGTAAAGTTCAGCACACTCTGCTTCAGGGCCTGGGTTCAGTTTCTGGGTGCAGAACCACACCACTTGTCTGTCAGTTGCCATGCTGTGGCAGCAACTCACATAGAAGACCCAGAAGGACTTAAAACTACTTTATACAATTATGTCCTGGGGCTTTGGGGAGGAAAAAGAAAAAAGAGGAAGCTTGGCGACAGAATGTTATCTCCGGGTGAATCTTTCCCAGCAAAAAAACCAAAGTTCATTCCTTCCTCCCCTGAATCTGCAGATGAAAGCAACTTCCTTGAATCTGATTTCAATTCCAGAAGCATTCGTTGTGCACTCTGTTGTACGAAAAACAGTCAGCTGATCTCATCCCATATCTTGATGACTGAGAAGGTATTCGATAAATATTTTCATGTGACTGAATAGTTGTATATGAATAAATGTTAAAAACAAAGAGAACCACAGGCTCATAGAAGAAGAAATGAGTAATGGGGGATGGGAGGGGAGGAGGAGGAGGCTTATGCAGCCAGGCGTGGTGGTCTAGTGGTTAAGATTCAGCACTCTCACCATCACAGCCGGGGTTGTTTCCTGGTTAGGGAATCACACCACCCATCTGTCCGCTGTCATACTGTGGCAGCTGAGTGTGGCTGTGGTGCTGAAAGCTATGCCACTGGTATTTCAAATACCAGCAGGGTCACCCACGGTGGACAAGTTTCACCAGAGCTTCCAGACTAAGACAAATTGGGAAGAAGGACCTGGCCACCCACTTCTGAAAAAATTGGCCATGAAAACCCTATGAATAGCAGCAGAGGCATTGTCTGATAAAACGCCAGAAAGTGAGAGGATGGTGCAAAAAGATCAGGCAGGGCTCTGCTCTGCTGTACACAGGGTGGCACACAGCATCACTAGGAGTTGGAATCGAATTGGTGGCACTAACAACAATATGTAGGCTTCCATTTCTCTTTTCACACATGAAGTGTTGGTGGGAACTCTTTGGCCTCTCTTTCTATCCCTTATTTGACCTTCCCCAAGAGAGGATCGGTGGTCCCTTTGATAGTTCACTGGACCCCATTTTTCCAGGAGGCAGTGTCACTTCCTGTCTCTGACATATAAGTAGAATAGACAAATTGACTTTAGCAGGACTGCCATTCTCTGTACTGCCTGCAACTAGGTGTGTGAGCTTGTCTGTGTTCCCCATCCAAGCTTATGATTTGGCAAGGGGATTCAAGGTCTCCTTTGTAACCCCACTTTATCTCTAAACCTAACCCAAATGTGCAAACCCCATAATTCAGGGTGAAAAGCTCGATCTGAGCCAGGTCTGCACATGCAACTAAGCACTTAAAGAGAACTTTATTATAGAGATGACACTTTGAAAATAGCCAGAGAAAAGTAGTTAGCATCTAATTTATGAAACGAAATCATAGGTTTTCCCCATATATAGTGTTTTAGTTAGTGAAACAATTACACTGTTTTCAATCCTTATTAACTCTCCTGGAGGCAACACTTATTGGTATCCCCCATGACAACATAATTAGTATTCTAAGGATATTTTTCACCAGCTGCTTATGTCTTCAAGTTAAAAGTCAACAGCTAAATATATAGCATGGCCAGAGCATACACAGTGAAATTGATTTTAGTACTCAAAACGACTTGATTATCTATATTTATAGCTATAATTAGAGAAAGGCTTAATGTCTTATATAATCGGTTCTTTATTGAAAGTTTCACAACAGAGGACTTGATGCTAATTTACCTTGTAGCATCAAGGAGTAGCACCAATTTTTAAGCAACACCACCAGCTTTAGCTTCTAGGTTCATTAACTACAAAATACGTTGCCTGACATTATATATAGTACATTAAGGGCTCTTTATTGAGCAGCTTTCAAAGGAGTTTCTATTCCAATTTGCTAACATAATATATGCCTTTCCCCAGAGTCTAGTTGGCTATTTTAGTCTAGGGAATGAGTGATGCTTTTTGTCATTATTAGGAAAATAATGTTAATTCTGTATAATGTTGATAACATATAGATAGTATAACACAGCAAAGAATTTTCATCTTTTATACATAAATGTCTTTTTATCTGAAAAGTTTTAGAGCCTATTTCTTCATCTTTTTATATTCTTTTTGTATCCTGGTCTCTGAAATTGGAGGATTTTCCCCAAAGTTTAAAAAAAATTAAATTTCCATAATAATAGTAACAGCTATGAGTAACTGAGCACTTACTGTGTGCCAGACCATTTACAAAGTACTTTATATATATTATGTCATCTCATCTTTGCAACCACTTGATGAGGCCAGCACTATTACGTCTCTATTTCACAGATGATGAAATTGAGGTTAGGGAGTGGGGATGAAGTGACTTACTCAGGGTGAAACAGCAGTAAGGAGTAGCTCAGCCAGTCTGGCTCCTGAGAGTAAATCCCTAACCATCCGCTACAGCTGCAGATGAGTCAAATGAAACTCCCAGTGCCCAAGCCACTGCCTGCTGCTTTCCCATGGTTTTCTTTCTCTTCTTAGAGTCAACAAACAAACGTTATATATGCATACACACACACACACACACACACAGGTTTATGTCATATATGTATGTATATATGTATTTCTATACATATACATATACTACATAGAAAGAACATAAACAGTAACTTTGATTTTGGTATTTAAAACCACTTCATTATATTTGTAGGTATAATTACTTAAGGTATATATACATACTCCTTTGTGCTTCAATGTCATTTTAGAAATTTCTCAAACACTTTCATATAAAATGTAGTTCTCACAATCTCACTGGATCCTTAGATCAGCCCTGAGAGGTTGGCAGATCCTGTGTCCTTTGGCTCCATGTAGCAAGGAAATGACTTATCCCAGGTAAGTTTACTGCTTGTAGCAGAATTTAAACCAGAATCCCGTTCCCACTGTTACTCCAGAATATCGAAGTGCTGTGTTACCTTCCATAGTCCACCAGCCAAACAACAGCTCTCTGGGCTGCACACGAGCCTAACGTATGGAAATAAAACAACAGTCTTCAAGTAAGAAATGCAACATGAATCTCAGGCACAGTGTTTGTGTAGCAGAGTTTCATGGGTGAATTTATCTTCTTTTAAGGAACCAGTCATTTTCGTTTTCCTCAACCTCTGACCATGTAGTCAACTAGGTCTCCTTTGCACCACCTTGGGACCTGACCAAAACTCTAATCCTAGTTGTCACCCCGGGTGTTATATGGTACATGTATATTGATGTGATTTCCCCCACTAGATTGTGAGTTTATCTCTATAATCGTTTTCATCATAGAACCTGGCATTAGAAGGCGCTCAAATATTTATCCATTCATTTATTTGTTCTACGTAAACAAATTTGTTGAATTTGCCATTGGCAATTGGAAAAGATATGGCGAAAGAGAAAAAGGAAAAGATGTAGAGACATAAATCCCAGGTGTAATTATTTTGCCATAGGACAGGGTCTCCACAGCCTTTTTGAGCCCTCTGCCCCAAATACCAAACTTTGGAAAAATTTCTAGAAGCTCCACCTTCCAAGAACAGGTCAGGGTAGGGCTGGTAGTCCCAGAAATGGCCTACAAAGTTCTTTGGGGACTTCGTGTGCCCTCCAGGACAGTGGGACCTATAGAACTTGTAGGAGGGAATTCTAGGGAAGAGCCCAGCTTGGCGAAGCAAACTGCTTCCTCCCACCACAGAGTTAAAACACAATGTCCAGCCTTTAGCTTGTGGGAAAGAGAATGGTGAAATCATTCTCTGTCTGGCACAAGTTGCAGACTGTTAAGTCGTTTGGGAAATGTGGACTTGTACCAATCTACGAGATTGGCCATGGACATTTTAATATGTTTTTGAAAATCAGCGAGTGCTTAAAAACTTGTAGTAAAAGCCCTAATAAACTAAATTAGACTGAGACTCTGCCAGAATTGTATTTACCTCTTGAAGTGGAGGGTTAGAAAACCACGTTAAAAATTAAAGTAAAAAAAAAAAAGAGAGAAGAAAGAGCAATAGATCCATGTGTTTAGGGAGTTGTTTGGTTAAAAGAATTAACTGTCCACTCTCAAAAGCAGCTCATTTGCAAAGTGGCAGGTGAATGCTTTCGATGACACGCAGTTCTCATGAATGATGCCACCCACCATCCCCCTGTTTTGCTTTTGTTTTGTTTTACGAGTCTTATTTGTTTTTACAAGGGTAAGTTTGGAGAGAGAGGGGTTTAGTTACTGCAGCCAGAAGAAGAATAAATGCTTTGTGCATTGTGCATACCCAGGTAGTATACTGAACAAGTACTAATAAGAATAAAATTATTGGAGCAAATAAAATCACATGTGCTTTTTAGTCACCTGGAAGAGGAGTTGTGCCAGCCTTCTTGAGCATATAAAAATAACAATTGTTCACATCTGAATAGCATTATAGGATTTATAAAGCCCTTTCACATACATTATCACATTTGATCCTCAACAACCCGTGAGTCAGGAATGATCTGTGTTGTTATCCCATTTTACAGTTCAGGAGAGGTTAAGTGGTTTATCCAAGTTGTGGAGCTACTAGGAGTCAGTCAGCACTTCAAACAATGTTCTGACTCCAGACCATGCCACTTTGTCCACTGTGACACACAGGAGTTGTGGTATGAATTTGAGCAAAAACCCATAAGACCACTTTGTGTTGAAGAAAAATATTTGACACAGGAAATGGACTTGTCACTTGGTTCCCTAGAAATCAGAGAAATGGTCTACACCAGGAGAAAAGCACAGAACTAAGATCTCACACAGCCCAGTTCTAACACAGGCTAGCTGTGTGTCCCCTTAAGACACACATGCAAAATGAATAACTAATGTATGGCACTCTACTTCCTAAAGGTGTCCTTGAAGATCACATGAAACTAATGGAAGTCATTGTAAGTTATTTGTGTGCATAAGTTATTGTGAGTGTTATTGTGTTATTCTGAGACTTTCTAAGAACTCACTGGCTTTGAAACCCCTTTTTCTGTCCATATTAATGAGAGGCTTGGTGTATTAGTTTTCTATTGTGGCTATCACAAATGACCACAAACTTAGTGACTTAACACAAATTTATTCACTTACAGTTGTGGAGGTCAGAAGTTTAAAATCAAGTGTCAGTAGGACTACATTCCTTCTGAGAGCTTGCCTTTTTCAGCTTCTAGAGGCACCTACATTCCTTGGCTTGTGGCGCCTTCCTTACATCACTCCAACCTCTTGATCCCATTATCACATCTCTGACTATATCCTTCTGCCTTCCTCTAATAGGGACCCTTGTGATTACATCAGACCACCTGCATAATCCAGCTTACTCTTGCCATCTCAAGATCCTTAACTTAATCACATCTGCAAAGTCTCTTTTAACATGTAAGGTAACATAGTCACAGATTCCAGGGATTAGAGCCTGAACATCTTTGGGGAGCCATTATTCAGCCTACCACAACGAGGATTAACAAAACTTGAGACTGAACTTGTCATTTCTGCTCTATCATTCATAAGTAGAATGATAAAGCTCAGCAGTATAAACTAGCCATCCTTCCCCTCTTTCCCACTGTCCATCTCTGTTCTCTATTAATAAATGTTATGCAGACAGCTGAAAGCATTTTATAATGAGAGGAGAGAGACAAAAGACAGCTTAGAAGCAGGCACATGAGTTGTATCTCTTAGCCTCTCTTTTTGTATAAGAAAATATATTAATCAACACATTTCAACACCTTATCCTGAGAGTGCTAATATTCCTTTGACCTTCAAACTCTGCCATCGAGATTGGCATCTTCCTCAGCTGTCCCAGGAAGTTGGGTGTCCTCTTTGGTACTCCCATGCACTCTGCACACAACACAAATAGGGACTTACCACTTTGAATGTTAAAAACTGACTTGTCGTCTGGAAATCATGTTTTTCGCCCTCACTAGACTCTCTGCTCCTTGAAGGCTTTGTCTAGTTCATCACTGTGTATTCCAAGTTCTACCTAGCTCCTGCAGATAAGCCCTTGATAAATATTTGTGGGATGAGTGTGTTTTAGAGGATTTTATTTTACATATTCTTGGGACAAGAGGAAAACTCAGTTCCCCCTGCCTCCCCTTTCTTGGTCTCTCGCTCTCATTTCCTCATTTCAGTTGTGTCGTTATCTACAGCCCTTCGCCTCCTGTCATAACCCAATCTTTATTTAAACAACTGGGTCTGTATAAAAACCCAGGACCCAGAGGAAGCAGACACTTCTATGTTCAAAGCAGAAGAATAACTCTAAGCTTATTTCCTTCTCCCCGTCAAGTAGACTAAAGAGTTTGTGATAGCAGCCAGACTCAGAGAGAATGACTCACTCAATGTATTATTCTCTTTGCTCCGTGTACCTACAGCTTTTCAGCTCCCATTCAATAACAAGGCACATATCTCTATTGATGGATGTTCCCATGCATATCTTACTAAAATAAAGAGAAGAAACAAAAATGCTCAGACATTGCCTACAAATAATATGTAGATATATCACACTAGATTGTAATTAGTTCCTCCCTTGATATTTTAACATCATCTCTTATCAAAATAAAAGTGGATACTTAGCAAGAAAAAGGTGGTATTGAGCACGGCATCCAAAATTTGTAATTATGATTCCATTTGGGGGACATATAAATTAAAGAATGATTATTTCTTTCTTACACTCAGCCAAGGAATTGTATTAGGGAGTGAAATGTGGGACCTTAACATTCAGTCAGTCAGATCCAGTCAGACTGGATCAAGTGCCTTTTCATTCTGAGCTGGAGAGCCCTGATGCCCTTTTTCATTTTGAGCCACCAATGCTTCTCCTAACAGAATATTAAATACTTTGGGAAGAAGTTATGGCCAATCAGCAGGGCCATGTACTTTGTGTCATACAAATTCCCCTTTCTAATCTGACACTGAAATTATATTGTGAGTAGGTCCAAGTGTGGCTTGATTGGAATTATGCTAGTAGAAGTTGTGTAAGCTGTTGGCGAGCCGTTCTTACTTCACGGGCACAACTTTACTGCTGGATATTTTCTAGTACTCCATAAAAAACACTTGTGTGTGTTTGTTCAAATGAAAGAAGATTTGTCTCCCAGGAAAACCATTTAAACATGTAGAGACTGCAATCTCATTTTCGAATATTAGGTTTCGTTTTATGACAGATCATGCTGTTTTGTACAGCATATCTATATTAAAAAGCACGAACAAGTCTGCCTTGTTCTGTCCCATTCCTGTCCCTCTCTAATGTGCATTTATAAAAACACAGACATATCTGATTCCACACACACTGTACAATATTTTATCGATTATAGTGAAACTTAGTTATATCGTATTTCCAGAGACCGAGAAAAGAAAACATAAAAAGTGGGAAATACTGAATTTGATTATGAGAGGCACAGAGTTTAAAAGACCTGAATTGTGGGGAGGTCTTGTATGTAGGAATAATAAAAATAGGTTTTATTGAAAAAACTACCCTTTTACAAACCAGCTGACAGAGATATCCCTGGCATATTCCTTTGTGTCTAGACACATTGTACGCAGAGCAAATTCCTAGGAAGGCCACTGTTTGTTTCCATAGCCTTCTTCTGCTCCCTTTCCCTACTGTCTAGCTTTAGTTAGACTCCTGATGTCTGTGGTCCTGATTATTCTGATGGTCTTCTAAGCAGCCTCCAGGTCTTCCTCTGCAGTTAGCAAACACTCCATAAAGGACAAATCTGCATTAAAGACCCCTGAAGTCTTCTGATGGCTGGATTTACACCGCTGAAAGTTCTTTAAACCACGTGGAAAATAATTTAAACCCGAAGATCAAATAAACATTTGCCCTTATTTTCTTCTATTTGGTTTAATTTTCACATTTAACTCTTTAATGCATCTGGAAATGAGTGTTTCCTATGAGCTGAAATTTGCTATTTTTTCCAAATAGATATCCAACTCTCTAGCACCTTTTCTTGAATGATCCTCCTCTTTCCCCCTTTATCTGTGTTTTCTCTCATGTAATGCAAGTAGGTGTTTTAGACACCAAGGTCTATTTCTGGGCTCTCAGCTCCATTCCTTTGTCTTCTCTGCTTATTTCTTCCCAAACGCAACTGTAATGGAAGGAATGCAGCTTTGGGAATGTTTCAATGTCAGGTAGATTTAGCTAGTCCCTTTGTTAATACTTTCTCTTTAAATTTCTCTAGCTGTTCTTATTAGTTTATTCTTTCAGGTAAACAGAATCATTTTTGAAGTTCCATGTACATCCTACAGAGATTCTTGGTTAGACTTTCCTTAATCCTAAAAATAAATTCTGAGAAAATTTACATCTTTACAATATTTGGTCTTTTCGTATAGGAATATGGCATGATGCCCCATCTTTCATCTCCTTTTATGTCTCTGATAGTGTTAAATTTGTTTTTTACCTATTTCATGATCTTATATTTTATTTGTAGCTGCTTTATATTTTTGATGGTATTCCAAATGGAATCTTTTCCCATTATATTTTCTAGCTGGTTATTGCTGTTACAAAAGAAAGCCACTGACTTTTTAATGTTTATTTCATACTTAATGACCTTACTGAACTCTCATCTATTCCAATATTTTTTCATTTGATTCTCTTGGGTTTTTAAAGAGATATTTGCTGAAATAGTGAATTTTTTTCTCTTTTCCAATAGGCAAAGGTCATACTCCTCATTTCTGCTCTGGGTCTCATCACACTGTCTTGAACTTCCAGAACAATGTGAAACAGTAAACTTAATTTTGATCCCCGACTTTGATACACCTCTCTCCTCAACCCGACCTCTGAATATTCTCACTTTTCCTGGCATTTTTGCTCCCCTCTTCTTAATGAGTTCCAACATCTCTTGGTGTCTTGGTAACTTTCCCACACTCACCCCATGCAACTTCATCTACTAATCAGCCCAGCTGCACTAGCTAGGGTGGCCAAATAAAGTACAGGATGCCCAGTTAAACTTGAATTTCAGATAAACAACAGATACATTTTTAGTATAAGTATGTCCCATGCAACGTTTGGGATACATCTATAGTAAGAAAATTATTTATTGTTTATCTGAAATTCAGATTTCACCAGGCAGCCTGTGTTCTTATTTGGTAACTGGCCAGTTCCAATTGCTAAGCCAAGTTCATCTCCATGATACCATAGCTCTATACTCATATGTACACATATCTATTACCATTTCTTTAGTATTCTGCTATAATTGTATGTTAGCATGATACCTTCATATCCTCAGAACCTAGTAGTGGCCGACATATCCTAGGTATTTAACATATGTTTGTTAAATGAATTTTAAAAATGCATGCATGATGGCAAGCAGATCATCAAATATTTATTGAGCATTACTGGAACACAGGGACTGTAAGAAGTTTCAAATCTTCAATAGAGCAACAAACAGGTGTGTGGTTCTACTCAGTGCCAAAGCATCCAGAGAAAAGAGAAAAAGTACAGCCACGTTTCCAGATTTTTAGAACTGGAATTTTTTTAATCCAGAAGATAAGTGAAAATATCACTTTACTTTTAATATTAGAAAGAGCCATGAGCCCTGGAGTCAGGAGATCCTGGATCTAATTCTGACTCTACCATAAATTGGTTATTTGACCACAGGCAAGTCACTTTACTTTCCTGGGCCTCAGTTTCTTCATCTTAAGAAGAACAGAAGAATAGAAGCAGCCGTCAAACATCTTTTAGTGGTTAAGTCATTTAAAAATGAAATATTAAGCAGAATCCCAACATCTAATGCAGATAAATGTAGAACTATTCTGGTTGACGATATAGCAGGTCCAGCATCCCCAATTCAACTCCTCCTTGCCCTTCTGAGTGGTCCCTTAAGGAACTCTATAAAACGCTGAACACCATTGGGCTGGACAGACTGCACAGCCAATGTCCCATCCCGCTTTAAATATGTGTGTGTTATTGTAGTATACTATCCAGATACAGACTACCTGAAAATATACAGGTACACACATATAGAAAGTAACATGGAGAGTAACAAATGCTTGATTTCTACATTTTTCTTTGATGAAAAGGAGGAAAACTAATATTCTGAAGTCATCCCAATCTTTCATAGCTACACTGTCAAGTAATGAAGGTAGATAGTCACTGTGATGATCCAGGATCATGGGAAGATTCTGAAGCATTACAAAAAAGATTAACTTCTGTTGTATGCTGTACTTCCCCTTGCGTATCTCCATAGTAGCCCCAATCTGTGGAATGGACTGCTGCATCCTAACGGCTTACCTCTGCATCCACTGTGGGGCCCCCACAATCCATCCTGTCTGCCTCGTCAAGAATGACCCATCCTACATGTACATCTGGTCATGTCACACACATTACAACCTTCCCACCACTGCTGTTTGTTGCCTAAATGCCTTCAATGACTCTTTGTTGCTGTAAGTATAAAGTAAGCAATCCTCAGTGAAACCTACCAGGTCCTGCATACCATTCCAGCACTTTCTCTGCTTCTCAAACCCACATTCTTCCTCCCACCATCAGGCCTTTACACATGCGACTCCGCTGTCTTTAAAACTCTCAACTGCTTCTTTTCCTAGTTAACATCTGCTCATCCTTTAGATCTCTGCTTTCTCAGCTCTAAGGAGATGGCCCTATCCTAAGATGGCCCTGTCATAGAGTTCCATATCCCCTCTTCACCTCTCATCATCATCACAAATCCATGTCTGTTTGTGTGATTATTTGATCAATGTTTGCCTCTCCCACCAAACTGTAAAGTCCATGAGAGGTCTCTGTCCAGCACAGTGCCTGACATATAATATACTTTTAATAAATCTTTGTTGATTTAATTACTAAAAAGCTAGGAAAATATGTTCATACCTTACAAAGATTTGCCACAAGAGTTAAGATGAGTGCTTTGGTTAATCAAAAGTTATTTGTGGGAAATAAAAATTTAGCTAATTAAGTATCTAATTCTCTGTAGAGAATCTGATAGTTGTGACTTAATGTTTTATTCATACCAGCAAGGGTGTGGAAAAACTACTCTAGAATTTTTAACACAGAGAATTTAATAGAGAGGATTGTTTTCACAGGGATAAAACCACTGAAACTAGAACTAGGCATATGACCTCATTCATCCACAAAGGAGCCAGGAAGGCAATCCTCCATGTGCTTAGAAGGTGGAGAGTCAGAAATATTTAGCAAAAAGCATGAGAGACTACTATGGGGCACAATCAAAGTTAGATATTGGTTTGGAATACAAGACAGGCACAATCTAGCCAGGGATATCTATTTTTTTAAAATAAAAATATATAACTAGCAAAGGAAGCTGGTAGTGAGATATAAATTGGGAAGGACAGGGGCAAGAAATGGATGAGCTTATAAACTGCCTGCTTTCTTCTCTCAAAAGATATCCAAGTTGTCACCCTCAGAAAACCAGGCACTGTTTATGATCATACACAACTGACTGGCAACCACTGTCACAATGTAGACATTTCAAAACCAATGTCCAACCCGTCCTGTAAGCTTTGTCTCCTTCTCTCCTCCCTACCCACAATCCCAGCACCACTAGTTTGGACAATTTAATATTACAACCTTTCTGGCTCCACTCTCCTGGACCAAGACTTTCTTGGCTGCAGAAGGCGGTTCACAAACCACTGTATTTTCAGGACTGAATGAAGAGTTTATTTCTTCAAGACACAAAGGGGTGACTACGTGGAGACTTGTTCCCAAAAGAACTCTTAAGATCAAAGACCTTAGCTGAACTACTGAAGTGTTAATTGGCCAACTACAATTGTGAAAAATTAGCTTCTATGTGAACCAATTAAAACAAGATAATTGGGAGTTGTCAGCACTACTAAATATTTATACCAGTTGATGCAAATATTTATTTACATATCATCTGTTTGCAATTTTTATCCCTTCTGCTCTCTGCAAAGCTGCATATAAACCATTAGATCTTTTCTCTTGATGCTTAAATTAAAATCTAAACTTTTTCTAGTCAACTGACAGAAAGCTAAAATATTTTTGTTCAAATTCATTTGACAATGTATATTTTTAACAATGTGTTTATATTCCTCATTTATAATGGAAAGTGATACTGTAGCCATCCATTCAAAGGGAGATTTCTGATTTTTTTTCATAGCCAATTCATTCTATTTTCCCATGTGGTATTCATTAAAGCAATTCTCAGCTTTGTTGATTTTCGTTATATCCGTAGAGTGTTAAAACCTTCTTCCACACTTCTGCAGTTGGTTAGCAATATCAGCCCAGCTTTGCTTGACATATTTTCTATTACTGCACATCAAATCTATACTAGTCCTGAAATATCAAGAATATCCTCCTGTTCGAGGAATAATCCTGCTCTCCCCCTCGTAAATCTTCTCTCCAGTCACAAGTCTCCCAAACACCTCAAAGCACATCTTCACTCACGCTTTCCTTTACTGTTGTTGTTAGTGCCATCAAGTTGATTCTGTCTCCTAACGACCCTGTGTACAGCACAGTGGAACCCTGCCTGGTCATTTTGCACCATCCTCTCACGTTCCAGCACTGTATCAGACAATGCTCTGCTGCTATTCACAGGGTTTTAATGGTCAGTTTTTCAGAAGTGGGTGGTCAGGTCCTTCTTCCTACTCTGTCTAGTCTGGATGCTCCACTGAAACCTGTCCTCCATGAGTGACCCTGTTGGTATTTGAAATACCGATGGCATAGCTTTCAGCATCACAGCAACATGCAGACACCACAACAGGACAACCAACAGATGGGTGGTGTGGTTCCCTGATGGAGAAATGAACCGGGGCTGTGGTGGTGAAAGGCCAGAATCTTAACCACTAGACCACTTAGTATTTTGAAATTTGTTAACCTATCTTCTTGTCTTCAAGAAATAAAGGTCTCCATGACTTTCTAATGCTAACACTTGCATTAAAATACATAAAATTGATAAAATTTCCTATTTCTATTATAAATAATATTCAAGTTAATAATTATAAAGTTTGGAGAAAATTCCCACCACATCAGAATAGCCACAGTATACGTTCTAATGCATTTCCATCTATAGTTTCATCTGTGAATAGTATTTTATTTACTTTTATGTATTCATGTAATTGGGATATATATTCAATCTTATTGTTTTATTTTCACTTACCATCATACCATAAGCATTTCCTCCATGTAATTACTCTTCATGAAGTTTTATTCTTTTAATGGTTACAAGATAGCCCCTTAGTAGATAGATGTGTCATGGTTTAGTTGAACCATCGCTTACTGGATTTGAAAAGCAAAGGATGGAGTTTCGTGCCTGAATCTGATACTCAATCCCTCTTCCTGCAGATTGAAAATATGCACAGAAAACAACAGAGGCAGAGGGAATACAAAGTACCGGACTCATGTTGTGATTATCAGCTACGGATCATAGCAGAATGCTATGTGCTAAGTGTTATCTGGGAAGAAGAGTTGACAGAAAATTTTGGAGAAAAAAGAAAGTGTTCCTGGTTTCAGCTTTGTAAGAATGCCTATCTGGAATCCATGACCCAGGAGCATAAACAATTGAGCAGAGAAATTTTGTGTCAAGAAATATGAAGAAGTTCATTGTAACCCTGTGCTTTGCATATCCTTTGGGGTAAGAAGGGAGAAGGGAAGCTGCCAATGCATCCTGTGTCCTCTCTCAGAGACAGGCATTTGAGACCTCCTGTACTTGCAAAATTAAGAAATTTCAGTGGTGGCCCTCATCTCCAGGTTTTCCTGTGGCTCAGTTCTATGCTGCATATTTTAATCCTTTTAATTTCCATTCCAGGTTTGAGCCCCAAATTTTGCTCCTCTCCCCAGTGCTGAAATCCTGGGTAGGCTCTTTGCAATAATTCAGCTTCCTCTCCCTCTTGGAGCATCCTGCTTGGAGGGAGCATCCCTCTTGGAACACCTGTCTAAGCAGGGTTCATGCTTGTGCCTTCCCTAGAGTCTCAGAGTCTTGTTCTGCATTTTGTATTTCTCCATCTGTTGCAGGATCTCAGGTGGCAGTGTCTACCGTCTTTGCTTCCTATACTGGAATTCTGTAGATCACTGGTTCTCCAACTGTGGCAGCATCACGCATCACCTGCGAGCTTGTTACAAATGCAGATTCTCAAGCTCCACCCAGATCTGCTGCATTAGAAACTCTGGGGATGGGACCCAGAAATCTGGGTTTTAACAAGCTCTCCAGGTGATTGTAATGCATGCTGAGTTTGAGAAGCACTGCTGTAGACCTGTCTTTGAATGGTGTTATCTCCTTTGTTTGCATGTTTATCTCAGTGGGCACTCGTCCCAACAGATCCTCAAATGAAGTTCTTGATGGTACAGCTGCAGTTTGCATGCTCAGGTGGGAAGTACATCCTTACTCATGTGCTCCTCTTCCCAAACTTGCCTTTCCTTGATTTTTAAATCTCCAGGCCTTGAGCAAATCATGCTACTTCATTGGTAGCAAGAACATTAATCTTTGCCACTTTCATCCTTATTTCAGTAGCAAATGCCTCTGGTGTTTCATTTTTCTCTCTCATTCTCCAATCTTTTCAAACAAACTCAGCTGTTTCTAAAAGTGTAATATGCTTCCTAACTTGGCTCCTTACCTTTTCCATATGTGGTGCTAATACCCTTGGCTAGATCACAGCACCTTCCTTCCTTTCTCTTTCTCTTTGCTTTCTGCCTCATTCATTTGTTTTCTTCATGATAGTATTCCAGATTTTGTCCTTTGGGATCCTTCTTAATAAGAGATGTGAAGTCGGCGATTTCAGAAGCTGCCAAAATATCCATAGTTCAGACAAATCTTGTCCACATCTAATTCTCTGAGCTGGATAATTCTAGCCATCAATCCAACATCTGACTCCATCTAGACTCAAATGTCGTGGCCCAGCCTGACTTTCTTACGACAGTTCTCAGTCTCAGCACTATTAACATTTCGAGCTGGATAATTCTTTGTTATGGGGGCTGTCCTGTACTATGTAGGATGTTTACCACCTGGTCGCTCCCCCTCCCCAAACCATAATAATCAAAGAATGTCTCCAGATATTGCCAGATTTGCCCCTGGGGAGTGGGGTGCAATTCACTTAAGGTTGGCTATCACATTCTCCCTGAACCATCCCTTAGAGGACTAATGCATACCGTTCCTCATGGCGCCCATTGAACCTGCTTCATCACTGCAATAACTGCTATCTTGGCCCTAGTGAAATAATCCCTGAAGTCTTCCACTCTGATCTTCCTAGTCATCCCTCATAGTCCTGTTCAAATTTCATGGAGCCATCAAGCAGGGTTCTCCCATTCCTCCATTCAGCAGCTTCTAAAAAGTTCCCACATCTGGGCATCCTCTGGGGCATTAGTCTCCTTTGTTTTCTTTCTTTAATTTTTTGTTGGATTTTTTAAGCCTAATCACACCTCTTTTCTCACTCCAACTGTAAGAGCATTTAAAACGTTTTTAAATGCTCCTTTTTTTTTTAAGTTTGTATCTGTCCAACCTAGCCTCTAAAATCTCAGCATTTCTCCTAAAGAAACAGTTCTTTTCAATCCACTCAATCATAGCATCTTCCCTCATTTTTCTTTCATTTCCAACATCTCATGTTCTGAGTACAAGATCAAAGCCTGTATTTTAAACCAATTCTATTCTTCCTTAACTCTCTAAGCAAATCAATCCTAGAAACAGATAGTTCAAGAAAACAGTCTTTTAAATATACTTCCTAGCCTGAATCCCTGAAAATAGTGAACCAGGGGCCCTACTCCTCATTAAGCGTTAATCTGGTTTAGGGTCTCTTAAATCCATATCATAATCAGATATAGATTTAAGAAATCATATCTTATTTAAGAAATAAGCTTTATGAAAAAAAGCCAATTTGAGACCATTTGGCAGGGAGCCCCAGGAGCCCATAGGCAAGCTACACGAATCAGGAACTTAGTCCTTCCACAGTTCCCCCTTGCTCCTGTGCAATTGCAAACAAGACAAAAAGGATCCCAGGTTGGATCCGCTGAGCTAGTGTTCCCAGTGCCCAGCACTAAACCTGAAGGCCAACACTGCTCACTCTATTTCTCTCTACTCAGGATGGAATCTGGCTGTGTTTTTGCTACTTAAAGTCCAGATAACCCAATATTGGCCTCAGCAGCACATGTACTGTAAGTCATTGCCACCGAAGTGAGTCAGAAAAAAAGGCAGCTGATGCCCACTCATGCTAAAATTGGTCACAATAGCTGTACCCAGATCTGCAGTCTCACTGGGTGAGTTCTTTGCTCTTCAAATGTTTGTGTTTAGTCTTAAGGTTTCCAGATAGTGCACTAACTTGGAGATCCAGATTCTAATCCTTCACCTTTCTTCTTCACTAAATGGGTATCAAAGTATCAACTTTATTGATAGCTGGGGAGCATCCAATAAATCTAAAATATAAGGCATCTGGGGAACTTCACTGAAGAAGCCAAAGCAGCATTTCCCACTACCCTGCTCTGAATTGAAGAGACTGGAACCTGGTGTCAGACTCACGTGACTCACCTGTCCAGTCACAGCTGGACCTGAGAGAAGAAACACCTGACTTAGAGCATTCACATAGGAACACTTACCCACTATGGAAATGTGGGGGCCTGGAATTGGCCACCCCAAGATATGTCTCTTTGGCATGATGATTGTTTGGGGCTGGTTACTTTTAAAAACCTGCAGACAGGAAAGCAACTGAAAAGTAGAATTTACTTACCCTTTGTTAAGAAACATTTACGTTGTTAAAGGAAATCTCCATCTGTAAAGGTGTCTCCCTCTCTGTACCAGGAAGAAGGGGGGATGACCTTATCCTTAGAAACTCCTAATCAATGCCTCCAATCAATGCAAGGACTTAAATCTGCATTTGTTTACTGTACCTGTGTGGTAATCTCCCATGATCGACTCCCCCTGCATCCCCAACATCCTCCTTTGTCATTAGCTGAAGATGATATTTAAGGTGGGGGCTTCAGCCATTTTGATGAGTTGCTCAGCTTACCTGAGCCTCTCCCATGTATACATGTTATAAAGCTTTGTTTAATTTTCTCCGGTTATTCTGTCTCATGTGAATTTAATTCATTCTCTGGCCAGAAGAACCCACAGTGGGTAGAGGAAATGTCTTCCTCCCCTACAGTTACATGGCCCAGTGGATGTCTGGCTTCCCATAGGCTAATAAGTCAATCTCATCCTGAATGGAGAAGACAGTAAGGAATGAAGAGAGAAGCTAGATGCACTCACTCCAATATCTGTCACTCATGGGTGTGGGCACAGGAGCCTCCTCCTCCAGGAGAACATGCGGAGGCAGAAGAGACATTTCTCCTTCTCCACATTGACTATTTAAGCTATCTATAGATTTACCCTGTTTTAGGAAAGCATTACTATGTGTCCGGTGCTATTTTAAGTGCTTTCAATATAAGAACACATCTCATCTTTTCAACAATCCTAGGGGAAGACTTGTATGATCTCTAGTTTACAGAGGAGGAAATTGAGGCTGAAATAAATAATTTGGGATTTGAAACTAGGTAATTCATCTCTCCCTGTTCTTATTCAATGGCTCTCTTTTAGGCCCTCAAACAAGACATGCTCTTTCCTACCTCAGGACCTTTGTACAAGCTGTGCCTTCTGCCTACAATGATCTTTTCTCTCCCTTTCAGAGAACTGCTCCATCCCAGCTTTCAGATTTCAACTTAAATAGCACTCCCTGATAAACAGCCCTAATCTGGCACCCTAGATGAGATCAATACCCTCTATTTTTTTGGACAAGACTCATCACAAATCTTACAGTTTCAGTTTTCTACGCACAGAAAAAAGACTTGCGGGAGGGGGAGTTCTAAAATTCTAACAGTAGACACCTTTGAGTAATAGAACTGTGGTTGTTTTTGCTTGTTTGGTTGATTGGTTTTATTGTTGTTTGTTTTTGCTTTTTGCTTTCTATATTTTCCAAGTTGTCTAGTGACTAGAATATACATCCTGCAAGTAAAGTAGTTCCGGGTAAAAATGAGGTTTGAGGTATGCTAGTGAGTAACTAGAGTGAATGGAAATCACTGAACTGCCAGGTCAGAGAGCCAGATGGGTCATCAATGCAAACATTACAGTTACAAAGATCCGTGGGAGAGAAGAAGAAAGCTGGGGGCCATATGCTGGAGTCAGAGGGGAGGTATAAGAGAGCCATGGAGAACACCTGATACTGGGTAGGATGTGGAAAAGGGAGTGCAAGCAAGTATGTGGAGCAAGAGCGGCATAACTAATGGTCTGGAAGGGCCACCAGGGCTCAAGGGAAGGTGGGTCCTGCCCCTTAGGCAGTTGTACTTTGGAAGTTGAAACAATAGTGGCCCCTATTGGAGAGGACAGTGGAGGCGGGAAAGCCTACTTTCCACTCAGGTGAGGAGATGGACTAAGAAGGCAAAGATAGAGGTGAGTTTCCTCATCTTAGAACAAGGGTCCAGAAAGCACAATGAAAGGGACAAGACAAGGAGGATGGAAGGGCATGGACCCAAGAAGGAAGGGTCTGCCTGAGACAGGAAAGAAGGGGCTAAGGACAGCTCAACTATGGGTTTTCACTGGGCACAGGAGGTGTGATTAGCATGCATGAAGGAATCAGAAGGCTGGCAAGCTGGCTGGGCACAGACAGGACCATCTCCATGGGCACACACCTGATGCAGTCATACAGGGCTCCATGCTTAGTTCAATTCTCTGTTGTCACTGTCTTGAAGTTCTGAATCATTTCAGAACAGGGGGCTCCGCATTTTCATTTTTGCATTGAGCCCCACAAATTATTTAGCAATTTCTGGACACAGATACAGATAATAGAGACAGTATGGGTATGGGAGGCTGCTGGGCAGAAAGAATCTTGCTGCTTGAGAAGTCTGGAGGCTTAGTCATTTCACTACTATCTATGGAAGAGCCACTATTTGATGAATATTCTGCTAGACACTGCAGAAGATAAAAAGATGAAGAAGAAGTTGCCTGGTTTGTGTTCTGATAAAGAATTCAAGCCATGGGTTTCCTATTAGAAGCGTTTTAGAGCAACTCAGCAACATCAATTGAGGTCCCCATTCGTGAGACAGAACTTCAGTGTGATTTTCAGATTTTAGGTATATGGACTTTATAATTTTTTGTAAGTGACTTCAAAGGAAATGTTTCATTAAAATTGATAGCTAGAGGGGGCTGGCCCCGTGGCCGAGTGGTTAAGTTCGCGCGCTCCGCTGCAGGCGGCCCAG
Source organism: Equus quagga (assembly GCF_021613505.1). Taxonomy (NCBI): domain Eukaryota; kingdom Metazoa; phylum Chordata; class Mammalia; order Perissodactyla; family Equidae; genus Equus; species Equus quagga. The sequence continues at coordinate 85,925,443 of NC_060277.1, read as the reverse complement.
TGTTTCGTCTGTTCGAATCCTGGATGCAGGCATGGCACTGCTCATCAGGCCACGCTGGGGAGGTGTCCCACATGCCACAACTAGAAGGACTCACAACTAAGAACATACAACTATGTACCGGGGGGCTTTGGGGAGAAAAAGGAAAAAAATAAAATCTTTAAAAAAAAAAAATTGATAGCTAGATACATAAACCCTGGTCATTGATCAGCTTTTGTATTATCTCCAGCAGATTTGAAAGATACTTCCTTCCTTGCCAAAAACCATCTCTTTGACATTTGAATAATTAATCCTTAGAAATTCATTATTTAATTATAAGGTTTGGACAGTAGCCTATGAGACATGAAAGGGTTCTATGAGTCTGTATTGTCAGCTGAAAGAAGATAGAAATTTGAAAAGAAATGTTTGAAAGCAGAAAATATTCTGAGCCAGATAATATTTTAATGACGTCATGGAGGAAAGATTTGAGTGTAAGTAGAGCTTTAACACATCCTTGGAATGAAGCTTTAGTTAAACAGCTTTTATTCTGTGTTTTGTATTCTATCAGGGTTATTACCTCAAAGCTGCTAGCACAGAAATCAGAGACTTTTCTAGATGCTAGTGTCAGCTAATCAGGGAGAGGTGATTTCCTCCTAGACCATGTGTTCTGCTAGAAAAAGAACAGAACTAGGAGCCAAAAGATCAAACCCTGTTCCTAAAACAAAGCACTGTGGCCCTCCGGACCGACCACAGTTTACCCATCTGAAGAGAGGCATCAGGTGAGAGGATCCGACGTTGTCCATGATGTCTCTCTCCATGCTGAACTCTGCCCTGTCCAGCCTAAAGGGCATCTCTGGCCTTGTTCACCTTAGAAATTCAGCATCTCACAGAAAATTAAGCTTACTGGTAATTCCAATCAAAGGAATTAACCTCAAAGAATGAAAATTTTTATTGCAGGGTGTAAAAGAAGAGCAAGAAAAAGAAGAATGTAAGAAGAAAGAGTGAAAGATGACAATAGTGAGGATAGAGATAAAGCTTTAAAACTTAAGCCCCACACTGAAAATCTCTGCAAAATCCTAGGAGATGACATTCTCACAGCCACATCTAGCTTGAGGTCCTACTTTAGGACTTCAGGCCAGTAGAGTTGTCTTACACCATGGCAGAACAGTAACTAGATTAGGACTAAATATTAAGCATCCTGTAATCAAAGGACCTGCATCCTCCCAGCCACCAGGAATTTCTCACTGCTGTCCTTTCAGTAAGAGATCAGCCTCCCTGCTGCTCAACAGGCTCCCTTCAGTTCATGTCAGGAATCGAGTTCTTCTCACTTTCTTCTATAGCAGAATTTAACTCCCATGCCACCCTTTCAAAGTCCAGCCCAACCCTGCATTTGCAAATACTCGTGAATATATTCTGCTAAACAAAAGGCCATCCCCTCTGGGTTTCACCCTTTAGTGGCACAAAGGAATTAGCAGAGTTCTTCCAAATTCCACCACATTGTGCCAAAGGAAAAATACAGAGCAATGGTTCGCAGTTGGGGGTGGGGGTGAACAGAGCACAGTTTTGCTCCTCCAGGGACACTGGCAGTGTTTGGAGATATTTGGGTTGTTGCAACTGGGGGAGGGGGTAATACTGTCATCTGGTAGATGGAGGCTAGGGAGCTTGCTGAACATCCTGCAATGCGTAGGACAGTCCCCACAACAAAGAATTATTTCACCCCAAATGTCAATAGTGCCAAGGTTGAGAAACCCCGAAGTAAAGACTCATTTTCCTATTGATATGAATAAGTTCATCGCCCCTTAGAAGGCAGAAGAGGCTAGTCAGTTTGGATTTTAAATAATAAGTTTTTTCACCATTCTGTGTTTGTTTAAAAGTAATTCATACTCGTCTTTGGCAGTGGAGGGGTTCTGGGTATAGAACTACATGAGATCCATGTTTCCTGAGGAATAATTACATAACATTTTGGTTCCCAGCACTGCTATCATCTCTGATAGATTTACCTGTTAGGACCTTAACAGATACACGTTCCAACAGCTCTTCAAATTCAACATGTCTAAAACTATGGTTCCACTTTTGGCTCAGGCCTTCCTCCCTTTTCACCGCAATCCTATCTCCTATTGGGTCATTAGGTTCCATCCAAACCGGCTCCTCCTCCCAAATTCTCCATCTCTCTAAGGGACTCTCTCACTCACCCAGTCCCCTAGAAGTCACCTAACCCTTACTTCCCACTCACCTCACATCCAGTTGCCACCTGCTCCTGCAGATTCCCCTTAGCCTCTCTTCTGTCTGTCTGTCTGTCTGTCTGTCTGTCTATCTATCTATCCATCTATCCATCTTTCTCCACCAGTTCAGTCCCTTGATGCTGCCATCTGGGTTAGTTCAGTAATTCCTCCCAACTACTCTTCCTTTCTCCAGGCAGGCCTTGCTGCAATCCACAGCTATACTGCTACCAGGGTGATGTTTTTAACAAAGCAAATTCATTCATGCCTCTCCCTTGTTTTAGAAACCTTTCAATCCTCTTCTTGGCTTTCAGGGAAAAGTTCAACCATTTACCTGGATGGAATGATCTGACTGACTCTTGCTTATCTCTACCCTCCCCGGTCACTTTTTCATGTGGAATTCTTTCGTCTAGCTATCTTGAGCTACCCAGTGTTATCTCGGTTCATGCCCTGTCTCCACGCCTTTGCACATGCTGTTTTCTGCCAAGAGTGCCCTTTTCTATCTCTTCTAGCTCATGCCAATCACCACAGAATGTCAGCTCCCATGTTACTCTTCGGGGAGTTCCCCTGGATCACCTAGGCCATTGTTCCTCAAATGTGTCCCTCAAAATGCTTGGCAAGAAGGATTATTTGGTTACATAAACCTGGGATGTTATCCTTCCCTGGAATTTATAATAAATGTTCGAATATTAAAAGCACTGAAAAAGACTACAGAATAAAGATCTATTTAGCTATCTTTAATCCAATATTTCCCAAACTTACTTGAACATTTAACTTATTTTTCACAAGCCCATTATCACCCTTCTTTGGAAAAATTGGACACAGTCTGATTTAGGAAGAACCTCCTTCGCTTCTCTGACACCCCAAGCCTACCTCTATCCTAGCAATACCACATATCACTATAACTGTGGAGTCATTTTCCAGCAGGTCTCTTGTGCAATAGACAGACTGCAAACACCTTGGTGATAAAATAATCACCATGTTTTTGTCAGTGTTATATGTCCAACACCTAGAAGGCATTTTAAATATCTGGTATTTATTGATAAGTAAATACATTATTGGCCAAAAAAGGACCATCTAATTGATTGTTATTGATAATTAACATATATTATTTGAATAGAGTGTGTAACAAAATTGTTATCCCCAAATTTCCCCATATCCAAGATAGAATGCAATGCATTATATTATTGACCTGTTTTCTGAGAGTGCTATGCTCATGCAAATTTCTTACTGTCCTTATCCTAAAGGAGACAGTCTACGCTTGGTCTGGCATGTCAACTTGGGTTCGGCACGGAAATTTCTTTATTGTTTTGGGGAGTTGTTTTTGGATTTGCTGCTGTTGCTTTGTGTTTTGTTTTTGAGAAGACCATAACTAAAACATACATCAGTTGTACATAACTTGAAGAGAACTCTCATAACCCTGCATTTGCCAGGAGGATCCTGAGAATGTGGAAGCCTCCCCGACATCGCTCAGTTGAGCAGTCCTAGCCCACAAGCACAATCACCAGGAAAAGATCCTTCCTTTACCTCTCACCACTTACAAACCCACTACCACTTAGGAGACTCCAGCAGCCTCCCTGCATATGTGCTGAGTACACATCCTCCCCAGGGGTCAGGAGATCTGGATGTGTGCAGACAAATAACAGGGGGGAGAGAAAACGTACAAAGCATTAAACGTGACCCAGCAGCTTGAAGGAGGAAAAAACAACATAATTAGAACAGGTGGCTCTCTGTGAAATATCATTAAAGGAAGAAATTGAAAGAACTCTAAAAGAAAATAATGTAAATTCCTAGGGAGACTAGAGAAGTTATTACAAAGGAGCAATCTGAGAAAATGAAGGAGTTCTTAGAACTCAGAAAACATTGTTGAAAACTGAATTAAGTATCTTGAAGCTCAGATGGAAGAATTATCACATAGAAAAAAAACCTCAAAGAAATAGAAATTATGAGTGCAAAGTGAAAGCTACACATGGAGGAAATGTCGTATTGTTGGTAGAAGGTAAATAGGTTCAACCTTCTTGAAGAGTAATTTGGACTCTCCAACTAATACTAAGCTGCATGTATCTATTATAAAGTATTCACAATTCTAAGAACTATCCTACGTAAAAGAACATGAGTCTAAAAACAAACATTCAAAATGCTTTCTCATTGCAGCAACCTAAATGTTCATCAGTATGGGATTAGTTAGATAAATTAGGGCATGTCCATAAATGGATTCCTATTTAGCCACTAAAACAAATGAGCAGATCTGTATATAGTGACTCAGAATGTACATCCCCAAAAATACTATTAAGAGAATAAAAGCATATTATAGAGAATTCTACGGCATGACCCTGTTTTAGTTGAAAAAAATTTTAATAGTATATGTACACATGTAGAAATGTTTATGTATGTCTGTTTGCTTTCATAAGCATAAAAAACAATTTAGAATGATACCTTCATACACATTGACAGTTATTCCCTCTGGGAAACGGGGCTGGAGTGTCAGCCGCTGAAGTGAAGACATTCACTTCTTTACATACTTCAGAATAAATCTGTGAGGTTGTGAACTCTTTTACTTTATTTTAGTGCTCTTTTGTATTTTCCAAACTTTTTTTAAGCAAATTGCTTATTTCATTAATTTTTTTTAACTGCTTAAAAGCTAGAAAGATATCAAAACACAAGAAGGCATTTATAAGTAAACAGGATGAAGCAAAAGTGTCAGCAGAGGCCAGGGTCAAGACCGAAAAATGACAACAGTGAATGCTGATGCCGTAAGAGAAGCGACTGGAAAGGTGTATAAAACTCATGAAACACTAGCGGCAAAAACATTAACAAGGCACTGTGAGCAAAATCATTAATAATCATGAAAAACCAATCTACTAAGACTTTTTAAGAAGAGACCACTTCGGAGCAAATCAAGACCCAAACTCAGAGACAAAAGAGGCTGGAGATGGCATATTTTCTAACCACTTAAGGAACTGGTGCAGAATATTTTGATCCAAACGGAAAGTGCAATTCTTTGTGCAGTAATGTTTCAGTTGGAACTCAATAAAGACAATCATAACTATCAGATGTTAAGCACTTAGAATGGACACGGTCTCTGCCAAGTATTAGCACAACAATCTTAGGAGAGGGGCAAGTGTCACTCTTATTTCCATCTTATAGACAAAGGCATTGAGATAAATAAAGGTTTATATATGTGCTTTCCTAAGCATAAAAGACATAAGGTTAAATGGCTGGCTAGAGGTCATACTGGAAGTTGGTGGAAGAACTAAGACTGAAACTCCTGGCCCTCTGATACCATTGCCTCTCCCCGGAGGGGGAGCCACAGGTAGAGGCCCTCGAACTCTCAACACCAGATCCCTGTGCGTGCAGCACATAGTCTCAGGTTTGGTTTTTGGGGGTTTTTGTGTGTGTGTGTGTGTGTCTTCCCCAATTTTTATTGATGGACACACTATTTGTAATTGCATGTTTTCATTACATCAATTATTTTTTATTGAGCTCATAAGATTTCAGTCGTACATTATTTCTTGACTGTCACCACGTAAGTGCTCCCCTTCACCGCCTGTGCTGACCCCCCACCCCCCTTCCCCTGGTAACCACTGAACTGTTTTTTTTGTCCCCATACTTGTTTATATTCCACATATGAGTGAAATCGTCTGGTGTTTGTCTTTCTCAGACTGGCTTATTTTGCTTTGCATAATTCCCTCTAGGTCCTTCCACGTTATTGCAAATGGGATGAATTTGTCTTTTTTTCTGGCTGAGCAGTGTTCCATTGTATATATATACACCACATCTTCTTTATCCAATCATTGGTCAATGGACACTTGGGTTGCTTCCATGTCTTGGCTATTAAGAATAGTGCTGCAATGAACATAGGGGTGCATATGTTACTTTGGATTGTTGATTTCAAGTTATTTGGGTAGATACCCCGTGGTGGGATAGTGGATCATATGGTAGTTCTATTTTTAGCTTTTTGAGGAATCTCCATACTGTTTTCCATAGTGGCTGCACCAGTTTCCATTCCCACCAGCAATGTACGAGGGTTCCCTTCTCTCCACACCCTTTCCAACACTTGTTATTTTTAGTCTTAGTGATTATAGCCATCTTAACAGGGGTAAGGTGGTATCTTACTGTAGTTTTGATTTGCATTTCCCTGATGATTAATGATGTTGAACATATTTTCATGTGTTTATTGGCCATCCGTATATCTTCTTTGGAAAAATGTGTGTTCATCTCCTCTGCCCATTTTTTGATCGGGTTGTTTGCTTTTTCATTGTTCCGTTGTGTGAGTTTTCTTATATATTATGGAGATTAATCCCTTGTCAGATATATGATTTGCAAATATTTTCTCCCAATTGGTGGGTTGTCTCTTTGTTTTCAGCTAGTTTCTTTTGCCTTGTAGAAGCTCTTTAGTCTGATGAATTCCCACTTGTTTATTTTTTCTTTTGTTTCCCTTGTCTGAGAGGACATGGTATTTGAAAAGATCCTTTTTAGTCTGATGTCACAGAGTGTACTACCGATATTATCTTCCAGGAGTTTTAGAGTTTCAGGACATATCTTCAAGTCTTTGATCCATTTTGAGTTTATTTTTGTGTATGGCGTGAGATAGTGGTCTACCTTCATTCTTTTGCATGTGGCTGTCCAGTTTTCCCAGCACCATTTATTGAAGCATAGTCTCAGGTATTAAAAAACACTTGATCAAAGTGAGGAGGAGATCGACCATTCACAGATTATTATTATTATCTGATAATTGGCATATTCTACCTTAAATAAAACCTGCATTGGTTTATTCTTAAATTAATTTTCCAGGTAATTAAAAAAACTATTGGTTCCCAGCACTCATGAGAATACATGGAACAGAGAATAAGTACTCCTACTACAGCATTAAGCAAATAAGTTAAATTAACATAAAGCGGAATTCATTCAATATTCAGAATAAGAAAGTGGCAGCCGATACATCTCAAGAGTTTATAATCTTGGACATATGGGAACTAGCTGATTATATATTAGAGAGAGGGATAAGTGTATAAGAGATTTGACTCCATATGTTACATTATACAAACAGTTATACTTGCATTGATGCGACCTTTTTTTTTTTTTTTTTGAGGAAGATTAGCCCTGAACTAATGCCCATCTTCCTCTACTTTATATGTGGGAAGCCTGCCACAGCATGGCTTGCCAAGCGGTGCCATGTCCGCACCCGGGATCCAAACCGGCAAACCTGGGGCCGCTGAAGCGGAACGTGCACACTTAACCACTGCGCCACCAGCCAGCCCCCTGATGCAACTTTTTGCATATCATAAAAATATTAAGTAGCAGACAACTCAAGCCAGACACTTCAATCAGCATAGAACACTCAGAAATTACTAAGTAGTCTATTTTTTAGATGGGTGTCAATTGTAGGTTACAGATCATAACCAGATGGATCAGCCACAGGAATCAGGGTGATAAGTTGAAATAGATGGGTTGTGCAGAGAATCCTCTAGTTGAACACTTTGGCCCAGAGATCGGCTGCTCTAGGACCATCAGTTGACAGATCCCAGTGATCGCTGGAGTGTAGGAGACTATATTCCTAACAAGGAGACCAATGAAGGTATCCAAGGGCTTTGGCAAAGGTCCATTCCATGTGGACTTGGATACTGAATCAGGCCCATGTGATACCATGACCCAAGGATGGTAACTGCTGGCCCTGCACATCTTCTGAGGATGGGTGGGCATGGTACAGGGCAGAGAGCCAAGAAATACCCCCCTCCCTCACTGAGGTGGGAGCAGAGAGGCTAGGCTTCCATAACTAAAGTCATCCCGGGCTGATATCAGAAGAGCCCCATCCAGGATCCCTTAAAGACCCCTACATAGTGGAAGAGTGGACTTTGCTGAAGGTGTGCAAAATAAGGCAAATGGTGGTTTTAGTCTCTCAGTCCCTCAAAGGAGCCAGTTCCTCCTGCCAGGTCCATGCCCTTGAAGATGTCCCTTTGCCTTGTGTGCTCCACACTCCCCATTTGCCTTCTTAACTCCTACCTGGGGTAAGAATAGCACCTCTCTAGGGTTGTTATGAGTAATCAGTGAATCCATGCATGGAAAAGCACTGAGGACCGTTCCTGATGCATCAAGCACTTGGCAACGTTTGCTGATATTCTTATAAAAGATGAATTTTTCTTCAGATATTATCCCAAGACTTTCCCAATTAGATTTCCCTGATTTCTCTTTCTAGATTGGATCATCAAAGACCACCTTCCCTCCTCACCGACCACCTTGTCATTTTGCATTATATCATCATGTGATGCCTCCAAACTGTCTAGTCGTCTCTTCAACCAGATAGATGTTATCATGAAGCAGGGAATGCATGATTAGGGCCTAGCACAGTGTCCTGCACATACCAGGCACTCAATAAACATTTAGCGAATGAATTAACTGATAATTTTAAGGGCTTTTTCTTCTTTAAGAATTTAGGTTTTTCTTTTTCTAATGTGGAAACTTAGAAAAGCAAAGGCGAGTTTTTATGTTCCTCTATGGTCTATAAAACCTCACCACCACAGTGTTTTTAGTTGCTTTATTTATTTTGTACCCCAAGAAAAATGACCAGTGCCACTGCATTAGGTAGCTGGATAATTAAGTCTCAAGGACAGCTCTGAATAGTAGTTTTCAAAGTAATCAATGATATTGCTGTGAAATTGTTGCCCAAATGAAGAGCTCTTGTCCAATGAATTCTTGAAGTAACAGACAGTTCTCTTTGTGAATATTTTTGTAGCTAAAGAAGAACCTGTTATCTGAAGCAGGAGTAAAAACTTTTCTCAGTAGGTGAGAGCGTGCTAAATTTATTTCCTAGCAACAAATTGCCCAAAGAAGCTGAAGGGTACACAGTTTCAGAGGAATTTTGAATATACTTTTTTGTTTGGAGGTGGGGGATTTGGAGGGGGGAGTGTTGTATGTCACAGAACTGTTCCTGATTTCTTCCATTCAGTGACACATGCATGTGACCTCTTGCTGAGTCACACCATAGAATCCATCATAAAAACTCAGCTCAATAAAAATGCATTAAGTACCTACCTTGCATAAAGAACTCTGAAAGATTTATCCCTATTCTTCCCGGGCCAAGTAGTTCAATATTTTGGCAATTTGTCGGTCTAGGAGCCCCAACCCCAACCATCTCCATGGATGGTAAATGAGGAATTAGTTGGCTTGCTAAAACACTTAGGGACTTTGCAGTGTGGATGTTGATCTAACTAGAATTATACTCAGCAGAGTTGAGGAAAGCTACCTGGGAGAGAAATTTGGGACAATGGTACAGCTTTGATTGCCAAGAGTGAAGACATCTTACCCATGCAAGACCCCATCCATAGCTGCCTTCCTAGCCCCAGTTTCATGGACTTATCGTATCTTCTAAATTTGGTTTTCCAAATTAGCCTTCTGATAACAATAATAACAACAACAGTAAAAACACCAGGTAACATTTATCAAGTCCCTACTATGGGCTAGCCTTATGTTACTATTTTACATGTATTATCTTATTTAACCCTCACAACAATTCTTTAAAATTGCCAATATTATTATTTCTATCAATCCCAGAGCATTGAATCATTTGCCAAAGTCACACTATTACTAAAAAGGAAGAGCTTGGAAAAACATTGCTCACTGAAGTGACTAATCCAACTTCTCCAGACCAATGTGGGTTGTGTGGCAAGATCGTTCTGTAGGTGTGAGGACACCATGACTTGAGCCCTCAGTCTGGGAGATGACCTGGAACCACTTGAATCTCAGAATGCAGATAACTCATATCAATCACGGGAAGTTACCTCCCACCCCCAATTAAACCTACCACCCTAAAAAGTACCCATTTGGATATAACCACAATAGATCCAAAAAAAAAAAATGGATTTGGAAGCAAGCTGAATTGTCTGGTGGGCTGCCACACTGGACAAATTGCCTGCACAATTGGCAAACTCCTGCCAAGCATAGGCACAGTCTAATTGTTTCTCTCCTTTCACTGCCGTCTTGAATAAAGAGAAACCTGGCATTAATTTCAATCCTCTTCACTACTCCTCAGAACAGCTTTTTATTTCTTGGAAAAGAAAACTTGTGCACTTACCCTAATAAGCACGAATTGAGAAAATCATAATTTTTAGGAGTTTAATTTAATGGAACAATGTGTCAGAACTGGGCCTATGAGAACAAGGTACAATGTCAGTATGAATCAGCAGCAAGAGAATGATGAGTCTAAGCCATTGAACTAGGCAACCAGCCTCTTCATGTTTCCTCTCTCTGGGGTCAGACCTGGGAGACAGAATGAGCATCAAGTGATCTCGAAATTCTAGGGTGTTTGGGGGAAGGAGTTGAGCATGCAATGGGACATGGCAGTTCACTTAGGTATTTTCTTTGTGGCCTACAGCATCCTGTACCTCCAAGAAGAGTTTCCCAATAACAATTTTTTCATCTCTAGGCTTATCATTTTTTCAGTTGCTGTCTGTACCTTCAAAGGCAATTCAATGCCTTTTTCATTTTGGATTGATCACTGTACAATTTTTTCTAACAGACTTTTTTCTCTTTGTTTCAGACGCTACCCTTTAAAGACAGGCATTTCGCTTGCAGCAAAATGTAAGTACATGTCTTCCTTGAAATGGTGTCTACTTCTTGGCTATAATTCCTAAAAACTCCTCGTCTTTCAGTCTCCCACCTCACATTGCTGCATCTTTTTTTATTGTGGTCACAATAGCTTATAACATCATGAAATTTCAGTTGTACATTAATATTTGTCACACACCATATACGTGTGCCCCTTCACCCCCTGTGCCCACCCTCCACCCCACTTCCCCCTGGTAACCAATAATTTGCTCTCTTTGTCCATAAGTTTGTTTATATTCCACATATGAGTGAAATCATACTGTGTTTGTCTTCCTCTGTCTGGCTTATTTAGCTTAGCATAATGTCCTCAAGGTCCATCCATGTGGTTGCAAATGGGACGATTTTGTATATTTTATGGCTGAGTAGTATTCCATTGTATATATATACCACATCTTCTTTATCCAGTCATCAGTCAATGGGCACTTGGGTTGCTTCCATGTCTTGGCTATTGTGAATAATGCTGCAATGAACATAAGGGTGCATAAGTTTCTTTGTATTGTTGATTTCAAGTTCCTTGGATAAATACCCAGTAGTGGGATAGCTGGGTCATACAGTATTTCTATTTTCAATTTTTTGAGAAATCTCTATACTGTTTTCCACAGTGGCTGCGCCAGTTTGCATTCCCACCAGCAGTGTATGAGGTTTCCCTTTTCTCTGCAACCTCTCAACATTTGTTGTTTTTTGTCTTGGTGATTATAGCCATTCTAATGGGCTTAAGATGGTATGTAAGTGTAGTTTTGATTTGCATTTCTCTGATCATTAGTGATGTTGAGCATCTTTTCTTGTGCCTATTGCCCATCTGTCTATCTTCTTTGGAAAAATGTCTGTTTATATCCTCTGCCCACTTTTTGATTGGGCTGTTTGTATTTTGTAGTTCTTTTGTGTGAGCTCTTTATATATTACAGAGATTAACCCCTTATTGGCTATATGATTTGCAAATATTTTCTCCTAGTTGATGAGTTGTTTTTTCATTTTGATCTTGGTTTCTTTTGCCTTCCAGAAGCTCTTTAGTCTGATGAAGTCCCACTTGTTTATTTTTTCTTTTGTTTCCCTTGTCTGAGTAGACATGGTATTCGAAAAGATCCTTTTAAGTCTGATGTCAAAGAGTGTACTGCCTATATATTCTTCCAAAACTTTTATGGTTTCAGGTCTTACCTTCAAGTCTTTGATCCATTTTAAGTCTATTTGTGTATGGGGAAACATAATGGTCTAGTTTCATTCTTTTGCATGTGGCTGTCCAATTTATCCAGAACCATTTATTGAAGAGGCTTTCCTTTCTCCATTGTATGTTCTTGGTTCCTTTATCAAAGATTAGCTGTCCATGGGTGTGTGGTTTTATTTCTGGGTTTTCAATTCTGTCCCATTGATATGTGTGACTGTTCTTGTACCAGTACCATGCTGTTTTAATTACTATAGCTTTATAATATGTTTTGAAGTCAGGGATTGCAATGCCACCAGGTTTGTTCTTGTTTCTCAGGATTGCTTTGGCTATTCGGGGTCTTTTGTTGCCCCATATGAATTTTAAGATTCTTTGTTCTATTTCTGTGAAGAATGTCATTGGGATTCTAATTGGGATTGCGTTGAATCTGTAGATTGATTTAGGTAGTATGGACATTTTAACTACGTTTATTCTTCCAATCCACGTGCATGGAATATCTTTCCATTTCTTTGTGTCATTATCGATTTCTTAGAGTAATGTCTTATAGTTTCCTTTGTATAGGTCTTTCACCTCCTTGGTTAAATTTATTCCTAAATATTTTATTCTTTTTGTTGTGTTTGTAAATGGGATTGCATTCTTGAGTTCTTGTTCTGTTAGTTCGTTATTATTACAGAAATGCCACTGATTTTTGTAAGTTGACTTTGTACCCTGCAACTTTGCTGTAGTTGTTGATTATTTCTAATAGTTTTCCAATGGATTCTTTAGGGTTTTCTATATATAAAATCATGTCATCTGCAAACAGCAAGAGTTTCACTTCTTCAGTGCCTATTTGGATTCCATTTATTTCTTTTTCTTGTCTAATTGCTCTGGCCAAAACCTCTAGTACTATGTTGAATAAGAGTGGTGAAAGTGGGCATCCTTGTCTTGTTCCTGTTCTCAGAGGGATGGCTTTCAGTTTTTCCCCAGTGAGTATGATGCTGGCTGTGGGTTTGTCAAATATGGTCTTTTATCATGTTGAGGTACTTTCCTTCTATATGCATTTTATTGAGAGTTTTTATCACGGATGGATGTTGGATCTTGTCAAATGCTTTCTCTGCATCTATGGAGATTATCATGTGGTTTTTGTTCTTCATTTTGTTAATGTGGTGTATCATATTGACTGACTTGTGGATGGTGAACCATCCCTTTGTCCCTGGTATGAATCCCACTTGATCACGGTGTATGATCTTTTTAATCTATTGCTGTATTCTGTTTGCCAATATTTTGTTGAGGATTTTTGCATCTATGTTCATCAGCAATATTGGCCTGTAATTTTCCTTCTTTGTGTTGTCCTTGTCTGGCTTTGGTATCAGGGTGATGTTGGCCTTGTGTAATGTGTTAGGAATATTTCTGTCTTCCCCAATTTTTTGGAATAGTTTGAGAAGAATAGGTAATAAATCTTCTTTGAATGTTTGGTAGAATTCTCCAGAGAAGCCATCTAGTCCTGGAGTTTTATTTTGGGGGAGGTTTTTGATTACTGTTTCAATCTCTTTACTTGTGATTGGTCTATTCAGATTCTCTATTTCTTCTTGACTCAGTTTTGGGAGGTTGTAAGAATCTAAGAATTTATCCATTTCTTCTAGATTGTCCAGTTTGTTGGTACACAGTTTTTCATAATATTCTCTTATAATCTTTTGTATTTCTGTGGTATCCATTGTAATTTCTCCTCTTTCATTTCTAGTTTTATTTGAGTCTTCTCTCTTTTTTCTTAGTGAGTCTACCTAAAGGTTTGTCAATTTTGTTTATCTTCTCAAAGATTCAGTTCATTGGTTCATTGATCCTTTCTACAGTCTTTTTTGTTTCATTTATTTATGCTCTAATTTTATTTATTTCCCTCCTTCTGCTGAATTTGGGCTTTCTTTGTTCTTCTTTTTCTACTTTTGTTAGGTGTAATTAAGATTGTTTATTTGAGCTTTTTCTTATTTGTTCACATGGGCCTGTATTGCTATAAATTGCCCTCTTAGGACAGCTTTTGCTGCATCCTATATGAGTTGGTATGGTGTGTTTTCATTCTCATTTATCTCTAAATATTTTTTTATTTCTCCCTTATTTCTTCGATGAGCCATTGGTTGTTCAGTAGCATGTTGTTTATTCTCCACATTTTTGTTCCTTTCAAAGCTTTTTTCTTGTGGTTGATTTCTAGTTTCATAGCTTTATGGTTGGAAAAGATAGTAGATATGGTTTGGATCTTCTTAAATTTATTGAGATTTGCCTTGTTTCACAATATACGGTCTATCCTTGAGAATGTTCCATGTGCACTTGAGAAGAATGTACATTCTGCTATTTTTGGATAGAGTGCTCTATAAGCCTATGTTTGTCTTTAGAGCTGAGATGTGTTTCCTGGGGGCAGCATATTGTTGGGTCTTGCTATGCTGCTGAATTTTTAAAGTTTGGCTCAACAAATACAGCCTCCATTTGAATGTAACATTTCACACTATTGCTGTGTAGCATTGTGGAGCATTTTATAAACCACTTGGGAAGCAGATTGAACCTGATTGTGGCTGTGACTATACTGCATCTCAAAAGCTAGAGAAAAGTGAGAAGGAGTCAATGGGGCAATGTTGTTTTACACATTATGACCATGTGACACAAAACATTTGAATATTCAAGTTCCCTCAAATGGCTGACTAATTTATTAGTCTCTGCTCAGTTGCTCCTCATGGTCACAGACTGTTTCACATCTGACAGCACAGTAGTTCCCTTAGCAATTCTTTCCTGTGTGTACTGCATTACAGCCACTCTGTAAACCAGTGATCTTTCTAGAACGAATCTCCTGTGTATTATGTTTCTTTACTCTTGGTACACCCTGTGTCCATACCCAAATAACCAACCCCCTTTACTCTAAAAGACCAAATAAAATTACACCAGGTCCCAACTGGGAGTTCAGAGTATTTTAGAGTTTTGCCTTTGGCAATTAGGATGCTAATATTTCTTTTTTCTCTTTTAATAAAATGAAGTTTATAACAATTGTAACCAAAAAAAATGAATGTTTTGTCATTACAATAATTTGATAATACCTTATTTCAAAAAACAGGAGATAGATGTGGATTCAAAATAAAGACTCTAGATATTTAAAAGTAGCTCAAAAGGCAGTGAGTTGCCTGTCACTACAGAGAAGTAAGCAAGAGATTGACAACCAAATGGTAGAAGGTTGAGCCATGTAAACCAAGAAGTGTACATCAACTCTCAGCTCCTGATTCATTCAGGATTTCCAATGGAGGATGCATCTCAGCAGTCACAGGAGCATTTAACTAGACATTCTTGGACCCATAAGAATCCAGAGGTCTCACTTGAATTATACATATTATTCAAGTTCTGATAAATTCACTTTTAAATCATTCAGTCCCTGAGAAAATGATATATTTAGCTGAAGTACAATAAAAAATAGTTTTTCTCACTTCCCTGGATGATGCTTTTTGTTTGCTCTCTTGAATAAATTGATCCCACTGCTATTCCCCCAAATAGTCAAACCTTAGCACAGAAGTGTTTACCCTTCAAACCATGCAAATTTTACGTCAAAGTATTATGCATCCACTGGAATTTTTTAAAATGTCAACCTCTGTGTTATACTGCTTTGATCTTCGTGGCGTTATCAAGACACCTCCATGTTATGAAAGTTTTAAACAGCTTTTACCAATAAAATCGTGTTAGATCTTACGAGCAGTCTCCTTTTCATGTGCTATCATGATTATTTTATTTGTACAAATGTTAACTTGTGACTAGTGTTCTCTCTTCTGAATGTAGAATGCTGTTCAGGGGAAGCCATCTACATTTACTTTCCTGCATATTCTTATTTGGTAGCTCATTTGTCACACTGTTTCTGCCTATTTAGGTTTACCATTGCTTTTAAATGATTTAGTGTTAAATACTGAAAAATCATTGGTATATGTTCATGGTGAAAATTAGATGAAGGGCAATTTAAGACAGCATTTTAAGGCATTATAGGCAAATATGCAACTAAAAACACATAGATGACTATTACCTCATGATCTCTTTATCAAAATTTCAGTTGAAAGCTCATTTTACCTTCCCAACTGGGGAGGAAAAAAGGCTAGCAATTTTGCCTTAGAGAGATCAATTTGCAATTGCTTTATTTTCACATTTTTTCTCAAGAACAAAGTGCTTGGTGACCTATTTTATTAGTAAATGTTCTGAGTAGTAAATTTTCACTAGGATTTTACACCACCCAGAGAAAATGGGTTTACACACCTCCCCACGTCATCTCCGAGCAACTGGCACAAAGCTGGTCTGACCCATGGAGTCACGGAAACATATTAAAGTCACCAAGCAATTGGGACTCGGGTTCATTTTGGCAGCCAGACTGGATCAGCCCCTCTGGAGTTGGCATTATGTCTTAATGATGATTGTATTATACAACCAATACAAATGGAAAATGACCTAATCAGGCCTCCATTCAGACAAGCCTTGATCCACAGTGAATGGCAGGAGGCTCTCCAAGTAAAGGACCTGGAATGTGTATGGGCCACGTAAAATTCCAACCCCACCGATCGAGGAGAGCCTTAGCCAAGTCAGGAATATATGCTCCCTTGGAGAAAGAGGGCAGGTGATGGAAGGAACTCAGGACTAAAAACCAGAAGGCTCACGTCTGAGTCCCAGATCACTCCGTCAGCAGTGGCGTGATTTTTAGAACGTTAGTTAACCCTCAGTTTCTAAGTATCTTTATTATGAGTGGGAGGAGGAGAAGAAAACATTTTTCCTGCGTCCATCAAAAGATTGTTGTGATAATCTCATAAGATAATGTTTCCAGAAGATTTACGATGAAAAAATGCTTTGTATCTTTAAGGGATTCTTATTAGATTATTGGAAGCTCTCTCTGTTTTAGTGGGAGTCCCTGGGACTCAGGGGACAAACTTTGGGCCTTAAAATCAATACTGCACAAAAGGAGAAAATAGAACCATATTGGGCCAAATCAAGCCCCCGGAACAACTTGCACCTACATTTTTTGCTTCTTTACAACTACACATATTCTTTGAGACCACGGCCTCTGGTGGGAGAGAACTGTCTTCTGGGTGGTATGGGTGAGAAAGTTGCCAAACAAACCTGAATTATCCAGAGGCCTGTAAAATGCACAATTGCTTTTTAAGAGGCAGGGTGATATTGTGTTCCTTTCGATTTTTGGCAGTAACGATTTTCTGCAATTTGTGGTTTTGCAATTTCTCTTTACACAGACAACACTCTGGCACTCATTCAATGCCCCACTGGTTGGGGGGAGGGAGAGGAGAGAAAGAGAGTCCCTGGGGCTCTGACCACTCCAGAAAAAGAAGGAAATGTTAATGAAATAAGTCAGAAGGAATGTTTGAGACTAGTGGAAGCCATTGGTTAGTGGGGGAGAAACAACTTTTAATAAACTGCGTGGCATGGTTGGGACTTTATCTGGGGTTTTCGTTGGTGAGGCAAAGGTTTGTCCCCTTAACTATTCTTGACTCTCCACTGAGCTTAGTCTGGATTGCAATCTCAATCTCTTCTTCTTTTCCTGTATTCAGCAAGCCTAGAGCATCTCTTCTACTGGCTCCTTTGGCCCCTTCTGGCCTTGGTGGGATTCTCTTGAAATACTCCATCTCTAGGTGTCCACTTGCCAATTACATCAATTTGGGTTTGTGTAAATTAAAAGATCCATGTGCTAGAACTTTCCTCCTTGTTCTGGTTGTGTTTTCTTCCTCTTCCCCAAAGCTGAATGCTCTTTGCAGAGGGCAGTCTGTAGCGTGCACTGCAGAGGCTCTCACGGATGTAGCGTGTATCTTGGGAGAGTAATTGGTTCTGTTTCTATTCCACCTCTGCAAAGGCTTTGCCGACTTGTGTTTGCTTTTTTATGCCTGCTAGGCATTGCACTGAAAGATTTAAAGTTGCATCTAGCGTAAACCTTGTATTCCTTCTCTGTTCAATTCTTTATATCAAAACAGCCCCCTGTTCTCCACTCAGTAGATTCCCAGGATTTATGCTCACAGTTCACAGGCTTTCTATGCACAAGGGCAATTGCACAGGCCACTTATTTCTTCTCTTTTCATGACCTAAATGTCACTACTTCTTTTGCTTCTAAGAGGAATATAAAGATAATTGCTGCTCACATGTTAATTGCATAGTTTTTGCATATTTGGGGAAAATATGATCTTCTTCCTGTGTATGTGTTCTAAAGGTTTAGGGAATTGTTTATGTTATGCCACTAAAAATCATGAGATTTGGGGACCAGCCTGGTGACACAGCACTTAAGTTCGAGTGCTCCGCTTCAGCAGCCCCCGGTTCACTGGTTCAGATCCCAGGTGTGGACGTACGTACCGCTTAGCAAGCCATGCTGTGGCAGGCATCCCACATATAAAGTAGAGGAAGATGGGAACAGACCTTAGCTCAGGGCCAATCTTCCTCAGCAAAAAGAGGAGGATTGGTGGCCAATGATAGCTCAGGGCTAATCTTCCTCAAAAAAAAGAAAGAAAAATCATGAGATTTTAATTTAAGAAGAAGCTTTCAACATGATGCAGTTCAACACCCGAGCCCAAGAGCCCATGGAAGCGCAATACATTTTTTAATAACTCAACACTGGGATCTTCCTTTTGCTAACCTGAGATAACCTTCAGGTGATTTGTGCTGGTTTTGCCTTCTGGAGCAGCTCAGAATTTGACTCCTTCTTCCACATGACAACCCTCCAAATATTTTGCAATCTGGTCCCACATACTCTCTGAATCTTCCTTATCTGGGTCCCCAGTTCCTTTAGCCATTCTTCATATGATATTCGCATTTTTCAGCGTCCCTCTTAAAATGTTATAGCCCGACCTAAAAAGAAAACTGCCAAGATGGCTGACATTGCAGAGCTCCAAAAAGAAAAAAGCTCCCGATCTGAACATGTTATTTCTATTACCTAAGAGCACATCACACATTTTAATAGCACTTTAGTCCTGAGGTTAATCCTAAAACCTCTAGATATGTTACATAAAAGCTGCTATAAAAGCAGATTTTTTTTCCAGTCTTGTAGTTATGCGCTTGGTTTTGAATACTATGCAAACCCTACATTTATCCCTGTGACACTTACTAGTTTCAGAATATCAATGGAAACTATTAGGAGCTTTTTGAATTTGAATGATTTTAAATCCTGTCCCAGTTTTGGGACATACTTGATTTGCCTCTTGACTTCATTCAAGAGATTGATAAAAGCAGTGAGTATCTGGATTTTAAGCTCCTCAAAGGTAGAATTATGTTTTATTCATCTTTGTCTCTCCTGAAATGTCTGTGACATTCTGTTAAACAACCAGATGTTCAATAAATGCTTTTATGAAATCACTCAACAAAATCAGATACAGTCAGCTTTCCAACATCCTGACAGAGAGTTATCTTTAGATCGATATCAGTGCCCTTTACAAACTAAGAATCAGATGAATTTTACACTGTGTTGGTAATGGTTGGTGATTTTGAGGCATTATATTATAGTTCACTAAGTGTGACCTTCCTAGCTTGGGCTGCTTTTATCCTTGTTTACCTCTTCTCTCCTAATCATGCCCAATTTTCTAGGATTAATAAACTGCTAGTCTATTATTTTCTGTCTCCAACAATTCCATTTCCTATGTAATTTCCATGTGACCCTTCCAGGCTGCCTCTGGAAAAAAATTATTTATACATATATAAATATACAATATAAATTTATATAAAATAAATCTTACTGATATAATGGATATGCAGCATACAACTTACAAATAATAATAAAATATGTAATAATTTATTGTAAATTCCATATAGCCAACTAATTCTCACAGAATGCTTTCATTGATTTTTGCTGAACTCTTCTATCTATAGCCAATCTGTAGCTTCAATTGATGAATAAATGTAATTTACATATAAATGTTGTTGATATTTTTGTTTATGTTAATGAGCAAGACAAAAGTGAAACAACAAAGCTGTATGAATATGACCTGTATGACAACAGGTCCACTCATTCATCAATAATTTGAGTAACTTCTTTACTAAATCGGATAATAGTTTTTTAATACCATACAATATTTCCTCAAGTTTCTGTACTATTTGCAATATGACAGCTATAGACACAAGCATTCCCTTTTGCTTAATCTGCATTAACTTTTTCTACATCACTTTCTTAAACCTAAACAATCAACAACACAAATCAAACCTTAATTTGTAGTATTTGTTGATTTCTGTGTTGTAAATACTCTTACCATGGCCAATTTCAAACCACCAACATGACATCACTGAATATGGAATGAGGAAGGGATGTGCAACACCTTTATGCGGTATTTCCACCGTAAAGATACAATAGATGCAAATAACCTCAGAAGCATAGGCAGTAATAAAATGTCACAAAATAAATAGGAAGTGATGAGTTTTGAGTGTTTCCTTTGTTTTTAATACAAGTTATTTCACTGTAAGTTTATATAATTGAATTTTTAATAATGGCTATGTTTAATAAACAGCTCACAAATTTCTGAAAATCTAACAATTGCCTGTTGCAACAGGCACAAGCCATCACAAGTACAACACTGGTCCTTCCTCTTTAGACAGCAGTGGGGGATAGGAAGTGGGAAGAAGAGGTTGGGGTACAACTGTGAATATTTATAAGCTAATTTTTTCCAAGTTACAAATTGTTATTTTTTAAAAATCTGTTTTAGGGTTTTATCAAAGATCAGAGACTACCTCCTAAGTCTTCAGAAACTGCTTTCTACCTACCTTGCCATTAAAATATATTTCATCTTTCATATTGATTATTTACTTAAAGATTCTATCACTATATCTTTGCTAAACATTTGTTTTCGACTACAAGGTCAGAAGCTCAAGTTAAAGGGAAGAGATAATTCTAAGAATGTAGATATTTAATGAAATCCACAAATAGGAAATAAAGTTTAGTTGGAGTTTATGCTAACTTGAATTGGAGGACTTCATCAGAAATGGAGAGTTGTCAAAACCAGAGCTGCTCTCTTGTTTCTGGGGCTTCCTGCTATCTTCTACTTCTGTAGCCCAGGTCCATCTACTTACTCCTCAGATTGTATATGGCCCAAAATGGCAGGTGCAGACATCAAAGAGAGGACAATTTAGCTCTGCTTCCCACTTGGGGAGCCTACATCAATTCCAAACACCAAGTTAATAAACCAACATGCTTCAAGTCTTCATTCCTTGGCAGGCCACCACCCAGCATATGAATGGGATTTCTCAGTTGGAAACATCTCTGGTTCCATTAGCTTTTGCTAATAGATTTTTTTTTTTTTAAGATTTTATTTTTTTCCTTTTTCTCCCCAAAGCCCGCTGGTGCATAGTTGTATATTCTTAGCTGTGGATCCCTCTAGTTGTGGCATCTGGGACGCTGCCTCAGCGTGGCTTGATGAGCAGAGCTATGTCCACGCCCAGGATGCGAACCAACGAAACACTTGGCCGCCTGCAGCGGAGCACGCGAACTTAACCACTTAGCCACAGGGCCAGCCCCTTGATTTTTTCTTTTTTTTTTTTAATCAGGATTGTGTGGTGAAATTTATCAAGTATTTTTCTGCATCTATTGAGATAATATGGTTTTGTCCCTTTAATCTATTTGTGTGATAGATCATATTCATAGATTTTCTGATGCTGAACCATCATTCTGTTCCTGGCATACTCTACTTTTTAATGGTCTTTAAAAATGCATTGATAAACAATTTGCAAATATTCTATCTAACTTGTTAAATTTATCTTCACTTATGAGAATGCCTTATAGTTGTTTTTTTTTTTTTTTTGGCATTATATATTCTTCTTTACATTTACCTAGCATTGAGTTTCTTTGTGCTGCGAAAACTTTATGTATACTTACTTTTTTTGAGACTGTCTTCTCTTTCTCTCCCTCCTTCTAACCCACTCTCCTCACTCCTCCTTATCTAAAAGTTTTGCTGTTGCCTCTACTCAGCACCCTCCTCCCTAGACTCTCAGTCCAACCAAATATTTATAAGGGTTTATGCTCCTGCTCCATAGTGCTATCTGGGATACCCAAGATCTAAGCCCCCAGGCTAGTGACATTTGGCTCAGTTACTGTTCATAAAGCTGAGTGTGTGTTCTCCAGCCTCCCTAAGCCACAACTCTAGTCCCAACCTTTTTCTTCCTCCTTTGACAAGTTGAGAAAAACCCACATTACCTCCTGATTTCAAGCAGTGAGCCCAGCTTCAGATTCCCACTTGATATCAAGCATTTGTAATCCCTAGTAAACTACAGATGCTGAATTCCCAGCCCTCCCTGATTCTAGTCCTTCCTTGTCCTGGTTCCAGACTGAAGCTCAGCTGGAGGGCTTTACCCCTCCACTTATCTCTTCCTTTTTCTGTTTTATTTGTTATCTACAGTTATCGCTTTTGTTTATGAACAAGGCTATATCTTTTTAATACTTGATTTACTTTTTTAAGTTGAGTTCCATAAACTTATACAATTTTCTGGAGGGATGAATTAAGATAATTATGTGAATTTTAAAAGATACAAAGAAATATAGCGATAAAAGGAAACACTAGTGTAAACCTCATATATGCCCTCTGCCTAGGAAACCCTCCTTTTCCTTTCTGCCTACCACCTACATCTTAATCATTCTTCCCTGGCTACTTCTTCTATCTTATGTTTCGTCTTCCTTCAATTTAATCTCATAAATATTTATTGAGTGCTATAATATATCAGGAACTATACTAGCACTGAGAATACAGTGCTACACAGAGAATACAGCTAAAGGAGATAGATGTAGTCCCTGTCATCATGCAACTTATGCCTAGTGTGTGAAACAATTAAACAAAATTTTATAATTAAAAAAATTTACAGTACAGTATGACATTAATGACTCCAGCAATTATAATTAGAGCATCTTATTTAACAGTTGATTGCATAGTCATTTTTATTATCTTCTAATTTTTACATGTGGATTAATCATGTTTTCCCAATTCTGAAAGACTCATGAAGATAGTGAATATATATCCTATATTTCTCTTATTTGTGTCCATGATTTCAGACATGGAACCAGGGATCATTGTGCATATAGGATACAGTAGTCTTTATCCTCCAGTGGGATTAAAGTGGGTTTCAAGGCACCAAAGAGGTTGTACACAAAGAGGTTGTTTTAAGGTCAGCTATTACTGCTTTTCATCAATGGCTGTTACAGAAGTTATAGAACCATTTGTTGGTACAGACCATTTTGTTGGTGCTCTTTGAAGACTCAGAGTTAGAGTATGGTTTACAATAAGACTATTTATTATTTCAGAGTTAATTTCAAAAAGAAGTACCAGATTATTGTGTCTTTGTGTTAATTTAAAGGCTAAAATAAAGTAACTTTAAAGTGGCTAAAGTAACTTTATTCCTGATTTATGAAGCATCTTGTTTTTTAAAAGGAGAGACAGACCAAGAGAGAGATTCAATACTACATAAAAGACACTGTAAAAGTTAGCTGCCCAGATCATGAATAGACACCAGTTTAAAGTACCTCCAAGGAACTTATATCATATACTCCAGATATCTGGATCAAAATAAGAGATAATAAAATGACATCCACCAAATGGCTACTACAAGAGACAGAAAATAGCAAGTGCTGGTAAGGAGGTAGAGCAACTGCCATTCTCATACACTGCTGGTAGATGAGACATTTGGTACAAACACTTTGGAAAACTGGCGTTATCTCCTAAAAATGAACATATGCATACCTTATAACTTAGCAGTTCTATTCTGATGTATATACCCAACAGAAATGCATTGTAGTATATTCATGCTGTGAAATAGTATACAGCAATGAGAATTTACAACCTATAACTACATGCAACTTATATGGTTGAAAAATCTCAAATAATGATGACTGAAAGAAGCTAAGCAATTGAAAGTGCTAATGTAATTGATAATCATTATGAACCCATCTTGGGAGTTCTGCAACCAGACCTAATGCAAATTTGGTGGATGGTAACCAGTTTAACTTTTTCCATTGTATCTTTTTTCCCCTAATTTCTGTCATGTCAGCATCAGATGGAGCAGATTAAAATGACCATCTTCCAGAATCTAAGTGATGAGAAAGACTATAAGACAGCAAAGTTTCAAAGCTAAGAGGTCAGTAAGCTAGGACAGGATGCGAATGCCAGATGTCCAGTGAATGAGGCCAAGTTCTTAGCCAAATACTTTGTAACAATGGGAATTAGGCAAACAAGAAGCAAAGCTTGAACAAGGAGGTTGAGGGCCAATAAGAATATCCAAATCAATTGGAAGGGGTCACACAATGAGTTCATGTCACCATTTGGGCACTCAACCACCCAAAGACAGGAAAAAAGAGGGTCTCATACTTGTGGGAGGGACCAAGACTGTAGGAAAATAGGGGAACATTCTGATCTGAGGCCAAGGTCATATACCCCATAGTATAGTTGGACAATATATAGTTGAACAAAGAGTAGAAGGTTTGGTGTGATTTGGAAGCCAGAAATGGGACTGGCTTACCTAAAACTCAACATATACCTCACAAAGCTCTCAGGTAGATAGACTGATTGTTTATAGTTAAGAGGAGATTAAGATGGTTGATAGCCACCTTCTCATCATGAGAACCAACTCAGGAAGAATGTTTAAAGGGCTGCATTTATTAAAATTATATATACGTATATACATCTTAAATCTGTATTTACAGTTTTAATCTCCAATTACATTGAGGGGTATTTGAAGAATGTTATGTTTTTTATTGAAACTTAAAACCTATATAATTATCATGTTCTGTAATTCTGTGCCTTTGAATATATTTTCAGTTCAATGAAACTTCACTGTATTATGGTGGAGAAGTCAGTTGGCCTCAGAGTTGAGCCATAGACCGTTATGAACTATCAGAGATAGGCTGGAGATGGTTGCTAAGAAAGCAGGAAGGGTGGCTGAGATGCTGTTGGGAGAGAAATTCCAAGTGGCATACATAGAATGGGGCAGTGTGGCAGGAAGGGAGCGGTGCCTTAAAATGCTGCATGCATGCTTGGCTTTCCTTCTCTACTCATAACCTATAAAATTCAACATACTAATTTTTAAAATGTGCATCAAGCATGTACCAATTGTCAGACACTATGCTAGGTATGCAAGGTGAAGATATGTGAATACAGACAGTACCTGTGCCCTAAGGAGCTCATATTCCAGTCGAGGCAACAAGGTGAAGACACAGCAGAGTAACTCTAAGGGAATACTTTCTTCTGCAACATTTGCCCCAAATGGAGGAGAGACCACCTTTAATCATTATTCTTGGGTTGGTATCCTTTTCAAGATTTCTCAGCCTCCTTCCCTGTGTGCCTGGTACCCAAAGTCACATGCCCAGAGTAAACCCTCGCAATGCCTCAAAGTTATTGCATCATGACAGTTTCCAAGCCTCAGCCTATCAGCCCCATCAGCCTAATTTGCTCAGCTCTGAGAGGCTTTCTCAAAACCAGGTCATGAGAAAGTTGAATGAGTGAGTGATGTTACCACTCATCTTTATGTTTCTTGGATTTTATACCTGGAATTGGATGCTGAGTCATATCATGAATCCAAGCAGACTACATGCAGCCAGCTGGGGAGGGCTGAATGTCGCTGGACCTGAGGACCTTAGCAGAATGCTAGATCTGTAGTTCTAACAAGAGCACTGGCAGGGAGAAAGAGTAAAGAGATCAGGCTTCCTAGGATTCTCAACCTGGCCCTTGGAATCCTGTCCCAATTTACCCCTCAGTAACACACAATTTAAACCATGGCTTTGCTTTGGGGAAGGTGTTACTTAGAGAAGGATCCATCAGCTCGCCAATGTTTTTTCCATTAAAATTTCAGTATACTTCTTTAGTCTAACTAAGATTTTTCCAATTTCAATATATGTTTTCCCAAAAAGGCTTTTGATAGTATTGAATATTTGAATCACCAAACATTTGCTGATTGCTTTACTTGTCTGTAGCCTCTTGAAATTTGCTGAGTATAGCTCCAAAAAACACTCTCTGTATTTTAAATTCTACTATTCAGTGGTCCAGTTTTTTTTGTTTTTGCAATCTACAAATTTAACTGTATAACATTCAGCAAAAAGCAAAAGAAAAATCAGAGTTAAATCATGTGAGAAATGTTGCCCACTTTCTCATGCAATGATTGTTTGCCAGGCACAAAAGTCATCCGGAGGCCTGAATTTACCAGTTCCTCAGGTCATTCGTTCCATGCACTTCATGACCCTCATGGAGTGAAGGTCTCACCAAATAGAGAGCAATTCCAGTATCTAAAGTCTTTTTTTTTTTTTTTTTAACATCATGGCACCTAAACTCAAGATAACATTTTAGTTGGTGCTCAACAGTGATCTTTCTTGCCACACTGGCTGTTTTGGATTTATTGAAAAATGGTTCCGTAGTGTGCTATGGATAATTTAATGAATTTTCGCTGGTAATTTTGATAACTGGCAATTTTTGCCTTACACGTCAACTTTAAAACCTAAATCCCACATGGACTGTGACTCTATTGTGATTCTCAAATTTTATCAGTAACATTTTAAATCTTATAGCAAGCACTTAAAGTAATATTTTATCTGTATACAAGAGATAATTTTATTTACAGTGTTTTAAAGGAGAACACATTCTAGTCCCTTTTAATTATGTCATTAAAATGAACACTACATGGAAGTGGGGGCTAAGAGACAGTAGCAAGAGAAAAGCAATTCTTTAAGGAAACTGGAGAATCCCACTTTTATTCTAAAATTTCAATACAAACATACAGGAGCTGCGCTAGTAATTGTTTTTTGTAGTTTTGCTACAGCACTAAGTCATGTTTTATGGATTCTTTTAATAGGAAAGCTGTGTTGCAATTTGTTGACAGAGAAGACAGGCAGCATCAACCTACGAAAAGGTCAGAGAGAAAAAAGCAGAATCAGGTTAAAATGGTCCTACCTGTCAAGATAGCATCGCCTTATAGAAGAATGTATTATTCGCCCAAGAAGAGGCACCTGTAATTAATGTTCCCTTCTATATTCCACACCACTCCACCACGAGATGAGGAGAAAAATCAGTAGTATTTGCACGGTGACTCCAAGCTGCATTGGAAATATAAATAGGCTACCCAGATAGGGGTCTGCTTCCTAATTTGTGCATTTGGAGCAAATCTGCTTTATTCATAGCATCATGGGCAGAGGCTTCAGTGAGCACTGAACTAAGACTTTTTATCTGTTCTGCCTCCAAGAAACCAATCTCAAAGAGGTCAATTTCCTACAGAGACATAATAACTTCAGTCTACAGAGACGATATAACTTCAGTCAGCCCCGACCTGTCTTCGTAGCTCAAGTTAATGACTGCAGCTCAAGTTACAAAGTTGCCCAGCTATGTTTGTTGGGCCCATTTGGTTTCCAACCTTTTCTTATTACTTTCTTTATGAACCCCCTTTGCATGTTTTCCCTGGTGGAGCTCATGCTTTGAAGAGTTAGCCTACTAAAGAAATAGTTAATTAATAATAAATGTTGCAATTTTTATGAATCAAAATGGGAAATTGCCAATCAGAACTTTTAGCTGACATG
Organism: Equus quagga; assembly: GCF_021613505.1. NCBI lineage: Eukaryota > Metazoa > Chordata > Mammalia > Perissodactyla > Equidae > Equus > Equus quagga. Next base: position 85,897,986 of record NC_060277.1, on the reverse strand, counting down.
ATCAGTGTCACCACGTGAGTTGTTACAATTCCATACAGAAGCTTCCCGTTTTCAATTCGACTTTTTAGAAATGTAAGCAGTTTCCTATCGATGTATGCAATACATCACTAAAAATTATGCTAAAGTCTACTACATGAATGTTAAACCATAGTCATACATGTTATAAGGGAGCTTCCATTCAGAGAACTTAAAGAATATTATAAAATCCCTACTTACTTTTTCCCTTTTAGGCACAACCTTCTAGCGTCAATCAGTCATTCCAGAGTTCTGTTTAATTTCCTTCACCTTAGGACACACAGTTAACCAGCTTAAGTGGATAGAACAGCAAACCAAGGTCAAAGATCTGCTGCTTTCAGCATCTAGAATGGTTTCTTTCTTAAATCTGTACTTATCATTAGAATCATATCTATCATTTTTCCAATTTCCATTCATGTTTATAAAATAAGAGAAAATCAATAAATTACTCAGATAATTGACAAATAAATGCTGCTTTGCAGACAATGATGGCATTGCTTCTGAAACTTACTGGCAGGCAGCATTATATAAAGAAAACTTGACATGGCTCTTTGGTAAGATGAGGTACAAGTTTAATTTGGTACAGGAAAGGAAATTTAGGGATTTTAAGATATAATATGCAGAAAGGCAGGTCATTTGAAAGTGAAATGTATAAAAGTTGAGCACCACAGGTATTGAAAGTAAGATCTAAATTTCCCACAAATATTCCATACCTTAGACTAGCAACCTTAGGTAAGAAAATATTTCAGTTACACACAAGCTGCATAATAGCATTTATTACTATTTACTGAGTATTGACTAAGTATCAGGCAGTAAACTGGGCATTTTGTACACACATTTTTTCCTAATTACCTGATTTAATCTTACTAATAACACTGCAAAATGGGATTGTTTCAGCATTTTACTGAAGGAATAAAGTTAGATATGAAGTACTCTTCCCAACATCATATGTAACTAAAAATAGCAGAAATGAAATTAAAATCAAGTCCATCTGACTCCAAAACCCATGCTCTTTCTTCCACACTTAATTGTCCTCTTCTGAAGATTGCTTATAAAGACTAAACAGAATTGTTACATTCCCTCTGCCTTCAAATTTGGCCTCGGTATGTTTTCTCTGAAGCTACATTCTAGAAAACATGTTAGATAATGGATAGCAGCGTCCTGTTAGTTGCCCATATTAAATGTATAAAAAGCACTATTCTCTTTTAACTACTGTCAATGCTAGAGACTAGAACAGAACAGAGTCCACTGATCAGACCTGTCTAGGTAACTTTGGATGTGGCATGTTATCATGTCAGGAGAAAGTGATGCAATGTACTCAGTAGGCAGCAACCAGGAGACCTTGAGAAAGGAGATTAAGAAAAGTAACATGGCTGAGGGCCCGGCCTTCCTGGCCATTATCTCATTGGCTCCTCATCACAGTCCTTTATGTCGGACCATTATTACCATGTCACAGATAGTCCCAGAGAAGTTAACAAGGACATTCAGCTAATACACTGGGTATTTGAACCAGGGTCTGTCTGCTTTCAGAGGCTCATCCCATGATACAGAGTTACAAGGAGCCCTGGTGCACAACACCTACGACAAGTGCATGTCCCTGCCACTAAATATCATTGTTTGTCACAAGCTCTCCAAGATTTGTTCTGCGGCTCATTTGTCAGTGTACAGTAATACCCATAGTTTCCATTTATTGTATAACAGTCTGTGTCAGTTACTTAATTAGGTTCCTTACATAAGTTATGCCCAGAGAAATGAATATTTGTTGAATGAATCTAAGATTTAACATGTCATTTAATAATTAGAATGATACTATGAGGCTTAAATTACTATTTTCATGTAGGTGGAAGACAGAGGTTTATCAAGGCCATACAGTGAAAAAAATTGGGAAGTTGGAATTCAAGTATCCATCAGGCCCAAAGACCATGTTCATCCCCCAAATGACCCTACTTGGAGGTTACCAGGGGTGGAGTGTTTTTACTTTTTGGTTCTAATAATTAGAGTTTATTACATTCAGCATGGAAATCTACTTAATACTTGTCAAGCCTTCCCAAGAAGCAAGGATGAAAGTATACGTTGTTTATTTGGAAGCAATCACAGGAAATGTAAGAAAGTGAGGAAGTGAGCCACTGAAGGGAAAGCAAAAAGGTACATTTTCAAGCAAGTCAATACTGTGAACAGCTGGAACTTAATCCCACTGTGGGAGACAGTGAGGAGAGCACTCCCAAGTGGGAACAGCATGGAATGGAGCTGAAAATTCCCAAGCCACAGACAGTCTGGCTTAAACAGCTCAGGGTATCATTAAACAAGTAACTCACCTATAGTTAAGATCATCCTAACCCTTGAGATTTTCAGAAGAAAGCATTGTTGAAAGACCTACCAGTAGATCTGACTGACCAGATATATCATGTTCATGCACAAAAAGTCTCAATATAAAAATGTAAATTATCTCCTAATCTGTAAATTCAAAGGAAATCCAATCAAAACACCAACAGGATTATTCACAGAACTTGACAAACTGATTCTAAACTCTCTATGGAAGAACAAAAGCTCCAAATTAGCCAGGACAATTCTGAAAAGGGACAATTCTGGAAAGGTTGGGCAAACTTGCCAGGAACAGATAGCTAACTTATAAAGTTGCAGTCATTAAGATAGTGTGCATTGTCATGGGGATAAACAAGTAGATAGTGGACTGGGATAGGGGTCCCAAAAATGGATGCACAGAGGGCCCTGGGAAATAAAAGAGGAGGGCCTGAGACATCAGTGGGGAAGGGTGGGCTGTTTAGTAAGTGCTGTGGGTCTGCTGGCTTTTCATATGGAGATAAATTAGAAGAGGAATTTTACTTTTTGCCATATGGAAAGCCAATAGTCCCATAGTACTTACTGAGATTTAATCACTGGGGCAGCTTCCAGTGCTTCTGGATTTTCTGCTACACCATCGTTAGCATTTTTTCTAAGAAAAAAAAAGGCTTCTGTGAAATGATTTTACTGTATATACTTATACAGTGGTTGAAACAAGGGTTAGGCCATTGGAACCCCTCATGCTTGGCATGCCCTTAACACCCCCTCAGCACCAACATAGGAACAGAAGGCCCCTTTTCTCCTAAAAAATGGAGCAGAAAACACAACATAACCCAAAGATCCTCCATTCTCTATCTTCTTTGAAAATTTACGATTCAAAAAACCCAGTTTTACTCTTTATTTAGAATCCAGGCAGTGTTGAGATAGACCTACTCACAACATTCCATAGGCCCTGTGCTGTATTTTACCTGCTTCAAAATGCAAGCAAATAAGATTCATCTTGCATGTGAACTACACTCTATTGAAACAGTAGTTCAAATCCTCTTCAAGCCAAGTCTCAACACAGGAAAAGAATGGCAGAGTTGATTAGTAATGTCTGCTGTGGGTGTAGTAAGGAAAGTGACAGCATGCTTGCCAAGAATTTATCATTCCTTAATTTGACATGTTTCTATCCAGGAATATAAAATAACTTTTATGTCATTAATCTAGGGAGCTTGGTAGTATTATTCAAATAAATCACTATCAATTTCTGCCCACAGAGTATTTTTCCTTAAAGCACCGGGTTGGAATATGCCACACAAACTAGATCTATACATCATGTTCTAGCTCGTCTCAAGGGAAAACAGAATACGTACCCTCAGGAGTTAAGTTACTTGGGCTTCAGGAAGCCAACAGTTGATTAGGGAATATGATATGCAGCCCAGGGTTTCCCTTCTAAATACAATAGACAATTATGTGTGATCATGTATCTAAAATAGAAAAGCCATCATTGATAATCACTTGATACTTTATTACTTTTGAACAATTTGAACAATTTTTCCTATGCAGGAAAATTGGAGGGCAAGCTAAACCTGACACATCATTTTATTTATTGAATGTATTTATACTTCACCTCTTTCCAAAAAAAAAAAAAAATTGAAGCTGCTTAAAACAAGAGCCATATACAATCTTGTTAATAAAAAAAGATAGCCTTGTAAATTAAAAAAAAAGTTGGTTATTTTTCCCCAAAGAAAGCCAAACTGTGTTTACTCGATATTTAATATGGGAGATTTGCATAATTTTGTTACGGTGAAAAATAATGTTTCAACTTTAACTTCCAAGAGGCACTCTCAAAAATACCATCTGTGATCAGGGAGTAAGGTAATAAATGAAACCTTGTGAAAGGGTATGTGGTGATTTTTTTTAAATGAAGCCTCTGTTTTTAGGGCAGTTTCCATTCTGATTAAGCCAACATTTGACTTTGTTGCATTTATATCTGCAAAGACTTTTGTTATGCAATGAGCAGAATATAAATCTCTTACTGCCCAAAAGGTTTTCTCTCCAATGTCCAGGTTTTCAGATTAGGCATTCATCTCAGAACTGAACAGTTTTCATTGCCATTGACTATTTTGATGCTAAAGACCACCCACTTGATCTCACCCCTTTTGTGTCGACTCCCACCCCAGATGAAACCTGAAAGCTAACATGGAAATTCATGTTCTATCAGGAGAATTAAAAGGAAAAAAAAAAGTAACCAGTATCCCTAACTTCTGTAGGAAGAGATATTGTGGGTCCATATAAAAGATTCCTGGAATATGACTATTAAGAAACTAAAAATTAAAAAATGAAGCAAAGGGTAAGGATAGCTTATAAAATGAATGCCAAGAAGTCCTCTTCAGATGTTGGAGTTGAGTTACAAATCTGTCTCTAACTCAGTGGTCTATATCGTTTTGTATTGAGTTATAGGTCCCTTTGAAGATGTAATAAAGGATCTGAAGCATTCCCTCAGAAACAAACAAAAAAATTATTTATCAAAAAGTTGCTATCAACAAAAATGACAGGTGTTCTTCACACCATAAAGTTTTCATAACAATTTAATTTTAATTTCAGTAACACTTATGAATAGATATTTAGGTGCTAATTAGGAAGAATAACCAGAAATATTTTTTTCCAAAGTTTCATTATAAATCTTGAGAAGTATTTCCCTACTTCTGGGGTTGGGGAGTAAGCAGGGTATGTACCACAAAGTTACAGCCAGGGGACTGGGAGTTCACATGCACATCAAGACTTATCTTTATACCAAATAAATAATAACTCTTGTATGTACATAGCAATCTTTATGGACATAGATGCTGTTTTAATAAATGAAGTAAAATTTATTTGAAAGGAAAAAAAACCCAAAATTTGAGAAGCTACTCCAGAATGTATTTATTCATTCATTCATTCCCTTCATTTATTTACTCAACAAATATTTATTAAATGCTTACTACATGCCCACTTTTTGGGATATTGAGAATGAATTTCAGGAACATCCATTAGAGTGTAAACTCCTTGAGGGAAGATACCAAGCTGGCTCAGGGCAATTAGCTGTCAAGTATTTCCTTGTGAATTTTATGCTCTGTGGTGTAATCACAGAACACAGGCTCACAAGCTGGCTTCCATCTGCCATTCAATACCTTTGTGAGTTGATGATATATGCTCAGAGAATGCTAACTCTTTTATACATCCAAGGTTGTCACCACTGCAAGGGACTTTAAAAATTGTATATTTCCACCTCTTCACCCTATAAATAGAGAAACAGAAGGCCTGTGAGATAAAGTGGCTTCTCTAACGTTACACAGCTAACCAATGATGGAACCAAGACTGAAACTCTTGTTATTATGCTCATTTCATTAAAAAAAAAAATTAGGGCAGTAAATCTGCAAAAGAATTATTTAAATGTATTCTTAGGCCAACTGCATTTACTTGTTTGATTATTTAGTCTCCTCCCACCTCTTCAAAGTTGTTTTTTTTTTAAGTTTAAGTACATACAGTATCATAAGATAAAAATAATAATTGAAGGAGTCTGCAGTGAGAAAGAGGAGGTGAGAAAAAGTAGGTGAAACAAGAGGTTACTTCAGTAGATTAAATGCACTCATAATACTCTACATGGCTACTAAAACTGGGTCACCAACTAATGTTGTACTTCCCAACAGCCAAGAAGGAAGGAAACAAAAGTCATGGTAGGCATCAGATAGAAATCATCTGAATCCGATTGTTTTAAAAACAATTAGAATCTGAAAAGGTTACATACTGTATGATTGCAAATATATGATATTCTGGAAAAGGAAAAACTGTGTAGAGACTAAAAAGATCAGTGGTTGCCAGGAGTTGGGGAGGGAGGAAGGGATGAATAATTGAAGCACAGAGGACTTTTAGGGCAGTGAAAATACTCTATATGATACTATATTGATGGACATTATACATTTGTCCAAACTCATAGATTATACAACACCAAGAATGAATCCTAATGTAAATTATGGACTTTGATAATGTGATAATGATGTGTCATTGCAGGTTCATCGATTGTAACAAACGTACCACTTTGTTGGGGGATGTTAGTAATAGGGGAGGCTATTTATGTGTGGGGGCAGGGGGTAAATGGGAAATCGCTATGCCTTCCTCTCAATTTTGTTATGAACCTAAAACTGTTCTTAAAAAATTAAAGCCTTTATATTTTTTTAAAAAATCTGGATTCTCAGGAGAAATACCACCGCTGATGGCCTTGAGGCCTCAATGAAAGTTCTCCTGTGGGTCCTCAAAAAATACATTGCTACTATCGATTCAACAGTAACTTTCAGCAGAGTGGTTCTTAAGTCATTCTTCATGGAGACCAGAGGGAATGCAATGCCCAGGACAGTGAAAGCATCTGGACAAGACACCATAACACTGCAGTCCATCCACACAGCTCCCTGAGGGTCTGGATTCATCCAGGAATAACATTTAAACCACCTAGAGGAATAACAAATAATTTACTTTAGTTGGCCTCTCACTGTGTGCCCAGACCATTCTAAACATCTACATGTTATCTTCACATCTTCTGGGCAAGTTCTATTGAATATTATTTCTTAAAAGTGAATTTTTAATAAGGACTGAGCAATGGAACATCCAAAGTCATAAGGTTATATGTTCTGTCAAGAAATTGGAGAGTATATATTCAGTATTGCTGAAAATTTTTCTAATGCTAAATCAGTAGTCTTTCATGAAAATCAGAACATTTTACCAAAACATGTAACAGAAAATGTTCAGAGGAATAAAGACAAATATAATAATTCTTCAGCACATTGGGATTCCTAAACCACTGTCCCATCCCCACCATGAGCACAGGTAACTGGTAATTTATAGTATTTGAAGCACTCCAGTTCCTAGGAGAGTGCAAGATGTGAATGTTTTCACTAATTTTAAAGTTATGGCTATGAGACAGTGCTACATGGCCAACAGGAGCCTGGGCATTCATGAACCAAAGTTAGTGTATTTATCAAATGAAAGCTACACGAAATGTGCTCTTAATATATTGTCTCTGTGTTAACCAGCTCACATGAGTGACTATACTCCTTCACCACAGCCAGGACTTCCAGATAGTTCCTTTCCCTTGGTTCTACCTCCAGTATCTGTTTTCCTCTGGACTGCATGCAGCCTGATTTCCCTAACACCCTAACTAATTCCTCTATGGCAGAGCTTCTCAACCCCTGCTGCACATCAGAATCACCAGGGCAACTTTGAAAATGCCCAGGGTCCAGACTGCACCCAAGCCCACTGATCTCAGAGCCTCTGGGGTGGAACCCTCACAAGACAAAGGCAGAGATTCAGAGAGGACACTGAGAGCATGAGCCCCAGGTCCCTGACCTGGGAAGCGGGAGAAGACATGGTGAGGAAGGAGACCAGTAAAGGAGTTGGGGGCATGTACTTTGGCAGGGAAGAGGCCAATACTGTGGCTATCATTGCCAGTATATGGCAACTCTCAGACACAAAGGACCCTCCTCCTTTACCACTTTCTGTACATCCTGCCTCCAGCCACCAGACCAGTCCTGCCTCTGAAACCCATCAACATTAAGGCTTAAATGACTGTTGCCAGAGAGGATTGGGGAAAGGAACAGTGAAGAGTGAAAGGCAATGAACACCCACAGCAGGGTGTGTGAAGGTGAGGGAGATAAGCAGCTAGGAAAGTAAATCCTGGGTTCTAGCCTACCCTTAACTGCAACCATTGGATTCAATGATTCTCTTTTAAGCCAGCCCTGCATTGATGATGTTTTGTTGGAGGTAGCTGGTCACAACTGGTGGCTGTGTCTCTGCAAAACTTGAGCTTGGAGCTACAGAATATACTGGAAAGAATATTGGTGCCATCTGGTACAGAAAGAGTAGAGATGGGAAGTAAGTCCAGCTTTTCTCAGGCTTCCTGCTCTTGAGTCACAGCATAGCTCCAAATGCCTTGGATGTAGGATTCAGCTCTTTCAGCCAATGCAATCCACCAAGCACAGACACTTGCCCCAGAAAAGGATACTCACTACTCCCATTAGCTCAGGAGGTGTGGAAGGGGATATTCCTTGTGAAAAACATACTTATAAAGAGAAAAGAGTGCATTTCCACCTTTTCCTTGGTCCCCCCACAAAGCAAAATTAATTGTATAAATTTAAAAGTGGCTAATTCCTAATGGAAATTTAATCTCCATGTTACCCCAGTGAAAAAGTAGCCTGTTTATAAAACAAGAAGGTCAGTGTGGTAAGTGTAACCCAATCATGCTTTGTAAATTGGTCAACTTTTCACTGGACTGTTGTATATCACACAGCTTTTACACAAGCTTGTTAAATTTTAGACTTTCAAGACAATCTAGTCTAAAATATTTGGGTAACTTGGTTACACTTTCTCATTACTGGTTAAGCCTTCACATTCTGATAATAGGCCTTTATGTAAGAAATGCAAATTTACTATGGAGAAAAATTAGTAGATAATAATTCTTCCTGAAGAAAGAGCGTCAAGAGCTGAGACTTGCCCAAAGAGTGGCTCTTTCCATTCTGAATTCCTTCATTGTCCAGCAACATAAATTGTCAGTGCAAGAGTCTGTCTGAGAACAGCCTGGTAGGAGTTGGAAAAGATTAATGAAAATATTTTCAAAGACTCAAGTCACGCCATTTTATTACGGAGTAGAGGAGTATTGTTTTTAATCCATTATTTGTGAGCTTGGAAGGAAATAATTATTTGCAAATTAAAAAATAAGAAAAATGCAATATTTCTTTTGGTCTCTCAAAACCCCAGACATTTTTCTCTTAGCAGATACAAGCCTTCCCTCCTCTAGATCTCTGCTTATCAAAGGAGGCGGAAATTCATCAGGTTTGCTTTTTCATTATTTGAGGCTGAGAACTGGGAGGAAAGAGTAGAAGAAGGGGAGGATCACATTCTGAAGGTTTAAGACTGGTAGGAGGTGAGGGGGCAGAAAATGTACCACCTTCCCTTGACTGCTACCTGTCTGTAGTTATCTTTCTTGAAAAGTAGGTTTATGCCACATGGGATTATCAATTAATATAAACATTTAAAATGTTTAAAAACCAGGCACATTACATATTATATATAAGAACCTTAATAATAACTACAGAGTGGTTAATATTATCCCTATTTTACAGATCTAAAATTAAGCTCAGAGAGGTAACTACTGCCTAAGGCCATCCATCTAGAAAGTAACGAATCTGGAATTCAAACCTAAGTCTAAGTCTTTTGCCAAAAAATACTATCTTCCAAGATTAACAAGAGTCACTGAAGTGAGTCAAATCAGAATGGGCCTTTGTAATTATTTGTTTATTTATTCATTCAGTCATTCAAGTTAGGCCTGGATTACCTAACTGCATACTGATCTACATCATAGGCTTTGAGGTCAAGTTCTAGCTCTGTCACTTGCTATCTTGTTGGCTTGGTCAACTCAATTAGTCTTGGGATGCTGATTTATAAGTAGGAGATTGTGATGGTACCAATTTTAAAGGGTTATTGTCAATTTAATGCAATGATAACTTAAAGCCCTTGGTTTGGTGCCTGGATATAGTAAGCACTCAATAGCTTTATGTTGATGGTGGTGATGATGATGATGACGGCCATAATGCAGTGGTCCTGGGGGTAGAGATGTCAGTTTTCTACTAGGAAAAGCTGGCACTAGAAAGCTGTGATAATGGTCAGAGACTCTTGAATCTTAGAGCCAATAGGGACCTTCGGGTTTCATCTGTTCCTTGCCTCTGGATGCAGATGGAATACAAACAACAGGGCCGCATTAACGCAGCATGCTACACCACTGATTTATTCACTGGCTCATAAATATTAACAGTCTCTCCTTTGCTCACAACTCTGGAAAAAGAGGGTAAATCCTGCAGGCTCAGGGCCTACAGACACCCAGATGAAATTCTTGGAGCATTTTCCAACAGTGTGTAAAACCCTCCACTTGGAGTCTCAGCTTCTCTCCCTGGATGATGCCCTCTTCAGAAACCTTGCCAATTTACTCACAGTCACCAACCCTCCAGGCCACAAGCAAATGAGGACACGGGGACTATTTAGGGGACTCCCTTGTCTCAACCTTCATCCAGATGTTTGGCACCGTGGAAATAGGCATAGCCACAGTTTCCTTTGGACAATTTAAGGAATTAATATTAAAGGATGCGTCACTCTGGATCTAGAAAACCAGTTGCCATAGGTTTTCTCAAGCAGCGTTTGGAGCTCCAGGAGGGGATTTTGGAATCAAAGGGGAAACACGCACTGATTATCTCATCTGCCTTCTCCTTGCCTCCCCCAAATCCCCTCTTCTGAGAGCACTTTGTCAGCTGCTTGCCTTGACCCTCTTCAAATGCTACCCTGGAAACCTCACTACAGTAATTCCTCAATCTAAGGTATGAAAATATATAGACACTAACCCCAGCTTCTATAGCAGAGTGATGACGTTGCTACTGAAGTTCCCTTCCGGAAGTTTAGAATTTTAGCCAGAGTAAGAAGAGCTGGGTAAGGCCTTGCAAATTTAACTTTTTCTTGCCACTGTGCTCACTTGCACATGATGATTTTGTTAAAATGATATAGTGTTTTTATTTGCCATGAAATCTCCATCCCATAGTTCTAATGGGATTCAGATGGCTTTACCTGATAGGTGAACTTTTAGGAACTTTTGTAACCCACAGTCCAAACTAGAAATGATAATGTCCTACTGTGGCTTACAAATCATGTTTTAAAGACAACACTAGGCTGTAGATGTGAAAACAATAACATTAACAAATGCTTGCTGTGATGCTATTTTTTCCCTCTAAATCATCTCCATTTTGCTTTCACATTGCCAGAGGATGTGAGGGTTTTGTTCACAGTTCCATGTCAGGAAAGTGCTGACCTCATGTGCTTTCTGCTGTGGAGCTGGATGCAGAACTGGGCGGGATTTGGAATAAAGAGCTGGTAGAGAGAGAGAGCTTTTAGAAAATATACAAATTCTTGGGCTCACTGTAGCTACCACCAGTCTCTTTGTTCATAAAATGGTAGGCCCATTCTTTTGCCCTGATGAAATTTCCAAAGTATTAGCCATATAGAGTGACTGCATACAGGAATAGAAATAATATCAGCTATGATTTGTTGAGTGTTTATTTTATCCAGACACTGTTACATGGAGTATCTTATGTAATCTTCACATCAGCTCTATAATATAGGTACTATTATCATCTCCATTTTTGAGAGAACAAAGACACAGCAAGAAGGTTAAGTTAACAGGCCTAAATCACCAAGTATTACGTGGTGGAGTCAGTATTCAAACATCTTTCACAAGTCCTCATTTTTAACCACTAGACAACAATTTGACTTTAAGAGTCCAACTTTCTCTATCCTAGTTCCAGTTTTGTCACTAACTCTTGGACTTCTGTTTCCTCCTGTGTAAAATGAAAAGTTTGGAAAAGGTAAACGTTCCCAGTATACTTTATACTATTTATACCAATCCAGGAAGGGAGACAAAAAGGATAAAAAAAAAGAGTGAAGCCCACCAGCATCTATTATTACAGAGGAGAAAAAGGAGATGGTAACAATTTGCCCCTCTAGTTTGTCAGTGAGCATGATGACACTGGTTCAACGACCTTAACTAGTCTTTAACTAGGACTAGTTAAAGAAGAGTACAACCCTTGTGTTTCCCATTAATGATTGTGGCAAATATATAAACTGCTTCATCTCGATCCTCTGCTGTTTCTCAGCATGCAATTCTTTTTTTCAGTCCCACCTTACCAGGTATATTTAGGGTCCGAAAGATTTGGTATCACACACACATATGCACAAACGCTCCGTTCAAATTACTTAAAGGAAGTAACTTACTCACAGATGCAATTTAGCTGATTACCTGCAATTATGAGCATGCATCTGCCCTCCAAGCAGAGCGCTGCTCTGGGTTTCATGTGAGGATAGCCAAAAGTAGATTTATCTAAACCGTGGTGGCCTAAGAATTATCATACCAAATTTAAACTCTTGGATATTCTACTTTCCCAATGTGACTTCCTGTTTTGCAGAAAAGAGCTTGAAGAAATAATAAAAAAAAGGCAGCTCACACTCATTTCTGTTCACCAAGTGGCTTGTTCAAAACAACATTTTAATGATTTAAGTGTAAATGAATCAGAAACATATGGATTAGATTTCCCTTAAAATACACAAGGATTTTTAAATGAGGGAGAGTGGCATGAAGAATTTCTCCAAATTTAGTGCTCCTTGGAATTGGCTTTTCTAGTGTTATTAAAAATTGGTGGTGGTTGTGGGGCAGGGCGGGGGTGCCAATTCACTTTGAACTACATTTGGCAAATGGGAGTGAGGCAGAGAAAGTTTCCTAACATCTTCTTTAAAGGAGGACCATACTTCTCCTTGGGCATCGCCTAATTCATCCCAACCAGCATTTTTGATGAGTTAAGTGTAAATGAATCAGTAACATACGGATTGCATTTGAAATACACATGGGATTAAAAAATGAAGGAGAAAAGCACTTGGTAAAGTATGCCTGGGGTTTTGCCAAACCCATAACGTTCAAAAAAAATAGTTTGAAACAATTGATGAATCCCTCCCAGGCCCTGCCAGCCTCACCAGGCAGAGTAGACGCATGGCTGTTTGTGTGACTATTTCAGGCTGCTTCCTCTTAAACAACACGGAGAAACAGTCAGGGTCCAGCTTCATCTGCCGAGTGCCCAGGTCACTTCCTAATTTTAAGCTTCCATTTTAAAGAGTATCACTTCCTGAGTAAGATAGAAAGTTAACTTAGTCCCCTCTTTGGAGAGCATGCAAATATAGTACATCTGGCTGTTCAGCCATTTGCTTTCCTAGATAAATATAAAAGACAATTGAACAGAGATTGGAATCTGTCTCTAACTGGCATCTGCGTCTCGTGTTTACTTTCTGATTTCCTCATTTGGTACCTGAATAAAACAAGGGGTGACCTTATACCCCGTAGCCTGCACAGAGCCCCTCTAAACCAGTGGTTCTTCATTTTTCACCTCCACTGACCTTATCTTTCTCTCCTCCATATTTTCTCCAGCCATATTTTGAAAGATATGGTCCATACAACAGATGCAATTGTTGAGAAATAATTTCATAATTTTATTATTAATCAAAAACTGCCATTGTAAGAAAACCAAGATAAACATACAGAGTTGATAGAATTTGAGTTAAAAGAAATACATTTTAGCTCTCCTTTGCAGTCTGACGCCAGGTAATTCTATAACTCCAGTGAGTATTTCTGACACATTGGGAAGCCCATTTCTCCATGCAAGGGTCCCTAAGAAGCCAGGGTCCTAGATAGGGAATCATTAACCTAGTGAGTCTGATAGGTGTTTCAAGGTTGAGAGATTTCCAGAACATCTCCAGTGGAATTCTCTAGGTCTAAACCCTCCAAGAATCCTAAAATTATTTTAACAAATCTTTCCCAAATATTAGGCAAGTCAAAAGATTTGGTAACTCTGAGAATCATCTCAGAGAGAGGCTGAAGAGAACAGTGGGGTCAACACAGAGTTGTGTCTCCCCATCACAGAGTTTCTGATTCCTTAGAGCGATCACGAGCTTCTCCCCTCACTCTGGTTGCATTTGCTCCCCATTTCAGGCCTGAAGCCATCCGGTCAGCTCCATTTAAGACCTCTGCAGAGACATCAATGGTTTCAATTCGTCGCAGCCACCCAAACACCTATTTTATTTTCAAGAAAATTAAGTGTTTGTCGTCAGGGCTCGTTAAAGGGCTTAAGGGAAAATTGACTTTATTATTTCCTTGCTCTGTTTTGAAGGTGGAATGAAGTGAGAAGGAATGATTATTTGAAGATCTATATAAAAATTCAAAAGGTAATCTTTTCATGTGAAGACTTCAACAAACATATTCCTGTGTGTTTCTCTCAGAGTAGGTGGGAAGGCAGCTCCTTTGGTAACATGTGAAAATAAGCTTGCTCTCTAAATTTCTGCAAAGCAGACACGGCTCTGGCAAATGGCTCCGGAGACCGATCATCTTGAGACAGCCGTGGAAACAATTTGACATTAATGAAAATGTGAAAATGAGACAGTAAACCTAGGATGGAAGAACCATTTCAAAACAACCTGTGACCCTTTTGCTTTTTCTTCCTGCTGCACTCCGTCATGGAACAGCAACACAGATCATTCAGAGAAAGGAGCCCCAGGAAGGATTAACAATTACAGGAGAAAGGAGATGGCCTCCTTTTGCCTGATGTCCTTTCCGCTTGTCAAGCACTGGAGTTAAGGTGCTGTTGTAACAATAAGCCACTCTTCAAAATGAATTATGTCTCTGGCTTATGTATATTCAGTGCTTGAATGACCAAACCTCAGCAGAGAGGCTGAGTCATGGGAACATACATATATGCTTAATTTTATTCCAGGAAAGCAATTCAAACCAGGGGCACTTAGGCCCTGCAGTGAGGCCCACTCAGAAACAAGACGAACAAGTTCACAGGCCATTGCCCAGGAGCCTCCAAAGGGCTGACATAAGATCGATTGGCCATCCTGGGCCATTTAGCAAACAGTTTACATAGGCGCCCTGGGTACTGGATTTAAACGAAATGAAAACTATCGGGAGAATTCCCTATAAAGTGGACTTGATCTATATTAGGGAACAGGCTAATTATAGGGATTGGCATATATGGAATCAAAGTGAAACACTATATGGGACTAGAGAGTGGTGGTCTTTTATACCAGGGTGGTCTGAAACCAGGGTTTAATGTATGTACAATATACAAACATTTTTGACAGACCATTAACACCTATAATCTTGTAAATATTTGCAATTTTCTAGATCATAAATATAGCTGCATAAGCAGTTCTTTCAGAACATCATTTATACACCATTAAAGGTTAATTTACAAGTTAGTACCTTATAGAAAGAAGATATGTGGGCTTTATGCTAACTTTCTGTAAAGGGAGACTGGTGTCTCCAAAAGCAATTTGTAGCTCTCCTGTGGGTCTGACTGGGGTCCTATTCAAAGCACTATTTGAATTCTTTTCATCAGCTCATGTTCACAGCAAACTTAATCTTCTGTTTTGGGAGAAAAAAAAACAGAGAGGAGAGAAAGATCTGAGGTCTTCAGGCTGTACTTCCAAGCATCCAACTGTTTATTTGAACAGTGTCCCTTGACACCATTCCCATTTGTCATAGGCCCTCTGATACTGGCTGTTGTGCCTTAGCCTCCAGCCCAAAGGGATTCCAACGGTTCTCCACTTAAAGACTCCTTGGAGGGACCAACCAACAATGAAAGTCTGACCTCCGAGGCTACTGTTGTGTGACATTACAGTTTGTAAGAGATCAAAGAGGACAAGAAAAAAGGAGGGACAGTGTTTTGTGGGGTACTTTTTTCCCCCTCCAGACAGGCAGTGCTGGAGCCTCACTAAGAATGGTGATAAGGACCCAGGTTCCCATAGGAGCTGTCCACAAATTATAGCCATAGAAAGATGCCGGGGCACTCTGGGAAAAAAGCGTCTCTGCTGTGAGAAGGTTGGTAAATGTGGGTCAGCTCCATGAGGAGAAAGCCACACAGTGAGGTCAAGTGACCACAGTGGATTTGAGTTGTCTGTAAAGAAGCTGAACTGTGTAACTTATTCAATATGTGGAGCCTCTTTTCCTCTGCAGAAGGATTCCATCGATGTCACTGCCCTTTTCCTGAAATATGAACAGCCTGGTCTGCTGGCTGCATGCCTGCCTGGCCTGGCACGGGTGTTTTTCATGCATCATGAACCTACTTTGCCTCTTAGACCTCCCAAACTTAGAGGATTCTTGGTATTTTCCAAAAACTCTGGTTTTCAGGAGCTCATTAAGACACTGGAAGCAAAATTCAAAAAGTTTTCAGTCTCCATACACTCTTCTCCCTTCTTTTTCTGTTGATTTGGGGAAATTTCCCAAGAATATCCAATCTTCCCTGCGCTCTTCAGTCCCTGAAAGTCAATGCAGTTCTCAGGAAAACAGCTCTCTCCCACACTTGCAACCCTTCAACATGATGTAGCAAATAGAGCACTGAACTGGGAGTCCAGAGGCTTAGATTCCAACCTTAGCTCTGCCACTATCTGATCTTAGAAAAATGACAGTCTACTTGGGCTTCAGTTTTCTCATTTGTAAGTGACTAGACTGGGCAGTTAATGAGATGGCCTCAAAACTCCCTTCCATCACTCATAGTCTATCTTCTATGGTTCCTCTCATTTGGGACCCATAAAACTTATTACTACTCTCCTCTCCTCTCTAGAAAAACTTCATTTTGGGGACTAAATAGCATTACCCTCCTCAAAAGCCTCCCCCTGGCCCTCAAGTTCTGGCCCTATCATCACATACTTCTAGCACTTTTCTCTGATCTCCCCATCTAAACCAGAGCCACTCTGAGCAGTTTCTATTCCTTCTTTCTCTGCCCCACATCTCCCTTTCCATGCAAGTTTAGTATTATTAAAAATAAATAAATAGATGCTGACACAGCTAATACATTTTGTGGGAATTAGATTCCCACATATTCTCTGATATTCTGAGAAGAAACCCAAGAATGGAGCAACCAGTGCAATGTTTAATAAAATCTGAGTTTTAACTCTGCAGCTAGGGATTTGCCAAACCTGAACAGGGCCATCACAACCTGTGAGGTCAAGTGTAGGACTGTATATGCAAAGTAACCAATGAAAGGGCACAATATTTGATGGGGGAAGGAAAAACAAAACTAAATGTTGTAACCACGAGGAGTCTCCAGTTACTGGCTTTTCTCTGGAACAACTGGAGTATAGAACTTTTCTAATTGGTGAATAATGGAATTTAGTTTTCTTGACATTTTTCAATTGCGCTTGAGTCTCCATAAATAACACTTTATCCAAGTGTTGAGGGTTTCTTCCATTTGGAAATACAATCATTTGAAAGCCTGGGCTTTACATCATTCCTTCCATTTCTGATTGGGGCCTCAGAGCTAGGCCTTGTTGTACCAGCACTTTCTTAGGCCATCTGGTCTCTGAGAATTTTACCCACATTTGAATCTAATTTTTTGGCCTCCAAGACACATCCTTGCTGAATCATCATGAGTCTATATGCTGCTTCCACCTGAGCCCTTCCATCCTGCTTTCCCCTTCTCTCCCTCACCCTTCTGTCTCCTCCTCATACTTTCAAAGTGACCCTGCCTGACATACCTTTCCCTCAAGACCCTATTCTCTGCTGTTTCCAGTAGCAGTTGACTAAGGTAATAACCTACTCTGTGCCCATTAGTGGTTTCCCTTGGGTTAACTTATCAGCTGCCCTCTCCAGAGTCCCTAAGCCCTATCTATCATTGTGTGAATTGAGATCACCTAAGTAATGTGTCAGGCTACGTGACCTCAGTTCACTGCAGATATTCCTACAAAGAGCTGTGATCTCATACTGTGTCCTTGGTTTTTGTTGAATGTTAATAGATGAAACAGCCACGTGAAGGATGTTTCTGTGTCTTTTGTAAATTCACTGTTGAAGACCATCCATTATATTATTCAATGCTCCTTATACAAGGAGCCATGTGATCAACTTTTTCTTAGGATTCAGTGCCAAAAAGAAAAAAATTCTTTGTCTCTCCCAATTAACCATTTTGCTTGCTTTTGGGAGGTAATTAGGGCCATAAAACTAAAGAGTACTAGAGAAGTGGTTCCTTAATTTAGGAAAAGGACTCTGCATGATTCCTTCTCCTTTCTGCTCTGGTTACCAGGAAGTTCAGAGCCTAGTCTTTCACTCAGCTGTCATCACTTCTCTTCTTCTTTCCTCCTCCTCTTTTCAATACTCTATTCTTTTTCTCTTTGCCATGCATTCCCACTCTTCTCACCTCTGCACCTCCAATGCATTGTAGAACGAAGAGAGGTTAAAATAATGTTACTTTCCCCAAGCAATAAGTTACTTTGCTGGGGTCTTCTAAGGAAATGATGCCTTAACTCAAGGCCTATCAAAGGATGTTCTTATGAGAGTCTCCTCCAAACAAAGGAAAACAAAGAGTTCTTTGAACAAAAAGGTTAGGAAATATTATATATTACAGTTGTCTCTTGGAGATTCTCAAAGAATATTAAGAGAACTAAATCTAAAAAGTCCTGAAGTAAAGAAAATAAGTGTATTTGAACACACAAGTGTGGTACTCAGAGGAACACACACTTTGAGAACTTCTGACTTAATCCAAATAGTGGATTCCAGTGGTGGATCTTTCAGGTACTGGGGCCAGTGAGTAGAGGTGATACTGGGTCAGTGTGGAGGTGGAGGGGTGGCCTCTCCTGCTTCCCAGATAAGACCAGAGGTGACTGTCAACTCTGCTTCATGAATCAGCACTCAACCCTAAACTCCTTCTCCAGATGCTGAGAGCTTTCAAACACCACTGACTTCCACAAATAATCCATTCATCTTCATCAACTCACACGGCTTCCCTACCCCATACTAGCAGAACTTCAGAGCTCCTTAAGAATTGTATTCAACTTTTTTCAATAAAAGTGACAGAAATTCTTTTGGAGAAAAAGAATTTATTGGCTCATGTAACTGGGAATCCAAGGGTAGCCTTAAGGTGTGGTTGAATCCAGGGACTTAAGTTAAGTCATCATATCTGCTTCTTTCTCATCTTGACTCCACTTCTGACTGTCCATTGACATCATTCTTAGTATCTCTCTGCATACAGGGAAAGAAGACCACCGACTACTCCAAAGTGTACGTGCTGAAGACTAACAATCCAAAAGGAAGAAAGGCCCTCTGTCTCTATAATTCACATAACAAATAATATGGAAGTTCTGTGGCCAGCCCCGTTTACAATGTCACATGCTCATCCCTGTATCAAGAGCTGAAATCAGAGTGTTGCCCTGGAGTAATTGCCCAGCTTGAGTCATGGGCCCACTTACTCAGGATGGCTTAATGACAGAGAAAAACTTCAGATTTACCACACGAATACCAACATATGTCTCATTTGTTTTGGAGGCATAAATTATCCTATTTTGCTTAAAACTCTGCTTTTCTTTAAAAAAAAAGGCTTATTTCATTCTACTACAATTACTTAAATTGTATCACTTTGCTCTCTCTTTCAATGTTTCAAGTTTTTTTCATATACATCTTGTCTCCACAACTGGACTGTAAGCCCCTCCAGGACAGGAATCATGTTTCTTTTTATTTTCTATTCCTCCCTCTCCTACCTGGCACTCTTCACTCATTTACTCATTCTGCAAAATTTTATTGAATATCTATTGCATACCAGGAACTGTGCTAAGCTCTAGAGATGGAAAAAATAAATAAAAATACAAGATGCTCAGAAAATTCTTTACAAATAACAGAACACCACACCTTGTGACAATCCCACTGCTGAGAATGGACCTTATTCTCTCAACCACAGGCATCACAGCACTTTTAGTGAAGTAATTACGTGACCCTGAGCCTGTCATTTTCCCCTTTGGGCCTCAGATTCCTCAAGTGTAAAATAAAGAGATTAACAAGATGTTCTCCATGTTCTCAAACTGTAGGATTCTAAGTCACGGACTGCCATATGATATGGGCAGGAAGAGATGCTGATTTTGAACTCGTCCTTAATTCTCATTCTAACTTAGATTACATCTTCACGCCTCTCAGCATAAAAGATAAGAACACAAATTCATTTCACTGCCCTCTCTACCACATATTACTTCCACATAAGTTGGATGTACCATTTTAAAGCCATTCACAAACTTCTGGCACATTCATAAACGGCCATTTTATTTAAATATGCTTTGCAGTTTATGAAGCCCTCCAAAACAGCTTTTAGAAGTAGATAAGATAAGGAGTTGTCCCCATTTTACAGATGAGAAAACGAAGGTTGAGATATTATAACTACCTCTTGCTTGAGATCATGGAGCTGGTGTGGATTCCTGAATGGCGCCAAGCCAGTGCCCTCTCTCAAGTGCACAAGGCTGCAGCACAGCCTAAAAAACAGCCTAGAGTCAATTCTTGCCACCAGAAGCCTGGGTCCCATGAGAATAAAGTCTGTGAACTTCTTAGGATGTTTAAGGCAAAAGTGCTTTTGCAAAGCATAGTTTTCACCCACAGCATAAGGCCTCTGGCAAGGAAACAAGGAATATCAGGAACACAGTGTTGCAAGGAAAATGCAGCAGAATACCGCATTTATCAAGCAGCTCTCATGATCTGGGGATGAAAGACATTACAGCAGGGAAAATCTCACCATGTTTGGGGCCCTCCATTCTGTGAAGTTCTCATTCAGGTCCTTACAAAGCTCAGCCATGCTTTCTCTCATTCCCCTAACCTCTGCCTTTCATTTTTAAAGCAATGTGCCTGCAAAGATAAATCCAATACACATGTTTCTGATTCATTTACACTTAACTCATCAAGCTCTATTTAAGAAGAGCTATCTGGTGTCCAAAAATCTTTTGGAGTCTTTTCTCCCACTTTTAATAAGCCATTGAAAGCTTTTTTACTAGCATGTCCATGCTTGAGCTGAGTCCACGTAAACAAAGTAGGGCACCCAAAGAGCCCAGTGGGCATGCACGCCCCAGTCTGCTTATAGACCAAGAGGGACAGTTCTGGTTAGCAGAGTCTCCTGGGCTCCATGGTAGTGGGGCTCCTCTAGGGGAGCTCCAAGAAGCTTGAGACAGGGCAGTGTGCCCAGAGCCAGGCCCATGTAGTTGCCATGAGGACCAGCAAGAAGCAGACAGGGCTGCAGACTTGATGTACAGGCTTTTCCTCATCCTGCTCAGCCTCCAGAGATACAGGAAGGGGAGAAACACTACAGAATTGCTAGCTTGGAAGGAGGTGGTCACCCCAGGGAAAGAGAGGCCTGCTCACAAGGCAGGTAGTCCTTGCCACCATCATCCTTTCCCTGGACCCCGGAACAGCCTCCTGGCTGGTGGCTCCGCTTCCACTCTTGACCTTTTACAGCCCAGATTCCACTCTGGCAGAAATCAGAGTAATCATTTAAAACAGAAATCAGAGCTTGCCCCTCCTTGGCATAGAAACTTTCAGTGGCTTCCTGGAACACTTTGAATAAAATCCAGATTCCTTGCCATGGCCAAAATATTCATCATGACCAAGCCTCTCCTGCCCCTCCAACCTCAGCCCCTGCTGCTTGTCCTCATTCACTCCACTCCAGCCGAACAGCTTCTGTTCTCTGACTTGAATATGTCATGCTCATTTCAGCCTTAGGGTCTTTGCATTTGCTGTTCCCTCAACCTGGAATGTTCTTGTTTAAAGATTTTTATAGACCATTGTTGATTCTCTTCTTGAAATTCTCCAGGAACAAATCTAAATTCAGTAGTCAGTTCCAGAATTTTTTTATTCTTAAGAGTCAAAAAGTCATATTTTTTACTTAATCCTGATTGTCACTCACCATTCAATAGAACTCGGTAATAAAATACCTATTTGACTCAATATTAATAATTAAAGTAACTTTCACTTCATTCTTCAGTAATGACTAAGCATTTCCTAGAGAAACTTTGGTAATGAAAAGTATAGGAATTTACAATTCCAAATTCTACAAATTTGATTTGCAAGATGTCTTATAAGTTCTTTGTTTTTATTTAAGACCACTTCTTGTTCATTCATTGACCTACAGTTATCCTGTAGTAGTAGAATAATAACAATAATGATAATGATAGTATAATAATAATAGCAGTAGCTCTCATGTATTGAGTGCCTACTATGTGCCAGCACTGTCCTGGGTGCTAGATGTACATTTTCTTAGGTAATCCTCACAGTGAGTCTGAGAAGTAAGTATTCATATCTCCGTTTTACAGAGGATGACATTAAAGTTCAAAGAATTGTGTCCAAAGTCTCATGATAATAAGTAACAGGACGAGAATCAAACCCAAATATGGCTAACTCCAAAGCACACACTGCTTTACAACTGAGCTGCAATCCTTCAGAGTTTGAGTTTTAAAAATATGCCTTACTGTCATAGAATTATATATTTAGCCCAAATGGTAGATCCAAGGAAGTGACAGAGTGATTTGATTAAAGCCTGAAAGCTAGCAGTGTAGGTAAATTTTTATGGAAGAGACTACCAAGTTGTAAGATCTGTAGTGTTTCTAATAACTTGAGACAGTGATGTCACTGTCAGTGACATCCTCACACTTTTCAATATACCACTCTACCAATAAGAGCAGGAGATGATACCCACTCTATGTGTCAACATGTCTGATAAGGGGGGTTTGAAAAAGCTTTGCTCTCTTAAGAGAGTAATCATTTATTGAGCAAATATCAAGAGATAAACTGGCTCTTTATTATTAATCAATGACTTTTTAAAAGCAATTCCCAATAAAAGCCACTTTGAATTACCCATCCACAGCAGTATCAAAATGATCAAAGCAGCTTATATCTCATGCTGAAACCTTATCTCACCTAAATGCTTCTTTGCCAACGTCTCTAGCATTCTTAAAGATAACCACGGTGAAATACAATTCTGGTTCTGGCAAGATGGCTCCCAAGGAACCTTTCCTCCTCTGCTGTCCCATCCCCCTCCCTCACTCACCCCCTCTCAGTCATCCCCTTGGATCTAAATTTTCCAAAATCCCCAAATTAGGTATTAAGTACATGTTTATTCCATCATGATTTTCTCCTCTAATCTGGGAGATAAAAATAACAGAAAGAAATTTCTGTTTGTAGACTCATTTTATCCTCTATCGTCCCAAAAGTAAACTTCAGAATGTTGCTGACCTCATGCCTCCTCTTTTTTCATTTGGCCCAGTCCAAACAGGATAGCTTTGAGGGTGGACCCCACATACAGCTCCAGTTCAGAAAAATTACTATTGCTTTAGGAATATGCACACTGATTCCAAATATACTTCTGGCACATCACCAGAATTTTTTTCAAACTAGTTCTATTTCAAAAACTAGAGGATGGGTTATTTATTGACAACAGTAATTCTGAGAGTTGATGACCAATAGGCAACTTGAAAGACAGCCTGAAAAATGCCTTATGACAAAACACAAATAATCATGAACAATTTATAAAAGCCCAAATCTCCTAACTGAATAGGTATATTGGAACCGTCTTCTTTTGTCTTGAACTGCCTTGAAATGAGAAAAATTGTGAAACTATGACATATATTTTGAAAGATGTTCAACATGAAGCTTAAAGGTGAAAGATCCACTTAGCAGGGATTGTTTTAAAGCTTTGAAATGAACAGTGTCTGATGGTTAAAGTAAAAACTCTTAAGAGTTTTGTTAAAGACATTTTAATGTGGCCCTTAGTATTTCTTCTTCAGTGGGATAGTTCAATTGAACACCATTCGACAGCCTCTGTGTTCCCTGCACCATGCTAATGAGAGCACATCACGTAAGAAAAGCATGGTTTCTGCCTGCAAGGAGCTTAAAAAATCTTATGCTGGAAAAAGAGGCACTACAAATGCTACTATACTCAATTTAAAGAACTAATAATTGTATAACATCAGTTTTCCTATCTATTGTTTTGTAATTTCTACTTTCCTAACGGAAGGATGTTGAATCTCCTAGAGAGAGGAAATAAATGTGCATACTGAGCAATGTTCTTTTTCCTGTGATGTTTAAAGGCAATTTTCTTTAAAAGAAATTTAAATAGAAATTGCTAATACTGAAATTAGTAATATTATCAGATATTCTGTGTTTTTACCCAAGAAGCATAAGAACTTCAGGCTTCGTAGTGTTTCTCCGAATGGTCTTTTGTTTTAATAGCTTGAAAATTGACAACACAAAGATAGCTATTGACTTGGCATCCAGGGCTAGAATAACACACCTGGTCCTAATGCCTGTGTTATTTCTCTAAATCGTCCCCCCACTTTATTACTTCTCTGTTACTTCCCTGAGGAAATTCGTATCTAGAACTTTGCTCAGTATGACACAAAGAGCTAGATAACATTCTCTGCTGGCAAGAAAGTGGCAGCTATTTAGTTTTGGTTGGAAGCTGCGGTGGTGGTTGTTTTGCGGTTTACATAATTTTTTGGGAACATTCATATGACATTATGTGAAGAGCGGTAAGTTTAAAGGGAGTCAATTTGTAAGTTTTATCAATTTAGGCAGCTCACTTATAATTTCTGGGCCTCAATTTCCACATCTACAATTTGAGCACTAAACCTATGGCTCCCAAAGTTTGCTGCACATTAGAATCACCAGGAGAGCTTTTAAAAGTCCTGATGTCCAGGTTGCATGCCCAGACCCATTAAATCAGAATATCTCAGGGTGGGAGTCATATCTGTGTTGTTTAAAAATCCCCAGGTGATTCCAGTGTGCAACAAGGTGAAAAAACCACTGCAGAATACTGTGATTTATCCAATGTCTTTTTCAGCTCTAGTATTCTAAATTCCATGGCTCTCTGAGCTTCAGTTTGTTCATGTCTATTACGAGGCTCAAGCTATTAACAACTTATCTATAGCTTCAATGCAGTCACAATCAAAATCCCAGTGAGTGTTTTTGTGAAAGCTGACAAACTGATTCTAAAATTTTCATGATAATGCAAAGGATCTAGAATAGTCAGAGCAAACTTGCAAAGAGAACAAAGTTGAAGGCCTAAAGATTATTAAACTACAGTAATCCAGACATGTGGTATTAGAGTAAGGATAGACAAATAAATCGATGGTCCAACACTTGACCTCCACTTATACAATCAACTGACTTTCAACAAAGGTGCCAAAACTATTTAATTAAGAAAGGAAAATCTTTCAATGAATAGTACTGCAACAACCAGATAATAATTGCGGGGAAAAATGAATCTCAACTCCTACCTCACACCAAATAGGAAAATTAATTATATATGGATCACAGGCCTAAATATACAAGCTAAAATTATAAAGTGTATAAAAGAAAATGTAAGATAAAATATTTGTAGAGACTTCCTAAGCAGAACACTAAAAGTACTAGCCATAAAAAAGATAAAGTAAAAATTCAGAAGACTCCATTAAAAAAATATGCCAGCCCAGTGAGCCCAATGGCATAGTGGTTAAGTTTCTGCGCTCTGCTTCAGCAGCCCAGGGTTCGTGGGTTTGGATCCCAGGCATGGACCTACATACTGCTCATCAAGCCATGCTGTGGTGGTGTCTCACATACAAAATAGACGGTGTTAGCTCAGGGCCAATCTTCCTTACGAAAAAAAGAAAAAGAAAAAAAAGAATAGGCAAGCCACAGACTGGGAAAAAAACACTCACATTATCTCAGACATTCAGAATATACAACATCCATTTAGAATATATAAAGAATTCCTAAAACTCAATAACAAAAAGGTAAACAACTCAACTTTAAAATGGGCAAAATACTTGAGCAAAAGACATAAAAATAACAGTACACATGTAAAAAATGCTCAAATTTATTATACATCAAGGAAATGCAGATGAAACTCACAATAAAATTGAAATGACTACATCACACACATTAGAATGGCCGAAATTAAAAAGACTGACAACACCAAATGTTGGTAAAGATGTAGGGCAACTGGAATTCATATACATTGCTTGTGGGAATATAAAGTGGTATAACTACATTGGAAAACTTTTGGAAATTGCTTATAAAGTTAAATATATATCTACCCTATGTCTCAACAATTCCACTCCTATTTACCTAAGAGAAATGAAAACACATGGCCATACAAAAATTTGTACGTGAATTTTCATAGGAGCTTATTCATAATAGACCCAAACTGGAAACAATCCAAATGTCCATCAAGAGATGCATGGATAAACAAATTGTGGTATGTTCATATGCAGCAGGAGTAAACTACTAATACAAAAAACAGCATGGATAAATCTCAAAAATATGTTGAGTTAAAGAAGCCAGACACAAAAGAATACACACAGTGTGATTGCATTTCTATAATGGTGAAATCAGAACTATGGTTTTTGATTTTCTGTGTGTGGGAGAGGGGAGGGTATGCAATAGACTAGAACTCTCTAGTTCTATCCTGATTGCAGTGTGGGTTAGATGGGTGTATGTTTGTCAAAATATTTGCTGAAACTCGTCAGACTATATACTTAAGATGTGTATGTAAATTATATCTCAAAAATTAAAATGAAAAAAAACACTTCACAAACTATAAATTGTTATACAAGGACTAGGAAGTGTTTTAATTTTTAAAATCTTCCAAGAAAAAGATGAGTTTGAGACAGACTGCTAAACTGATGCTAAACATCACATGGCACTGAGTATCCAATTTTCATCTGGATATTTGATGTGCTCGGCTCCAATCTGATGAGTTTGTTTCATAACTTAGAAAGTGAATGCAGTGCTCTCTAACCACTCTAACTAGCAGTTTTAGCAATTTTTTAAAAAGGCCTGGTACCAAACGTGATCTACGCATAAATATATAGAACTTTGAACCTTGGCAAGGTGTTGGCACGTTCACTTTATGTATTGCAATTGCTGGCAATTTTAGTGAGGCACTTTAGAACTGAAGTAGACAAAAGTAGAAATTTAAGATGTGACGCTAGAAATCACATTCTGAAAATCAAATTCTATTAATAACCACACAACAATATGAAAATATGTGCATTTAAAAAGGTAAAAACTGATTGAAGTATATTATCGTACAATAAAATCTCAATTAAGAAATTCTCCAGGAACAAAGTCCCCTTCCCTGCTTTGTTAAACAAACACAAACACATACACACACACATACACACACCCACCTACGCACCTTCCACAAAGCACCGGGAGCAGCATTAGTGTGTATGACAGGCCCCAAGAGCAGTGCTCCTGTGGAAGCACAAGTACACAAATACCCAGGAGAAAACTCCTCTTTGCCCCACTTCTTTCTAACCACACCCACCTTCAGGTGTGAAGGGCTATTCTGGACAAAGTTGTAGAGCTGACAGGGCTTGCTCCAACAACACCGGCCTTCTTTAGGAGCTTTGAATGCAGCATGGGGATGTTGCCTGTGCTGGGTGTTAAGCTGAGAGTGCTCCCCACACACTCCTCCCCATCCTCAAAATCATTCTGTCAAGGAAGCCGCACCCTGGGGTCAAGTCCACTGATTAGATGGTCTCAGACACAACACTAGGGACCTCTCCTTCAAAGCACTCCACTCAGCCTAAAGGGGAACCTATTGGCAGAAGGTGAGCTCACTGGGGGCTTTGCTCACCATGAATCCCAACACCTAAGACACAGTAGGTGCCGCAGGCACTGTGGAGACTCTGTGGCTCGGTGAATGAATGCTGGCCTCGCCGTGTCACTGTAACAATTAAAGGCAAATATTTGACGTGTTAGCAGAGCACAGAACGCCTAGGTTGAACTTCAGCTTTTTCCCGTTCTCTTTACACAGATTTTTCCTCCTTCAGGGAACTGTTTCCTCCTATTAGAGAACTAGATCTTACTCGTTTTAACCACCAATACAAACTCTTTCAAAAATAGGAAATAATCTGATATTATTTACAGCTATTAAAAGACTGATGACACTTAGCTCGACTATGTTATGGGTTATAGGTTTCCTCACTCAACAACGGACTTTTAGACACTTCTAATTAGGGAACTAAATACCTTATACCCTGATATTTGACGAGTTCCCAGAGAGATCTGGAGACTGTGTGTGTGGGGTTGTGTGTGTGTGCTCGAATGCCCACAGACGTTTGTGTATGAGAGAGAGATTGATTTATAAAATTCCAGCAATGGACTTAAATTCCATTCTTAGAATACTAAAAAGTATTATAAAATTTCCAGTTATAACTCACCTTTTAAAGTTAGCTTAGAAGGTACAATGTCAAAAATACTCAAAAAACCTTTTATTTTCCCTCTTTTTCTTCACAAATAAACACACAGTCAATCTTCTTAAGTCTAAAACATATCCAATTAGGGCTAATGATTTCTAATTTATCTTGATTGAATTTTGCTTAATCTAATAGACTAGCCCAGCATAGGAAAGCACAGCTTAGAACAGAATGGGATGGCAGCCATGCGAGTACTAAGCAGGGGGCTTTGTGAGTACTAGTAGCATTCTGTGAAATTTTTGTTTCAGTTTTATACATTCGGTTTACCGGGTCACAGTGTAAAAAGTGTTTCTTAATGTAAGTTATTGTTTGAAAGAAGTTTGAAGACCACTGCTCTATGCAACAGCACAAAATGTCCAGGCAACAAACGAGGTGAGAAAGTCCAAATCTGGTAAAAGAACAGGGGGTTAGGTGTGTCAGTGTATAGAAGTGCAAGAGGTTCCGAAACAAACAGGGAATACCCAGACCACCTAAAGAGAGACTTCATTTAGTTCACTGAGACGAGCTGAGTGAGATGAGGGAAGAGAGGCAGGCAAATTCCCCTCAAACTCCCAGAAGAAGAACAATCACTGTAATTGTCAGAAACATGTCAGAAAGAACCCAAATTACCTAGAATAAGGTATGCAAAATATGGAGCACAAGTCAGGATTCTGTTGATTCTGTGACTATATAAATATTGCACTATTTTTTGATAGAAAGGAATCTTTGACTAAGTCATCTCATGGAGAAATCTACAACTACGATGTCCTTATAATCTGTTTCCTTTTCACAAAATTTTAATTGAGCCACACCGATGTCATTTAGGGTGACAGCAGGGGTGTGGTTGGGGACTGTGTGTGGTCTTTCCCTTGCAGACAAATTCCTATTCTTTAAAGAGTATGAGGCAGAGACTGGACAGGCTACTAAGGGCTCATTCCCTCAAGCTGCTGGGCTAGAGGTGGCATTCCACCCTTGCTGTGATCTTTAGGGTCTTTAGGTCAGGAGCTGCCACCACCTCAGCCCAAGTCTGCTCCAAAACGTTCTCCTTCCAGAACTTCCTTCTACTCTTTTTCTTATTTCCCTGCCTTTTCTTCCCCCAACACAGACACACACACGTGCACACACACACACACACACACACACACTCTGGATGACTCCTATGCCTCTCTCCATCTTTATTCTACTTCAAGTTAAAGGAGTTTCTCAAAACAAAATGAATAGTTGAAATTCACCCTCCTGGTTAAGCTGGAGAGGTCTCCGAGCTGGAGGAGTGTAATGCTGATGTGTCTTCCTTCTTAGCTTTTCTGGCATTGAGACCGAGCCTCCCTCTCCCCATCCAGGACTCCAATGCTGCCTCTGCACCTAGCCTTGTGACTTCATATGTAACTGCCAGTCAGAACCCTCATCACCTCTTACTGATCTCCCTGATGTCAACTTGGTCTCTAAATCCCGGTTTAACAAGGACATCCTTATCTATACCTGTTGCCCAAGAGTAACTCTTAGTAACACGCCCTTTCATTTTCACAATCATTCCAGTGTGAAAGGTCATCTCTCCAACACCCTGCTTGGTTAACTATCCTCCTGTGACCTGCAGCAAGTCCATCCTTTAGGTCTATAGTTTCAGGTTGGCCCAGACTCAACATTTCCTGCCTCCCAGCATCATCTTGAATTTCCAGAATGGAAAGCTCCTCTGATATGATGAGCCTCAGAAAACTGTGATGTTACCTTGGAGTCTTTGTGACCCTCTTTTGATCTTTCCCTATATTAAGTATATTTTGCCTCTTAACAACCCACCCCAAACTCAGTGACTTAAAACAATGATAATCATTTATTATCTCTCACAGTTTCTGTGGCTCAGGAATTTAGATGGGACAGATTGGGGGCAGCTTGTCTGTGCTCCATGATGGCTGGGGTCTTAGCTGGATGACCCAAAGGTTGAGGGCTGGAATTATCTGAAGGCACATTCACCCACACGTTAATTCTAGCTGTCAGTTGAGGCATAGTTGTGTCTATTGCCTGGAACACTCACACATGGCCTTTCCACATGACCAGGGATTCCTCACCACATGGTAGCAGGGCTCCAAGGACAAGTACCTGAGCCAGGTGGAAGCTGATCCTTTTTATGGCCTAGGCTCACTTAACATCCAGTCATACAGCATCCCTCCACCGTACTCCACTTATCAAGAAAGTTGCAAGCTACTGCCAAGATTCAAGGGCAAAGGACATTAGACCCCAACCCCTCAGTGGGAGAAGTGTAGTCACACTATAAGAAGATCATGTGACAAGGGGGAGATATCTATCTATCTATCTATCTATCTAACCAGCCACCCCCCCCAAGCACCCTACCAACCATAGGCAAGATGTCATCATCCTTGCTACCTCCTTCTATCAAAATTTTCCAAGGATGAGTCCCTTGATATTATGACAAGGGTAATAACTTTCTAATCAGGAATACTCTATAATCCTTTATAGTTGTGAAGCTGGTTACAGTTTTACAAGTCTTTGCATTTGATCCTCACAACCCTGTGAGGCAGATAACGCAGGCCTCACTCTCCCTTTTTTATAAGCGAGAAAGGAAGCACAGCCAGGTAAACAATTTACCAAAGTCACAGAGCTAGGACTCAGTGCAGTCAGTCTGACACAGAATCAGATTTTTTTCCACCATCAATCAACCTCTGCTAATGGAAAAGCAGCACAGCACCGGGGTCTGAGCCCAGACAAAGCCTGAGCGCAAGTCCTGGTTCTACAGCTTGGTAGCTTTGGACAAAGAGCTTAACCTCCCAGCGTTTCCATTTTCTTACCCCTATAATGAAGGCAATAAAACCTACCTCATGGGTTTAGTTCCTGCGTAGAATTAAATAACGTTTGCAAAGTGCCTAGGACAGTGCCTGACACATCTTTGACACCCAAACAGTAGCTAAGAGGTTAATTTTAATGATGACATGTGATCTAGCTGGTGGCACAACCTATTTAGAGCCTGCCCTTTAGGAAGTAAATGCTGATCCTGGCTGTAACAAATGCGGGGAGAAGCTCTGCACCTGGATGTAGATGAGAAACCATCCTTAAATCGCAGCTACAAGCCAGTCATCGCAGATCTTTTCTTACAGAGAAATATCGTTCAGCAGTTTGAAGAAGAAACCTTACAAAGGGCAACCCATTCTCAAACTCATCTGTGCAAACATTATTGAATGGGATACAGGCTAATCATTAAATCCCCAGCTCAAAAGGCTGCTGGCATTTATACAGATGTTTGCTTTGTTGTGCAGAGCAGGAGATGATCCTGAGTTGGCCATCCTTCATGGCTGGACAGAGCACAAGGTTAACACGGGAGAAGCTTGCAGCAAGCCACCGTCGGATGCCATTATATGTGACTTTGTCCTGTACCTATTTCTATGCAGGTGGACCCTGCGTCATTCAAAGGCCCTGCAATTTGCTCGTATTGTTTCAAGAGAATGGAGTGTTCTACTGGCAACAGCCACCAGATATTTGTCATTAATGAGTGACAAATGAAGGGACTGAATTAATCAGTGTCTATAGGATCTGAGAATTATGCCATGGGGGCAGGGGAGAGTCTCAAGTTATAGTCCTAGAAGATGTCTCATAGACTCTGAGAAAAAGGCATTTTGGTAGAGTTCAGAAATAGTTTTCTTGTTTCTTCTGTCCCATTGCTTAGGCCTGGCTATTAGGCCTCAATTCTTCTTTCAGGGCCAAAAGGACAGCAGATTTGCTCATAAGAAAGCCCAAGGGATACTTAAAATTTACGAGCCTGTGCTCAGCTCCTTATGGGTGTACAGTTCTCATTCATGTCAGCAGGAAGCCTGCCTACAGGGCAGGGCAGCTCAATTGAGTTCTTTCTCTGCTTTGCTGGTTCCGGATCAAACTTGCCTTGTGGCTGCTTTAAGTGTTGATGTCTTGGCATCAAAAAGCAGGGAGACAGCTCCATTTCTTCTGGCGCCTGGAGCCCGAGCTTCAGGGCAGCTCACCCTTCTCCCTTTGGGATTACTTTGGAATCCTCGCTGTTTATAAATGAAGCCCACATTGGCCCCCTTGTAACATGTGGCACTCTTCACTCAGTAGCAATGGGGAGTTAAACGTCTTAAGTGACCCTCCAGGGTAACCAAAACCCTGAATTCCCTAACAGAGTAACTGACTTTCTGCGCTGCCTTAGAGTTGAACAGCACTCTGTATTTTCCAAAGCTCCTTTATACACCTGGGCTCCTGTGGTCTGGAAAACCCTGTGAGGAAGGCAGGGCAGATGCAGCTGGTCCCATTTCACAGATAAGAAGACTGAGAATCAGGCAGTCTAATCATGAAGCTGGTGAGTTGTGGGGCTGAGCCCTAACCTCCCAGCCAGTTGCATCCTCCCCTGTGATGGCTAAGTGTTTCACTCTCTCTTCCTTCCCCCTTTTCTGTGTATTTCCCCTTCCCATTCCCTCTCCAATCCCTCTCTTCTTCCCTCCCTTTTTTCCTCCTTCCTCTCTTCAATCTCTTTCTCTATACTCTTTCCCCAACTCCCTTATTCCAACAAGGATTTTAGGTAGGACCATGAACACTGTAGAATTATAGCACCAACTTCACCACTGATGCAGCAATTTAAACAGGACCTTAAATAGTTCTCAGGGGAAATCTCTGCCTCTCTGGGACTCATTTTCTCATCTATGAAATAAGGATGCCATGCGAATAACTACAAGATAACAGAGTTGAAAGGGTTCTTAAAAACCAGAAGCACCCAAAGAAATATTGATATAAGAACTACATACAACCGGTATCTCTTTAGATCAAATTTATGTATGCTTTGATGTAGCAATTTTTACTTTCTCTTTTTAGAACTTGGAATTCTGTTTGATTGCCGCATTTGAGTTGCAGCCAAACCCAGAACTTTCTCCTGACACCACCCTTTCTACTTGCCGAGACATGCAAACCAAATATTCCAAGGTCCAGTGAAGAGCTGAGTCTGTCTGGTATTCTACATAAGGATACCTCAGCAATTCAAAGCAAAAGTTGTAAATTTTCTATTCCCAGTCCAGCTTATGCAGATGGTAACTGGTCTCATTAGTCATTGTACCAACACCTCCTAATAGCCCCTCTCACTGCAGTTTCTGTTGATTTGCAGATGTTTGGAGGAGTATCTGAAATCAAAATTACTCTTTGAACAAAGTCTCATCTCATTTCCCCGCCTCCTGTGAAAACTAATGATGTGAAGACAAGTTTCCATGAGTACCTGTCTCCAGTCTCCAGGCTAGGAGGGCTATAATGCTTAGAGAACGTTGACTTAACAGAGGAATTCAAATACCACCAACCTAATTTAGAGAGGCAAAGAAAGGTAATATCTCAAAAGTGTGCCCCTCAACTCTTAAAAGTAGTACTTCCAGTTTGTAAATAAGAGTCTGGATCATTTCAGCCCATTCCATCCTGAAAAATGACCAGAACCAATAGAACCCTATTGAGACTGTCAGTAATTCCTGAGGGGCAGAATGTCTCCAAGAGATTGTCACTGGAGCATTTCAAGGGTTTGCATGTAGTTTGGTCCCATGCCCATGTCTCTTCAGAATCAGATTTAGATTTCCCTAAACTGCATGTCTGATTTTTCCTCTGTAAGGTCCTTGGGTGGTGTTTTAACTCATTCGTTGACTGAACATATGGGATTTTCTATTTTGAGTGGATTCACTCTCATCACATCAGAGGAAACTCATATGATTGGTAGGCACCTGCTTGAAGGGACCAGTATGTCCAAGCAGGACAGATCAACCCAGGTCAGGACCATGTCAATGGACATGGGCTATCCTACTGCATAAAACTGACCTTCTGATGCCCAGATGTATAATAGCCCAAAGCACATTTAGGGGCCTAATTGTACTGTTCCTGACTTTATTCCAGCTAACTTAACCTTGGCTTCATCTAGCTGGGTTGACCTTAACACTGGACAGCTGCCTGTTACAGTGGCCTTGGGTAGCCTTCACTTCTTGCCCAACTTGGCCAATAATCCTTTGCTGCAGGGCTTGGAACTTAATAGGAGGGCCAGCAGATGGCCTGGCCACCCAACATGCTACTGACTCTTCCCATGTGCCATCCAGAAATTCTTCAGGGTTCCTGTGAAGCAAGGAAGGGCTGTGGCTTCTGACACTTGGTCCAGAGACATCGACAGAACTTCTCTAGTCTATTCATCTATTTCTCTGAAGTATCTTTTTGGTGCCAAATACTTGCCTTGAAAATTAGTAGGCAAATGACCCCAATTAAAAAGGAACCAGGAGCTAATTTAGCTTAAGAGAAGGGCACTCAATCCACTAGGCTACATGGAATTCTCCTACAGTTTATGACAAATTCTTTGTCTCCTTTAGAGCCACTGCCAATATTTTGTTCTTTG
Source organism: Equus quagga (assembly GCF_021613505.1). Lineage (NCBI taxonomy): Eukaryota > Metazoa > Chordata > Mammalia > Perissodactyla > Equidae > Equus > Equus quagga. The sequence continues at coordinate 85,863,698 of NC_060277.1, read as the reverse complement.
TTTCAGTAGAGTGCAGAAGAGCCAATCAGGTGACATCTCAAAAGGAGCATGTTGCTGAGAACGTACGTTGCTAAGTAGTGGGCATCATTTATACCTCCCTGGTTTTCCTTTTCATCACTGGCATAGAAATCACAGTACCTTCCAAAGAGGCAGAGGCTGAGTCAGATTCCTGCTAGGACAAAGTAAAACTTGGTTTCCTGGGGAGTGCAGCTGATCTGACTCAGAGGCTAAGGATCTAACAATCACAGGAGGAAAAACAAACCAAATTTCAGTATTCTTGATCCAGTACCATCTTAGGGCTGCCTTACAGGGAACAGAGTGTGATCAAAAAGCAACATGTGGTCTCATCTTCACAGAGTGTGGCTATGAGAAGCTAAGAACCACGCCTCGGGGAAACAGATTTGGTCTACCAGAGTGTGCCAGATCCAGGAGACCCCTGGGGAGAAACGGAGTGTCTGCTCTTCTGTGTTGGTAATGGGTCTCCAGATAGTCCTAAGAGGACAAGAGTGCAGACATCAGTATGTGTTCATTTTCTCCAACATTTCTTTTCTATGTTACCAAACCGGACAGCTTCTCTATTAGCATCCGTAACCATTTCTAGCTAACATCCATATTCCTTTAAGCAACTGGGAAGCAAACCAAATAAATGTAGAATCTCTAAGCAAAGCAGTTTGATTAAAAAACAAAACAGAGCAAAATACTGCCATCTCACCTAGCTAACCCTAGCGTGTTAGAAAAGACCACAGGATGAAGGCAAACTGCCTGGGCTGCTGAGTCAACAGTAGGAAAGAGCTTCTCATGCTGAAAAGGCAACCAATAGCCCTATTAAATAGAGTCATATTTTTCTCACCTACCCACTAAAGCCATAATGTCCTCCAGTTGAAGCAGAATAACTGTCCCCAGTGAAGCACTGCTCCTTGGCTTGCACCTTCATTCATTCATTCATTCAGACAACATTTATTCAGCACTCATTTGTTTGCCAGTGGTTTTCAATTTCATGCATCTATCCATTCAATCAGAAAATACTTATTTTTGAAGTCCTACTTATGGGCTAAGTACTGCCTTAGGTACTAGGCATATGAAGATGAATGAGACACAGTCTACAACATGAAAAATTTATAGTCTAATTAGTATTCATACTCTAGTCACTCATCTAGTCATTTATCCATCGACTCATTCCCTTGACAATTATTTACTGAAGACTTACTGTGTGCCATATACTGTGTTAGGCACTAGGCCAAACACATTCATCCTCATCTTCTTTTCTACCTTCTTTTTAACTTTGTGTATCACATATATACCACCACCACCACTGCCAAGCACAGAAGCAAAAACAGACCCACCAACTTTTTGGGTTTGGCATGTGTGTATTTGTGTGTGTGGTATTTTAGGGGAAGGGGGAGGGGAGAGTGGCCTTCAGGTGGGTGGGCAGGGTTATTGAGTTAAACAGTAGTCCTCCAAGCAGACATTGGTTTCATTCAGCATAAGCTATAAGAAGGCAGATAACGGATTCAGTATAGTACAAAGTGAACCTTTGAGCCATGATCACTGTGGAGCAATGGGATAAGCTGCCTCATAAAGCAGCTAGCTTCCCACCCCAAGATGTGGTCAGAGGTCAGGCAATCATCTGCCAAGAACAGCACAGAAGAGATGCTGCTGTCCAGGAGACTTCTGATCTCTGATCTAGAGTCTCCTTATACTCTGACATTTCATTACCAAAACAATCTCCCTAGCATGTTCTAAGTGTTCAATAAATAATTGTCAAATGAATGACTGAATAAGCATTAAGCTGTTTGTTGGACCTTGAGTTCCTTGGGGGGAAGAGCTGGGCCTTATTCATGCCTTGTAGTTCCAGGGCCTCCATTCAGCTCCAGGGCTCCAGAGAATAGTCTGAAGGCCTTTGTCCTGGAGGCTCCCTTTTTAACATTCTAGGCAGAAACATCTTGTGGTTTAGCCACCTGGGCAGATTCTCTCAGCAAGGGGAACATCCTTTATAGGCATATTCAGTCATCTTTTCCTTAAACTCAAGGCTTTGTTCTCTTCCCTAATTAACAAATTGCTAATTTGAGGCCTTCTGTATTCAGGGAACAAAAATTTGCTTTGCTATCAGCTAGAAAGACAAAATAGCTATATAAAGAAACAGAATAATACCTTCCCAAAGAAACAGTAAAACTTGTTTCTGGGTTAGCTGTGGTTGGGGTTATCTGTGGCTGTTTCCCTCCCCCTGGTAGCACCCACAATCTTAAAGAGAATGCATGCTTGCCGCTGGAAACCAAGTGATCGATCTACAGCACTGCAGGCCAGACACCACTGATGAAGAGAGGCTAGAGGCAGAGCAAGCCAGAGGCTGCCTTCAAGATTCTTGGGCCACAGGCCACACCGTAATTCAGGTCATCGCACTTTGCCAGGGAAGCTTATCAAAGAAGAAAACAGACTGACATTTTCTGGTCTTCTGGTTTCCTTTCAGAATGCGAGGTTGGAAGTTAGCCTAGCTTGCTCCATCCTGGGGAGAGGTAGTAGAAGTTTGATATAACAGAATGTGTGGCCTAGTACAGCATTGTGTATGCTGTTTCATTTTAGCAAAAAGAGCTCAAGACACAAAGAATTTCAAACTGGAGTGAGGGCCTGACCTGCCTGTTCACGGCTGTGTCATTTAGGGACAGCCCAAGTCTGTCAGAAACAGCAGAAATTTTCTGCCACAGAACTCAACTCATTGATTTAGATGAAAATATTACTAAGTGAACACTGATTCTAAACTCCCTCTACTCCGATATACCAAGAAACTTCTGGAAGCAATGCACATAGGACAAGGCCTGAGCCATCAGCGGGTGAAGAACGTGTCACAGGGCATTTTGATGGGCAAATCTGAGTAAAGCAATCACCAATTTAACAAGGAAGCTTGATCTTTCCAGCAGCAGGAGGAAAGATCAATTCCTAGGACAGCTACAGAAAATGACTAAGCTTACTTGCAACCATATCTCAAATTACGTGAAGTAACAAAGAAGCCATTATCTTTTCCCATTGTTGATGGAGAGGAGACTATCGGAAAAGAATGGGCTTCCTCTGGCTTTTATCCGTTAATGACCACCCCTGGGACTTCAAGTGCCACCCATTCCTTGGGAAACCCCATGTCATGATATGGAAGATTCGGTTTGAAGTGGGCCCAATGCTCCAGGTGATCATCCTCTCTTGTGGCATCATCAATCCATCATTTAAGCAGAAAGGCAATGTGGCACAGAATTCAAAGAAGATGGGCAATTTCCTTTAGAATATCGCAGCAAAGGCTTCTTTCTCTGTAAAGCTTTGACAGATTCTTTACTCCAGTCATTCTCAGAGGTGCTCCGCAGACCACCAGTATCAGCATCACCTGGGAACTTGCTAGAAAAGCAGGTTTTTGGGTCTTCCTCAGACTTCTTCAATCAGAAACTCTCGGGGTGAGGCCCAGCAGTCTGTATTTTAACAAATTCTCCAGGTGATTACAAGGCACACTAACATTTAAGAACCACTACTCTACTCTCAATAAAGAAATTTGGATCCCACCACGATATAAAAAGAAATCTCTCTGTTTCTCTCTCCCTCTGTATATATAACTATATATAACTAAGTATATATGTGTGTGCATATATACTTGGTACTGCATATATATATAAGTACATGTATATAAGTACTAAAATTTTGGATTAAAAAAAGGTCATTTTTAACAGGGTAGTAAGTTTTATTGAAATCTCCAGTTAATTGATGTGATAACTCTGAGTCCCTTGTAGCCTACCTCCACCTGCTTCCTGTGGTCTAAGTACTACGGAGAGTAAACCAATAACCCAGAAAATCAGGGGACTTTCTCTTGGCTGATTTAAAATAGGCTATTGGGAATCTGCTCTATGGTTTAAGATTCTCTAAAAAAGTGAAATACTTGGCCTTCTTTGGCATTTAGATGAGGCTGATGAACAGAGGATTAAGCAAATATTAGATATTTTCTTAAAAGAAGCTGATTAGAATGGTGGTAAAGAACATGGGCTTTGGAGTCAGAAACATTTTGGTTTAAGTCCACTCCCATCGCTTGCCAGCTGAGTGACATTGGGCAAGTGGTTTAACTTCTCTGGTCTTCCGTTTATTTCTTCATTGGTAAAATGGGAGAAGAAATAGTACTGAGCTCCTAGAGCTAATGTGAGGATTATATTAGATAGTATACATCTAGAGGATGCTTGGTAGCTATCACGGTTCAAGCAACATCTGGTGTCATCGTTACTACCATCTTACTGGGTTCACCCACAGTGAATAGTACCAAAGCGCCCACAGATTCCTCACTATGAAATATAGCTTCATTGGGTCTCTTTGGAATTCTTCTTCAGGGACAGTGTAAGACGATGAATGAGAAAGAAAACCATAGAATCTTGTGATTATTTGGGGAAAGGTAAGGGATGAGAAACAAGCCACAGGCCTGGGGTGAGGGGAATTTGTTGGTAGGGTGGAGGCTGCTGTGTACCATTGGCCTCTGAAGCTCTGTGGTGGCCACAGTTTTCCTTTCTCATTGTTATGGCGTCTGGGCAGAGAGGAGCTTCAGAGCCAGACCTCTGAGGCTGTGTGTGGTGAGCCTGCAGGGGCTGGCAGTCGCTAAGGGCGGAAACCACTGTTTGGGAGCTGCTGGCGGTTTAACTGTTTCTGTTGCTCATTGCTGAGGATGAGAAAAAGGCAGGAGGGCCAGAGAATTCCACACTGTGATTCTGTTCATGGAAAGAGCCTGCTCACCAAGAGCGTCAAAGCTTTCTTTGGAATCGTTAGTTTATCAAGCAGCTTCAGAAACAAGATTTTTAGCTAGTTGCATATCAAAATAAGTCTCCTCGACTCTTGTCTTGGTTCTCCATTCTACATATTTCAAAAGAACCATCTGGCCCATTTCAGAAGTCAGTGATAACTGCTTTGTGGGAGACATAGCTTCCTGAGGCTTACAAGCTCCTTGCTCCACACCCAAAATGATTTACTCAAGACCATCCCCATCAGTGGAGTAAGCATTATGATCCTCTAAAATCCAAAGTAACCATGAGAGTGTAAATATTTCCTTTTATCCCACAGCCTTTGGTGTGTTTGCTTCTGTCTCAAGGCTAGAGGTGTGTCTTACTCATCTTAGCATCGTTTTCTTAAAGACATGTGACATCTTCCAATTAACAAGTATGGAAAAGCTGTTCAACAATAGGGGCATGGTTAATAAAACATGTAATAAAATATTATGCAACCATGGGGAAGGTATTTTCAAACAATTTTAACACTCCCAATATGATGTGAAGTGAAAATCACAAGAACCAAAACCTTCTAGAGCAGCAGATCTCAGAGTGTGGTCCCTGGACCAGCAGCAGCAGCAGCACTTAGAAACTTGGTGGAAATGCACATTCCCAGGTCCCACCAGACCCACTGAATCAGAGACTCAGTGAGTGAGCCCACAGCAATGTGCGTTTTAATAGCCAGGTGAATCTGATGTATGTTAAAGTTTGAGAACCACTAATATAGAGCACGAATCAATGTAAATATGTAAAATATATGCATTCAGGAGAAAATATACCAAAAGATAAAGTGGTTCTCTCTGTGATAGGATTATGGATAATTTCTGTTTTTCTCTGTTTATGTTTTGTGTTTGTTATGTATTCTTCTTTTTCTAAAATGAGTATATCCAGAGTCTATATTTAGAGAAAAAAGTAGGAGTAGAGTTATCAGATTTTTCTGTTGCACGTGTATAATGTCAACTCATCCCATATTAACATTTTCTTTAAGACTTAACTATTCATGCACCTTCAATGTTCTTCAACTTCTTACTTCTACAAGTCAACCTCTCTATATTTTCTTTAATAAATCTTCTCAACCTTACTGCTTGTTTACTGACTTCCCACTCTCAAGTCTTGAAGCCCCTGCCATAAATAATAAATAGTATTTGGGAAACTGTCAAAAGTCTCAATGCTTGGTTTGTCATAAGTGGGCAAACAGTTGGTTTTTTTTAAGCGATATTTCCTTTTGTATATATTTAGAGGTTAATATATTTTCATGTATTAGTAACAACTTTAACTTCTGCATATATTTTCACGCACAATTTACATTTCATTTGGATGGATTTTTTTTTTTTTTTTTTACTACATAAACTCAAAGCATCTTTAACAGCTTAACCCCTGGTTAAGTTAGGGGTTATGGTTAGGTTAGGGGCCATGTTTTGCAAAAATGCACACCTTTTGTCTCTAGAATCATGTAGCACCGTGAGATGCTCACACCAAGAGAGGTTCTCAGAGTCAGAATCGACTGACTTATCTTATACTCATTTTTCTAGGCAATGGCAGATGAAATTGCCTGAGCTATTTAAATTATTTTGGAGAGTTAGTTTTCTTTTGCTTTGATAGATGGTACATAACTGCATTCGCCTGAGTCAAAAGTGCATTTGGTGTGACTTCCCTGCATCTCTCCAGCACCTCTGTTGTGCCTTAGATTTCCCTCTGTCATCCTCCTCTCTCAGATGTTCTCCAGGCAGGGATGACTCTGACCTCTCCCCTGGTATTCAGATCTTACTCATCCTTTAAAATCTTATCCAAAAACAGCCTCTTACACAAAAGCCTTCCTAATCTCAGTAGAAAGTAATCCCTCCATGCTCTTCTGAATGTCTCTGGGACATTTGTCACTCTTTATTATATTTACATTTGAATACGTCTCAGCTTGCCCAGGTTCTTGAGGGGTTCTTGAAGGCAGCATCCAAGTATTTTAACATCAGTCTTGGCTTTGAATCCTACAGCTGCCCTTTCTAGCCAATCTTAGGTAAAATACTAAATCTCTCTGCGCCTCCCTCCTTCTCTGTAAAATGGAGATAGTCATAGTACCAACATCAGAAAGTTTAAGTGAGCCTTAAATGAGATACTGCACAGTAAGGGGCTAGTACAATATCCAGCATATAGTAAAACCCCAATAAATGTTAGCTGCTTTTATTTCTATTCTCGTGATTCCAATAGCATGTTTGTGCTCCATAAGCATTTGTTTATTGACTATATGAATGAATGAATACTACAGTTCAGTTCATATACACCACTCTGAATTCTCAATGCTCGATGGGGAGTGTATACTTGCCATCTGTCCATTATAGAACTTAATGAACCATGATTCTCTCGTATTCTCAAGGCAGGTGTGGGGTGCACATGGGTACATTTTCTGTCTTGAGCAAGCTGTCATTAAACTATCAACTTTAGGCCTCATCGAGCTCTGTGTTTTCACCCATGAAATGGGAATTATAAAGCTGATCTGTGATTTTGCCTGGATACAAGAAAAACCCAAGGAGGACTATGCCTTTAGGGAGACATTTTATAAACAGGGATTGTTTGGGGTAATTTGAACAATCAAGAATATGAGTTCGTAAATTAGCATACTTCAGTGACAGAGCTTCCAATCACACGGGACTCTCGATGTCGCTCAATGAGGGCATGGGGCAAAACCAGCTGCTTTTTGGGTTTGTCAAGCATCTCAAGTTATTTCTCAGGAGTTGGGGTTTGGCAAAGCTTGAAACCCACATTGCCAAGTCCTTCTTTCCCCCTTAATTTTTAAGCCCATGTGTATTTTAAGGGAAATTTAATCCGTATGTTTCTGTTTCCTTTACACTTAACTCATAAAAATGGTTTGTCAGAGCAATTTGATGTCCCAAAAATCTTTGGAGCCTTTATAATGATATTTTTTAACCTTTCCCCCCTCCCTTAGACACAGGAAATTGCGTTTTTTAGAAGAAAATGAATCAAACTGAAAGTCTCAAGGTCAGAATTGATGGGTCAGACACACAAGATCAAGGAGCTGTGCATTTGGGAAAATGGCATCTTCCACTGCTGCTCCTGCAGGCCTCTGAGGGTGAGAGAAAGATGGATTTAACACGTGGCAGATGGCAGTAATTGGCAGTGTGTTGTGATAGAGTCCTCAAGTATTGGATGGTTTGCCCATCAGGCGGAGAGTCTCTCTCGTATCTGTATTTCTGTATTGGGAGATCTGTTCCTTAGAATTTGGGTCCCTCCACCTCAGTCAAATCCTGAAGTTCAGCACGAGAAGTTCATGCACACAAGACGTCTAAAAGAATGGAGACTATTAATTCTAAAGCACAGTAACTGTTTTCTAATCTAGTTTTCCGCATTATCTCTAAAGACAGAAAACAGGAGTAGGCATGCCTGTGTTAATAGCCACAGGAAGTCTTCTCACAAAGCTTTGTAAAGATGGCATTCCTCCAGAGTTAGTAAGTTTGCTGTCATGGGAAGGATTCACATAACCCCCAGATATCCACAGCAAGGCAGAAATGTGCCATGCATTAACGCTACATCTCAGCCATAGGAGAGACTATCTGGGGTTGTTTGACCTGCATCAGATCCAGGATTGTAGCCATTCCACCTTTTCTACCATCAGCTAGAGTTAAACTCTGATGAGGCTCCTCTCTAGCAGAGTGTCCACTGCCAGTTGGATTAGGTCTTCCTGGACACTAAGGGTCATGGAGTCTAACAGTGCATGGCATGTAATAGTTCAGGACAGATCAACGGTAATGACTCAATTTAATCCAAAATGCTACAACCATTTGGTTGGCTTATTCCATCCCACTTTCACTATCTGGAATTAGAACTCTGGAATTTGATAGCCTGAGCTATTTCTTTCTTTGCTATTGGGACTAAAAAGCCATGTGAACATTCATCTCCCAAAAGAAAGTTGCAAATAAGAAGTCCAATCAAAGAATGTCCTGATGGCTCTGTCATTTTTAAATGGGGATAGGAGCAGAAGAGCTGGACACATTGAATGATGAAGATTCAGATCTTTAAAGGACTTCTATTACTAAGTTAGCTTATGATAGAGATGGAACACTGAAATTCTGGACCTAGATGGCTGAATGAAGGCTAAAAAATGGGCATGTCTATAGAACATGAACACCAAACCAGGATACCAAGACTGCATATTACTTTTATTTTGGATCTTGGATGAAAATAGAAAACAAGTGACAGGAAGTGACCAGTCTTGGCAATTCAACAAGTCCATAGGGCCTGATGTATATCAAGGTTTTACATGATTGATAAGTCATAAGCAAGTGCACTAGAAAGAAATCTACCACTCTTCAGCAGTCTAGGCAGTGGCAAATATATACAAACGTACTTTATAGTTTACCTACTTTGAGTCAGGCCCTGGATCAAATGTTTATTTTACCTCACTGAATTCACATGATAACTTTATAAGCTAAGCATCACTCTTCCCATTTTACAGATGAGGAAGCTGGGGCTCCTAAAGTTACTTATCGGGGAAATTAAGTAACTTGTCCAAATTTGCACAGTTAATGGGAGTGCTGAAATTCAAACACGAGTCTGTCAAACTCCAAAGTCCATGCCCCTTCTTTAAAAAGAAAACATCTTTGTCTGATTACAGAAGTTATTGATATTAATAGTAACCTACTCAAACATACAGAAATAGAGGACTAAGTTAAAGTCTCTCATAATCCTACCCCTTCCCAAGATAACCATGTTAATAGCATCAAGTACCTATTTCTACTTTTTCCTATGTATATACTACCAAACCTAGAGATATACATACACAAATTTTTTCACACAAAAAAATTAGAACTGTTCTAGGACTTACTTTTAAAAATTTGTCTTGAATATTGTGTCAATAACACATATCTACCAGGTCCTTGTAAATAGTTGTGTGGTATTCCATTGTAAGGATTGCTATGGTTTATTTAAATTTATTGAATATTTAGATTCCAACTTTTGGCAACAGAAGTACTACTGCAATGAAATGTGCACTGTTTGTTTATGTTACTGCATATTTGTGGATGAATAACTATAGGGTAATTTCCTGGGAATAAATTTGTTGGGTGAAATAATATAAACCCATGCTCTGTCTACTATACAAGGCTGCTTCGTTTGACTTTCTAGTTCCTTTGATTTCTGAGTAAGCTGGATACCAAATTTTCAGACAATTAACTTTATCTTTCCCTTGGACTTCACTGTTAGGGGATCTGAAAGCTAACAATTCCATTAGATTTGAGGAAAACCCAACATAGTCCAACTCTGAGGCAGAACAGTTTAGCAGATTTCTGAAAGTGTCCTTTTATTCAATGTTACATTCAATAAATACATATTGATTTTTAATTTTGTGCAAAGCACTGCACTAGATCGTGGTTAAGCAGTGGTAAATCAGGTAGCATACCTCCAGGCCACTGGAGTAAATGGTCTGTACAAAATCCATCTGCTGCTCAGCACCAGACTGCTGCCATCCCAGTGGATATAGCTCTGGTGTTACCAGAACCACTCCTTAATGCTCACTTTAGTTTTCATGCCATGGAACCAGAAATGGGGAGTAAACTTCAGACTATGAAAGCAAGCTATTTTCACAGTTGATCAACTTTTTAATTAAATTTTTAATTTTGGAATTACTGTAGATTCTCATGCTGTTATAAGAAATAACATAGGGAAATCCCTTGTGCCCTTTACCCAGTTTCTCCCAAGGTAAAATCTTGCATCTTGTGATGATAATCCACAACCAGGATATTGATATTGATGTAGTCAAGATACACAACATTTCCATCACAACAAAGGTCCTTCCTGTTGCCCTTTTATAACTACACCCACTCCCTCCTTAACCTCTGACAACCACTAATCTCTTCTCCATTTCTATAATTTTGCATTTCAAAAATATATGAATAAAATAGTACAGTATGGAACCTTTTAGGATTGGCTTTTTACTAACCATACTTCAGAAATTCCTCTGAACTGTTGTGTCTATCAAAAGTCTGTTCCTTATTGTTGCTGAGTAGTATTCCTTGGTATGGATGTATCATAGTTTGTTTAACCATTCATCCATTGAAGGGTATCTAGGTTGTTTCCAGTTTTTGGCTCCTATGAATAAAGCTGTTATAAACACCTGTGTGAAGGTTTTTGTGCCAAAACTAATCTTCATTTCTCTGAGATAAATGCCTAGTAGGGCAATTGCTGAAATATATGTTATTTGCACGTTCACTTTTTAAGAAACTCCCAAACTGTTTTCCAGAATGACTATACCATTTTACTTCTCAAAAGCAATATATGAGTGATCCACTTTCTCTGCATCCTCACCAGCATTTGGTGTTGTCACTATTTTTTATTATAGCCATTCTGATAGATTTGTAGTGTCTCATTGTGGTTTTAATTGCATTCTCCTAATAGCTCATGATGTTGAGCATAATTTCATGTGTTTACTGCTTATTTGCTATCTATATGTCCTCTTTAGTGAAATGTCTCTTCATCTCTTTTGCCCTTTTCCTAATTGGAATATTTGTTTTTCAACTATTGAGTTTTAAGAATTCTTTATATATTCTAGACATCAGTTCTTTGTCAGACGTGTGGTTTGCAAATATTTTTCCCATTCTGCAGCTTATCTTTTCATCCTCTTAGCAAGATCTTCCACAAAGCAAAAGTTCATTTTGATGAAGTACAGTTTATCAGTTTTTCCTTTTATGGATTGTGCTTTTGGCATCAAGTCTAAGAACTCCTCGCCTAGTCCCAGATCCTAAAGATTTTCCCCTATGTTTTGTCTAGAAGTGTTATAGTTTGACATTTTACATTTAAGTACATGATCCATTTTCAGTTAATTTTTTCTAAGGTGTGAAGCTTGGGTCAAGTTTCATTGTTTTGCCCATAGATGTCTCATTGCTCCAGCACCACTTGCTTAAAGTCCATCTTTCCTCTGTTGGATTACTTTTGCACCTTTGTCAAAAGAACTCAGTGGGGTATATTTGTGTGGGTTAATTTCTGAACTCTCTATTTTGTCCCATCAATCTATGTTTCTAACCCTCTGCCAATACCATACAGTCTTGATTACTTTAGCTATGTGATGAATCTTGAAATTGAGTAGACTGATTGTCACCTTAGTTTTCTTTTTCAAACTTGCTTTAGCTATTCCAGTTCCTTTGCCTTTCCACCTATACTTTAGAAAAATCTTTTCTATATCTACAAAAAACTCTTGCTGGGATTTTTATAGAAATTGTATTAAGGCTATATGTCAATTGGGGAAGAATTGACACCTTTACTGTACTGAACCTTCCAATCCATGAATACAGTATGTCTCTCCATTTATTAAGATCATCTTTGGGGCCGGCCCAGTGGCGCAGCAGTTAAGTTTGCACGTTCTGCTTCTCAGCGGCCCGGGGTGTGCCGGTTCGGATCCCGGGTGCAGACATGGTACCAATTGGTGTGCCATGCTGTGGTAGGCGTCCCAGATATAAAGTAGAGGAAGATGGGCACGGATGTTAGCTCAGGGCCAGGCTTCCTCAGCAAAAAAGAGGAGGACTGGCAGTAGTTAGCTCAGGGCTAATCTTCCTTAAAAAAAAAAAAAAAGAAAGAAAAGATATTTGATTTTTTAAATAAATGTTTCATAGTTATCAGCTTACAAATTTTGTACAGGCATATCTCATTTTATTGTGCTTTACTTCATTGCACTTCACAGATACTGCGTTTTTTTTTAACAAATTGAAGGTTTGTGGCAACTCTGCATTGAGCAAGTCTATTGGCATCGTTTTCCGAACAGAATTTGCTCACTTTGTGTCTCTGTGTCACATTTTGGTAATTCTTGCAATATTTCAAACTTTTTTATTATTATTATATTTGTTATGGTTACGGTTATCTGTGATCTGTGATCAGTGATCTTTGATGTTACTATTATAATTGTTTGGAGTGTCATGAACCATGCCCATATAAGATGGCTAATTTATTTGATAAATGTTGTGTGGGTTCTGACTGCTCCACTGACTAGCTGTTCCCCATATCTCTCTCCCTCTCCTTGGGCCTCCCTACTCCCTGAGACACAACAATACTGAAATTAGGCCAATTAATAACCCTACAATGGCCTCTAAGTGTCCAAATGAAAGGAAGAGTTGTCTGTCTCTCACTTTAAATCAAAAGCTAGAAATGATCAAGCTTAGTGAGGAAGGCATGTGGAAGTCAAAAGCTGAGATAGACAAAAAGCTAGGCCTCTTGCCCCACACAATTAACCAAATTGTGAAGGCAAAGGAAAAGTTCTTGAAGGAAATTCAAAGTGCTACTCCAGTGAACAATGATAAGAAAGCAAAATAGCCTTATTGCTGATATGGAGAAAGTTTTAGTGGTCTGGACAGAAGATCAAACCAGACATAACATTCCCTTAAGCCAAAGCCTAAACCAGAGCAAGGCCCCAACTCTCTTCAATTTTATGAAGGCTGAGAGATGTGAGGAAGCTGCAGAGGAAATGTTTGAAGTTAGCAGAGGTTGGTTGATGAGGTTTAAAAAGAAAAGCCATCTCTATAACATAAAAGTGCAAGGTGAAGCAGTAAGTGCTGATGTAGAGGCTGCAGCAAGTTATCCAGAAGCTCTAGCTAAGATCATTAATGAAGGTGGCTACACTAAACAAGAGATTTTCCATGTACACAAAACAGCCTTATTTTGGAAGAAGATACCATCTAGGACTTTCATAGCGAGAGAGGAGAAGTCAATGCCTGGCTTCAAATCTTCAAAGGACAGGCTGACTCTCTTGCTAGGGGCTAATGCAGCTGGTGACTTTAAGGTGAAGGCAATGCTCATTTTTCATTCTGAAAATTCTAGGGCCCTTAAGAATTATGCTAAATCTACCCTGCCTGTGTTCTATCAGTGGAAAAACAAAGCCTGGATGATAGCACATCTGTTTACAACATGGTTTGCTGAATATTTTAAGCCCACCTTTGAGATCTACTGCTGTGAAAAAACAGATTCCTTTCAAAATATTACTCCTCATTGACAATGCACCTGCTCACTCAAGAGCTCAGATGGAGATATACAACAAGATTAATGTTGTTTCCATGCCCACTAACACAACATCCATTCTTCAGCCCATGGCTCAAGGGGTAATTTCAACTTTCAAGTCTTATTATTTCAGAAATACAATTTGTAACTCTATAGGTGCCATAGACAATGATTCCTCTGATGGATCTGGGTGAAGTAAATTGAAAACGTGCTGGAAAGAAATCATCACTCTAGATCCCATGAAGGACGTTGGTGATTCATGGGAAGAGGTCAAAATATCAAAATTAACAGGAGTTTGGAAGAAGCTGATTCCAACCATCATGGATGATTTTGAGAGATTCAAGACTCCAGCGGAGGAAGTAATTGCAGATGTGGTGGAAATAGCAAGAGAACTAGAATTACAAGTGGATCCTGATGATGTGACTGAATTGCTGCCATCTCATGATAAAACTTTAATGGATGAGGACTTGCTTCTTATGGATGAGCAAAGAAAGTGGTTTCTTGAAATGGAATCTACTCCTGGTGAAAATGCTGTAAAGATTGTTGAAATGACAACCAAGGATTTAGAATATTAAATAAACTTAGTTAATAAAGCAGCCGCAAGGTTTGAGAGGATTGACCCCAAGTTTGAGAGAAGTTCTACTGTGGGTAAAATGCTATCAAATAGCATTACACGCTACAGAGAAATTGTTTGTGAAAGGAAGAGTCAATAGATGCAGCAAACTTCATTGTTGTCTTATTTTAAGAAATTGCCACAGCAACCCAGCCTTCACCAATCACCACCCTGATCAGACAGCAGCGATCAACATCGAGGCAAGACCCTCCACCAGCAAAAACATCACGACTCACTGAAGGCTTAGATGACGGCTAGCGTTTTTGAGCAATAAAGTATTTTTTAACTAAGGTGTGTACATTTTTTTAGACATAATGCTATTGCACACTTATAGACTACAGTATAGTGTAAACATAACTTTTATATGCACTGGGAAACCAAAAAGTTTATGTGTCTCACTTTATTGTGAATTTGCTATATTGCCATGGTCTGGAACTGAACCCACAATATCTTTAAGGTATGCTTGCACGTGTTTTGTTAGATTTACAGCTTAGATTTCATTTTTTGGAGCATTTGTAAATGATATTGCATTTTTAAATTCAGTATCCATATATTCATTGTTGGTATATAGAAATACAATTGAGTTTTGTATATTCATCTTGTATTCTGTAACTTTGTTGAATTCACTTAGTTCTAGGAGTCTTTCTGTAGATTCCTTGTTATTTTCTGTGTAGACAATAATTTCATCTCCAAATAGGGACAGTTTTAGTTCTTCCTTTTTGATCTGCATTTATTTTCTTTTCTTGCTTTACTATACTGCCAGAACGTTCAGCACCGTGCTTACTATACGAGCATAGAATGCTCATATGAATATGAGTGGTGAGAGTTAACATCCATGACTTACTCCTGACCTAAGGGGGAAAGTAACCAGTCTTTCAAAATTTATTATACTCTTAGCCATAGGTTTCTTGGTAGATGTTCTTTATCGAGCTAAAGATGCTCCCTTTATTCCTATTTTTCTGAGAGCTATTGTCATAAATTAGTGTAATTTTGTCTAATGGCTTTGCTGTATCAGTCAATAAATTCACGTGAGTTTTCTTCTTTAGTCTGTTAATATAGTGAATTACATTGATTGATTTTCAAATATTGAATCAGCCTTGCATGACCTGAATAAATGCCACTTGGTTGTGGTATATAATTCTTTTTGTATATTATCAAATTCTATTTGCTAATATTTGGTTAATAACTTTTACATCAACATTTATAAGGAATATTGGTGTGTGCTTTTGTTGTCGGTACTGTTTTTGCCTGGTTTTGTTATCAGGGTACTATTAAGTTCAAAGAATGAATTGGGATGTGTTCCCTCCTCTTCTGTGTTCTGGAAGAGGTTGTATAAAATTGGTGTTAATTCTTTAAATGTTTGGTAGAATTTTCCAGTGAAAACATCTAGGCTTGGAAATTTCTTTTTTGGTGTTTATAAATTATGAATTCAGTTTCCTTAATAGTTAAAGGATTATTCAAATGATCTATTTCATATTGGATGAGCTGTGGTAGTCTATATTTTTCAAGAAAGTGGTCTATTTCATCTAAGCTGTCAAATTTACGTTTGTAGAGTTATTCATTGTATTTCTTCATTATCCTTTTAATATCTGTAACGATATCACCATTTGTGTGTCTTCTTTTTTTCCTTTGTCATCTTAATAGAGGTAACCATTTTATTTATATTTTGAAAGAACCATCTCTTCAATTCATTGATTTTCTCTATTTTCTACTTTCATTTCATTTATTTCTGCTTATTATCTTTATTATCTCCTCATTTGTCCTTGGCTTAAGTTCATCTTGTCCTTTTTCTAGAAATAAAAGTTAAATTTAAAGATCATTGCATTCAACAGAAGAGAATATTATTTTCATATGAAACTCTGAGTGAACCAATTATTAATAAGGAAGATAATTTTTAAATTGTTTTTTCTCATAATCAATGATACAGTGATAGAGTATATAAACAGGCATTTTTAATTATACACAAATCATGAAACCACTTTCAGTTTCTTATATGTCCTCCACAAGTTACAGGAAATGTTAAAGGAAACACTAAAATGCCATTGTATACATTTACATTTAAAATTAAATTAAGACTTACACAAAGTGAACTTGTATAGAATTAAATCTTTTTAGAAAAATTGTTCTGCAAGAATCATCAACTGTAGGTATATTAAAATGCATATTTCAAAATTATCAAAAAATTCTCCGAATATTATTATAACTTGTGAAATACTCATAATAGGTGTAGTAATAATTGCATCAGCAGAAAAATCTTTTTGAAATTAAATATTATCAAAAAGTATTTGTGATCTGGCATTTGCCAGGAAAGGCTGAACACTGATATTGCCTTCAATTATATCAATTGAAAATCAGCAAAATTATAAATTTTGATGACCTAAAAAATGAATTTCCAGAAAAGCAAGTCAGAAAAATTGTATGGCCAATCAAGATAGCATTAGTGAAATGTTATTATTTATTGCATTATATAAAAATTTGACACCAATATATATCTTTTGCTCATTGATGTTGTCACTAATTCTCAGTGTCTGGCTCCTAATCCCACCTGCCCTAATTGCCATAATTACAAATTATGGCTGGTGCTTTGAGGAAAACAACAGGGTGTTGAGATAGAGATTAATGAGGATTAGGGCAGAATATTGCCTCTCTGAGGAAATGTCATCTAAGCCAAGATCTGAAGGATGAAGGAGAGCCAGTCCTGTGAAAACAGGGACAAATGTTTTGGGCAGATGGAACAGTATGTACAAAGGCCTTGAGGAGGGCCCTCATATAGAGCTATGGAGGTTGTTCCTGGCACAAACAGGGCTGGCCCAGGGTGTAAGAGGGTGCTGAAATCCAGCCAGTCTCTGCTCCCTAAGCAGTATGCCACAGTGATGGGAAGGAAGAGGTTTGTTTTTCTGATTCTCACAAAGGCACCACATGGGCTCGCAGCAGTGTCCGCCTTCAGGTGGAAAAAGGATGGTTCTTAGTTCTTGGGCTGCAGCCTGGATTCACATCCTGGGATCTTGTACTTGGCTTCCAGACACGTCTCCACATGCTGCCCATAGCCTAGTCTATGTTTGATTTTATCTATTTACTATCTATTTTTTTATCTATTTTTTTAATCTATTTACTATCTATCTATCAGATTTACATGGCATTTTACATTTGCTTTACATCTCACTGAATCTTCCAACACGTCTAGCTAGGGCAAGCATTTTCTTCTTTAAATTTACATACAATAAAATGAATAAATTTTAAATGTTTGGTTAGATACGTTTCAATAATTGTATACACTTACCTAAATCAAGATACAGAACATTTCCAACGTGCCTGAAAGTTTCCTCCTACCACTGTTCAATTAAATATCCCAACACCCCGATCCTAGGCAACCACTGTTTTGATTTCTATCACTATTGTGATCAGTTTTGCCAGTTTTTGGTCTTCATAGAAATGTAATCATGCAGTAAGTACTCCGTTGTGTCTGTCTTCTTTTGTTCAATATAATGTTGGTGTTGTTATTGTTGTTTTTGAGATTATCTCAGTCACATAGTTATGTGTCTCCAGAGTTAATTCCTTTTTATTATTGAGTAATATTTCATAGAATGAATAGACCACAATTTGTTGATCTGTAATCCCATTAATGACATTTGGACTGTTTCCAGATTGGCTATTTTGACCAAAGTGCCTATAAATATTCTTGTACAATTCTTTTTGTGGGTATTTATCTTCCTCTCTTTTGGGTAAAACCCAATGTAGAATTGCTGAGTTATAAAGTATGTTATATTTAACTTTATAAGAAACTGCCAAACAGTTCTCCAAAGTTGTTATCCGATTTTACATTCCTATCAACAATCTATGTGCCTTCCAGTTGTTTCATATCCTCACCTTCATTTGATGTTAGGCATTCTAGTGGGTGTAAACTGATATCTCATTGTGGTTTTATTTTACAATCCTTTAATGACTAATCAAGCTGAGCACCTTTCCATGTGCTTATTGGCCATTTGTACATCTTCTGTTGTGATGTGTCTATTCAAGCCTCTTGCGGGGTGACTACTATTAATTCCATTTTACAGATAAGAAAATTGAGACTCAGAAGTCAAGTGACTTGCCAAAGATTCACAGCTAACAAGTAACAAACCCAAGTCTTTTTATTCACATCTCCTGGCTCTAACTGGTATCTCATTTGCAATATATGGACTTTTTCCTACAATGGATCTTTGGCCTTGGCTTACCTCTGCAATGTTCTATAACACCCTGAACCTCAGGGTCTGTTAGACGAAGGTACTGTAGAAAAAGGTATAGACATGGAGGAAAGAAGAGGAAAATGATTTTAGGTTAACTGACAGCAACAGTATTCTTTTTCAAACAGACTTCAAAACCAATTCACTTTAATTCTTGGGGCCTTGTGTGATGCCTGATGCCATCTCAGGCCAGAATCTACTCTCAGTCTCAGTTACTCAGTGCTGCCAAGCTCAAAATAAACTCTTCTTGTTCAAGGGCAAATGTGTTCCACTGGGCTACATGGAACTCTCTTCAGCCTATTTGGTTTTAATTCAATCAGTTAAAACAGCCACGGTTTCTCCTATCCATATGTCACATTGCACTAAATTAATGTTTGGTTGATGAAGTGTAAATGCTCCTATGTGCTTGATTTTCTCACTTATACATGTGGAGAAGACGGTGAATATACTCTGTGTGTGTGTGTTTTCTTTGAGAAGTAAATGCATTTTGGAGGTAGACTGTCATGGAAAATCCTTCCTTTTCCTTGATACTGAAGGTAAATTACTGAAGGAGCAGTGAGAATGAATAACTAGCTCTGGTTGTATTTGATACACTGAGTTTGAGTGTTGAAGATCTGAGAACTAAGGGAAACTTTTGTGAACTCTCTTTCAAACCAAGAGGAGCCTATCCTAACTAGATTGGCAGCACAGACGGAAGGCGCCTGTTGCAGTCCTTTTAATCCTCTCCGAAGCAAAGTCTTGGATTTTTCCCCCAAATAATGAATGAAGTGAATAAGCCATTGAGCCTCTAATTCCATTCAATGCCTTTGCTCTCCTGCGAGGTGTATCCGGTAGGTCTGACAATGCCATAGAATTACATTGAGTACTTGGCATATGCAGTCCTTGAAAAAGCTCTGCTGAGCAATCTTACAAAGTGGCCAGAGCACCCCATTCAGCCTCTCCCATGTCTGCTCTCATGGGAGTTCAGAGTCTGGGACAGAGTGAAGAAAGGGAAGTGGAACAGAAGTCTAAAGACAGAAGTAGGCCAGGAATAAGAGGGCTGTGCCAATGTCTGTAAGGGGAAGACTGCAATAATAGAGATGAGGCTAAAATTTAATGAGATGAATCTTTAAAGCTTTCTTAAAAAGTATTATTACAACTTCTTTAACTTTCTTTTTATTTCTTCCTCTGTTTTTCTTTCTTCTCTAATTCATTAAATGCCTTTTTGCTGCTGTGTGCTTTTAGGTCAGATGCTTCCAACATTTGTACAGCAAACTTGGTCTGGCATTTTTAGAAGAAAAGTGGAAGATGTTTTTCCTTTCAGCTAAGAGTAATTTTAATGGGTAACATGGCATTTACAGTCCAGTCTTTAAGTGACAGTGTAGACTGCCTTTATAATTGCTGGTTCCCATCGCACAGCTACAGGTCTTCATTATATTTGAATGCGCACATACAGTTAACTTCCTCACTTCTCCTTTGCCTTAGTATTTTGAATTCTCACTGTGATTAATTACAAAGAATTCCCTCTTCTATACTAAGGTTTGATGTCATGAAGTTATAGAGTTAAACTATTTGTCAAATTGGTGAGGTATTTCTTGTGGGGGTAGGCAGGTGAGCAATTTGGCAGGAGACTGGATCCCAAGCCAGCAACACAAATATCATCTAAGGAACTCTCAGGCTGCAAAGCAAATGGAGAAAGAAAACCTGGAAAAGAGGGAAGGCCTCTTTAGAGATTTATTTATTTATCAGTTAACCGAGGGTAAGAGGACCCTTTCTGAAATTTGGTCTTAGGGGCCTAGAATTCAACTTAAACCTGGACTCAAACTCCAAACAGAAATATTCCTGGAAGAGTTTATGAAAACCCATTTTGGTTGGCACTCAAGAGAAAAAAATAAATGAGAGTGGAGAGAGGAGAATGTTCTCCATGGCTTGACTGACCACCAAAACTATCCAGATTACTCATGCAAATCACTACCCACTGAGTGGGGCCACCTAGGGTACTCCAAGGATCAAATGCTCTTATGCAATATGGTAAGCACGTAAAAAGCATCAGTCTCACCAGCAGAAACATCTTGTTGGCTTTATCCAAAGAAAACACGAATAGATATAGTTCTATGAATGAGTGAGGCACGTCTACATTAGTTTTCCTTTTTTTAAAGAAACAGTCCTGATAAATAACACGTTTAAACCAGATTTTTCATTGCACTCTAGGGAAAGAGAGGTCACATACATTGGTTCTGAAGTATCAGAACATATGTCCAATACAAACCAAAAGTAGCTGGGCAGAAAAAAAGCATTTTGTCTTTGTGGCAGAGATACTCTTTTATGTGCTAAGTGCTCTGCTAGCCTTTTGTTACCATAGCATGTTAGAGCTGGAAGTGGCCTTTGAGATCATCTAGTTCAACCCTTCAATTAATAGAGAAGGAGGCTAAAAGTACAAAACAAAAAACAAACAAAAAAACAAAAAAACCCACAGGGGAATCTTGAGAAGATTCCAGTTGACATCAAGAGACACTACATATCAACCTGCTTAGGCCCTTCTGCAGAAGGGAACAACTCAGCCTGCCTTCATCTTTGACATCAAGGAAAGGTGTAAATCCCACCCACGTAGTTAATGCTCTCTTGCTGGACTGCTGCTTATTTTGAAGTTAACAAAGGCAAAGGAAGCCCATTGTGAAATGTTTGTTTGGAGGACCAGAATCTAAACATACACTCCTTGTCATGGTCATTTTTTTAAAAAGAAGATGACAGATTGAAGCCACAGGAGAGGGGAGACTCCAGCCATGCCAGGAATAAGAGGATGCTTTTTCTGGTTTGTTGTTGTTATTGTTGTTTTCCATGTGCTTCTAGGGATATCAGATTTATCACCATGGCTGGGGTCAGGGCTGAGAATGTGGTGGACAACATGACGACAATTTCCTTCCTGGTGTGTCCCTGAATGGCCAGAAGAGTCAATAAATACATAATCAGGCAATCTACAGCTGCACTGTCACTGCTGACAACTTCATTATGCCTGTGATATTCAGCTGGGTAATTCATTTCCCGAGCATGGCAATATCTCCTGATATGCCTAATGGGTTGAATGTAATTTTGTAAGCTTTTGAAGATGAATGTCTCCCCTTGTGCTTAGCTTTGCCCTAATATGGGAAACAATGATAGCCACCATTAGGAAACAGCATTGTAGTGCTCGGCTTTTAAGCACAGGTTGGGTCTCTAAACCACAAAGGCAGGAAGCATTAGTGATTGGAATGATACACTAGATGTGGGTCACTTAATGTCCCTTGTAACAGCTTTTTTGCCTCTCTCTGCATTTAACCTTCATATGGCCAGGGCATTCTACAAAATAAGGTGGCCTTGCCAAGGATATAAAATCAGTTAATTAATGGTTCCGGGAATGGGCTGGGCTTTGGCATGATATGCCTACAGTCGCTTACCAATGCTATCCAGAAATGGAAGAACTAGATGAGAAACAAGAAATGTGACCCATGTGTAGTATCCAACACCCAAGCTGCAATTTTTCTTTAAACCTAGGGACAAAGTATAAAATGCATTCCTCTGAGTTCTCTTTAATTCAGTTCAATTAAATACAGATGTATTGAACATCATCTACCATGCACAGGGCTCCAATCCTTGAGCTGACAGGCAAATTCAAAGGTTAGTGAGACCTGAATCTTGCCTTCATGGAGATCTCAATCCAGTCAAGAAAGCAGAGTCCCAAGTAACTCTAACAAAGTTAGACTTTGCTGAGAACACTAACATAGTTACGAAGACTACAGTGAGAGAAGAGAAAGACGTTCACACCATTTGGGAACATAAAAGAGCATTAATATGCAGTCTCTGCAGCCTTCTATCTTCATCCACCAGCCAATCTGAATTCTTCTGAGAGAATCTGGTCTCCTCAGAATCTTACTTGAGTCAACCTAGTTGAGAGTTAGGACTCCCCATCTTATCTGATTTCCAAGTGCTTTTTGGTCGTCAATGATAATGATCAGTTCCAAGTATCCCAAATGAAAATGGACAAGTCAACACAAAGACAGGTCTAAGAATCTTTCAGCTTATCCTTTTATCTCCCACTGCACTTGTTTTCTTGGCTTTATAAAAGCAAATTTGAGCTGGTCCGGTGGTGTAGTGGTTAAGTCCAGTGCGCTCACTTCAGCAGCCCGGGTTCGTGGGTTTAGATCCCGGGCAGGGACCTACACACTGCTCATCAAGCCATGCTGTGCCAGGGTCCCACATACAAAATAGAGGAAGATTGGCACAGAAGGTTAGCTCAACCTTCTTCACAAAACAAACAAACAAAAAGTAAATCCTACTAGGCAGACTCATTGATAGCTAGAAAATAGAGACAGATTCTGTGCTAATGCTTTTAACTACAGATATTTTTGATATTAAGATTTTCTCTACAAAAAAGGAGGAGGAAGAATACATAGGAATAGGAGGAAGAGTCTGCCTAAAATTCAGCAGTCATTTATCCTTTAGTATTTTGGCTCATCAGCTTGACCACTTTGACTTGTATATTGAGCCCTTACCTATCTTGTGGACTCCAGTTTTCATGCATCCTGCTGAGGATTCAGATGGTTTGATGGGTAGGTTTACATGCACGTAGGGTTTTGAAACCACATTGAAACCATGCAGTCTGCCAGTTACTTTTTACCTGGATTTGAAGAAACTCTTTCTCTGAATTATGATTGTATGAGTCATCAAATCCTAGGGCATTAACAATTTCATTTTTAAATTATTTGAGAATTCTGCAGAACGTTTTTAAAGTAAGTGAAGACACAAAAATCTTTGGCTTTAAGTTGCAAACAAAACAACTCCCCAGAGAAATGGCCAAAATGAATGTTGTGAATGAAAAGGGGTCCCAATATCTCTGTGATGGCTCATTGTCCTCTCCCACAACCCCTCTACAGTCCAAATCTCACTATACAGAGGCATGATCAAGATCTAGTTAGCAACGCATTTATTGTAAATGCTATTCCTTCTGATAAAATCCAGTGCATCAAAGAATGTAGATGGCCTTGGGGATAGTTGTAAGGAGAAGTGACCTGTGCTAATTCCTCTCGGAGAGATTTAGGTGAATACTGCCACCTATTGATAGGTGAAACAAATGTCACAAATTCCTACTGTGAACTGACACTGTGCTAATGCTTAACAGAACAGATCTCATTACTTGGTTGGCCAAAACATTTTAACAGCCTAAGTTCATAATTCTTCACATATTTGTGATGAAAAATAAGTGTGTTATACCAATTTAAGACAACTCACAAATTGTATTTCTGGTAAGAGGCAAAGAAGTAAAGTACAAATGCCACAAGCTTTGCAGTCAGAGATCTGGGTTTGAATCTCAGCTCAGCTCCTTAATGTACATATACAACTTAACTAATCTTTCTGAACCTCATTTTCCTCATCAATAAAAAGCAGATACTCCTCTTTGTAGGGTGTGAGAATTCAGTGATATTGCTGCATGACACACAGGAGGTGTTTGATAAAGGGCAGCATTTATTATTATTTTTCAACCAAGCTATTAAAAGTAACTATTTGTGATGCAATGATTGCTAATATGACAAACCACATTATGTATCAGACTCTGGTGAACTCTCCTGTGCAGTTCAATTATGCTTTGGCAATGCTACTTGTCTAGTATAGTATCTTTGACATCCAGAATTAGGACAGTGTGAACATAAATATTAGAACTTTAAGTGTGCCAATTGAGAAAATGAGGATAAATGGGCTTCATTACCAAACGTCTCCTGACTGCCCTAGAGGATATATGGGGCTGAGCAGATAAAGAATTACGATAAACCTTAGGAGCTGTGTATAAATGGGGCTTTGTGACCTGCTGGATAAGGCTGAGACTTAGAGGCAGACCTAGGAGGTTCACATTCCTTCCCCGGCACGGTGTGGGGGTCCTGGGCTCAGACAGACAATAGGGGATTCATAGCTCGAGAATTCTAATGATGACTGAAAGGAGGGCGGCAGCCAGAACAAGAAGACTTTTCAGAAGCACGGACCCTGATTATCACATCGGTGCTACAGCCTGGCGAGAGGCTGCTGAGAGGCGGGTGGTATGAAGCCGTTCTTGGAAAGCTTTCAGTGAAGTGCTTGTAACCTCCTTAAGAGAATCCCATTTCTCAAAAATGCAACACTGGAAAATCTCACATGATTAGTTCAGATAAACACTCTGTCATCAAATCACACTAGAAGTCATACGGACCATCTCTTTTTGAAGAGTCTTTTTGAATGTCATGAATCTAGTCTCCAAGACTTAGAGAAAAAAATCCAAAAGAAGGTTTCTCAGGATATTTTGGGACCTTTACTTTTAGTCTGAAAGGTCAACTGGTGCTTAAAACAAAATAATCAAGAAATACCATGCCTATGAACAGTCTGCCCCTTTTGAAAAGGTCTGCTTTGGATTGAATAGCCAATGCCCTCCCCCACCACTTTTTCTTTTTCTTTGGGGCTTAGAAATTGAGAGGGAGGAGATGGCAGAGTTTCACATTCATTACTAACAACTTTGCACATAATAAGCATGTTCAGATACACCCTGGGGTGTTAGTTTTCTTTTCTTATTTTCTGTCTTTTTTTTAGCAGCTTTTGATAAGTAGCACATTTTATTTTTGAAAAAAGAATCGGAGCGTTATTGAGCAGCCGCGCCCTAAGGAAGGTCAGGAGATTAGGGAGCGGAAGTAGGCTGGCCAGACTCTGCTGACCACAGTAAGGGACTGCCGCTTTCTTCCCATAATTTAATTTTGAGACTCCGATGAAAAGGCACCCCCTTAAAAAAATCTTGGCTGAAAAAAAATGAGTGAAAAATTCTTAGAAAATGGTCATCAAAAAGTGATCAATTTAAATTTACGTCTCACAAACAAACCACATGGAACTAACCGCAGGGCAGACATGCATTTTCAGTGATATATGGACATTCTTAAAATATGGGCATGATTTTGCAGGAGAGAGTGGACATTAGTAGCTTCTGATGTTGGTAGGCTTTCGCCTAGTTTCACAAGTATTCTGAACGTTGCACTTCACAAATTAGAGAACAAAATACTAAGAGGAACCTTTGAATTTAACTGACCCAACTCCCTCATTTTACAAGTAGGAAAACTGAGACCTAGTAATAGAAAGTAACTTGCCCAAGGTCACACAGCTGGTGAGGAGTAGCTTGAGGACACAAGCTCAAACTCCTCATCCCAAACCAAGGTTCTTTCTAATGAGCTAAATGGCTCCAAGATGGGAAATTGCAAACCCTCACATTTAACTGAGAAGTCCTCTTTCTAGGGAAACTCTACACCCATTCTCCTGTAAATGGCCCTGAGTGTTGCTTCATGGGTCACAGCCTGAACTGACTTCTTGAGATGCTACTGAACTGCTTCTTCAAACCAGTCCAGGCACATTCATGAGGCTCCAAGGACTCAGTCTCCTGCCTTTTTCTCTGTCTTCAAAAGGTACACAGTCCCTGACATCAATGCCTAAATTATCTCTATGTTTGTGTACTGGGATGTACTGATGTCACCATCATCTGCCATCATACAGGTTAAAACTTTAAAAGTCATCTTCAGCTTCTTTCTCACTCTCTCTCACTTCCTCCCCTACTCTCACCTGTACTGTTGACAAGTCCTATAAGTTCTACCTCCAAAATGTGTCCCATGTTTATCTCCTAATTTCCATTTTCACAGGCCCTCACTATCAGTGTTTTCCTGCTTCTAGGTTCTTACCACTTCAGTTCATGGTCCCCAATGGCTAGACCAGAGGAATCTTAATCAGCTGCGCTGACATTCTCCTGCTCAAATCCTTGTCACCTACAGGATAAAGTCCAAACTCTTCAACATAGCATTCGAGTGCTCCCCAATCTAGCCTCAGCCTACTTTTGGAGACTGAATTCCATTAGATGCTCCCATCATGATTTACTTCAGCCCAACTGGACTACCTGTTATTCCTCAAATGTTCTAGGAATTCTGTGCATTGATTCCATTCCCTTCTCTTTTTTTCAACCTCTAGATGTCTTCATTCCTCCAGATTCAGTTCAAAAGCAACCTTTTCCATGAGTCTTCCCTAAGCATCCAGAGGAAATAATAATTCTTTTGTGATCCCTTAGCATATTGCTCATACTTTTTTTATGGCACTTATTTAATTCTTCGCTGTATTATAATAAGCTGCATCTCTCTCACTAAATAGATCTTTTATCTTTGAAAAGATGCCTCATTCATCTTTGTACCCCTCCTCATAGTGATTCAACCAATGCCTTGCATATAATAAGTACTTTCCTTTCTTATTTATTGAGCAGTAAGTGCTGCAAGATACTGGGCCCGGCAGTGTGCCGGCTGGAGGGGGAAGATACAAAATAACTAAAATGCAATCCCTGTCTTCAAAGGAGCTTTAATCAGTGAGACATGTTCAGGAATAACCTAAGCAAGTGAACTAACTGTGGGGGTGGAATTGGGTGGAGGGGAAGTGCTGAGTATGGAACAAACATTCTCAGTGTTCCAAATGAGAACACTGGTATTATGATATGGAGGGTGGGGTACTGGGGGAGGGGTGGAGGGAAAGAAACGGCAACGCTCCTTTTAAATCATATCTCTGTGCTGTAGTCATTATTAGAGTCCTGTCTACGTCTCGCCAATCCAACCTATCCTTCTCCTAATACCAAAGTAATCTTCCTAAAGCAAGACTCTGATCGTTTAACTCCCTGTTCAAATGTTTGCTGTTGAATGAATCAAGCATCAGATAATTGCAGGCTTATGCTAGGAGTTATGGAGAATACCGGTTTGTAGAGATGAGACGAACTCCAGGAAACAGCTGGAGAACAAAAAGCAAGAACATGCTGTAAAAGTGCCGGGGGTGGAGGACAAAATAAGTGTGCGATCAGTATGGGCTGAGATTAATTGCGAAGGAATAATTGGAGGAGGCAAGCATTCAATGGATGGCCACTTAGAAGGAAAAATTAGACGTACTAAGTGAAGTTTAGGGTTTCTTTCAATTCTCAGATCCAAGTTATTCTTTGAGATGGTTTACTCATTCATTCAACAAATACATGCTAAGCACTTCAACAAACATTCACTAAATATTTATTGAATGCCTTCTATGTGGTAGGAATTCTGCTAGACACTAGAAATAAGGCAGTGAATAAGAGACTTTGCACTTAAACTCTTACAGTATAATGGGAATGACTGATGTTAAATAAGTAAGAGCAACAAAATCTGATGGATATAATGATGGGAGGGTATAAGGTACTATAGGACCTAAAGCAGGGACCCTAACAGCACAGGGGCTAGAAAAATGTCCCAGAGTGGTGATGTTTAAGCCAAGACTCTAAGACTGTACATGAGTTAGCCAGACAAAAGTGGCTGACATTCAGACAGAAGAATATCATACGCAAAATTCTGGAGTTAAGAGAGGGTATGGCATTTCCAAGGAACTGAAAGACATTCCAAAAGGCTATATAGCATGGAGGGCAAGAAGGAAGGTGGCAAGAAATTAGGCTAGACAGGTGGGCAGAGCCAAATTATAGAGAATTTTGCTAAAGTATCGCAGGAATTTATACTTCACAGATAGGCTTTTGGTAAAGTTAAAGTATTTGGCACAGTGTATCTAACCTACTAAGTACTTAATAAACGTCTATTGAAGAGTGGCTTAATGAATGAATGGATGAATGAATGGATCTCCTTTGCAATGGACACGGACTCATGAAATGACTCAGACTTGACCATTTGCTCCAGAAAGCAATGCCACTATCACAGGAGGCATTGTCCCCTTAGGTTTACATAGCAGATGGAACTCATGACCCCTGTGAGGTAGCCCCTAACCTTAGTAAAATTGCTCAGAGTCACCTGACTTACCCCAGGAGACGGAATTTAAGTAAATCTGCATTGAAGTCAAAGTTTTTCTAGAGATAAGGGTAAAGTTTTACCTGGCAATCATTTAGGCTTAAACTGGAAAAGGGTAGTCTGACTCTTTCTTAATCCTTGATGAAAAAATAGCCTTCTGAACCTCGAGGGTATGAATATTCCCAAATTAGATCATTTGTAGCAAAGCTTCCACAGACAAATAAATCCAAGGAGAGAAAAAGAGAAAAAATGTTCCAAAGGGAGATATTGCCTTTCGAACAAGAGAAGTAAAAGACAATTGTGAAAAGCTAAACTGAACTCTTCCTTTGTACACCCAGGTTTTATGAGTCACTTAGCCTTGCCTCAAATTCCAGCTCCAGAACAGCCACCTGTTGGGACCAGTGAGCTGCCAGGGTGAGAGCTGTCTTTAGAAACGGGGAAATTTTCAGGAATACAAGATCCCATTCCCAGGATTCTAATTAATCACCAGGCCACAGATTAACACTCCACCCTCTTGTTTAT
This sequence comes from Equus quagga, assembly GCF_021613505.1. NCBI lineage: Eukaryota > Metazoa > Chordata > Mammalia > Perissodactyla > Equidae > Equus > Equus quagga. Next base: position 85,834,774 of record NC_060277.1, on the reverse strand, counting down.
AACCAAGAGACTTTCTCCTGATGTGCCACAGAGTCACATTCAAAATTTGGGAGTTGATTCGGTGCCAGGTATAAATAACAGACCAGAATCAGTGCCTAGTAAAAGGGTCCAGAATTATTTCTGAATCATCACAGCAGCTAAGCTTTCATCTGGCATACAGAGCATCTGAATAGAGCTTTAGAGAGATCCTTAATGCTGTTGCTAAGGATGTGTGTGTGCGTGCGCTCATGTGCATGTGTGTGGTATTCATATGTGTTCTCAATCAGCAATGTCTCCCCAGCATAGTAAGCAGCCTGTAAAGGTCACTCGCCATTTTATTTCAGCAAGAAACATGAAAAATGCCTACATAAGCAGCTTTCTAGGAAATCCATTCTGTGTGTCTTACTAGTCATGTAAAGCACAACAACGTGAAAGGAGCCAGGTGCACCCATACTTGCTGGCGTGGAGGAAGCACTGGAACCTTCCTCCTAAGACTGAGCATTTTGGTGTCCTAAGTCCCAGGTCTGCTGACTACTTTCTCAGAACCTCCTCAGACAAAAGCTCGAGCATTGGTTGTGCAGCCGTGACAGGACTGGGAACTTTCTTAAGATGCCCCTTGCTCCTGCTGGGAGCCTGTAAAGGATTGCACAGGTGTCTCGAGGTGAAGGGATGTGGCTGCCACCTGTGTGCTTCTGGTCTCAGGCAGCTGTTGGAATAAAGGGGTGCCTGGTCCCAGGAGAGCTGTAGATCATTTGCAGTCACAGAATGCTGGATGAGCTCTTGAAAGCCAGACGATATTTCTTTCCCTGCAGTTGGTATAGTACCAAGCTAAGTGGCTGCCTCGCTGCCCCTTTGCTCACCCTTGAGTGACAGTCGGTACCAATTCAGTCTTGTTTGCCATGAAGCTTGCTGTCCCTGAATGCCGCTCCTTATGGACCTCACAGATACAATAGGCTAAAGACATACTGAAGTCACGGCATCCTTTTACTATACGCATGAGAGCTTGAGAAATCAAGCCTTCCCGAGGCTGCAGTCCCAAGAATATACTACACCTAGATTCGGAGCCAAGCAGTTTCCCTCTCCCCTTCTCTCCCTGTACGTCATTTGCTCTTTTATTTTGCTTTAAGAGTAGCTTAGTGATCATGGACTTCGGCTCTTGCCTGTAGTGATCCTGTTCGCATTTTATTCTTTACACAGAATAGGAAGGAGGTTTGCTTGCTTTGCGCAGAGGCTGAGCTACAGGAGAAAGCAAAGCCAATGTGATTTATTGAATGAAAGCACTGGACAATTACCAACAACTTGTTCCTCTGCTGCCTCGAGCAACCTAAACTGGTAAGTCAAATTGACTGTTGTCTTTCTTCATGTGAACGTGGAGCTTTCTTAGTCACTGATTATTTTTAAGTATGTATGTGTTGCTGCAGTTTAAATGATATAAAAAAATCTACATCTTCCAAAGTTAGCTGCAGGCAGTCCATGAAGAATGCACACAAGCACATACACAGTCGTCTGCAACAGCACATACATGTCCATGTGGAGAGGCAAGGATGGGGGTGAGGAAGCCCCATTTTTGGTAATTGGGCATTTTGATTGCAGCAAGCTTAAGGCCATTATGTGTTTGCATAATTGATTAGCATTAGCTATGAAAGATAAATTATTCTTTTCTTGTATAAGATCAATTTCCAGTTGGGTTCCTGAGTACCTACAAAATACCTGTTGGATCAGGTAAAGATGGATCCCATCATGCTGATAATCCTGACTACAAATCCAGGCATATTGCTGTCTTTAATCTAGTTTGCAGGTTTGACATGCAGAGTGGAATGCCAGCATTCTGTCTATCCTAGGTGAGAGTGCCCATAAATAACATCATGACTGTGATGTTGAGGATACCTGCCAAGGGGACACAATGGGCTTGCATGCAAACCCTTGCTTGATCCACTGCCACTTTTGCACCTGTGTTCCTTAAATCCTTTCTTTATTCCATGAAGATGTTTGGTTGGTAGGGTGCACTAGGTTTAAAGTGGGATATTGTAAATGTCCTGTTACCCGTGCTGGTCTTTGACCTAGCCAAGGCCACTGGAAGTACCACTGATAATCAAGGCTGAGTTTGCTTCTGTGCTGGGCCCTGAAAATCCCCATACTTACTTGATTTCTTCATTTCCTAAATAATATGTAAACCAACCGCTGCAGAGGGGGAAAGTGAATGGAGAAAGCTATTGCTTTTCTCACCACCATCACCAACACCACCACCACCACCACCAACACCACGACCACCAGGTCTCCTTAGTCTGTTTTTTGCCTAGCTTTTCCAAGGATTTATGGCAGCATCAATCCATCTCTGGTGGGCTCAGAGTCCATATAAATGTCATGCAGAGTTTAATGTCTTTGGTGCACTCTATCTGCAGTATATCACTGGCCATTCAGATGAAGTTGTGGCCTTAGGTGCTGACAAAGATGGATGATGTTGGAATAGTGAGCAGCATGCTTCTCTAAATAGAAACCGAAGTTAGGAAATCTGAGAGATGGGTGAAGTTTTGCCAAGTAGAAAGTATCCCCAGGCCACTCAATCACAAGAGCAGGGTCATTCTTCTATGTGATTTGGCTGTTTCACAAAAGATGGCATTCTAACAGGAAGGCGGCAGAAATGCCTGGTGGGTAGAGATGTCAGGATAGCAGGGCACTTTTGCTGGCTCACTGACTAACTATGGATCTTTAGGAAATTCCCTTGCTCTCCCTGAATCTCTATTACTCCATTCCTTCTATTCCTGATTGTTTCAAAGAAGACATGCTACACTCAAGTTAATGCATCCATGAGATACCACTTAAAGCTTTCCTGTTAAAGGGTGCAGTAGGTAAACAAGATCATTGTTCATGCACTTTAATCCAGAGACCATGCATCAGACACTCACAGATAAGAGTTTACGTGGGGATGAGGAGCGGCATGCCCTTTCCCCCATTTAAGGGATACAGAGCATTCTGAAGGAAGCATGATCACACTTAGGGGGTTAGAAGGGGAGAATAGAGCTGAAAAATGGCATTTAAAAAGAAAATAACTTCAAATTCAATTCAATAAGTCATGTAAATATTTTTTCCATATTAATCAGTAATAACTGATTTTCTATACTTATGAAGCCAAGATACCAAAGATCTTAAATGTCTTTAAACAAACAAACATGCAAGTATTTTTGAGGAATTAGTTAAATTATGAGTAGAAAACATGTATAGAACTTATGGCAAATTTCAATGTTCAAATTACGCCCATACCCACGCACACGGAATTAGCAGCTGAAAATGTACTATGATTTGAGGAGTTCTAGAAGGCTTCTTTGCCAAAAAAAATGGTCCCATCTCTAGGATTAAGGTACCTGAAATTCTTTCATCAAGGATTCAGTTAAGTATTGCTGTCTTTTATAAAATACAAATATTATTAGGAGTAATAATAAATTAAGCCACTGATATCTTATCATAAAACAATGTAATAAATGTTTTCTACCTCAGGGGAAACCCAAAGGATGTTGCATTAATATTATATTAATTCTTCTTCTTTCTATTTATTTCATACCCATCTTCAAAAACTTCCTTTACAATTATTTCACTTTTGATCAGAAAACTAAGTAGACTTTAGGACAAACTATTTCTTTTTTACAAAATGCTTAGAATAGTCAATACCATCTAGGTTTCCTCCAGGCCCTTGAGAGTCACATTGTGGAAAGCTGAACTCACTAACTTTCCCCTTTTGAATCTACTCTTCCTCTTGTATTCCTTTTTTTCTTCTTTTAGTTATTGGTGGAACTATTATATACCTAATCAACCAAGCAAAGTTCATAGAAGTTACCCTCAGTTTCCTGATTCCTTTAGCCCCTCCATCCAATCACTAACCAAGTTTGGTCCATTTACTTCCTCCATCTTTTTAATCTGTCCAGCCCCATCTCCATTGTCACATTCTGTAGTTGAAGTCCCCAGCTCTCACAGGTACATTTTCAAGAGCTTCATACTTGGTTTTCCCATGTCGCTGGTCCCACAAGACCACTGGTCCCCTTCAAACTACCCTCTGGATGCTACCAGAGTAATTCTCTAAAAACGCAAATCTCAGATTTTCTTTGAAGTTCTCTAGTGCTTCCCTGTTGCGAACCGGTCGAAATCTATTGCTCCTTATCTTGGAACAGCAACGCCCTTGATGGTCTGGCCCTGCTACCTCTCTAGGCTTCTTTCCCAAGGTCCTGGCATGGTGGATGGAAAGTACTACTGGAAATGTCAGAGCCCATAAGAGTACTATTAGGGCCCCTGCAGGCTTTGACCTACCAGTACACCATGATGTTTCACATCTCCATGTCCTAATCTGAGCTATTATACCTGGAATGCCCTTTTCTTTCATTCCTGCTAGTTGATTCATCATTCACTGTTCAAAATCCTGCTCAGGCATCACCTTCTCCAACCCATTTCCCCACCTGCCCTTCTCCCATGACCACCTCCTGTCACCCACGGAGTTAATCACTCACCCCTCTGTGCTACTTCTTGCCTTAGGCATTTAAGAGCAGTGTTTGGAGGTTAAGATCTCAGATCTAGATCCATACAGCCTGGGTTTGAATCCCAAATCTGCTCCTTAGTAGTGCCTCAATGTCTTACTATGTTAAATGGAGATAATAATAGTCCTTACTTCACAGGCTATTATGGGATTCAATGAGCTGATACATATAAAGTCATTATTCTAAATAGTGCCTGGCTCACAGAAGGTGCTATAGAAGTAAAAGCTATTATTATTATTCCTTAATTTCACATATCACTCTATTTCATCACTACATATACTTGTGTAACTATCTTCCTTGCTAGCCTATGAGCTCCTTGGGGCACAGGTAGGGTAATCAACTTGTTTCAATCTGCCTAGGACTTTCCCAGTTTTAGCACTGAAAGTCCTGCATCCTGGGAACCCCTTCTGTTCCAGGCAAACCAAGAGTTGGTCACCCTATGTTGGACTCTGTCCTTCTTACCTTTGAATCCCCAAGGTCTATCACAGGATACATAGGTTACAAAGTAGATCATCCATAAGGGTTTATTGAACTATAGAAGCAATATTAATTGTGTTTTCACATTCTCCCTCATAAACATGCTTTCCAACTTCAAAAATATGTCTTCTTGCTATGAAATCCCAGCTGACTTTTCAAAACTTATACCTAAATAACTGAATATATAATTTTTAAAAATGCACAGGAACGGGAAAGGTTGCTTCCACCCTATTATATATGATCAGTGTAATAGAATTGGCCACGCTTTAGCAATCCAAGACACATCTGTCATGTTAATAGCAGTTGGAGAATAGTGGGGGGGGGGGGGGGGCACATTTTTTTTTTTTTTAGTGACAGGCAGATTGACATCTGAAGGTCCCTAGTTCACATCACAACCGGAAGAGCAATCTTGTCCTGGTCAGAAATGTTCCCTTTGCTGAATGTATCTGTCTCCCCAGCTGTCAAGAATAGCTAGAGCTCCTGTTTCTAATATGCTTTGTCTTACAACTAGTCTTCATCCAAACTGGCTCAGGTCTTTTTTTTTTTTTAAGTATGCTTTTTGGTGAGGAAGATTGGCCCTAAGCGAACATCTGTTGCCAATCTTCCTCTTTTTTTTTTTTAAGTATGCTTTTTGGTGAGGAAGATTGGCCCTAAGCGAACATCTGTTGCCAATCTTCCTCTTTTTTTTTTTTTCTTCTCCCCAAAGCCCCAGTACATAGGTGTATATCCTAGTTGTAGGTCATTCTATTTTTTCTTTGGGATGCTGCCACAGCATGGCTTGATGAGCGGTGTGTAGGTCAGTGCCCAGGATCCAAACCAATGGACTCTGGGCCACCGAAGCAGAGTCCACGAACTTAACCACTCCGCCATGGGGCTGGCCCCTTCAGATCTTTTTTCAAAGTACAAATACGCAGAGAAAGTCCTGCAACAAAGCTCCTATGAAACAGGGACTCTGCAAGTGTCAGAACTTATAACAAGGGCAAGATCTTGCCTTCAAAATCAAGGTCTAGGAAGAAGCAGCTGACAAGCTGCCAGACCAAGCTCTCTCAGGCAGAATAATAGCAGAGTTGCTAAGAGCATGGGCTTTGGAGTCAGAATTCAAATCCTGCCTCCTCCATTTACTGGCTTTAGGATCTTGAACAAGTCACCTAACCTCTCTGGGCCTCAATTTCTTTGTTTGTAAAAAGAGGATATAATAATCGTACTGACTTTCTCATTGGGTTTTTATTACATTTTTGTCTTAGTCTGTGAAAGCAAAGCCTGAGGCAAACTCAACTGCAAATGTTCAATTGGGTATTGGGAGTTAGAAGCTCAAGGCAGCAACAGTGAAGGAAAAAGGGAAATGACTCAAGGAAGGAGCAAAAACAAATATAGGTAGGTGGTTTGTAACTGAACTAGCCAAGGCTTCACAAGAAAACAGATCTGGTTGGTTGGTTGTATGTGATAGCTTCCAAGAAGCCCTAAAAACAGTCCAGAGGGGAGAATGGAGAGGAAATTATCTGCTGGATACTTCCAGTCTCCTGTCTCTCATTGGTACAGGTTTTCCCATTTCCAGATAGTGTTACCAATCCCTCAGGGTAGCCAGGAGTGGAGCTGGAGCTTCCCTCCTTGGGTCTGGTTAGGTCAGAACTGCTGCAGCGACTGTCACAACAAGCATGATGAAGGCTACGCCAGAACCCGCCCTGCACTTGAGACAGTGGGTGGTGTTAGGAGACAGGATGATGGTGGCAGCCAAGACTCTATTTGAGTAAGTGGCCAAAGCCCAGGGAACAGGAGGTTTTGAAGTAAATCTGAGGAGACTCCACTCTCCACAGGTTATTCTTGCTATGTTGGACCTGAATTATTCAAGCTACTCTCACTCTCCTTACAGCTTGGCTCCAGGTGTATTCACAGGTCCTCCAAAAGTGTAGCAGAGATCAGGCTATAATATGTCAAATAGCAGAAGTTTTTAATTTTCATAAACTCTTATTTATCAACTTATTTTATTGTTTATGCTTTTTGTGCCTCCACTAAGAAATTATTGTCTTATTCAAGTTCACAAAGATTTTCTCCTATGTTTTCTTCTAGAAGTTTTATAATTTTAGCTTTTGCAGTTAGGTCTATGATATATTTCATTTGAAGTTGATTTTTATGTATGATATCAAGGAGCGATTGAGGTTCTTTTTTCTTATTTTGTTTTTTTTTCCATATGGATATCCCATTGTTCCAGCACTATTTGTTGAAAAAATTCTTTTTTGCTATTGAATTACCTTGACACTTTTGTCAAAAACCAATTCATCATATATGTGCAGGCTATTTCCAGGCTCTCTATTCTGTTTCATTCATCTATGTGTCTATCCTTACTCCACCGTCTTTATATAGCTATCCTTACACCAATACCACATGTCTTGATTACTGTAGCTTTATAGCAAGTCTTGAAATCAGGCAGTGTAAGTCTTCTAACTTTGTTCTTCTTCTTCAAAGTTGTTTTGGCTATTTTAGATCCTTTCCATTTTTATAAAAATTTTAGAATCAGCTTGTCAATTTCTTTAAAAAAAAGAAAGCCTGCTAGAATTTTGACTGTGATTATATTGAACTTATAGCTCAATTTGGAAGAACTAAAAACTTAACAATACTAATTCTTCTGATACAATTCATGAAGAAAGTATCTCTCTCTATTTATTTAGATCTTCAATTTCACTCATTAATGTCATATAGTTTTAAGTATACAGGTTTTGCATATATTTTATTATATTTATTCCTAAACAGATTTTCGTAGATTAGATTATTCTACAAAATTTTCATGTCATCTGCAAATGAAGACTGTCTTGTTTCTTTCCTTCCAGTCCATATGGCTTTATTTTTCTTGCCTTACCTCACTGGCTAGGATGCCCAGTACAATAGAAGGGGTAAACATTTTTGCCTTGTTTCTGATACTAGGAGGAAGTACTTGATCTTTAATCACTAAGTATAATGTTTTCTATAGATTTTTATGGATTCCCTTTACCTGATTAAGAAAGTTTCCTTATATTCATGCATGGCTTTTTTAAAAATCACAAATGGATGTTGAATATTGTCAAATGCTGCCTTTTATGCATCTATTAAGATGACCATATAGGTTTTTTTTTTTCATTTATTCTGTTAATGTAGTGAATCACATTGATGGGTGGTTGAATGTTACACTAACCTTGCTTTCCTGGAATAAATCCTGCTTGATCATGATGTATTTCTCCCTTTTGTATATTGCTAGATTTTATTTGCTAACATTTTCTTGAGGCTTTTTGCCTCTATGTTCATGAGAGACGTTGGGCGATAGCTTTCTTTTCTTGTAATGCCTTTTTTTCTGGTTTTGGTGTTAGGGCAACGCTAGCCTCAAAAATGAAGCCAATTTTTTGCAAGAATTTTGTGCAGAATTGGTATTACTTCTTCCTTAAATGTTTGAGAGACTATAACATTTAACATGACTTTTATTAAAGATTTGGGGATAAAAGAAATTGTTAAGATCCAAAAAAGGAAAATATAAAACTAGCAATTAGGGGGCCGGCTTGGCGGTGCAGAGGTTAAGTGCGCATGCACATTCTGCTTTGGCAGTCAGGGGTTCGCCAGTTCAGATCCTGGGTGCAGACATGGCACCCCTTGGCAAGCCATGCTGTGACAGGCGTCCCACATATAAAGTAGAGGAAGATGGGCACAGATGTGAGCTCAGGGCCAGTCTTCCTCAGCAAAAAGAGGAGGATTGGCAGCAGATGTTAGCTCAGGGCTAATGTTCCTCAAAACAAAACAAAACAAAACAAAAAACAAAAACTAGAAATTAGCTTTCCCATAGAGGATCTCCTCCTGGCTAACTAAAGTCTGGTCTTGTAGCCATATTGCAGAGACCAGCCCACTTGTAGTCAACAGATCTGTATCCCCTTCTCTTTGGAGCTCAGATCCCCTAAGTCTCTCTGAAGGAAGAAACGATACATCTTCTTTCTTTAGAGCAAATCCCAAGAGTTTTAATTCTTCTTATTAAAATAATACCTAACAAACTGATTCATAAATAATGGTATACCCGTACAATGGAATGCTACTCAGCAATAAAAGGTGAAGAACTATTGGTAGACATAACAATACAGATGACTCTTAAAATAATTAAGCTGAGTTAAAGAAGCCAGATAAAAAAAGAGTGCATAGTGATGATGCCATTTGTATGAAATTCTAGAAAATGAAACCTAATCTATAGCAACAGAAAGCAAACCAATAGTTGCCTGGGAACAGTGGGCCTGAAATAAATGGATGTGCAAAAAATATTCATTTAACATCCATTTATTTCAGGCACTCTGCTAAACAACTGATATGTATTATCTCATTTAAAACTTTAATATCCCTTTTAGACATGACTATTATAATTGAAATGAGGAATACTGTTAATGATGGGGAAATTGAAGCTTGGGGAAGCTAAGTAATTTGCCCAACGTCATACAGTTAATAAGTAAAAAAGCCAAAACCTGAAGTTAGATCAGCCTGATATCAAAGTTGCTACTTTTAATACTGTGTTTAAAACCACCATGACTATCTGGAGGTTGAATAATGGAATAAAATGTAATTATAGATCTCAACTTTTTGAGTCTTTCAGTGAAACTGGCTAACAAGGAATGTTCTCTGAAGAGTGATATCCCAGACTTAACACAACAAAATCAGTTTCCTGGCCAGTTCTCCTTCTAGGATTCTGTATCTATTTTACCTATCAGGCATTTCATTCAACATTTGAGTCTCTTTTTTTTCCAGTTTAATTCAATGCAAAATGCAGAGAGTACTGTTGCTATCATTTTCAAGACACTCTTATGGGTGCTATAGGGTTTGTATGATGTACTAGTAAAGTTCCCAGCAAGAATCATGTAGCACATTCAAACAGAATAACTGAGCAGAGGTTAATAAGCTTTGCACTTCTTTTGTTAAATTTATTCCTAAGTGTTTTAATCTTTGTAATGCCATATTATTGTAAATGGAATTATTTTCATAATTTTGTTTTCATTTCATTGTCTTTTAAATCAGAAAGGAAAAAAGTTATAAACAAAAGATAGACTTACATTGCCTTATATTTATATTTCCTTTTATATTTTCCTATGTGGTTTCCTTACCAATGCTCTTTCTTCATCTGGAGTTGAATCACTGTCTAGTGGCCTTTCATTTCAGCCTGAAGGACTCCCTTTAACACTTCTTGTAGGGAATGTCTGCTGTCAAATTCTCCCAGTTTTTGTTTATTTGTAAATATCCTAATTTCACCTTCATTATTGAAGGGTAATTTTGCTGGATAGAGAAGTTCTATTTGACAATCTTTTTCTTTCAGCACTTTGAATATCTCATCCCACTTCCTTCTGGCATCTATGGTTTTCTGATGAAAAATCAGCTGTAAATCTTTTTGAGGATTCATTGTGTGTAATAAGTTATTTCTTGCTTGTTGTTCTCAAGATCTTCTCTTTGTCTTTAGCTTTTGACAATTTATGATGTATCTAGGTGTAAATCCTAATTCGTGTTCATTGAGCTTTTTGTATGTGTAGGTTAATGTTTTTCATCAATTTGTGGAAATTTCTGGCCATTATTTCTGCAAATATTTTTTCTCCCCCTCTTCCTTCTCTTTCTGGGACTCCTATTATGTGTATGTTGCTACACTTTATGGTGTTCCACAGATCTCTAAGACTGTTTTTCTTTTTTCTTTTCTTTTTGCTCCTAAAACTGGATAATCTCAAATGCCTTATCTTCAAATTTGCTGATTCTTTCTGCTGCCTGCTCAAATATGATATAAAGCCCCTCTAGTGAATTTTTCATTTCAGCTAGTGTACTTTTCAACTCCAAAATTTCTATTTGGTTCTGGTTTTCTTTTATAAATTCTACCTCTTTATTTGATATTCTCTATTTGGTGAGACATCATTCACATAATTTCTTTTATTTCTTTAGACATGATTTCCTTTAATTCCTTGAATATATTTAAGATATCAAAATTAAAGGCTTTGTCTAATAAGTCCAACATTTGGACTTCTTCAGGGGCAATGTATATTGACTGCTTTATTTCCTATGAATGGGACATATTTTTTTTTGTTGGTTCTTTGTGTGTCTCATAATTTTTTGTTGAAAGCTAGTCATCTTTATATTATATGATGTGGCAAATCTAGAAATCAGATTATCCTCCCTCCTCAGGACTCACTGTTTAGTGATCTTTCAGACCTAAATCTGTAAAGTCTGTATTTTTCATCATATGTGGCCACCGAAATCTCTTCTTGGTTAGCTTAGTGGTCAGCTAATGGTTGAACAGAAATTCTTTGCATCTGTCTTTGCATCTCCTAGTGCAAGTCTCTCAGTCTTTGCAGAGTGTCTCTGTGTGCACACCTTCAATACTCATCAGGCATTTGACAGCTCTGTCTTAGTCTTCACTTCCTGCTTGCACAGAGCCTCAAAGTCAGACATAGATGAGAGCTTAGGACCTTCTCAGGTATTTTATGAGAATTCTTCCAGCTCTGGGCATGCATGTGGTTTGCTAGATCCCCAGGAATGTGTCAGAGCTTTTCAAAGTCCTCTATGGACATCTTATTCTGCAGCTTTTCCTTTTAAGCTTTTGGCTAGTCTATTGCTTGCCCCTACTCTTATCCACCACTTTAGGCAGCTGGGATGTTGAACAATTGCTAATGTTTGTTTTTGACAGATGCCCCAGAGGAAAAGGTTATTTGCACTTGGTAAGCTCCAAGTCAGATCAAATAAACAAAAGCCTTGTGAGTAGGGTCTTCCAGGGAACCACCAGAAAGCTCAAATAATGACAAGTCTCTCAAAATGGGGTTTCAAAGGAGCTCCATCACTATTCTGTACCATCTAGTGGCTGCCAGACTACTGTTTTTCACCATGAACATAGGCTGTTGGTCTTTAAGTCCACCACAGAGCTGGAGAAGATGGGGATTGAGCAAGTTAAAAACACCACAAAGCTCACTGTTCCTACTGAATTCACTTATTCAAGTGTTTGAATAAACACTGTCTGGATTGCTGCAAACCTTTGGTTAATATGCAGCATTCTGAAAAAGTTAATTCTGACAATTTTTGCTAGTGTTCCCACTGCTTTTATGGAGGAGAGGATTTTCAGAGGTCCTTACTTCACCAGTCCCACTGTCGTAGTATTATTTCTACTCTTTCTGTGAAGCGTTACTTAGGTGTACTACTTGTAAATAGCATTTTACAAATCTCAATTGGGGAGTTTTGTCTTACATTAGGAAAAGTAGAACATTTGAATGTATCATACTCAGAGATATATTCAATCTTAGCCCTACTATTTCACTTTACATCTCTCTTTATTACATTTTCTTATTTTGTTTCTTTTTTATCTTTCAATTGTTTTTCAGACTTATATTTTTTCTTCTCTTCCCTCTAGCAGTTTAAAGTTCTACTTGCTATTTCTGTTTTACTATGAGTGACTGTAAACATACACATTAAAAAATTTAAACACATTTTTCTATCAAAATAAAAACTAGTAGTATCATAAATACATAAAATCAGATTAAAAACAGTGTTTAAAACAAACAAGAAAGCTATTTAAATTATTACAATGTACTTTGCTGTCTTTGGTTTGGGAAGAAGATTTGAAGTAACCTTGATAATCACTGCTATCTATTGAGTGGCTACTATGAAACAAACACTTTACGTACCTTTCATTTGTTAATTCATATAATCTTCACAACTCTATAAGAATTCTTTTTATATACAATTAAACAAACTCAGAGAATTTAAATAAAGCCCCCAAAGCCACATAGATTATAGATAACAATATCACAATTCAAGCTTTGGTCTGTCAAATTCCAGAGCCAAAGCTACACTGCTTCTCACATGTTTGTCCCTTTACCTAAGGGTAAACATTTAGGAGCACAGTTAGCTGGGAGAGTTGTGCATGTTTATAGAACAGATAATAGAAAGTTGTCTTTCGCAGTATCTCTCATCAAACAAAGTTTTAAATATAGAGGAGGAAAAGAAAATATAATGATAGAGGAAATCTAGAAGAAGAGAAACATGCTAAAGGATGGCCTGGAAGGAAGGAACTGCTGGGGCAGTTTGAGAAGGAAGTCAAAGAGACAGAGAAAGTCAACCTATTTTGACTGAAGGGAACAGATGGAAGATGAGTAAAGACAAAAGGGGCCATGTGGTAGGTGTCATCAGTTAGAGGGCAAGTAACTGGAATTTGATCAATCGACAAGAATTTATTTACTGGACTCCTGGGCACTGTGGGAGATACAAAAGAATGTAGAGTTATTTTGGGAATGATAATGATGTAGACAAGACAGATGGCTTGAACTGGGGCATTAATGCTGAAGGAAAAGGCGAGGGACAGAAGACAGAAAGAGGTTCAGGCAATCCCTAAGTGAACCAGCTTGCCTATCAGTCTGGAATTTTTGTGGAAATGGAGAGATATAGAGGAATCACTGTAGTCGCTATTAAATCAAAAGCAAAGGATTTGTAGATGGAAGGAGAAAGATGCCAGATCACCTGCTCTTTCCATTTCTGCTTTTGTGAAAATTAAAAGATAAGTAAAGATTTATGATAACACATCCACACATACATACTCACTACAGGCAGTGCTTCACATCGTCTTCCCAAATGTAAATACGACCATTTAGCTAAGATTGGGTAGGGCCTGATGGCCATGACTAATACTGGACAGGTCTGACCACCTTGGAAGGCACTAGGAAGTCTTTTTATGTTGGAGGAATTGTAAGCAAGACTTAAAAGGTACCTAAAGATATCCAACAATGTAATGAAGATGGATCTCCATTTGTTAAAGTGCAAGTAAGTGAAGACTAATTGGTGCTAGTAGACATGAAACCAAATTCAGAAGCATGAGGAGGGAATGAGCTTTCTGGGCAGCCCCTTGGTATGTTATATGTAATAGACTCTCATATGTGCCGTTCCTTTACTCTGAAGTCTTTATTGAGTATTTTTATAACAAAAGTGAGAGCTGCCATGAGTCTTCCTATGTTCTAAACTCTTTAGATGCCTTATCTCATCAAATCCTCATAACCATAATATGTAGATGTTATTATCCCTACTTTATAAATGAGAAAAAAAATTAGATTCAGACATGTTAAGTAACTTGCTCAAGATCATATAGTCAGCAGGTGGAAGAGTAGCAATTTATATCCTAATCTGTGTTATATTTCTTTTACCTTGAGGAGGCACATTTTAAGCGCTGGGACTTAAAAATTAATACTTGGAAGTCCTTGTTCTTGAGAAGCATACAGACTAGCTGGAGACAGAGAGCCAAAAAACAGTTGTAATACAATAAAATATTTGCTTTAACAGGCATATACTAAGTGAATGAATAAAGAAATACATATATTTTCCTGAGACCACTTGAACATAGACTTTAAGCATCAGCAATTGTTTCCTAGGTGATGAAGGCACAAATGGAATTCCAATACATGTAAAACAGTGCATACAAAGACCCAGAGGTAGCAAAGAGTTTGAACTATTTAGGAAAGTCTAAGGAGGTCAAAAAGGCTGAAGCATAAAATGCAGAGGAACAACAGGAAATGAGGCTGGAGAGGTAAGCACTTATAGGTGAAGCTAAAGAATTTAGACTTTATCTTGTAGGAATTGGGGAATCATCAAAATCAGTCCTGTGAAGAGTTTGGTCAATAAAAGAGGTTCCACATGATATTGTATCACGGGGGTCGATAAGGCTATAAAAACTCAAGGACTGGAGATGACCTAAGGGTCACAGCTAAGTAGCAATGGCAGCATTACAAATGGAAGACTCCACTGCAGACTTGAGACAAGGTGGTGGGAAGGCAGCACGCTCTGGAGAGACCTGCGCTCAGTGTACTAGAAGGCTGAACCAGGTGTGCCGTCACTTTACACATAACCGCCTTGGCCAGTGATTTCATTTATGCGTTTGTTCATCCAATACACATAGCATGCAGGCAGCCATAGCCTTGGTAGCATCAATATTTCAAAAGAAATACGCAACATAATGGTGGATAGCTTTTGAAACGGCATGGCTGATCTCCTGGATACTCACTTCAAGTATGACATTGGAAAGACCTGTTAGAGATTTGCAGAGCAGCAGTCAAGTACTTCTCGGAGAATGCCAGGAGTGAACGCCCTGGAGGACACTACCTTGAGTATCTGAACAGGGATGGGCCTATAGGTACAAATCCTCCAAACCTCTGGGAACTGAGGTAGTTCACCAAATCTCAGTCAACAGGCACAATCTAACACCTTGAGAGAAGGGAGATCTGCAGGGAACAGCCACATTCTTTTAAACACCTGACAGGGGACACTATCTAGGAGGAGGTAAGTAGAAAGATCTCAATTACATATACCTAAGACAAAATGAACAGACCTCTGGATTATAGCATTTTTAGATACTTCCTCCCAGTGGGATAGAGAGCTCAAGACTTTGAGTAGAGGCTCATGTCATATATACGTTTGTATGTAAATGTCTATGTGTATATAGCAAACGGAGGTTGTCATTTCATTCTTGCTACCAATTAGCTGCTTCCCTTCCCTGGCTTTCATCTTTCTCATCTATAACATGAAAAAGCTATATCTGATGATCTCTAAGATCCCTTTCAGCTATAATATTTTATGAGGATCCCCGATGGTTACTGGAGCTGATAAAATTCTTTGTCAATTTATAATTACGTTGTGTAAATGATACAACATCGGATTTGCCTCCTCTTAGGAACTGCTGTGTGAAAATGACCCAACAAATGCAGAATTTACATCTTTCTCAGTCAAAAAAACACAGCGCCCCATCATCTCCCAATGCTGCCAAACGCCTGTACAGGAACCTCTCTGAGAAACTGAAGGGGAGCCACTCTTCGTTTGATGAGGCCTATTTTAGAACAAGAACTGACCGGCTGAGTCTCAGAAAGACCTCCGTGGTAATAAAATTATTTTTATTCTTGTCTCGATTTGATTTGTGTGGTCATGTTTGGACTTAAGGAGATTCTAAGATGATCCATGTTTACTTCAGGACCTGACATTTGCAATTTTATAACTGCTGAAAGTCAGGTAAGGCAGGAACTGCATATATCTATGTTGTTAGCTGAAGTTTGAGTGATTGTGAGATTTTCCATTTCTTTTTCTTAATTTCTTTCCCCTTTTTTGCCCTTAATTTTTCTTTCTCTAATAGACCAAAGAAACCAAAAAATAGCATTTTGACAAATATGGAATATGAGATTAAACAGGCTTTCTGAAAGCTCCAGTGTTGATTCAAATATTGAATGAGCAATGAACAATACTTATTTACTTATTTAGAATGTATACCCCATATCCTTTCCAAAGATACTCAAGACAGAATCCGGGCAAAAAATGCATAAGTATTATATAACGGGAAATAAAGAAAGAGATAGAGATAGAAATAGAGGGAGAAGCCAAGGACAGAAGGAAAGAAAGTGAAAAAGAAAAAACCAGAGAAAGAAAATAGTGGGGATGGAAAGAGAAATAGATATACCAACAACCTAGGAAAATATAGTACCTAAAATTTGTCATTACATTTATCTTTGAGTTTGTAGTCAGCCAAAGCTGAAAGGGACACACAATTGGTTATAGCATTCCATTAGCAGATAACTGAAAGTATATCAGTCTACGAGAAAAATGAATATTTTACTGTTGCCAAGTCCCTTGGCATATAAGATACCATAGTGAATTATGTAATGGAGAACAAAGATTAGTATAGGTGATGTTACAGAGATTCTCATATATTAGTTTCTTATACTGGCCCTCCATAAAAGCTGAGGGCATAATATTAACATGCTCAGCAAGGGTATTTCTGCAGGAGGGTAATGGTACCAGTTGTTGGAGCTTAAAACAGAAATGAGCCCTAGCCTTTCCAGATAGAAGCATACTAGAGTTTGCCAACAAAAGCATGGAGGAGGAAATGACTTAAGAGTAAGAGCAAATACGGCACATGAGAAATTAGACATACTAAGAATCACAAACAAATACACAACTGTGAACAGGGCAGCATTTTAACTTTGCACTCATTTGTTTTCTCATTTCAAATTCATCTTCTGGGAGGGCTTGGTTGTGGCTGAGTTAGGGCCTAAGCATCAGTGGCTCTTCAGTTTGGCAGATTGTTGACTAAACGCTTTTCCATTCAGCAGATTGCCCTGTTGCAAAGAAGAGTTGCATACCAAAATAGCTGTATCCCCTGGCTCTCTATTGTCAAAGCAAGCGTTTGCATAATACCTTTGTATTTTCTTCAAATTTCAATCATGTGTTATGCACTCAGCTAAGCCGACCTGCAGCCTTGATAGACTCAATTTTTGATGAGACTAAAAATAAAATCTGCCAACCTAAATATCTGGTCACTGAAGACCTTTCACATTTCAATCAGGCTACCCCTATGCTAGGTGAAAAATAATGGTATTTTAACATTTTTAAAGACCAAGCAACTCTTGGAGAAGATACCAGATAAATGTATAAATAATACATGTGTTGCTCTTCTCCCATGAGCTACAGAAATATGTATTTGAGAGAATTCCAGAGCTTTTCTCCTTTGTTTACTATTAATCCTCTGAAAGAACTTTTCAAAGGAACCATTTTGTCTTTAGCTATTTTTTTCCTATAGGTTATTTGTATCCTATAAATACAATAGCCTGCCCTTATCCACGAAGAATACTTCCAAGACCCCCAGTGGATGCCTGAAACCGCAGATAACACCAAACCCTATATATACCATGTTTTTTCTATACATACATACCTATGATAATGTTTAATTTATAAATTAGGCACAGTAAGAGATTAACAACAATAAATTTTCTTTGGCATATCCAAATTGCCAGAATCACTACTCTTTCGCTTTGGGGTCATTATTAGGTAAAATAAGGGTTACTTGAACACAACCACTGCTATGAGGTGATAGTCAATCTGATCAACAAGTCAGCTACTAAGAGACTAAGGGGTGGGTAATGTATACAGTGTGGAAATTCTGGACAAAGGGATGATTCACATCCTGGGTGGGATGGAGCAGGATGGCATGAGATTTCTTCACACTACTCAGAACAGCCTGCAATTCAAAATATGAATTGTTTATTTCTGGAATTTTCCATTTAATATTTTTAGACCATAGTAACTGAAACCTCAGAAAGTGAAACCACAGATAAGCAGGAACTACTGTATTCAACTTTTGGCTCTCTCAGGCCCCAAAACAATTTGCCATCCAGCCACTGAACCCTCCCTGGAAACCACCTCTTGAGGCCCTTACCTGAGTGCTCAGAAATGCCAGGTGTTCAGTGATTGGGGCTCTCGGTTAAGAAACTATAGAGGTCAGTACAAAGGAGTCTAGGAGTTTGGGAGCCAGCCTGCAGGCAGTGTGGAGCTTAGAGATTTCTAACAGCGAAGGGACATGTAACATTGCATATTTTAGAAAGATTACTCTCCTGTCAGTAAAGAGCATGGGCTAGAGGAGACTAAGACTAGCAACAGGCAGGTCATTGCCATGGTCCAGGCAAGGGATGATAATGGTCTGAGCAATAGTAGAGACATGGGGCATGGAGACGTGGGGCATGAGTTTGAGAAAACAGAGAAAGTGCACTGTCAATTCTAAGCTAGTCACAATTAAAACTACCTGTGTTATGTTATCTATGTGAGCATTTCCCAAACTGTTCTGTAGAACATTATTCCAGGGGCAGTTAAAATAAACGCAATGAAAAATATGTTCTGTGAACAAATATTTGAAACAGGTCGTATTTCCCACCTATTAGAGAGTCATAATTGCACATTAAAATTATTAGAGGCCCTGAGAGGTCTAACAGTAATATAAGGTGGTAACTTGATTTAATCCCATGCATACCAAATTTATTTGACCACATGCTACTTTCTAATAGAAGACCTTTTAATGACCTATCTAACAGTATTCCAGAGAAGACTGGTTTGAGAAACGCTGATGTTTCCTGTTATCTATAGACTAGCCATGCTATACCCTATTGTCTCAATGCATCTAAATGTAGAGATCTATTTAATTCCCGTTAGAAAAGATGGATGAAGGGTCCAACACAGTTTTAATTTGGAGACCTTGGGATAAATTGCAGTTGTTCCACCTATAAGTGGGAATGCAGTCACTGAAGCAGTCACTAAAATTCAAAATAGCTAAGCTGCAAAGACACACTGGCCTATGAAATTATACTAACTTGCTTTTGTTCTCCTCCTCCAGAACTTCCAGGGCAATGAAGCCATGTTTGAAGCAGTTGAACAGCAGGACATGGACGCCGTGCAGATCCTTCTGTACCAGTACACACCAGAAGAACTAGATCTCAACACACCTAACAGTGAGGGGCTGACGCCCCTGGATATTGCCATCATGACCAACAATGTACCCATTGCTAGGATTCTTTTGAGGACAGGAGCCCGAGAAAGTCCACACTGTAAGTAAACCCGAGAATGAAAACATGTACTATTAAAGCTAGACCCAACTTTATGCCACTGAAATAGCCATTGCTAAGCTTTAGAGCAGGAATGGTTGACTAAGCATAGGCTTTGAAATCCTTTCCATGTTTTCCTGGACTTTCATGCAAATAGTGATAGTGTTTATCAGTCTAAGCATCAAATTATATTCTAAACAAAATACACTGAATGGAATTGAAAAAGAGCCTTGAAGAAATCTCCTCCTAAGAATTTAACCCAAATTTTAAACATGTGAAATACACCAAGTGAGGCATAGAATAGGAAATATACAGAAGAAAAGAATGAGTGTGTGTGTGTGTCTTTGTGCCCACAGTGAATATGGTGGCTTCATTCATCCATTCAACAAACACTGAGGACCGAGCATTGTTCGAGGTCCTAGGAATGCAGTGATGAGCAAGACAAAATCCCTATTCTCATAGAGCTTACATACTAGTGGAGAAAACTTCCCATAAGCAAGTAGATAGATAAATTAAAATATGAACTCTAATAGTGATAAACACTATGAAGAAAATAAAATGGATGAGTGGCTAGAGATTGATGGAGTAGAGACTATTTTAAATAGGGTTGGGCAAGAAAAGTCACTCTGATGTGGTAACACTTGAGCCTAGTTCTAGATGATATCAAGGAACAAGCCATGACAAGGTATGGGGTCAAATTCTAGATAGAGTGAACAGAAAGATGCTGTGGCGGGCAGAAATAAGACCGCCAGATCTGAAGAACAAAATGAGCAAAGGGAGAGTGACCGCTGAGGAAGAAGTCACCGGGACCAGATCATTCAGGACCTTATGGCCGTGATAAGATGTTTTACTTTGATTGTGAGTTTGATGGGGAGACAGTGGAGCAGTTTAAGCAGGTGAGTAACATATTCTGCTTTACATTTTCAAAGATCACTACGGTACTCCGTGGAGAATGAACATGGTGGGCAATTGTGAAATCAGGAAGACAGGTTAGGAGGCTATTTCATGGTCCAGGAGACAGATGCAAATTGCTTGGACTAATATGGTAGTGACATCGACAGTGAGCAGGGGTGGAATTCTGGACGTATTTTTTTAATAGCTTTATTGACATATAATTCACATGCCATCCAATGCACCCACTTAACGTGTACAATTCAATAGTTTTTTGTATACACACAGAGTTGTGCAGCCATCATCACAATCAGTTTTAGACCATTTTCATCACCCCAAAAGAAACCCAATACCCTTTAGATATCACTCTCCAAACCTCTCTACTCCTCCCAGCCCTAGACAATCACTAATCTACTTTCTGTTTCTACAGATTTGCCTATTCTGGACATTGCATATAAATGGAATCATATGATATACATGGTCTTTCATGAATGGCTTATTTCTGGATGTATTTTGAAGTAGAGCTGATAGTACTTGCCAAAGGGAGCTGCTCTGGGGCCAACGGCAGACCCCACCCAAGAGGGGATGGGATAAAATCACACAGCCCTTACCCTGTGCCAGGCACTATTCTGAGCACTCTACATGTACTGACTCCTTTAATCCTCACAGCAACATTTCTGAGGTAGGCACTCACATTCCCCTTGGTGCAAACTCTCTGACCCAATGACCACAATGGCTCACAGCCACAGTTTTTATGTTTCCTAAAAGAAAAAAGTAAACTCATCAAACTGTTAGTTTCACTAATACTGATTCACTTATTTCCAAGTGGTGAGACCCAGAAGGCTGAAAGAGAAGCAAGCAAATACATAATTAGAGGTCACATCTCTGCTCCTAAATTTCATAAACCTCCACCATCCAAAGACTAGGTACAGAGGCAGATCCTTGTATCAGAAAACTCTTTATTCTAAAAATGCTAAGCTCACCACATCCATGTCAAAGATAGTAAGGATTTGGTTCAGTAGAATTGGGGCTCTTCAATTAGAGCTCCATCGTCAAAGTGCCACTTCTTTTCAGTGGAACTGGAGGATTTGGAGGGATGGGCAAATAAGGATGGAAGAAATCAAAAAGGCTTATTTGCTGTCTTCCGATTTATGTTGCAATGATGTCTGTCCCAAAGATCCAGTGAGAGATCCGTGGAGAGAGAATCACAGGGTCTGAACATAGAGAATGCAGACTGAGCCTCATTCTATAGGAACAAGGAGACCATTCATCCAGATGTGGCCTGCACTGGGCTGGATGAAACATTAGTCCTACTTACCTGAGACGCTACAAAGAATTCTGCATTTTCCGTGAAACCAGTAAGACTCAATCTCCCCAAGCCCCCTTGTGTATAATTAAATCTCCATAAAAGAACCCAAGTACTAAATATCTAGTTAAACCAAAAGCAAATTCATTCAAAAGATCCCTGGTTTTTCTCATTCCCTCTGGAATGATAACCACAATTATCATCACAAAGTGGTAAAGGATGGTAAGAGATTAACCCAGGTTTTAAATCCAGGAAATATGACACCTAAGTCACCTTGGCCACACAAGAAGTCAGAGATAGTACCATGTACAGACTCCCACATGTATAAAAATGGCAAAGGAATATTGATTACTTATGAATTTTCCACATACATTATTTCTGGTTTTTACACTAACCCTTCAAAATGATATTGTTAACTCCATTTTGAAGAAGAGGACTTTTTGATTCTGAGAAGTGAAGTGACTAATCAAAGGTCACACATCTAGCAAATGAATAGGGATGCCAAGGACTAAAGCCTAAGTCTATGGGACACCAATGCCTGGGATCCTTCTGTGCAAACTTACTGTCTTTCCAAATAACCAATATGGAGAGCCATGGCCACCGGGCCCCTGCATCTTTTCCTTTGTGCTGTTTGCTAAAACCCTATGGTGCATTTCTTTGTTCTGCCTATGCACTAAGGTGCCATTTCTGTTGGAGAGCAGCAGGATGAAAAAACACAATCTGTTTTCAGGGATTTTTAATTTACTTTATATATCAAGTATAAAACACATAGAATTACTGCCGTGCATGAGTGTGAGCTAGCCCATGAGAAAAACCACAGTCCACCAGCCAGAGCCAGATAAGCAAACACCTGCTGCAAATTGTTCCCCAGAAGCTGCAGAGGCAGGATATAAGAGAAGAAAAATAACAATGAGGTCTTCAGTCCTTAGAGCGCTTTACACATTACAAAAATGCTTTTGCTTTCATCATCTCATTTGATCCTCACAAATGGCTTGAGATAGGCGTTAGTATCCTCATTTTGCTGGATGAGGAAACTGGAATAGAAAAGTCAAATAATTCACCCAATGGTACAAAGATAGTAAGTGGTGGAGCCATGATCTGAATCCAGATCTTCTGTATTCAGTGCTTTGGTATTTATGGGAAAGCACTAGCACACTCACTATCACACCACAGATGCTCAATTTCTTCCTTCCCTGACTCTCCACCTGCTCCTCTTCTAATGCCTGTCAAATACTTCAGAGCAGAGTGCAGGCCTGCTAATAAATTCATTTTCTGTCTTCCCTTGCCCAGTGTGTTCTCTTCTGAAAACTAGTCCAATATTCTTTCCTCTGTGCCAACCAAGGATTCCAACACAACTCAGAAGGGGGTCCTCTGTAATTCTCCTCTTTACATAACAGGAATCGTAAAGGCACAGATGAGTTTAAGAATTTAACTCATAGGTCATTAGTCAGGCTTGTTTTCCAGTCTTTAGCCCCCCAACCATAGAGCTACATGGAGGTGTTCTTTATAAGCATGGCTTGAAACTCACCACATACATTTCCCTATTCATAGAGAAAGTCCCAGATGTGGCCACTGAAACTTGCACATTGCCCCAAGGTTTTAAATATATAGAGAACCCAGCCTGCTCATGAGATGAATCTACTATCTTTATTCAGCGACTATTTTCTGTTTTTCCCACCTTCAGGCAAGCAGCACAAAGTAATACTCATTCCTTCTAGAAGAAAACATCAACTATTATTAAAATGGAATCCCAGTACTTCCTCTCAAACTGGGGTGCTGAGCTCAGGAAACAGGCACAGAACCTGAAAGGAGTAGAGCTAAGGAAGGCCCTCACTGATGATTCAGCAAATTCCTCCTGGAGACTGACTGTTGAACTATGATTTGAGAGTGGGGGCAAGATATGAGTTAGTCAGAATAAGAGAGGGGTTTATGACTGGGGACTTCCAGGTACAGAGACAAGTCTTTCTTAGATAGCAACTGTTCACTTGAGCGTGAGTCATGGCAACGGGGATACTGAATGGATGAAACAATCAAAAGCATAGCCCCTAGATGTCCTGAGATGCCTCTGTATGTTAGCTTGCCTTTCTGAGGCTGCTATTTATTTGGCATCATTTAGGCCCTGAAAACAGTAATCATGAAGAAACTCCTTCTTTTTGGATACCTACCATGTGTAAATCTGGTCACTCACATGGATATTGTCTCATCTTTTGACCCCAGTACCTGGCACATAGTAGGTACTCAGAAGTTTTCAGTTGAAATTTTAATCTCTGTCTTATGCTTCTAGGAATCACAGGTATCAAATTTTAGAACATATACACACATAAATTATGTGTGTAGTGCATATGCACACACACAGAATGTATGGAAAAAAACCTTTAAGTCTTCCAGTAACTTTGACTGTCGAGTACCTTTGTTGTTGTTGCTGTGTTTGTTGTTTTCCAGGCACTGTTGTAGAATTTGGTTGTTGCCATAGCCTGTTTTTATTTTTACAGTTTAATAATATGGAGCAGTAAGAATGGTGGAATACTCCTCATTTTCAGTCTCTCTGCCCTTTCCTGTAGCTGCATTCCCCTTTTTCTCCAGACCCTCTCCTCTCTGCATTTCTTTGTGAACTCCTCTCTCTCATTTCTCTCAGATACTGCCTGTGGAACTAGGAAACATCACCCAGAATTAGGTATGTTTAGTTACTTCATAAAATGCGATTGCAGAGTAGGTGTCATCCAAGTATGGTGCAGACACCAATGTTACAATTTTGGCAGACTTGTCAGGATGCACCACTAATTTCTGCAGTAGTTGAGGGTTCGTCTAAGTGCTGGGACTGGTTCAGGGCACGTCTAAGAGGTGTGACTATAAACTAATGAGGCTGGCTTTATATAAACAAACACACCAGAAAGTCTACAATCCAAACGAATGTTATCCTTTAACATAGTCCTCATGGGAGACCCCACACTTGCTCCAACAGTGCTGCCATTGCTCTAAACACTTTTGGATTTGTCCTCAGAACCAGTTTATGAGAAAATCTGACTTGTTGCTTAGAGTCACACCTGATTTTTGTTCCAAAACAGCACTGCCCAGCGTCATCACCCTCTATGTTCACCAGACTGGGCTTCAAATGATTTAGAGGTTTCCTGAAATCAAATCCATCCTCAAAGGATAAAGATTAGCAACCATTAAGAATATGTAAAAAACGAGCCTTAGGCAGGTCTCTAGAGTGAATTCCCAGATATTTTTATCTGCTTCATTAAAATAGGTGTACAAATCCTCACCCTGACTCATAAACCTGCTCCTCAAACCTCATCTCATTCTGCTTACGCCTCAGCCATGATACACCAGCCCCACCAGCCTCCCTTCAATCCTTTGAACACGTTTATACTAACTGTTCCCTAGGCTTGAATGCCTGAATGCTTTTAATCTTGATCATTACATGCCAACTCCTTCTTAACATTTCAGCTTAAATGTCACATCTTCAAGAAAGGCTTTCTCTGGCCACCAAGTTCAAAGTCTAAAGTCACTTTCTAATCTCATCACGTTTTTTTAGTTTTCTGCATAGCACTTATCACTATAGGATATTTTTCTCAGTGTTTTTATTTGCTTATTTTCTGTCTCCCGTGCATTAGAATGTAAACTCCACAAGAGCAGAACTTATCTGTCTCATTCATCACCATATCCCCAGCAAACAGTAGGCACTCAATAATATGTGTTTAATTGAATTGAGTGACTGCCAAGGCTTCCTTTTTAAGGGTATGAATATATCATTTATTTCAAAGGGAATACTTTACTAAATATCAAATCAATTGATCGTTTTTTATGTTTCCAACTAATCATTTAGACATCAAGTGTCCACAGCCTAAGTTTCAGTTACCTGCTCTTCAAGAGTTGATAGTTGTCTTTTCATTCTTTTGTTTTTAATTTTTTAATATATATGCAACACAGAATATATTCTCCTTGTCAAAAATTAAAACTGTGTAGATAAAGTTAAAAGATAGCTTTGACAGCCTACCCAACATATACATGTGCATATGCATACACTCACAATCTAGGTTCCTGTCCCTAAATTTCCCCCAACATAACCACTGCAATCATCTTAAGGCTTGACTGAGCTAGAGAATCCACTTCCAAGCTTACTCAGGGTGACTGTTGACAAGAGACCTGTGTTCCTTCCTGTATGGACCTCTCCATAGGGCTGCTCCCTGACATGACAGTTGGCTCCCCCAGAGCAAACGAGAGAGAGACTAACCAAGATTGAAGCAACAGTGTCTTTTTAACCTAATTTCAGAAGTGACATGTTATTATTTTCTGCTGAATCTTGTTGATTACACAGACCAACTTGGTACAGTATAGAAGCATGTGAATACCAGCAGACAGAGATCATTGGGGGCCCTCTTGGAGGCTGGCTACTCCACTGCGTATCTAAGACTGTTGAGAATTAAATGTAATAATAAGTTTAGAACATGTCCCTGGCATGTAAATGGTCAAAAAAATTGTTAGCCGATATAATTCTCAAAAACAAAAAACACCACCCAAATGTTTCTAGTAAAGAATTTAAATATTTATACATCTGTTGTATAGTTTGTGTTTCAAAAACACCACCCAATACAAGCACTTTTTAAAGTTTGTAGAATTTTATGTTCTAAAACTACACTGTCCAACACAGGAACCACTAGCCACATATGACTACTGAGTACTTGAAATGTGCCTAGTCCAAATTAAAATATGTTCTAAATGTAAAACTTACACTGAATTTTGAAGGTTTAGTACAAAAAAAAGAATATAAAATATCTCAATAATATTTATGTTGATTACATGTTGAAATAATATTTTCCATCTATTGAGTTAACTAAAATATATTATTAAAATTAATTTCACCTATTGCTTTTTGCTTTTTTAATGTCACTACGAGGAAATTTTAAATGATGTGGCTCACATTATATTTCTACTGGAAAGCACAGAGAATACAAGCAGAAGATACAGTTGTCTTGTTTCATACTTAAGCTCCCTATGATCACTCAGTGATCTGCTTTGGATTTTCTAAATAATTTCCTCAAGTGATTTGTGTGTTGGTTTTACAGAAAATGTCCATTTGCTCTTTGGAGTTTGGGAGACATGGGCAGGAAGTCTCTCTCTGTGTTATTGCCTCTAGCTTCTTAAAGAACCACAATTACAACGTAAACGATATAATACAAACTTTTTGAATCCACATTCCATTGGAAAGTAGCAGGGAAGAACATTCCAGAGCCCCATGTCCATGGTGTAATGAGTTCTAGGAGAAGAAAGTTCTATAGTAATTAAAATGAAGTATTTAATCTCCAAATCTCTGACTTTATTGGAACCACATTCTCAAAGTCCTTTGGAAAACCTGAAAATAAGACAACAGGTTGAAGCCTAAGTGAAGGCAAAGTGAATCCTGAGTCCTGAACCTTAGCAAGACAAGTAAATTGAAATTTGTGTTTTGAGTTTTTTAATTAAAAACCATTTAATTATTGGAATGCTTCTATATTATTTCTTTTGATGTTCCTACCTGAAAACAAGTTAACTGTGAGGTTGTTAGAATGTTGTCACTTATGATCAGCAAAGATAAATTTTATTAACCGCTATTCTTGGTTGCCCGGAGGATATTGGCTTATGATGCAAGGTTTCTACCTCAGGGACTTTGTTTTCTCCCTTGAAATGACAGATACAGTTGAAATTGACACCACTTAGTATATATTTCTGAATGGTAGCTGGAACTGAAAATTTTTATCTGGAGCTATTTTATAAAAACAGGTATTTGACTTATTTTTGTGTGCCTCTAAAAAATATAACAGAGACCAATGGGTGTAAAAATAATAATACAAACCACCACTAATTGAGACCCTTCTATGTAAAGATTATCACTAACTTATCAGAACTTATGAGATGGGTGCCATTATTATGCCACTTTTATAGATTAGACATTTGGGCTCGAGATGGAAGCAAAACTGCTTAGGGTCACACATTCCTAAGGGGCAGTGTTTGATCTACAGGACCCCAAAGCCCTTTTACCACTTTGCCTCCACTTCGGAAACAACAGGAAAGCAAATTTCAGCTCAGGATAAGGAAACTTTTTAACATTAAATTAGACTATTTTAAATTAAAATTAAAAGCGAAAATGGACTAGGCCGCCTCCGTGAATAGTGAGTTCCCCTCATGGAGGAAACCATTACAGGGCCAGGGTACCGTAAGAAGAGGCACCGAAGGCTGGTTGTAAGGATCCTTCTAACACTGAGATTAAATGACTGTTTTAGTACCTCATTTTTCTCATCAATAAAAACAAGGAAAATGCTGATAACAATAGAAAAGTTGTTGCTAAACTGCAAAATGGCATATCATTAGTAAGGGGCAAATGTATTCATTTTTTTCCAGCAAGCCAAAGAATTGTTCCCTAAAAGCCTCAGTTAAAAATTTAAATTAGTTTCATTTTACCCTCATTATATTTTCAAGCTTTAAGCAATTAACCACCAGGCCCAAATTCACCAATTGTAGGGCAAGGGCAAAATTAAGAAACAGTAAGGCAAGGAAGTGGTTGGCGATTCATAGGTTAGATTCTGATGGTGAAGAAAATCCACCCAGTCTGATCATTATTTATCTCAGGATTTAAACAGTAACTGTAATTGTATTCTTTGAACACCAAGTTCCCGCTCCTCCCCCTGCTCCCACCCTGTAGTTAATTAGCTGGGCAGGTCTTATAACAAATACCCACTTAGAAACACTGGGTGGTAGAAATGCTGTTGATAATTAAACACCACAATAGCACGGAGCCTATTTTAGGAGGCACTGAGTGGTCTTGCCCCAGCCGGACTGCTCACCACACACTCACAGACCCTCTATTGTGTTGGCTGTGGCTGCGCAGAGGGATAGTTGCTTGGCTGTGGAAGGGATCAACTGTGTTAAGAGAGAAAAGACCAAACCTTGCAAACAGATCCAGGAGTTCTGGACTCAAGGGACAAGTAACCAGGGGGTAGAAGTGAAAGGGGAACGGATCCAAGAATAAGAGAAATGGATGGGCAGGAAAATCAATCATAAAATAGACATAGCCTTTCTAGTTTCTAGGTCCAACCAACCAACCAACCAAAATGAGTTTGCCAATCTCATGCCAAATAGATAGCAATTAGAAAACTACAATACATAAATAATAGGTTAATTTGCATTCCATTTGGTTTAGAGGAAGTTCACTGAGTTTTTTAAGGTTTTTACGAAAATCCTGAATAATCATCCCACCTCCCTGGGTCTCAGTTTCTTTATCTTTACAATAAGGAGTTGAAAAAGTTCTCATCCTGGGGTGGCAAAAATAGGAACAGGGGTCCCAGAACAATTTCCAAGGTGTCAAAAACCCCAACCTATCACATCATTATTCAAGATAAAACTATATAATCTAACAATTTATCATATTTACTTGCTTTTGCTTAAAATGAATTAACCCAGTTTGTTACGTTGATTATCTCATACTGAATGGATGCTTCTATTGGCAGTTACATATGTCATTAATAATAGGGAGAAAAATGATTACTTTATAGGTCAGCTGATTTGGTAGTCAATAAAGAAAATCTTTCAAAAGAGAGTGTTTCATTAAGCCATTAAAAAAATCCATAGAGAAAAACAATAAAAGGTTTGCTTGGTGAAACGGTCGGAAACCACTGGCTCAGTCAGTGCCCCTCCACCTTGTGCATGGAATTACCTCTAACAACAGAGGTAAGTGAGTGTATTCCCACGGGCAGCTGGGGTCTTAGCCTGGGGGAGGGGAAAAAAAAAAAGGAGAGATTTCTATACAGTTTCTTTTTTTAAAATCTTCATTTTGCGGGAAAGTTTTCCATTCTCCTCCACAATAGAAGTGTTCATTTTAATTTCTAAGTGGTGTGCTTTTAGCACAATCTGCATGGAAAATTTGATGCTCCAGGAAGACGGGCATATTCATTCTGTGCCTTCAGAGACCCCCACTGCACCGCACCCCCCCACCACCATCAGCATATTATGTTGGAGTTTAGGTATCCCAGTTTGAGAAGCACAGGGATCTAGATGATCCTGGAAAATTCACTTGGCTATAAAATTTTATGGATCTTCCTTGTTAGTCTATAAAGAGGCAAAATGCTTTATCTTGAAGATACAGAATCCCTTTACCACTACAACTCAAAATGCATCAAGTCTACAGCCTAGGAGGAAAGGGCAAGTCTAGAAACAATGTGTGTTGTGCTAGCGAAAGCAGGAGAAATTTCAGGGAGAGCCAAACATAGCTCAAGAGAAGCTGTCCATCTGAAATGCCACCTGGAATTCACACCAGTAATAACTATTGTGGATATAAAAATTAATAGGGAGGATTTCATAGTATTAGAAAAATTTATTTTTATAAATCATGTGTCTATCACCCAAGTGTTGATGCATGCATGCAATTCAAACATCAGGTTTACAATAAAAAGCTCACTGAATGACTTAGCAAGGACAATTCCTCCATTTTCTCTATAATTTGGAGTGGAAGAAGGAGGGGGGCAGTGGGTAGAGGGTGCAGTTACTGGGTCAATTAATCAACCTGAAAACTGTGACACAAACTCTGACGCCTAACCTATGTCTAAAAATACACAAATGTATACGAATTTGTTTTAAACTGTCAATGCCTATATTTAGGACCTTCCCAGCAAGGCTATAATGAGACTGTGTTTGAGGGCTTCAGTCATGGCAGACTCTACCATTAATCTGAAGTTAGTTAAATTAACAGCATTTAGTACTGACTTGTCAATCTCACTGCTCCAGGAAATTGCACCTTGAGGCTACTAATATTGCCAATTTTTCCACTGGAGTATGCGCCTGCATGTGTGTATGTGTATTTTTTTTCTCCAGAACCTCCGTGTTCATACACCATCATTGCTTCCCTACGTCCACAGCACTTATATTATCATTTATTCTGGCCTCCTTTAGCCTTCCCGGGGGATTCTGCATAGTGTAGCTGCTCAGTGAAAGAGTTTTTTAGCTTTATATTTATTTGTTTATTTTTCTGTCATGGCTCATGACTGAGGCTTTAAAAAAAAGTGTGACAGTATTTAGAGTACATGATTGACTGCTACAGCAACATTCATTAACCATGACAAATCTGCAGCAAAACACAGTCCTGAGTGTTCTAAACAGCAACTTTAAAAAGAAAGAAGAAAGAAAGAAAGAAAAAGAAAAAAGACTCAACTAATTTTTCATTGACTTCATCTGTAAATAAATTTAGACTGATGGTGAGCAGGGGCAATAATAAATTAGTATTCATTTCCTGTAATTAATGCAAACATGCTTATGAACACAGAGAATATGAATCTATAACCACCTAATTTCCATTTCAAAATACACATAACAACCTTTCACTTGAGTTATCTTCACAATATTTTCCCCCTTAATTAGAAGAATGAAATGGTTGGGTTTCTTTCCCACCCACCAGGGGGAAATATTGTTTTGGTCACAAAGAGTGTCAAACACATGTTGGCGACAGATCTGCAAAGGCTGTCTTCTCCTCTTTATCACTAACCAGGAAGGGCTCCTCCAAAGGGACTAAGTGACCTCCTAGGCAGGGCTTTACATGCGTAAGAGCCACGAGTAAACCCAAGCAGTAGCCTCCCAACCCGACACAAGAATGTGAAACTTTCTATCATTGACACCTATGTTCACTCACACAAGGGGAGGTTGGGTAAACAACATGATGTGAATCAAATAAAGACTATCATGCACTGAGTAAAACGGAAATATCAGGCTGTATCACCTCTCTCAGCAAGAGGAGTTAGGAGAACTTGCTCTCTGGGGCCTGGGCATCCCTGGAGACCATTTCTACAATCAGACCACAATCAAAGAGCAAAGTGACCAAAGATCAATGTCTGATCACAGAGAAGTCATCTGGCCATCAGAACGTATTACTCCACTATGGCAGCAGTAGTGGAACACTTTGTTAGCAATAAATAAACTGATTAATAATAACAGATTTATGCCACTAAGACACACATACAAAAATGTCTATGAGCTGGGCAAAATGTGATAAGAGCATAAAATCTGAATCAGGTTCTACCAAAAAAAGAGAAAAAATGTCCAGACAAATTTGGCAGAATGCAACCTGCTTCATGGATGTCTTTTCCTAGGGCCTTTCTAGCCCTACAGAGCTTTTGACTCTAAGTTTTAGTCCTTCTAAAGACCATGGAAACAAACGTGTGCAATCTGGATTAGAAGTGGTCCTCAAGGGTACATGATAGTGGAATTCTAATTAACTGTGCTACGTAGCCATTTCAGGTGCACATGACAAGAGGGCCAGAGGGCAAAGGGAGTATCTTAAATTGATGGATTTACCATTTAATCTAGCTATAAATGTCACTAATTAGACCTTATCATAACAAGATAGTTAATAAGGAACATAGATCCCACTTTACCAAGGCATTTAAAAAAAATCCACAGTAGACTCTTAGATACCCTGCCAATGAAGCAGCATTACCCCATAAGGAAAAAGGAGTCACCCCATTTCTTTCCCTTCAGTTGTCAGCCTAGAAAGCCGAGCGATGCACCTCAACACACTGGTGCAGGAAGCCCAGGAGAGGGTGAGTGAACTGTCTGCTCAGGTGGAGAATGAAGGATTCAGTCTGGACAACACAGAGAAAGAGAAACAGCTGAAAGCTTGGGAGTGGAGGTATCGACTCTACAAACGCATGAAAACGGGCTTCGAACATGCCAGTGAGTATAAGCAGAGGACTTGTACATTTAACTAGGAGTGAGGTTAGTTTGAGACAGCCAGGCCTTCTTTTATTGATTTTTTGCAACTCTACAGGGTCATGGATGGACGTTGTCAGCCTATTTGGAGCAAGGACTCCAGGAGGCTGTAAAAGGATCTTTTGTCTTGCTTGATTTTCTGGCTCTTGATAGTTTCTCTGACCACAGCCTCCCTCAGTGCTGCTGGCCTCCCTCCACCATGTCACATTCATCTAGCACTTTCCACCCGCTACGTCCTAATGCCTAATGACCCGGATGGTCTGATGCCCTAAGTGGCTATATTTTGGGATGTGGAGGTGGAAAAACATTTGTTTACCTATTTGTCCAGTTTCTGCTTCAAGCCCAAGTTTAACTTGTTTTCAACTTTCTACTGCATTTTTTATATAGAGCTTAAATAAACTGACTTTCAGTTAATAAAGGCAACAGAGAAGGACAGTCAGTCAACCCCAGAATTATGCTTTTGTCTACATTTCCATTCTCTTTACCAATTTTTTTTGTTAGTTTAAGAAAAGTCTTTTTTTCTTTGAGGAAGATTAGCCCTGAGCTAACATCTGCCACCAATCCTCCTCTTTTTTGCTGAGGAATACTGGCCCTGAGCTAACATCCGTGCCCATCTTCCTCTACTTTATATGTGGGACGCCTACCACAGCATCGCTTGCCAAGTGGTGCCATGTTTCCACCCAGGATCTCAATCAGCGAACCCCGGGCCACCAAAGCGGAACATGCGAACTTAACCGCTGCACCACCGGGCCAGCCCCCGAAAGCAAAGTATTATTTCTGGATAATACTCATTAGCACTGGAAGGTACTGCTTAGTGCAACCACTAATATAAAAAATATATAAAATTCAAACACTTGTGAAATATTAAAATCTTATTCCAAAGGGAGATCTCATTTAAACAACAAAAAATTAGACTTGAAAATTTAAATATAAGAGAAAGATCAGTTGACTAGTTTGGAAATTATCTGCCTCCACTTTGTAATACAGATAAAGACCAAAGGCAGTGAGAGTCTTGTTGAAGTAGTACTGTATACTAAGTACCAAATCTAGGTCTAATCCTTTCCCTTGAAGCAAATAGCTTAGGCAACATTAATGAAAGGTTGTTTTCAATATTAACAATCTCTTCAGTAATGCTGATATATATTTTTTAAGACATTCAGCAATTGTTTTAACAAATGCACTTACTATTGTCCCTCATTTAGGATAGATTAATACTAGAAGCAGTCATATTTTTAGACTTGATGCCATTTTTTTTTTTTTTTTTTGGTAATTTTCAAAATTACAAAACTATTTCTGGGTGTTAAGGAATACCTAAAACCCTCACGAGTCCTTTAAAACCTGAGGTTAGTGGGCATGACATTTGCCCATGAATTCTTTCTCAGAAAATACTGCTTGATGTAATAAGAGGCAGAATGAGAGCAAGGCGCGTTGGCATTCTATACTGGCAAGAGCCCAGAATCAGGCATGTAAAGCCATGGGCTTTCATCCTAGCTATGTGTCTTCACCGTGTCCTTGAACAAATAATTTGGCCTCTTTGAACTATAGTTTCCTTATCCTAAAAGTGAGGATGCTATATTTGCCCTTTCTACCCAACAGGGTTGCAAAAAGGCTCCAGTGAAATGTTTTACATGAAAGTACTTCATGAAATGTAACAGTTTCTATCTACAACACTGGTTCCTGCTAATGCTTTCTGGCCTCCTCTCCACTGGTCCAGCCCAATCTCCTATTGTGTTTCCAGAATACTTCAGGAAGGTTTAACTGGTATTATTTACCCCTTGGAAGATGTTCTAATCTTAAATAAGACCACGATGGCAACAAATAAAGGCCATTGAGACTTCTAATGAAAATGTTCAAAAGCAAAAGCTATTAGGCTCTACAAACAAATGTTTCCATAGTGTGTGTTTCAGGGTATCCTTTGAAGAGGCAGGAACATTGTTTGAAAAGGATTTGCTATGTTAAGATCCTTGTGTTTTTCCTTCTGTCCCAGGAGCCCCCGAGGTGCCAACCAATGCCTGTCTCATGGTAACCAGCAGCACATCACTCACTGTCAGCTTTCAAGAGCCTCTTAGTGTCAACGCAGCTGTAGTAACCAGATATAAAGGTACTGGACTCCAGATATTTTTTCATTGCTCCTTCTTAAAAAACAAGCCATTGTCTAGGGATCAACTATGCATTTTTTATGTTTGTTTTTCCTGCTGATAGGATTTTTTCCATCCCATTTACTTTTGGAGTTGAAATATTTCCATAGGCATTCATGTAGTGAGCAATAAGGTGACAGAATAAGTCTAGAAAGGATGAACCTCAAGACCAGGCTGTCATTCCAAGCCTCTCAATTAATATTAATATTCCATTCCTGTTTGCAGAGGGTCTGCTCCATGCATATCATAGGATTGGGGACAGGACTGAGTAAAACACACAAAGATTAGCCTTGAAAAGAAAGAGGAATGGTGAAATGATAGGATCAGAAAGGTTCCAGGGTGGAGGTGGCATTTGAGCCTAACTTTCAGCAATGGCTAGGATTTGAACTGGGCTGGGGGCGGTGGGGAGTAAGCTCCACGTGGGCAGAACCATGAGCACAGGTGTAAAAGCAAGGACATGCTGGGACAAGTAAGGAGAACAAGGGAACATGTAGAAGGAATAAAAAAGAACGTGACTCCCCGAGAGGAAAGGGTTCATGAGAAGGTTCAGTGAAATGTAAGATTAGAGAGTGAAACTAGGGTCAGGAGGCAGGGGCAGAATAGGCTTAAAATCAGGTTAAGGAGTTTAGACTGTCTTTGATGAAGCTTGCAGGCCACTGAATATGACAGCGACAAGGTCAGAGAGAGACTTCGGAAAGATTAATTGGCAATACTGTGTATGATGTATTGGAAGAGATATAGATTTAGAATAAGGAAATGACTTAGGAAGCCATTCAGGAGAGAGATCGTGACAACCTGACCTGGCTGCCATAGCAGCACTGGGAAAGGAGAGAGAGAGCCTGGAGAAGAAAGATATTACAAAGATATTATGATGATAACAGCCAAAGTTTATGTAGTGCCTACTACATGCCGGGCACTGTTTAAGCCTTTATATGTATTAACTCTGTTTAATCTTCACAACAACCCTATGAGGTATGTTCCATTATGATTCCCACTTTGCAGATGAGAAAACTGAGGCAGTGAGGCTAAGGAACTTGCCTAGAGGCTCACAGCAGATCCAGAAGTATCACTTATGTTGACTCTCGAATATGTTGGACAAAAAAAGAAAAAAAATCTATTTTCCTGATTCAGGAGGACATATGGAAATACACTGAACAGTCCTAAAACCTGGTAAAGTTCTCCATGCAGATTCCAAGATACCAGGTCACAAGGCAGAATTTCTGTGTTCAGGTCACTACTGCTCCCTTGGGCCACAAAAAATATCCAAGTAGCATGTGTGCTTCCCTTCTCCTTCCCAGGACCTATCCCAGGAGAACTTCCCATGTCTGCAAACATTACTCTGCCCAAACCCTGTAGCTTGGAACTTTCCAGATAATTCCACTCTGTTTGTAACACCTTAGGTAAGACAGCTTTGAATTGGTTATCGCTTTGGGTGTTCTGTACCGGTCTAAGAAAAGGCAGCCTTAGGATATTACCAACAGCGGATAAATGAAGCCACATAGAAAGGCGTCCCACAGCCATCCTTTGATACAATTCTGATACTTTCTCTTGGTTGTTTCATCTGCCAAGACACCCTGAAATTCAGAGCAAGCGTGTGCAGGCAATGTCAGACATGGGCATTTTCCTCTCTTTCTGCCTCTCTCCAGCTCAGGGTTTTAATGAAGGGTTTCATCAATGCTGCCCAACTTGACATTTTCTTCTTACATTTGATTACTGAGCTACCAGGAGCTAATTTATCCAGACTGTCAGCTATTTAATGCTTGACCATAATGCCAGCAAATTTTATCAGCATTCACATATTAACACGTCTCATCTCAGGAGACTTGCATTTGGTCGAGGTTGAAATGAAAGGTCACAAGTGGGTTTTGTTAGTGACTGGAGAGGATTAATTAAGCATTATAAATAGAATTGTCTGTTGCATTATGGAGTAGGTTTCTTTGTGTTAATTTATAAGGTCATAAATTGAGTCCTTAACCTGACCACTCTCAAGGGTTATTTAAAACAGCTGGCAGCCTACTGTACCCAGAGACAGCACGACAGTTTTTAATTCAGGGTTAAAGTAATTATTTAATTATGGAAATACTAGTAAAATGACCCTGACACAAGGCTAATTACTTAGTTTGCTTTAAAAAACAAGAAGAAACAATTGAGAAATCCACAGAATGAAATGGCAATTATCTAATTGGTTAGAGGGAAGGCTTAACCCTGCAGTATGTAAGGTTTGGCAAAAATATCTCACAATCTTCTCCAGAATTTCTGGGTTCAGCAAAACCTCAAGCCTACTTTGACAACTAGATGTTTTCCCCATTCATCCTTAAGCTGGTGTTTGAAAGAAAATCTGAATCCTGTTTCTCACTTGTTTACAATCAACCCATCAACATGTTTTTTTAAGAGTTCATTGATAGCCAGAAATCTCTTAAAGAGTATCTCTTATAAGCCTTCTTCAGACCCTGGGGGCCATGCACCAGGCCAATTGCCATCAAAAAGTGGAGATTAAAGGCGTCAATTTCAGCTTAAAACCCAGGAAATAGTTTTGAGTGAGACCCACTGAATTTTTCTGCCTGCAGCTCCCCTGAATGCCAGAAAATGGGGCTAAGAGAGCTACTGTCTGTTCGTAGGTGTTTTCTCCTTGGATTCAAAGAACTCTTGCATCTTTTGGTCCCACCTCCCCAATTTTCATAACTTACAGAGCAAAATGAGTTATTTTAGATGTTCTGATGCTTTGGACAATTGCCAGAACTTTGTTTCACATTTTCTCTTCATTGCCTGGGGTAACCTGCGTGGAGCTCTCATTTGTAGGGGATATGTCATTTCAGAAAATATTTTCAAAAGTGATTTGCTGCTCTTTGCAGGCTTAGGGGTGGATAGGAAGGTATCCTCTAACAGGTGCAATGCAGCATCTGTGTTCTATCCACAGGATGAACTGTTTTCTGGCTAGCTTTTTAAAAATGTGAGCCTTGAAGTGGTCACACTTTGGGGTCTGCCGATTACAAGATGCTGCAGTAGTTGCCTCAGTGCATGTGGGAGGTAGCCTGGTTTGGATGGTACCCTTCCCCAACTCTCTTCCCATCTTGTTCCCTAACAGATTAGAAACCACCACCCTAATTCCTCCCTACAAAGGCTTGTAATAGCAAATTATTTAACTGCTCTTCATTTGATGGCATTTAAAAATTAAAAATAAAAAAGGATTTTTCCTTGCAGAGATTGCCAGGACCTTTCAGGAGCTAGTAGTCTATCTGTTTCTGCAAAGGCCAGGCCAGTGCTTCTGCCAACCACCACCTCCAGTTTCTTTCTCAGAAGGAGAGGAAGCCAAAGAATTCCAGGGAGATGTCTGGGGGCATTGTAGCTTCTAGGAAGGAGAGTCCACCATTTTCACATTAAAACTCCAGGGGTCGGTAATTTATAATGATAGTGTGAACTTGATCACTTGAGCCATCCTGTCACAAGACTTTAAAAAAACCTGACTTCATGGGGCTTGGGTGCATATTACTTAGTAATCTACATTATTTTTACCCCTCCTATTGTTTTTGTCCTCTTACACTTGCAGTTGGAAAGACATTTGTCTACTAAGAAAAATGTATTGTATTAGAGAATATCATTATTTTCCATGTTTAATTAATTGAAGAATTAATCTGATCATAAGTATGAGGTGGCTACCATCAATACTAGATTGAAGTGATAGAATTCCGTGAAACAAAAAGATTTGTAACTATTTAGCTGGTTTGGACAGGAGTGAAGCCAAAAGTTTGTAATGAGAGCAACTAGAAGAGGCAGAAAGTGTTATGTCCAGAGGATATGAAACTCAGTGGATTAACAGTTTTTGCATGCAAGTGAAAATGCAGAAGCGAGTTGAGTGACTAAATGTATAGTGGGGATAAACAGCAGGTCCAGTGACAGTAACAGAATGACAGTACTACTCAAGAGTCATTTCTTCTAAGCTGCTACAGCCTTTGTATCCTCAGTCCTCTCTGATTCCTCCACTAGTTGCTGAGTGGTCAGGATCCAGCCAGTTTATTCTCCAACCATCTTGTGAACCACCTTTTAAAACCTTTCTCCAATAAGATACATTCTAAAACACAGCTATTTTGAATTTTCCTCATTTAGAAAATTTTTAACCCTCCAACAATACAGTACACGGTTATATAAAAGAAAAAGTCAAGATTTACCCTTCTCTCAATGTCACATCCCTATCAGTAAGTTAATCTGTTATGAGTTTAATCTATGTCCTTACAAATCCTTTCCTAATATATACATACAGGTTTCCCTCACTATCCAAAAGTAGAGCATTCCTACGAAACATTTTGTAAGCCGAAATAGCATAAGGGGAAAAAGCACTTACCATTCATTTATATGGGAAAAATTTTTGAGCATTTCCAGACCCAAAAAATAACCTACCAAATCATACCAAATAACACATAAAACCTAAAATAACACTAACATATAGTAAAAGCAGGAATGATATAAATACACAGTCTATATAAAGTAGAAACAGTCTATGTGCAGTGTAGTTTCACTCACCAGAATCAGGAAGGCAGCAAGCAACCTGGAAGGCTGAGAGGTGGTGGTGGTGATGACGGTGTGTTAAGCTGAGGCCTCAGAGGTTGGGGTGATGGGAGGTACAGGAGAGAGGTGTAGGCGAGAGAGGAAGAGGGTCATCTGTTAACATCTCCTCATTGCCTGACTCCATCAGGGTGAGCAGAGAAAGTCTACACTTTCTTCTGTCTGCCTGCCTCGATGTTGAAGATGGAGGTTCATCGTCTGTTGTGGTTGATGTGGAAGGTTTGAAACATGACAGTATGTTTGACTGCTTAGCCTCTATAATGGCTCACTGCAAAACAAATGCTGAACACTATTTTCCCTTTTCGCCTTTTTTCGTAAAAGCAAAAATCCTCAAGATTTCGCTCAGTTAGCGAAAATAGGTATAACATAGGTCTTTCATAAAAGTGAAGTGGTGTAAAGCAAACTTTTTGATTGTGGGGGAAACCTGTGCTTGTATATACACACAGATGTATAGTTTTATTTGTGTGCTCTAATATAAGTACTATCACACTATTTGTCTGATCCTACCACTAGATTGTTTTTTCAATTGAGCAATATATCATATACATCTTTCTATATCAGTGTGTTTGGATCTTCATTCTTTTTGTTGTATAGTATACCTATTCCCTAGCTAGAGGTGCCATAATTTATTTAATCATTCTCCCACTAACAGACATACATTGTTTCAATATTCTCCCTATTATATAATGCTGCAATCCTTCTATGTGTCTCCATTTTACCTGTGAGAATATTTTATTCTAGGATTGTTAACTAGAAGAGGAAAGGTTTGTGCACTCACATATTCTGTCTCACTATCTGTTTACACTTGTGCTAATCACATGTAGTAAGCTTATAGTATATTTTAACACCTGGTAGGGCAAGTCCCTCCCTGTGGTAAACTTTTTCAAAATGTCTGTTACTTGCAGACGTGTTCTCTTCTAAAAAAATTTCAGAATTGGCTTGTCAAGTTTAATTTTTAAAATCTTATTGGGCTAGTATCATACTGCTAAATTAATATGGAGAGACCTCCCATATATGACATATCTTCCTAATCAAGTAGAATTTTATTTATTCAGGAGAGTTTAATAATTTTCTTTATATGGGTCTTCTATGTTAAGTTTCATGCTCGATATATTTCACAGTTTTTGTGACTATGATGAATGAACTCTCTTTTCAAGATCTTCTCTAATTGGCTATTGTGGGACAGTAGAAGAGCTATTGCTAATTTTAAAAAAATCTTTAATTGGCTGCTCTACTGAACTCCCTCTTAGTAACAGTTTTGGGTTTTATTCAGTAGATTGTCTTGCATCTCATGAATTTTGTTTTTATATCATCTTTAACTAAAGATCATTTTGTTCCTTCCTTTCTAATACTTTTCATTCTTTTTCGGATCTTACTTTATTAATTAGAATCGATGTGAATTCCAGTTCCCACTACTTATGAACAGTAACTGAGATAGTATGTATCCTCTCTCTTACCTGCTTTTGTCAACATGCATCTAATTTTTACCATGAAGTATGATGTCTACCGTAGTTTTATGGCAGATACCTTTTACCAAATTAAGGAAGCTTCATTTGGATTATGATTATTTATACAGTGTTGAACACAATTTTTAAATCTCCTCTGTGATTATAACCCCTTTAGTATTTCAAAAGTCATGTTTCTGTGCCCTTTCTTTTAGAATGGTTGAATATTTGCCTATTTTATTGGTTTGTTTGAAGAATTAACTTTTTTGATTCATAAAACTTATTTCTTGCTTATTTTCTATTTTATTAATTTCTGGCTTTAGCTTTGCCAATTCCTACTACTTGCTGTGGGTTTACTTTGTTGTTTCTTTTCTAGTTGTGTTTTTTATTTGAAAACTTAATTTACTTGTTCCTTTATTTTTCTCGTTTTCTAATCCATGGATTTAAGGCTACAAATTTTCCCGACTCATGTTTCGTCTGTATCCAAAAAGCTTAAAATGTGGTACTATAATTATCATTTGTTTATAAATAATTTGTAATTTGTTTCATTTCCACTTTAACCAGAGTTTTCAGTCGAGTCACGTTAGACTTCTGAGTGGCCTTTTTTTTGCTATATTTTTATTGTTAATTTCTAATTTTACTATATTATATTAAGAAATTTTAAAATGTGGACTGTATCCTGTTGAGAGTTTTTAAAAATTCTTACTTGTGGCTAACCGACGAATCAGTTGTATACGTACCATACTTGGTGTTTGAAAAGAATGTGAAAACTCCACTAGGTATAAAGTGTGAATACGTATGTGTGTTGTTTAAATCCCTGTTCTTTTCTAAAGTATTTGTCCCTTTGATCTTCAGTCTCTCAGAAGCTGCTTTATTTGTCTTGCTTAATACTGTTTGCCTGAGTTTCTATTTTGTTTGTAATTAACACTGCTTTCCATGTTTCCATTTGCCTGCTGTCTTTTCTATCTTTTTACTTTTATCCTTTCCATGACATTTGAAATACACTTGTCTCTTGTAAAGAGTATATATATAGTTAAATTTATTTACTCAGTCTGAGAGTCTGTCTCTTTTTTATATACTTTTTAATTTTTTTTGTCCAAAGTGATATAAGAATGAGATTAAAAAACAAATTTGTACTGAAAGGCTTATAATGAAAAAACAACAGTTATTTACTCCATTCCTCCCACCCTTCTTCTCCTCATAGCCAGACTCTTTGAACTCCTTTTGTTCTCATAGTTACCTGTCTACTTTAATTAATATGCTCCTATGGCTGTTTCTTGACTTATAAATTGCAGGTCTTGTTCACGCAATTATAACCACAACAGAAAAGAATTTAATTCTTTCATAATATGACACTCATCTCCACTCCCTTATTCTCTCAATATAATTATATTTCCATTTTTAGTTAAGTCAACAATGTTTATATGTTACGACCGTGTAAGTTTTTGACATTGCAAAGTTAAGTAGTGTACTATGATCACATTTCCTTTCCTATGTATTTTCCTCAAATCTCTAATTACCTTTTTCTCTTTCCTACCGTACTTGCCATTATCATATTGAAAATTCTTTTCAAATGATCTGTTCAGAGTAGTGCCTATTTCCCCAAAAGAAGTACCTATTTTCCTTCCCAGAGTATTCCCTCCTCATGTTCCACTGCATAATAAGAATTCATTAGGTTTGCATTAGGGAAATTCAAATTAAAACCAAAATGAAATTATTACTACATGCCTATCACAGTAGCAAAAAAATTTTAAATAGTGACAACACAAAATGATGAGGATGCAGAAAAATCAGATCACTCATTGCTGGTGGGAACGTAAAATGATACAGGCACTCTGAAAAACAGTTTTGCAATTTCTTGAAAAACTAAACATGCAACTACCATACATCCTACCAATTGCACTACTGGGCATTTATCCCAGAAAAATGAAAACTTATGTTCATATAAAAACCTGTACACAAATCTTTATAACAGCTTTATTTGTCATAACCACAAACTGGAAATAATTCAGATGTCCTTCAGTTGGTGAATGGTTAAACAAACTAAGGTACATTCATACCATGGAATACCACTCAGCAATAGAAAGGAACAAATTACTGATAGACGTAACAATCTGGAAGAATCTCCACAGAATTATGCTGAGTGAAAAAGTCAATCCAAAAAAGACTACAGGGTGTATTGTTCCATATACAACACTCTTGAAATAACAAA
Source organism: Equus quagga (assembly GCF_021613505.1). Taxonomy (NCBI): domain Eukaryota; kingdom Metazoa; phylum Chordata; class Mammalia; order Perissodactyla; family Equidae; genus Equus; species Equus quagga. The sequence goes on along the minus strand of NC_060277.1, from coordinate 85,792,149 downwards.
ATTATAGAAATATAGAACAGATTAGTGGTTGCTAGGGATTAAGGAGGAAATGAGGAGGAGGGAAATGGGTGTGTATAAGGTCACTTTTTTGTTTTCTAGCTAATGGGTATATTTTAAGATACCTTGTTTATCTTTTATAGGATTTAGAGAGAAAAAGGGTAGGCAGGCATGTGTGTCAGTTTGGCATCTTGATCCAATCTCCAAGTCACTTCTTTTTACTCAGACTGTATGCTCAGTAAACATGACCTAAAACTAACATTAGCCTAAGCCAACATACTTATGAAAGCATATCTGCTGTTTCAAAAAATCACGTAAGTTACCTAGGGACAAACCTGAAACTGGGTTTTTATACCAGCTGATGAAGCATTATTCCTGACACTGATTTTTTTTTTCTTTTTCTTTTTATATTTGGAAAATCACAGCTCTGTAGAGAAATAAAGAGTTTTGGGAATATGTGAGTTTTCTGCCTTCAAGGTATGAATTCCTTGAAGGCAGAAATCTTGTCTTTTTCGTTTTTCCTCTCACCTTCTACATTCCAGTAGCACTGGCCTACTTTCTGTTCTTAAAACATTTCTGCCACCACAGGACCTTTGCACATGGTGACCCCTCTTCCTAGAACACTGCCCCTCCCATTCCTGCCCACTGATTGTTCACGTCTCTATTAAAAGTCATTTCTTCAGAGATTCATTTTTGAAGCATTTAATATTAATCAGGCCTATTTTAAATTCTATCATGCCTTTCACCTTTTCTTCAAAGTAGTGTTCACAGCTTGCAAACATCTATTTATTTCTGTGGTATATTTTTAAGCTTAGATTTCTGTATTATAGAACTTCCTAGAGTCTTTAATATTTAATATATCTAATAAATTATCTCCCAAATTTAATTTGACCATCACTGGATGTTTCACGGGAATAATGTTTCAAGGAGCCCTGAGAATATTTAGAACAGGAATTCTCAAACTAAGATGCACATTAGAATCATCTTAGGATCCATGCGAGGGCCCCTCCCAAGACCGATCAAATCTGAGCTTTTGCAGAGTAGGGACCCAAGCACAGATATTTTTCAAGAGGTCCTAGGTGGTTCTAATGTGCAGCTAGGCTGTGAATGTGCAGTCAAGTTTGTAATATCTGTCCTTCCCATCAGACTGCAAGCCACAGGGGAGCAGGGACTTTTTGTTTATCTCTGTGTTCCTCATACTTGGCACAGGGCTCAACATATATATAGTAGGTACTCAGTTAATTCATCGTGAGTCACAATGAACACAGTAAACACAGTCCCCTCGTTTAAGGGGTTAGAGGTTACTGGGGAAAATAGAACTGACCAACGTAAGAATTCACTTCATAGTATATGAAAATAAGGCCTGTCATTGACCCAAAGTGTTGAGGCTGGAGTTCTTAACCGGCTTTGTCCAACACCCTCTTTTATTGAGCCTCACCTCTCATCCCTTTCCTTCATACGGAGGCCACAGTTCTCTTCTCAGACCCTCTCCCCTCGCCTTCAGTTTCATCCTTCTGCACTATGGTGGCTCCCCCAAGCTCGCTGTCTTCAACACACTTGCCACTGGAAAGTTTCTGCAAAGGTGATCGCATCAGTACTGAGTAGAGCTGCTTATTTCTCCCTCCTCCCCCTCACATACCCCTCCAGAACTTTGGAGCCATGGAAGCCTCTTGGCGGAGAGGGAGGCACACGAGGCAGCTCTTTATTGCCATGCAACTGTGAGATTCCTCTCCACACTTCCTCTTAGGGAAAAGTCAGCCTGCCAATCGAGATTTAACAGTGGAGCCCTGCAGGGTGATGTGCCAAGCACTGCCTCTCCTGTCCCCTCCGACCAGCCCCATCACCACTTTCCACCCCCATCCCCACCACCGGACTGAACAAACTGTATCACTTACCCCCTGGGAGCCTGGCAGTTGCTGAGCCCAGACACCACAGAGGCTGGTGAGCTTCCAGTGGCCACAGAGGCAGGTCTCCACTCAAGGCACAGCTCTGTCCATGACTCCCCAACTGGGCATACAGCTGGAACTGCAGATGATGAGCCACTTTCTGAGCCACTACCTCCCCACAGAGATTTTTCTCTTGATTCTTTTTTGGCCAGACCCCTTTGCAGCATTATAGTTTGTCAATAGCCCGCGACTGCTTTCTAGAATTTCTCTCCAGGAGAAAGTGTGTTTTTCTAAGAAATAGGTGTTCTAGCCTGAAGCCTAATTTCATGTGAGGGCTCAAAAATGAAACAAAAATAATCACCCTCAAGTCTGGAAGCTGAGGGGCCTCTCCACGCCATGAAGAGTGCTTCCTTTTGGGAGGTAGGAGGCAGGGGTGGTCCTGTGTGCTTCTTAAATAAAATTTTTCCAATTACAAAAATAATGTATGCTCCTTATATCAGCCAAGGTCCCAGCAGAAAACAGAAGCACACACAGCTTGAAATTTGAAAAAATTTTAATGAAGGGAATTATTTACAAAGAGGTGAGCAGTGTTCACGAAGGGACAAGGAATAACAAGGCACACAGGACTAGCAACACTGGGAAGCTTTTCTCATCCTATTCCTGAAGGAGAGAGGGGAAAAGCTGGGGCAGGGCACCAGTTAGGCGCTGCTGTGTGAAAGGACACACCACTGCCAGACTGGGGCCCTGGGTGAACTAGAAGCCAGAGGGCAAAGGGCCCGGTGATGCAGTCCACAGGGGTCAGCTTCCTGGAGACAGAAAGCAGGACAGTAAAGGTCAAAAGTTTTTCTGGGGTGAAAAGAGGGTGAGGGATAAATGGAAAAAACAGTGTAATAATTATAGAATATTACAAGGAACAGAAATTTTAAATGAAGAAACAAATCACTCAGTCTTAATCCTACATCTCAAAGAAATCTACTCCTTGAAGGAACTTCCCGTATTTTTTGATGTATCCATAATAAAGTTAAGATCATATATTTAATAATAATGGTGAACATTTGCCAAGCCCATACCATGTGCCAGGCAGTGAGTCAAGGCTTTAAAAACATTGCTTCTTCTAAACCTCACAGAGCCCTATGCAATAGGTATAATTATTATCCTCTCCTCATGAATGAGGAGCCTAAGACAAAGAAAGAAACTTGCTGAAGGTCCTACAGCCATGCAGAGTCCAATTTAACCTCACTCAGTGATCCCAGAGCCTCTACACTTAACGACTATGCTGTACTGCCTTCTTTTCCACTTCACATCCCCATGTTATTACTTTTGTTTTGAAGCATTGTTTTAATCCATACATAGCATTACATGGAATACATCAATATGCATTTTACTCTTTCTCGATTGTTGGCTATTCAAGTTGCTTCTGATTGTTTCCCTATTATAGATGCTGCTGCCATGAACATCTGTGTATTTAGAGTTTTTCCTGCATTTTGGAATATTTCTTTAAAGGAGAGTTCTACTAGTTTTTTCCCCCACTTTAAAATCTGTCTTGATTTTCCTATCATTTCAAGTCACATAGTCGTAAATAGCTAAATGTGGACTTAGGAAATAATATTAAAACTCTCCAATTCTATCACTCCACTCCACCCCCAAAGAAGAGAAAAATAAAATTAAGAAAAATGGAGGGAAACGTAAAGAGTCAACTAGCTCTAACTTTAATGAGAAATGACTCTTAAATAGGCTGAAGATCCATCACCCCTACCAAACCCTCCTGGCCCAGTTATTAAATGGGAGCACATCCACGAATGACGAGTGCAGGACACACAAGAAATGCTGCACACACTTTAATAAAATCTAAATAAATGAGGCTGTATCTCTTCTATTCTAATCAACCATTTCCACGTCTGATGAAGTGTGTGCTAAGGAGTACAATGATGGATAGAAACATTTCATCAAAAGAACTTAGGTTAAACTGTTCACTGCCAAAGAAAAGTCCATTGACAAAGGAAGGATTTAGGCTATTCTACAAAGTACTTTAAATTCTAAAAATGTGCACTCACTTTAGAGAATTTCATCCTATTCTTCAGTATAATAATTGATGAACCACTCAAGGAAAATAAGACAAACTATTTTCTAAAAAGTACCTAGCTTCATCGGCACGTGTTTGTCAAAATCTCGATTTGTCTGTTCTATATAGTGTGTTGATTATGGCATGGTATAAATTAAGTCAAAGTGCCACGGTCTCCATGGGGACCGGCTCAGTGGCATAGTGGTTAAGTTCGCACACTTCGATTTGGCAGTTTCACAGGTTTGGATCCCAGGTGCGGACCTAGCACCACTCATCAAGCCACACTGTGGTGGCACCCCATATACAATAGAGGAAGATTGGTAGAGATGTTAGCAAAAAGAGGAAGATTGGCAACAGATATTAGCTCAGGGCCAATCTTCCTCACACCCACACACAAAAAAGTGCCATAATCTCCTAGGAGCTCGCGATTTATGAAGGATGGTATCATTGCAAACTTTAGTAGCAGAGCAAGGGTCTGCACTAAGAGGGCATTGTACAGTGGAAGGAGCACTAGCCAGAAAGCCAGGAGGCTATTGTCCTAGTCCTGGTTCTGCTCTAAGGAACTCGGTGACCTTTAGTGAGTCATTCTCCTCTTTGAGTCTTAGTTCCCTCCTCTGAAGAAATGAGGGAATAGGACTAGATCGGTGGTTTTCAAACTGATCCACAGAATCTTAGGTCTCCACAGAAATGCTTCAGGAACAACATGGCAGGGTGGGGGGTGGGAAGTGGGGGGATCAGTGGGAGGTTTCCCAGACTCTACAGTCTAAATAATTAGGGCTTCCTGTTAAATTCTTTTAGAACACCATATAGCTTTCTCTTATAGTCTTTTTCCCATCTTTATCTGTATTTTATTTGCTTGATGTCTGTTTCTCTTTGGAGACTATATTCTCCATAAAGGCAGGGCTGTGCCTATTTAGTCCAGCATTATAAATCCAATGACAAGCACAGTGCCTGGCCCGTGGTACATGATTATTTGTTGTATGAATGAATGAATGAATTCACATCTCTCATTTCTGGCCCTAGAGGTGCTTATAAACACGGAGATGATTAGTTTCAGTAAAGTATACACAATGTTTTCCTCCTTCTCTTCAATATTAAACCAAGTTGAAAGAACTATCTCTAAGTTCTGACTTGGCCCTGACTTCTTAGAAACTATATGACCTTGGGCATAGAGGTCACAACTTCTTGGAGTTTTGGTTCTTTTTTTATAAAATGACTAGGTTAGTGTATGATCTTTCAGGTCTTCTGCTTTAACATGCTATGATTTCCTGGCTTTGTCCCTTCTTCAATCCAAAGAAGGTTAGATAAAGCTGAAGATCCTGCATAGACTTAGAATTCAATGGCATATAGTTAATCTACAGGCATGAAATATCTCTGTGGCGGAGAGAGATATTCAGAGAATATCTAAGACATCTGAGAGGTGTAACCATGAATTGGCAAAGAAAGAACTAAGAGGCAAGTCATCACTCTGCTACCTACGAGCTTTGTTTATGATCTTGGGCAAACATTTCATCTCCTCTGGACTTCAGTATCTTTATGTATAAAATAAGGACTGAAGTGCCTGTCTCAGGTGCCCTGTGAGATGTTATAAGGATCAAAACATATGAGGTAACGTAAATGAAAATGCTTTGTAAATTATAATGTGCTATATATATTTAAGATGATACTATCATTATTAGTGTTAGTTAACACAAGGGTCATGATTTTAACACATTATAAAGCCAAAATAATTAAGGAGTGCAATACTGGTATTTAATAGACCAATAGATTAGAAGGGAAAGTCCATAAGTAGCTTTTTTTTTTTCTGCTATTTCTCCCTGAATCCCCCTGGTACGTAGTTTTATATTTTAGTTGTGGGTCCTTTTAGTTGCCACATGTGGGACGCCGCCTCAATGTGGCCTGATGAGGGGTGCCATGTCCACACCCAGGATCCAAACCAGTCAAACCCCAGGCTGCCGAAGTGGAGCGTGTGAACTTAACCACTCGGCCACGGAGCCGGCTCCCCTAAGTAGCTTTAAATGCAAGAATTTAGTATAAGATAAAAGTGGTATTGCCCATCAGTGAGGAAAGATGTACAATTCAGTCAGAAGGCTACCAGATAGAAAACTAAAATGTATTTAGAGTCATGTCTCACAGTTTATTCTAGGATCAATTATAAAGGGATCAGAGATTTCAAAGTAAAAATAAAATAAAATAAAATCATAAAAGTTCTAGAAGAAAACATAAGAGAAATTCTTTATAAGTAGAGTAGAAAAGGCCTTTATAACCATGATTCTAAATCTAGAATAAACTCAACCTTATTTTTTAAAACATATCTTCAGCAGAAACAACTATAAGCAACATAACAAAAGACAAAATTTTATAGAATAGGCATAGGCTTATCTTTCTAATGTATAATTAGCTTTTGAAACCTCCAGAAAAATTGAGGGAAAGAGAGTTCATAGAGTAAGAAACACAGATGGCTCCTAAGCATATAAAAAGAAGTTCAAGTTCTCCCATTTTAAGAGAAATGCAACTTTAACCTGAGATATCACTTTTCACCTTTCAGAATGACAAAAACCCAAAAGTTTTAATATACACTGTGTAGATTATAGACTCTAGGGAAAAGTCACTCTCACAGATTGCTGATCAAAGAATAAACTTTTATGATCCTTATGGAGGGCAGTTTGGCAATATCTATCAAAATTACAAATGCAAATAACCTTTGACCTAACAATCCTTATTAGGGGTATTTATCCTACAGATACACTTAGAGATATATAAAATGAAATACACTCAAGATTATTCATATCAGCATTGTTTGTAAAAGTAAATTGATCACATGCAGTTTATAAGAGTAAAATATAGAATATCAACAGCAAACTCATTAAACTGTCATACACAGCAGCTATAAGAAAGAACATAGCATCTCATATGTATCGATACAGAAAGACCTCCAAGATAAATTAATCTTTAAAAAAAGGTTGGAAGAGTACATATGCTACCCTTTGTGTAAAATGGGGGGATCCATATTCATATTTGCTTGAGTATGAATAAAGAAACTCTGGAAAGATACATAAGACAGTAAGAACAGTGGATACTTATGGTAGGAGAGCAAATCTGGGAACTGGGAAGATGGCAGACAAGGAATCGAGGAAGACTTATCACTGTTAATACCTTTTGGTCTTTGAACCATGTGGATCTATTTAAAACAACTTTAATAAAAGGTTCAAAAGAAAAAATGAAGTTTGTAGGATATAGAGGAAACAAAGTGAGTCAAGAGAAGAAAAAGCAATGGAATGAGATCTGTCAGGGGAAGACTACTATGAAGGGATAGCCTTTACAGAAAAACTAAGGCCAGATAGAGAGATACTTTTCATTCCATGCCCAGGAGCAGAAAATGCTCAAGAATAAACCTGAAAGAAGAGAGAAAGAGAACAAATTTTTTCCGCAAATTTCCACAGTGTTTTTCCTATACTGACTAAACAGGAGAGAATAATACAGTAAGCCAAAGGCGGCAAATTATTTCAAATCTTTCAGAAAGAAAGAAAGAAATATCTGTTGCTATCATTTCTGTAACTGTAGAGGGAGAATTCCATGGAACAGCCTCCCATAATATACGAAATAACAAAATTCTCCAAAAACGTCTTTTGTAGTGCTTTTTTAAGCTATCAAGAAAGTGAAGAGTCTTAAATGACAAGAGTGTTTACACATTTAATTTTTGTGTAACATTAGAACCATAAAAGCTCTCTCTTTAAGGTGGGGAATATGTGACACATGCAGTTAATTTCCACATTAAATTATTGAATGAAAAATACACACATTATCCATTGCAACTCCAGGATTAGGTCAGGTCAAATTTTATTGCTTTTGGCCAAGGGCTTTTGTAAGACTTATAAGCCTAAGAGCAGGTACAGTGTGATCTTTGGTATAAGTTATAGAGTTAAAATGAGGTTCTGAGTGGGAAAATACTTCACATTTCAGAAGTAATTTCATGAAAGTCATCATGAGACTAGCACATCTCCATGTTGATTTAACTGGAACTTTATAAGATCATTTTAGCTCTGGTTTCTGAAACTGCCAAGGTTCATGCATCTGCCTGACAATAAATAACCAACCTTTCCTAGATTGATCTGTAATAGATGCTAATTTGAATTACCCCCAAGAAATTTCTGGAATGGGACCAAATAAATATGGCAAAGGAAAAAAAAAGGAGAGGAAATGTGGCTGATTCTCTAGCTCAGGAGTTCCAAAACCAAACACTTGATGGGCTAAAGTTGTCTAAGAGTATCTGCCTTCAAACCTGGACATGGGCATTAAATCTGGAAAAAGTTTATTCTATCATAATAAAGAAAATTTACATCTGACAAAAACAGCCTACCAAACAGGGCATTTTTGACAAAGTGCTACCCCTTAGATTGTTTTATGAAAGAAATGTAGAAGTAGTAGCAGTAGTAAGTAGTAAATATTTACTGAGCTCTTACTATGTGCCAAGTTAAATGTTTTCTATGTATTACCTCATTTAATCGTCTCAACAGTCGTATGAGGTAGGATCTATTCTTCTCCTCATTTGTAGATGAGGAAAATTATGAAGTTGCCCAAGTCATACAGCTAGTAAGTAATGAAGTCAGGATACATATTCCTCCAAATGGCATATCATCTTAGACTTCCATTTATGTTAAAACATATACAGGATTTTATTGTTCTGTAATGGGTTAGAGCTTACTTATGATCAATAGATTCTTTGTATTTGATTATGGCTTCTAAAACATAGACTCGAAGTAAAGGGAATCCAACCACTCCCAGCTCAGAACTGCTGAACTATCAGAGGACTAAAAGTAACACAGAAAATAATTTAGAATACATTCATGAAGAATTTTAGGCTATATTTACTATAGATCATTTCAGCTCCATACATTTATATCAGAAATAAGTTAGACTGGCATAATTTCAAAGGCAGATTTCAACAAAATGTCTAGATGCTTTCTTCAGCGACTGCAATTACTGCAACTATTTTCAATATGAACTTTCTAGAAGAGTATTTTATTAAGCATAAATAGCTACATATTTAAATTTCTTATACTGGTCAGTTAGTTGGCCCATCACAATATCTGAGTGTCTTTATGAAAATTGTCATACATGTTTACAGGAGTTTCATCTCCCTATGTATGTTTGTTAACCATATTTACTTTTGTTTTCTTTGAGACATTCTGGTTAAACCTGGGTTCCTATTAGGAATTAAGAGAGGTATAAATTGCTAGTGGATCAGAATACAGACACCTGTGAAAATGATGGGAGCTTTTAAGTGGACCCACCAGGAATGCTCTCTTGTATTACCTTAGTGGTGGAGGAAGACAACAATTAGATTCTTTATTCTCAAAAACTACACTCAACTCAACAGATTTTGTGAAAAAGAAATAGAGAAGGGGATCAGAGATACTAAGGTTAGATCACTGGATTACCAAAAGCTTTCATTTCAGTTATCTACTTCAAAAATATATACGGCAGGTAAAAAATAAAGAGAGAACTAAACTACGATATACAGTCTATGGTACTGTCATCCTTCCTGGTTACAAAGGTAACCAGCTCCTGAAAGATCAGCATAGCAGATTCTGTAGAGATGGCTAAACTGATACAAAAACAAAAGCTTCTCCTCCCCCTTCAGACTGGGTTTGACTACAGGAATTAAAAATGACTAATAGCTGGGGGATGGGAGGAAGTCATGAGATCAAGTTACTTAGAAACACAGAAAGGTAAACGGTTTTAAGATTTTTTTTAAAGTCTGCGTCTTACAATTTGTTTCTCCATCCTGTGAGATTCCAAGGAAGCAGCTGGACTGCAATAATTAAATCTCTCACAGGGACAACTTGCACTTTGAAGAAGACAGATTAGATATATTTTTCCCTATTCCTCCTGTTAAATACAACTAAAAACACTAGACACCATATATAGAACAAGCATAAGAAGACTCTGAAAAGTAAAGAAAGAAAGGTAGACTGTCTAGGGACCGCAAGACCCACGAACAACACAGAAATGACTTCCTTGGAAGGTTTTTGGTTTTTGGTTTTTTTTTTTTTTTTGCCTTATCTATTCAAGACTTGGAGCTGAAGAAGCTGGCAACCCAAAGACACTAATGGTTGCATAAAAAGAAGCCCAACAAAAGTTCTCTCTCCATCAAAAGGACCAGGAAAGGAGCAGGTCAGCAAGACAGAAAAATTTTAGACAATAATGGCTCCACTCCAGCCAGACACAACATAAAAAAAGCCATGACCCCCATCCCTACCCTTGGCAGCAAAGGTCAAGTGGGGAGCCTAGACGTCCCCCATCACTGAACTATAACAAAGTACCCAAATACTTCTACCACAGTGGTGTCAGATAAGGCTAAATAGGAATTTCATCCCCTCTGGCCAGTAACAAAGCCCTGTCTCCTTCCCTACTAGGGTGGAGACAGAAGGGGTCTAGTGGAGGGTAAGAACATTCACCATTACTAGGTGGTAACAAGGTCACTCTGACCATGGTGTCAGTAGAGACCACATAGGAAGCTGGAACTTCCTCCCTGTCCACCAGTAATAAGGATCCCCCTTCCTCAGGTATCAATGGAGGCCAAGTGGGAAACCTGGATGTCTACCTCCATCTGGCTGTTATAAGGAAGAGCTCCCTACTTCCTCTGCTGGAGTGATGTCAGAGAAAGCCAGCTCAAACAGAGGGTTTAAAACCTATTCAGAGTCCCATCAAATAATATGAAAATGTACAGCTTTCAATTGAAAATCACTCATAAAAGCAAGCACCAGGATGGTCTCGAATGAAAGAAGACAATCAATAGAGGCTAACACCAGGATAACAGAGATGTTGGAATTTTCTGACAAAGAGTCTACAGCAGCCATGATAAAAATGTTCCAAGAAGCAATTACAAACCTGCTTAGAACAAATGAAAAAATAAAAAGCCAAACAAAGTAATAAAAGTCTTAGCAAATAAACAGAAGATATAAAGAAAAACTAAATGCAAACTGTAGTACTGAAAAATCAATAACTGAAATACAAAGCTTGGTGGATATGCTCAACAACAGAACGGAGGGGAGAGAGGGAAAAAATTAGTGAACTGAAAGACAGAACAATAGAAATTAGCCAATTTGAAAAACAGAGAGAAAATAGACTGAAAAACTAAAAAGAATCTTGGGGACTAGTGGGATGATAACAAAAGATGGAACATTCATGCCATTAGAATACCAGAAAGAGAAGAGAAAGGGGGCAGTGCTGAAAAAGCACTCACGAAATAATGATTGCAAACTTCCCAATTTTGGCAAAAGACAGAAACCTACAGATTCAAGTAGCTAAGAAAACCCCAAAGAGGATCAACCAAAAGAAATCTACACAAAGACACAAAATAGTCAAATTTCTGAAGACTAAAGACAAAAAAAAAAAATCTGGAAAGCAACAAGAAAAAACATACCTGACTTATAGGAGGAAAACAACTCAAATGACAGTGGATTTCTCTCCCAATTCTCATGGGATTCAGACAGAAGTGGAATAATATTTTCCAAGTGCTGAAAGAAAAGAATTATCAACTCTAAATCCTGTGCAAAATTATCTATCAAAGCATGAGCAAATTTTTTTATAGATATAGACAAACCTTTTTAAAATTTATAGTGAAAAGCAAAGAAACTAAAATAGCTACAATAATTCGAAAAGAGCAGAATGCAGTGTATGTGTCGGGGGTAATTAGCCTACCCAATTCCAAGATCTATTGTATGGCTACTGTAATCAAGACTGTGTAGTACTGGTGGAAGGACAGACACAAAGAGCAGTGGAACAGAAGAGATCCCAGAATTCGAGCTACAGAAATATGCCCAACTGCTTTTTGACAAATGTGCAAAAGCAATTCAGTGAGGGAAAGATAATCTTTTCAACAAATGGTGCTGGAACAACTGGATATCTAGACGTAGAAAAAAAAAAAAAGAACTAATAAGAACCTTTATCCTAAGTTTCAAACCCTGTACAAACATTACTCCAAAGTGAATCACGGACTTAGGGAAGGTCATAGAAAAAATAAACACTATTTAATTTGTTGGCATCACTGATCACTAGCAAATTTTTCATTTTATTTTTATTTCTGTTAATGTTATGTTGCTTATTTAAAAAATAAATATTTTTTTCAAATCTATAGAAAAAACCCATGAATGGGATGATTTTCATAAGTAATGATTATAAAACTATTTTGAGACTGTCTAAAATTTTAGAGGTTTCCATGGGAAGAATAATTCATTTTCAAGTCTCATTTACTTAAAATGCTGTTCCTAGTGGCATCTGAATAAATCCTGCTCTCTAACTACTCCATGATGAGGAAAGCCCTAGAGAAGTTCATCAGCATCTCTTTAAATGAGATTCAAACAGCCTTCATGAGCTTATTCCTCCTCCATATGGCAAGTTATCCCCAGATAGCGAAGTCATGACCTTAATACTCATATTATGCCTAAGTTTTTGCTAAAACATAAGTTTAACAAGGAAGAACAAGTACTATTTTTTAAACACAAGCAATTCCCTTCCTCATTCATTTGAATTGTTCCCAGTTCCTCTACTTGTTAGCTCCATGAACTTGAGCAAATGCTTAACCCCTCTGGCCTCAGTTTCTTCCTAAAATTAGGAAGGCAATATTTCTGTTGTTTTCAGAGTCATAAAATCAGGAATCTACTAGAATTCTCCAAAGCCCATGCTCTTTCTTTCTCCAAGAACTTAGGCCTTGAGACAGTTTTGTCCAAGCAGAAGGAAGAGCACTTCTTGGAGGCTTCATCTTTCCTACATGACTATTTCCTTGAGTCAGAATATACTCCGTTTGCTTCTTTAGTCAGGGAGAGGGAATGTAATTTCTTGCAAATTCTATTTGAGTGGTTTTCACTTGGATGGTTCTAAACTACCCAATAGAAACAGTTTGCCAAAACTTGTCCAGGATTTCCAAGTAAATTTATTTGATCATTATTAAATGGTTTCCAAATGTATCCTTTTAAATGATATCTACCTTTCTTTTCTGATATTCTTCCATGTTTAAACAGTCAAATCTATCTGACACTGTGGTGGTAAATTCTTTGTTATTTGGTAAGGAATTAACAAAGCTAAAGAATGTGTTTGTGTTGGTTTGATATTCTTTGAGATCTGAGGATAAAGATTTGGCCTTAGGAATCTTTTGCTCTTATTGTCTGATCTCATTCTGGAAAATCAAAACCCAGTAAAAGTTAACAAAAGAAATGGGATCTTTTTGAATTGTCTTAAGAGATGATCCTTTGTTTTAAAACATTAAGAGTAAAACAGAGTGATAGAAAGGATAAAATAAAAAGTAAAAATTATAAAATATGAAAATGTATAAAATCAATTTTAGAAAAGAGCTGTACTTATAATGGTGATGTGGTGAGATCTAAAAAGCAAGAACAGGGACCAGCCTGTGGTGCAGTGGTTAAGTTTGCACCTTCCGCTTCAGGGGCCCAGAGTTCACCAGTGTAGATGCCAGGTGTGGACCTCCACACTGCTTGTCAAGCCATGCTGTGGCAGGCGTTCCACATATAAAGTAGAGGAAGATGGGCACGGATGTTAGCTCAGGGCCAGTCTTCCTCAGCAAAAAAAGAAGAGGAATGGTAGCAGATGTTAGCTCAGGGCTAATCTTCCTCAAAAAAAAAATTTTTTTTAATTTAAAAAATAATAATAATAAAAAGCAAGAACAAAATTGTAAAACACTAAGAGACACATAAAATATGTATGATAAACAATAAAAGCCCAAGAGCCTGAAATTTAATAATCAAAGAAAAGCAGAGGTCATCTGGCCCCACCTATTCTTTTAAAACTGAGGAAACTAAGACCCAGAGAGGTAAAGAGACTTGCTCAAGGTCACAAAACTATCTGGCAGAGCCAAGATGAAAATCCTAGATTCCCACTCCCAATTCACTGTTATTTCCCCTACAGCATACTACTTCCCAATAAACATCACCAGAAACCACAGAGAGGCCTGAAGCCTAGGCTAGGAACTTTAGGGGTTAACACACCTAGCCCATAATCTGAGCAATTTGTAGAACTAGGGTGAGATTTCTTAAGTTTGCAGAAGTTGAAAATTCTCAACAAGAGATGCTTGTTCAGCTCTGATCTCCCCAGGATGAGAGTAACATGCTGAGGGCTCTTAGACCCTTGCTACTTCTGCTGGTATCAGAGGGTCACATCTCAGCCCTCAGACCCCAGCATTTCTAACTAGGGTGGATCATGAGAACCAACACATCAGGTCAGATCCTCCAGACAGTTGGCCAACCCCTAATCAGTGCATGGGAGTAGCCCACTGGCCCTCCCTCCCCAGACTCTGGCCACGATTTTAAGAAACATAAATTTAAGAGTCTGATTTTGCTCTTTATGTGGATTTCCTTTAAGCATAATCAGCTTTATGTGGTGATAAATACATGGTCCAAACATCAATAACCTTTCCACAACCTGGCCTCCACCATTCCCTTTCAGCTTCATCTCCCACTGCTTGTCATATTGCATTCCAAGGCTAAAACCAGAGCAGCTCACCTTACCTTGGACACATCATATAATCTCATGCCTTCATGCCCTTTCGTATGTTGTTCCCTCTGCATGGCATGCCCTTCCACATTCTCCCAACATCTAGACTGAACAAATAGGTGGTTGGATGGATGAATGAATAAATGGATGGAAAAAGAATGAGGCAACGAATGAACATAATATAATTTGAAGAGTGCTAGACAAACCTGCTATCTTAAAGTAGCTCCTGCTCCTGTTCAAAAAATTAAGCCTTTACTATTTGAGTAATCTCAGCTTCCCTGTTGGACCACATCAGTGTTATGATTATCACCTATGAGATGTACAGCAAATAGTTTAAATAATGATTACGATACTGAAGTTATAGTAAAGTTGGCAAAAAATTCCTTTTTTTAAGACTATCATGGGAACTCAAGATTATCGATATAATATTACTCTCACTCAGTTTCATTTCTTGAGTACAAAAGAAGTGAAATTTTACCTAGGGTGCAGGTAATTGTGGATAACCCTGGATACATCAATGGGAGTGCAGCATATATGAGAACCTATAACCCCTTATGTTGGCAGTAGAGGAAACAAGCTTGGAAATTCTGTAGTAGAAATTAATATCTTATGTTGCTATCTTTTGACTTTCTCTTTTAAAGTGACAATGCTTTGGGGAGAAAACAAATAAGTAATTAACTAAAATACATAAGTGAAAATAAATAGTCTCAGGGCTTAGCCATCACTCATACTTTGATGTAAAGTAATTCATCATTAGATGTGTCTTCAATTTTTAATTAGAAGTTTAACTTTCTTCTGTCACAGTTAGGTTCAGAGTTTTGATAATGAGAGAATGCAGGGAGGTAATATTGAAAGCTTAGCACAGTGGTGCAAGAGAGTAGGCTTATTTAGAGGAATAAGATGACTCAGTGAGGAACATGCAGATGCTGTTCTGGGTGAAGGCCGGAACAGGTGAGACAGACCCAGAAAAAGGGAGTTAGAAGGCCCCTAAGACAACTCTGAACTGCTTCACAATCTTTGTACTCTCCTTGATTTGATGCATATTCAATGAATAGTGCACAACCCCAAGAAAATGGCACTCAGGCTCTAGAATGCTGGTTCTATACCACTTTGGTATCATTCTCCCTTTTCATGGCCACGATGGCTCTGCCTGTCCAGGAAAAACACAGAACAAAACAAAAAATGCATTTATGCACATACCCAGTACATTTTGTCTAAATTTCAAGCCTTTCATAGATATTCTGAAGCTAAGCCTTAGATTTTGAAGTCAGTGAACTCCAAGTTAAGGACCTCATTATCAGTTAATATTTTGCAGACCCTTCCAAAGTTCGTCAAGTAATTTTCATATCATTATGTCACTTAACAACCCAATTACCCAGGTACTCACTCATTTTGTTCATGAGGAAACAGAACATCAACCTGGTTTTCTGAGTATATTCTCTATTTTTATCTATATAGAAAATATCTGGAAGGAGAGTCAAGAACTGGTATCAGTGGTTGCCTCTGGAAAGCAAACTAAGAGGGAATACAACCCTTTGTAGTGGTTGTTTTTTTTCCATGTGTGATGTCACTTTTTTCTTTAAAAAAAAAAGATACCAGATCTGCTACTTTCAAAGCTGTATTTTTATCCCTTTAAATGGGTGAAATGATGGATGCACTTAGAAAAATCAGATAGTTCCAATGTCTTCCGAAAGTGAAACCTTTTTTTATACAAATTCATATATCATTTATCTCCTAATACTAGTCAAATAATTTATGAGTAAATTATAATTTTATTTTTATTTATTTTTAATTTATGTATTTATTTTGAGGAAGATTAGCCCTGAGCTAGTATCTGTGCCCATCTTCCTCTCTCTACATGTATTTTTACATGTGGGACACCCACCGAGCATGGCTTGATAAGGAGTATATAGGTCCACACCTGGGATCCAAACCAGTGAACACCTGGCTGCCAAAGCGGAGGGCCCAAACTTAACCACTACACAACTGGGCCAGGCCCCTAAATTATACATTTTAAAAGTAAATTTCTTCGCAGCATGGTGAGATTGCATTTTGCTAATATATAGTTCCTATATTTGTAACAATTTAATCTTTTATTGGGTCTCCTTGGCCGTTTACTTGCAAATTAGTTTTCAGTAGAATTATTAGACTGTGCAGTTTTATGCCAACTTCTTTGACACAGTAAATACTAAAATAAACTTTCATTTCGTTATTCTCTAGTCCCAGGCAGCATTTAGCCAAACCTCCTCCTGCCACATACACACACATTTTCAACTATTTCTTCACTTTGTATGCTACTAAAATTTTTAGGTAACTAGATAATCAGTATCTGATATTTGCAAATGCTTCTTAAAAATCAAAACCCTGAAGACTGATGTGCTCGTTACTTTTCTATTTTGAGGCTTAACAAAATAAAAAACAGTAAGGACATTTATAATCAGATGAGGATGAACATCTTGATGTGAGACCTTACCACTCAAATTATTTGAATAAATTATTGAGTGGTGACTATTAAGATGCCAGACACACTCAATTTCAGCCGTGACCCAACTCCACTAGGTTTTTTAATTTCTGTTAAAAATAGAAGAATCTATTCTATAAAAAGGACAGCCAAAGCAGTGTTAATTATTTTTAGCTTCTGCCTGAACTCTAGCTTTCTGCTTTCATTTACTGCTGGAGCTCAATGGCAGGTCTGGTGACACAAAGGTGAACTTCAAGCAGAGCCCTCCACCAGGTTTCCACAATGAATGAAACCATGTTCCAGGTCTAGAGCTGCAAGTGTCCAGGTTCCCAGAGTTCTGGCCCTGTCCTGGGAGGGCGAAGGCAAGAGTGGGTGCATGCAGCAGATCTCCCTGGGGTCTGCTGTCAGCACTGCTGCAGTTAAGATGATGTGATTCAAGCATCTGTCAACACCATCCACAATTACTCTGAGGAGATTCATCTTAGTGACTGAGTTGAAGTAAGGAAAAAAAAGGATTGTGTAGAAAGTCCACTCTTCTCAGGTATGGCACACCTTCACAGGAAATGTAAGTTATCCGTACACAGTGTTGGTGGTGAATGATATTCACCACCAACGCCACATATTATAAACTATAGGCTCTACAAAAAACAAAGAGGTCTGGTGCTATGTGTCACATAGGCATGGGGTGTCTATAGGAATTGAAGTCAGAGGTTGTACTGCTGAGCTGTAACACCTGCACCTACTAGCTGTCAGGGAGGTCACTGAAACCCTCGAAGAATCAGATAGCTCCCTTACTTGAAATATAGGAGTAAGAACTAACCTAGCAGAGCTGGAGAGATTTAAATGGTCCCCCATTACCCTCCTTACACCAATACTGGTCATCAAATTAAAACATGAACTGATCATGTCATTCTCCTGTTCATACACCTATACTGGCTCCCAAGAGAGGAAAACCCAACCTTCAGCATTGCACTTAAGGACTTTTACTATCAGCCCATCCATCAGCCTCCACATCTTGCTTTCCTCTGCTGTAAAACCTTCTTCTTTTACCTGACCATGAGCCACTCTTTCAACCCATGTTCTCTCTGCCCGAAATGCCTCTGTCTGTGTGGCAAAATCCTACTCAGTCTCCAAAGCCCAGAGCAAATGTTACCTTCCCCTATCCCGTCTTCCTCCCAAATTTGCTGATCTTGGAACTTCAATAGTACTTTGTCCACCTGCTTGCTATAGGGAGCATCGCATCTTACTGTAATTGCCTGGATCTTTATCCATCTGCCTGCCAGGCTGTGAATCCTAGGGTAAAGACGATGTCTTATTCATGTTTACAGCCCTGCCACCCAGCATGTACAGTATGAATGTACATCTGACCGGGCTTGGGTCTGCTTCTGCATAGAGGAGTGTTTGCTCCGGTCCCTAATAAGGCTGATCTACTTTCTTCTCTGCAAAGGGAGAACTTTTGTGGAGGAAATAACAGTTTCAGCAGCCCCCATGGTAATAGAGCATTTCTTTGATCTCTTGCCACTATCTGAGTGTTGTTTTGAAAGTTATTTAAGGATGAAAGCATCCCCCAAAAAACCTACTGTCAAAGGGGATTTCAGCTCACCTCAAATCCAACCAACTCTAAGGTTTTGCAAGTGTAAAACTGAGATGGTGACAGCTACATAAATATTAAATGAGCAATGAGATGTCAATGTTTTATTACTGTTTGCAATTGAAATTGAAGTAAAGCTGAGACCAGTTACATACACCTGGAGAGTGAGCATGGTTTTGATATGACCACGATATTTGATTTGGAAATTTTTAAGTATACAGTGTTGCTAATAGCTCTTGGTTTTTTAAAAAAAAATGTAGTTGAACTTCACTATTCACCACTTCCGATGAGAACTTGAGATGCCAGATATTTGGGTTTACATAACAATTTGGCTTACAAATGCCTCAATGAATTGGAAAAGCTGTTTCTTGGTGGGTAACAGGAAGTCAGGCAGTTTCCTCCTCCTCACAAAGTGTGAAGATAATGCCAACCGTGAGCTGGTATCCTGTCTCACATGGATCACTGCACTAATATCTTTCTGGTCTTCCTGACTACAGCCTTACCCATCTCCAGTTTTTCTCCCACAAGCTACAAGAGTGATTTTTCTAAAATGCAAATGTGATCATATAATGGACTGATTTTGAGTAGCTCCAAAATGACTTCAAAATACTGTTGACCCTTCTTAGCATGACACCGAGCTCCTGCCTCCCTGTGGGATCTCATCTATGATTAAAGTCACACTCCCATCCCACATCATCTCTTCTCATGCTCCCGATAATCACCTTGCAATTTGCTGACCATGTTATGATTCTGGGCCTTTGCACATGCAGCAACCTCTGTCTGGAATGCCTTTAACCACTCTCTTCCATTGGCAGACCTGTACATCTTTTAGGGCTCCGCCAAGAGCCAGCTTGTCCAGAAAGCTATCCCTAACTACGCTCTCCCGAGACTCTTCAGGATGCTTCCACTCTGAGCCTACCTCTATCACAGCATTCATCATACTGCATTATCATCTTGTATTGACTGGTCTGTCTCCCCCATTGGACTGTAACTGTCTTGAGGGCTAAGATCAGGCTGTATTCACATTTTTATCCCCAGCAACTGGTCTCTAGTAGAGCGTCAATGAAAGTAGGATAAATCAATCAGCTAATCAGCACTAGATTGAAGTTGGATTTGATTTCTTATCCTAAATGTGCCAGTAATCAGCTTGGGGTTGGATATTGGGCCAACAGACACAAAATTCAATAAATTCAACTATCTTTATTTACTGAGAATCTATTACATGTATCTCCTCCAATCAGTCCACATAATTCTTTTTCTCACTGTCTGTGGCCTAGTACTTTACTACCAAGATATAAATATTGATAACGACTTTCCTGCCCTGCCTTGTTTTCTTAGAAAAAAGACTTTTCAGAATTTGAAGAGCTGCTTTCTTCCATCCTTCCCACAGTGGGTGACCTCTTGTGAATGTGTGCAAAATAGTGGTCTAGTTCTTCCTTTTTAACTGTGAATATGACAAAGTCTTCTTTATTAAATGAATTATTGCATTCATTCATTTCAGACATCTTTACTGGGCACCTACTATGTGCCAGTTGCTCCCATGGACCAAAATAAAAGACACGGGTAAAACTGCCAGTTAAACAGATAAGCTGGAAAATGCTTAACATTATACATTTTAGGTTCAAGCTGTTGATTCAACTGTGTTTTGCGAATGCTGAAAATAGACAGACATCACATATAAGTAGAAATGCAGATACCTAAGGAAACAAAAAACATAGAAATAACTACAGCACTATCCCAAGGAAAGTAATTAGGCCCTTCAAACAGCCCCAGCTAGCACATACATTGTACACTGTGATGTGTAACCTTTCATAGGGGTCTGGAAAAAAAAAATACATGTATGATGCTTACACTATGAAGGGTTTTCTTTGATCCCCTGAAACCCATTTGGGATTCCTGAACCCCAAATAAAGAACCCCTCATATGAGCACATTGAGGTTTGCACCCTCAACATTAACCAGTCAGATCATCCACACACAAACAGAAGCTGAGCCTGAGAGAGGAAGACAGGACTCTTTGTCTCTCTGGGAAGCTCCAGAAGGCTTCTCCTTGCCTTGATGGGAAAATCTAAAGATGGGATTTTTAAGGATCAATAACGCACCTTGTTGAGTAATTAACAGTAGAATGTGAAAGCAAATACACAAGGGAGGCACCCAAACAGCAAGTTCCCCTTGGTGAGACACAAAGGGAGGAGGGCTGTGGCTGGCTGCTCCCAAGGTGTTCTGGTTCTTTCTTTCTTTCTTTCTTTCTATTCTTTCACAAATTCCTTTGGATCCCGGGGCACTGCTCCCACTTTGGAGTTGGTTTGTTCCCAGGTCATCCACCCTACCTCTCACCTTATAAGAGAGTATCTCTAGCCAGAGGAGAGAGAAACAGGTGAAAAAAGACATGAGACTTATTCTGGACTGGGGAGGGCCAGAGTAGGCTATTGGGGTGGGGGAAGGAAGAAGACTTGGCACCAGTGAGGTTGCATAACATGAGCCAGGCTCAAATTATGTGCCAGCAATTTACACGAGTCTTCTGTGACTGTTTATGTTGCTGTTTATTTTTTAAAAAATCAGTACTTATCTTGGCCACCACAGCCACATGTAGCTGACATAAAAATACAGAACACCTTCATGAGACTCACAGTCCCCCAGCATCAGTACAATCCCCTGTTCTGCTCGGTGGTCACTGCCCCCAACTCTCATTCCCTCTTGAAACCATAACAAGGAAATCACAGTATTAGAGACAACTCTGGACCTTGGGGAAAGGGGACAGAGGCGCCAACCAGGAGCCCCAGCCTTAGGTTCACTCAGTAGAAGTCAAATATTGCAAATACTTTCTGCAAGCTTTTCACAGTTGGAGCTTTCTCTGGCTTAAAAGAACTCAACATGGCTGTTAGTCCATTTATCACTTTCTCCTCATATGGGCTTGGGAGGCAGGCAAAACAGACAGGGGTTCAAATCCAGACTCTGCATTGATAAGATGTGAGGCCTTAAGCTAGTTATTGAAAAGTTTTGAGTCTCAGTTTCCTCATTTGTAAAATGAGAAAAATATTACCTACCATATAGGATTGTTATGAAGATTAAGTGAAATATTTAGAAGTAAAGCACAGTGCCCCAGTAAATATGAATAGATGTTTTCCTAGCATCCTCCAAAGATCACTAAGCATTAGCTTCCTATAAGCCATTATCATTTTTGCATAATTCAGGATTTTCTTTTTACCTTTTATTTTTTGTAACATTTTACACATGCAAGATTTTAAAAGGTAATCTATAACCTTTTAAAAAATAATGGGAGCAATTTTCTTAGGAAACTTCAGCCTTTGCCAATGGTCCTTTCCCATTATCAGAAAACACCTGGCCTAACTCTGCATCAACCAGAAATATCTTTTATTGGGGAACTTGAAGTACCCAAAGTCACTGTTCTTCAAGGAATCTACTGGAATCCATAGCCCCTGCTTAAAATGTACTCTCAAACAATGGAGTGTAGATGAGGCAAAAAGAAGCTGTACACATTATTGTTTCTTGGTATCCAGCTGACAACCAGTGTTTTCTTACTTTGTCCCAGGAGGAAGAGTAAGTGACTAGCATTTTATTCATTCAAGAGCTATTTTTAGAGCTATTACTCCATATGAGGCACAATGTTGGCCAACCGTGGGGGATGCAAAACTGAGTCAGACACAGCGTCTGCCCTAAAGAACTTACAGGGAAGATAAAATGCTCATTTAACACAAATTTTTTGAATGCCCACAATGTGCAGATCCTCTTCTGGGCCCTGGGGATACAATGGGGAAAAAACAGACAAGCTGATGGAGTTGACATCTTCTTGGGTAAACAAGTAAACTAATAAATAAATAAGATTATTTCAGATAATGATAAATACTAAAAATAAAATAAAAGAGGATAATGTATTAGAGAGGCAGGATAAGTCTGGTAGAAATAACTTCATAAGTTAGAGAAACAGAAAGTGCAGATAAAACAAAGTGGGTAGAATCATAGACAGGAAGTTTCAAAGAAGTAGGCAGGACCCAGATCATGACTCCTTGTAGACTAGGGGTCTGCAAAGTCTTTCTATAAAGGGTCAGATAGTAAATATTTTAGGCCTTGCAGGCCATATGGCCTCTATTGCAACTATTCAATTCTAACATTGAGACAATATGTAAAAGAATGAGTGGTGTTGTGTCAATAAAATTTTATTTATGGACACTGAAATTTGAATTTCATATGCTTTTCATGTTACAAAATATTTTACTTTATTTTTCAATATAAAAACCATTCTTAGTTCACAGGCTATATACAAAAACAGGTGGTAGACTGGATTTGGCTTACAGGTCTCAGTTTGCCAACCCCTGATGGAGACTATGTGAAGAACTTTGGATTTTATTTCAAGCGCAATTACAAGGTTTCAGTAAAGAAAAAGTATTGTGATATGATTATGCTTTGAAGAGATCATCTGGCTTCAGTGGATTGGTGGGGGTATAAACAGAGGCAGAGAGACTAGTTCAGCTGTTAAACTGTATTAGCAGTACTAATGTGAAACAACGGCAGCTTGGATGAGGGTGATAGTAATGGAGTTAAAAAAATTAAAGGAGACCAATTTGAAATATATCGTGTAAGTACAGTTGGAAATACATATGCATGAATCATTATAAAACAAAACAAGAAGAGTATTAATGCCAGAAGGAATGACAGATAAAATTACTCTGGGAAATCAGAGAGAAGGACCCAGAGTTGAAGGAGCCTGAGCCTTTCACTTGAGCAAGTTTTTGACAAGGGAAGATGGGAGAGGCATCAGGCTGGCAAGTTTCTGAGCGTTTGCATGGTGATGGGGAAAGAACTTTGGTCTGAGATAGACTTGAAATTTGGTCTGAGATAGACTTGGCCTTTCCAAACGTCTTGTCCTCATCTGTAAAAATGGACCATAATATTAAACTGTAAGCATCTTGAGGCCAGGGACCATGTCACTTGCCTCTCCATATCCCCACAACCTAGCTGATCTAACATCAATTTACTAAGCATTTATTGACCTACTATACACTATGGCATATGCTAGCTGTTTGGGAATATATATACACACACACACAGTCACTGTCCTTGTAGAGCTTACAGTATTAAAGATATAATCACACCAATAGATAATTACTGTGCTACAAAGAAACAGTGTTTTGTGCTCTGAGAGAGATAATAGGACTTAATGTTACCTTGGGATCAGAGAAGGCTTATGTGCAGAAATGATTTTGGCATTGATTGCTGAGGGAAAAGGAAGGGATAATTAATGAAATGAAAGTCAGAAAGGAGGAGGAAGAACGGTATGTGCGAGAGAGGAAAGAGCCTGATATGTTCAAGGATCTAAAAATCGGAAAAAGAGAGAGAACAAGTGGGTGCGATGAAACTGAAGCTAGAATATGGAGAAGGCCCAGATCAGCCAGAGCCTTGTAGATCAGGATAAGAATTGAGGATTTTATCCCAGGCTCCATAAGAGGTTATAGGTGAGTTTGGGGTTCACACAGAGCTAGCTTTAATTCCAAGTTCTGCCACTTGTTAAATTGGTAGAATTATTGAAGGAATGACTTAGCCTATCTTGCAGGAATATTGTGAGAAATAAATGATGAAATTATCTGTAAAAGAACGTGGTTGATTTTCAATAATAAGTGTTAGTTGTTCTTTCCTGGAGCACAGGGTAAATGCAGGGAGCAGCGCAAAATAAGGCTCAGAAATTGGGTTAAATGTTCAGCTAAGGAATCCTTATTTTGTAGATCATAGGGAGCAAAATGGATCTATGAGGATTGTCCCCTGCCTATCAATGTCCACATATAAGTCAAACCCACTTGATCTAAGCCCCTACCCCATTACTTCTACAAGAGAGACTGGGGTGGGTATCTAAAGATCAATATGGCATGGGTCCTGTCCTCAAGGAGTTTAATTTGTTAGTAAAAGTTATAAGGAGGAAAATGCGGTGTTAAGAAAGAGTATAGTAGGAGAATGAAAGGAAAGCCAAATAGTTAGAGTGCCTTTCTCTGAATGAAAGCTTGTTATCTGGGAGGAAAGTTGGAACGCTTTTGCTTTTGCCCTTGTGGCTGGTTATTTTAATTCCATAAGGGCCCAACAGGATTCAGAAAGCTGTGAATTGGCCACATATATTGGATCTGTGTGTATAAATCAGACAGCTGATCCTGTGCTTCCCTGCTTTGTATCCTTCGGAAATGTAAAATAGCTTGCTAGAGCTCTCTCCCTGAAGGCAAGAAGGGCATTCCTCTGCTGGAAACCAAACCAAACAAAAATCTCAGCATCCTGGGAAGCTTCACCAGGAGAAGAGCTCTAACTCCATGAAAGAGATGTCAGATGCTGCCTATTTTCGGAAGAGGAGTGATGGGGTGGCAGTCCCAGCCTTCAGATCTCTAAACACCACTTGGTTTTGAGTCTGGGCAATTGTTCAGCTTTATCCATTGCAGCCTTTAAAGAGCTTATACTTCTTTAATGAACAAAAATTATTATCTGGACAGCTTCTCTTAAAAAGTAGTCTAAAACAAGTGAAAATCTAGACATCTTACAATTCAAGGATATGGCAGTGTTCCAAGGAAAAGTGAAAAGTGTGTCTGAATTAATGACCAAAGTGCCTATTTTCAGTTCATAGTGTCCTAAAAGTACCCATTCATAGAGCCCAGATAACCATGAAATAAGATATAATAATAATGCATAAAAATAAAATATAAAAAGAATATTATAATAACGAAGCCCAGATAATCCTGTTTAGGTGTGGAGCTCTTTCAGGCCATCAGGAGAACTGGACTGGTACATCCTGCCATACATACAATCAACATTTCGGTTTCTGTTGGTCAGCCCCTGACTCTGCCATCCCTGTTGCTGTCAAATCCATAGATGTCCACCCTGCAGGCTGTGTGCTGCTCCAGTTTCTGGGTCAGCCCTGGCTTGGGCAGGAAGAACTGACACAGGGAGCCTGGGCACCTGTACTGCCCAGTGCCTGGGGCCTGGCCACTGGGCAGACTTCTCAGAGGGTGACTGCTTAGTAACTGAACTTTTGCCCCAGATTCCCTCACCGTGCCACTCGTCCCCCTAAAGGGATTTACGTACCTCATTCTTGTCTCCTGGTAACAGAATGTTACCTAAATTATGCCTGAGAGATCTACTCCCCTTGGACACTGTACCTTGCTCATCAGGATACACCCACCCCTAGAGTCCATCTGAGCAATCACCTAGCATTTATCCAGTGGTGTAAAGATAAATGTTTAACAATTGGCTCTGTGGGGAAAAAAAAGTATGTGTTTGTGTGTGTGTGCATATGTATGTGTATATATACATATATGTGTATGCATGTATATATATACTTATTCACATATATACATACATGTGTATACATGCATACATACAAACACACACGTCTATTATAAATTTTACTGATAGAATATGTAGCACACAATTTACAAACCATAATAAAATATACAATACTCTTTATTGTAAATTCCTTTAGCCTACAGATTCTCCCAAAATGCTTTAGTTTGTTTTTATCATACTCTTGAATCTGTAAGCCAACCTACAGCTGCAATTAATGGACAATGTAGTTGCCATATAAATATTAGTCGATAGCTTCATTTACTTTAAGGAACTAAAACAAAAATGAAATAACAAAGACTTATGTTGGAACTTCACTCATTTGTCAATGACATAAGCAACTTCTTTGTTGAAACAAGTAATAGTTTTTCAGTACTGGAAGAAGATTTCCTCAATTTTTTTGTGTTATTCACAATGTAACAGCTACAAAAACTTTTAATCTGCATTATTAACATTTTCTCCACCACTTTCTTAAGTCTAGACCAATGGTCAGCAAATTTCTCCTGTAAAGGGACCAGAGAGTAAATATATTAGGCTTTGTGGACCACATATGGTGTCTGTCACATATTCCTCTTTGTTTGTTTGTGTGTGTGCGTGTGTGTGTGTGTGTGTTTTAGAATCCTTTAAAAATGTAAAAACCAAAACCATCCTTAGCTCCTGGGCCATACAAAACAAGACCTCCAACTGGATTTGGCTTATGGAACTGCAGTTTGCCAATACCTGGTCAATACAGTTCACAAAATAAAAAATCATGCCCTAGTTTACAGCATTTGCTGATTTCTATGGTATAAAGATTCCCACCATGACCAATTTCAAGCTACCAATCACTAAAATGTTTGTAAAGAGATGTGCAGTAGTATACCATTATATACTATTCTTCCCGCACGGATACAACAGATATCAATAACCTCAAGAGTATAAAGAATAGTAAAATGCAGCAGAATAGGAAATGATGAGATTTAAGTATTTACTGTCTTTGTCTTTAACATAACTTATTTAAGTTTATACAACTTAATTTTTAATGATGGCTGTGTTTAACCACCAGCTCGCAAAATTCCTGAAATTTTAACAATCAGTTCTCACAAGCCATATGGGTCAACTCCAACCCCCTACTGCATTTACCCCATCTAAATGCGGATCGGGGCCAAGCTCCTACTTCCTCCATCTCCCTATTTGTATTGCCTCTAAAAGGTACCCTATCACACCACCTAGTCTTAGATGTGACATGATAAGTGGATTTTTGCACTCTGTACTTTGTGATAAGTCTGAGATCTTCCCAACTCTTAGTTTAATGTTCTAGGAAAGCCAGTAGATGAATCTACTAAGGAAAGATATCCTATAAATGTAAAGAAAAAAGTCATTTCTATATGATGTGGGCTTGAGGATTACTTAAGCTTCCAATAACTCCACTAGTGCAGATTATTCAGAGTTTCTCATCCCAAAACTGCAGAAACTAGTGAGGGAAGTTTTGTTTGAAGGCACCCCTGGTTAAGTGACCAAATACATACATGAGAGGTGAAACTCCATCAATCTCACTGCAGACATCAGGCTGGCAATAGCTGGGCCTCTGGAAAACTACTATTCATTCAACAAACATTTCATGCTAGGCTTGGAAAAAGAAAGAACTATTAGTAGCAGTAAGATACATAAAAATCATAACACCTTTCATTTCAAAACCCAAGGGAATCAAGAGAAAGAACAAATTTAGATAGAAGCCATAATAAGCCATAAGAAGCAAATGGGTCAGACTGTGGAGCTTTTTTTGTGGTTACTTGTAGTCCTTATGTACTTTCAAAAACGCAAACGTTTAGACGTTCCTACTCCCTGTCAGTACCTGTATGGAGCTCCATCAGATAGCAGGCAAACTAAGATAGTACACAACGTTTACAGAGAGGCACATATTATTTTTGTGGATAGCAGAACCTGACAATATATAAATGAATGTAGCCTTCCGATTCCTGCTTTCCTTTTAATCTTCTAGAAGTAGTGGGTGCAAGAAGGCTTTACTAGTGTCCAAAAAAAAAAAAAGCCTTTTGCCCTTAATTTAAATCATTGTTTTTCTAGGGAAATTTAATTTGGGAAAAAAATGTTTTTCTAATTAACTGGAAGACTGTGTGCTATGCAAACAATAAAGATTCTTGTTTGAAAGTAATGCATGCCCCTGCTCCTAGGACTACCAAGGGAATTTAAAATAAAAAATGCAAGCGGTCCCGACCTCGTATTTTGCCAGAGCTAAACAGAATTCCCAGATCCAGAGTTTTCATGTCAGTTCCCAATTTAAAACCCACAAATGCTGAGAGGGTTCATGCTTCAGCAAGACACATCTTCTCATCTCTAGAAATGACTGTATCTGATCTCTCTGGGTTTCTCAGCATGTCCTTCTCTCCCTCTTTCTTCCTCTTGTGCTACGGTTGGACTGAAAGGTTAGTAACTGCACAATTAGATGGATCAGGGGAAGATTTCATAATGCTCTGGTGCTGGGCTGGTCAGTCTAGCCAAATTCCGTTCATTAGCTAAGGCGCCGGGATGAGTATGGCCAGTAAGAATGCTGTTTTGGTTCCACAGAAGTGCTGATAGGGAATAGGAAACAAACTTATTTTTTTGGTTCCTGAGAGGCAGTATGAACAAGTGAAGAGTCTGGGATGCTGGGAATCTAGAGGCCAGGAGTTAATCTCCATCTCAACCACTTAATGGGCAGCTCAAGAAACTTTCGTTCTCTTTTGACTGCATTTTTTCTATTCCGACACTGTTTTCTTATTTTTTATGTACCAGCATCAGATTTCTATCTAACTTAGACTTTAAGCATTCTGGAGTCAAGAATCAAGCGTTCAATTCACCCAACACTTACTGAGCCACCTATACTGTACTAGGTGCTACGATAGGTGCTTTGGAAACTGGTATTAATCCAATATGGTCCTTGCCCTCAAAGAGCTTATAGACTACAGAAGAGACTGACATCTTAAAAAGGAAATGCAAAACAATAAACCAAGTGCAATGTAAGAGATATATTAAAATTGCTATGGAAAACTGGCAAAGGAGCTGCCTCTCGAAAGCCAGGGAAAGCTACAGAAAGGAAAAGACCTTGAACGAGTCCTGTTTGAATGAAGAGGAAGATGATTTGGGGACAGAGGAGAGCATACCAGAAGAGAAAACAGCATAAGCAATAGATCTGAGATCAACCGACTAGCTAGGCTAAAGTGGAGGGTTTGGGCAGAGCCTCTTTCCTCTTTTAAGTATACCCCTAAATTGTGAACAGGATAAAACAACTCTGGGCTTTGAGGCTTTTGAGACTTTAGGGAGAACCTGGACAATAGCAGGTTTGGGGTTTTTTTTAATCAATTGAATAGAAATTAATTGGACATTGCTGCAATGTTCTCTTATGCCTTTACTTTTGCATAGTCTTCATCTCTAAAAGGCTGGCCTGAAACCTAAAAGCGTTATCAGCAAAAGCAGGATGTATTAATCACACAGTCCACACCATGAGGCTTGAAATTTATCTGAGCTTTAGACTAACTTCCCTGCTTATGCATCCTAACACTTTTAGTCATGAATTTTCTACTCTTGTCACTGATTCTGTGACATTTCTCCTCACATTATAGACTTCAGGTGACAAGGTCAGACCTTCTTTTTCTACTTATGCTTTTGGCCTTTGGTTTTTATAGCTGCCATCAGGAAAATGGTGGTGTTCAGCCAGAACACTCCCACCCAAATGACTCTATATTTCTAAAGCTTAGATAAAAATGAAATATTTGTTAAAATAACAAAACGTCACATTCAAAATATTCGTGTTATTCGATATAAATATAGTGAACCACAGTCTGAGCCAGAGCCAAATTTTAAGAAATACTAACACCTAGGTTTTGTCTGGTACCTTTCTTGCTAATGTCCAACTGCTATGAGCCACTGCATGATTAAACCCTGCTTCTATTTCCCAAACCTAAGTAGAAACAGTCGCCTTGATCTTTATCTTAAAATTATAAGTCTTATATAGTTTTAAACTTCATATACATGGCTCTAGCCCTTCAGGGATTTAGAGCAGGCTTATAAGTGCTTTTCTCATGGCTTTAATATTAAGTCTTTAAACTACCTACATATAACTTTCCAGAGAGACCATGCTAAGTTGCCTTCTTAGAAGTCCCAGTTGGCTCTCAAAGTGATTGCTGCTCACTAGCTTTCGCTCCCTTGTTCTTTAAATGACCAGAAGCTCCTTCATGTCCAAAGAGTCCGACAATCCAAGGAAGTACATAGAGGGAAAAGACTACTGGTTGCCCCAGAATAGATTGGCCATTCCAACATGGAGAATTTTTTTTCTTCCATGTGAATCTTCTCTTTCTCTCGCCCCTTCCCCTTTGAAATCCAGATGTGTTATAAGATTTAATTAGACTTAAATGCTTAAAACTTTCTAACTCCCAACGCAGAACCACACCTCCTTACAAAGATGTTTCTATTTGCTTTTTGTTTTGTTTTTCAAGAAGCCAGGTTCTCTTTTCCACCTGAAACATGCTATGTAAAACATATTTCAATTGAACATGAACAGTTTTTATTCAAAAATAAGCTTTTTCTTCAGAAATTTTAAAGATTATATCTTTGAGCAACTTTTCATTAATCACTTGCCAAATAATCCAGTATTGTTCCCACTAATCCCTAGTTCTTCTGAATCCTTAGTGGGGGATCAGAAGCTCTTGATTCTCAGCCTTGAGCTTGGAGCTCCACATCAGTCAACCTCGTATGTTTCAATGACAACCAAAAACAGTTTGTTTCCACAATTTTCCTATATTCTTTGCTCTTTCTAGTTGTCCTCGCACATTTGCTGATTTTAATTTTGTTTTGTTTGCAATAAGTCCTTCAATAATTCCTTTTTTTCTTTACTCGAATTACGTGCAACATTATTCTTTGATTACAAACCCTCTCCAATTTGACTTTCAGAGATTTGGCTACTTTAAGAGCTAGTAGTTCATAAGCCGAATAAAACATTTTAGAAAAAATTATACATACATATATATATAACATATATTAAAATGCATATATATATATATGTTTTAGAATATGTATTTATAAGGAGATATAGTCCTGATTTGAGAGTTAACATATAACCTTAATCATTTGATTCTAATTAGATTTTACAATATGCCTGAGAGCTTCAAAGGGCAAGAGACTAGAGAAGGAGAACATTCACGTGTAAGAAAAATATCTCCATCTTGGAAAAACCAGTCTCCTCTGCATATGCATGTGTGTGTGTATGCATACAATCAGAAAAATATATATGTATTTTACTCGTAAAATATTTAGTAAGCACCTTCTACGCACCAAACACACAGATCCATGTACCAAAGAGGAAAAAAATGAATGATGCCTTTTCCGATTGTCACACTTCTCATAATCTAACAAGAAAAGGGACACATACAAGAAAGCATAATATGTGTATAACAAATCTTGTTTTCATACTAATAAAGAGCTTTGGGAACACCGAAACAGGTGTATTTATTTAATTATTTCTGAGGAATTTAGAGTTGGCTTTGCTAAGTCTTAAAAGATTAGTAGGGTTTCAGCAAGCAAAGGTTGGAAGATGAGCAAAAGAGACAGAGGCAGAAAAGTACACAGAATAATCATGTAAGGGACTTATACAACAAGGACTTTGCTTTGGGAAATGACAGGAGATGAGGACAGTCGAGTAAGGCTGGGACCAGATTATGAAAGTCCTTGAACGCCTAGTTAAGATTTCATTTTATTTTTAGAGTCACTTGACACTATGAAAAGATTTTAAATGGAAGAATGAAATAATTAAATCTGCATGTTTAAACTATAATTATGGCTATATAGTAAGAGGATTGCACATAAAGATGAGATGCACAGAAAAATCAGTTCGGAGAGTTGATCAATTGATCAATCAGGACTACAAAAAAATAACTGCAGCTGATGCTCATGATTATAAAGGCCTGCTCTAGAGTAATTTCAGCATGAGGAGGAGAGGGAAATTTATGGGAGGCATTTAAAAAGTAGAACCTACAGGGATTAGAAATCAACTGATTGTGAGGAATTGGGGAAAAAGAGGAGGCAAGGATGCTCTGACATTTGAGGTTGGGTGACTGGATATGTGGCAATGCCATGAGCTAAAATTGAGAAAACAAGAAGAGAGACACATTCTGGCAATGAGAATTACTTAGGGGACACTCAAGTGGAGTGGGGGACACTCAGTAGAAATTTACAGGAGGAAGTTAGAGCTCTACAGAGAGGCTAGACCTAGGATTCCAGTTTCAAGAGGCATAGTTGGAGCCCTAAGAATAAATAAGGTCACTACTCAGGGCAAGCATGTGTGGAGTGAAAAAAGAGCCAAATCCCCAAGAAACATCACATCAAAGGGAGAAGGACAAAGGGAACCAGGGAGAGCCTGGAAAAAGGGGATCAGGACACAGGAGAAACAGAAGAGAAGATGCAACGAAAACCAAGGGGAAAGAACTTGGCAAAAAAGTAGGAGAGGCCAAAGTGGCAGGATTTCCTGGGAAGAGGCTGTTGCAGATGATCAGAGCACTAGAAATTTTAGGAGAGCAATTTCAAGAGAGTGAGGAGAGCAAGAGAGTTTCCCAGGAGCATAATGAAGAAGAGCGGAGGATGCAGGGGCAGTGACTCTAAAGCAGAGGGACTGTATGACTCAAGGGGAGCAGCAGGATTTAGGGATGGTTTGGCTTAATTTTGAAGTATTTAATTGTCATAGAAAACATAATTTAAATGTTAAGGCCTATAGCTTGTCATCATGAGGTTTAAAAATGTACACATCTTGTCTTTCATGTGACAAATTCCTGCTTCATTTAGGATTGCCTTAAATCCTGCCATGTGCAAACTGTTACTTAAGACACTTTTACTAATGATGCATGATTTATCTTTCCTGACCATCCTTTTTTCAACCAATGGTAAATGTTATGAAAGAACATGGTCTCATAGTAAATGGGGTGTTAGGACTTGGATGATTTACCTGTGAATGAACACCCACCTTGGAGATGTCAGGTATAGGGAGAGCATTGAAGAGGTCAGCCGCAAATCTCAAATCTTCAGGCTGAAGAGAAGCCAATGAAAAAGCCTGGAAGACGATATCAGGTAGGAGGAGAGCCAGGGGAGGAGTGTACAAGACACTAAAGGAAGAGAATGCTTCCAGAAGGAGAGGCGTTAAATGATGTGTAAGGAAATGAAAGGAGGCTTCTTATTTGGGCTATGAATATCACTGAGTCCTTGAAGGAGCACTTTCAATAGAATGGTGAAGCAGAAACTAGACTTGGGGAGTGAATAGAAGGTAATGTCCTAATGACCCATTCACTTCTCACATGCAATAAATAATTTACCTTCTATATACAATGAACTTTTAGATGTAATGTGCCTGAGGATATGAGTGCCTATATACATATATACATGCATACACACATGTATATTTAAGGTATATTAATCACCATCGAATGACTACTTCTTTTCCACTCTTGTTTTAAAAAAATAATTGTGAACTTGGAAACTGACTTGACATTCCAAAGAGAATTGCTAGATGAGCCAATATAGGGGAAAGAGGGTAAACACTGTTTTTGAGAGAGATTACATGATAGTTTCTATGATGCTTCTTGATATATGACTGAATTTCATTCTCTCTTCTCCCTTCGCCTCTCTCTCCTTCCAGTGGAATGGAGCATGTCTAAAGACTTTTGTCCTTTGGCTGGAGAAATAATCATGGAAAACCTGCAGACCCTGAGATGCACAATCACAGGACTTAAAATGGTAAATGCCAAATCTTCCCATTAGACTTCCCAAGCCTCTGCCCCTGTTGTTTGTGTTGGGATTTTGGTAGCAAATGCCAACTCTGCAAGCAACAGCCAACACCCAGTCCTCTGGCAACAACTGCCACTCGTTAAGCTTGATATGTCTGGTATCCATAATCTGAACTCCACAAAGGAGTGAGCAGACAGCATGAACCACTTTGTAAGCTGCCATGTTGTATGGAGATCAGAAAAAGACTGGCCTCATGCAAGCCTTGAAAGCTGCTGCTTTCTAGATCACAGTCTAATCTTCGGGGGGGATCAAAGGCTCTGAGAGATCCAATTTTGACTCCCTGTCTGACGGTAAAAATAACAGCCTCATCTAACCCTCACCCCCACAGCCTCGGTTGAGATCAGTCATCAATTGGAGTCACACAATTTCCTGAGAGAAATCCTTTACCCTTGATTAAAAAAAGAAATCTGTCTAAATCTGCTTTCACAAAAAAGAAACTATATATTGTGGCGCTACATTTCTCAGTAACCTGAACCAATTTAAACTGTGAATGAAAAACTGGAACAAACTGTGCTTATTTGTTTAACCAATCTAAACTTAAATGTTAACTATTTATAGAACTAGAAGACATAAGAGCATATGAAATGCAAAAAATAAAAACTCTTAGCAAATCAGTTCAGACTGGAACAAATGCTATATATCCTCAAACAATTAAAATGAAACAAAACTTGATCATCAAAATCTTCTTTTAATCAAAAAATTTTTAAAGTACACTTAAATCAAATATGTATTTTTGGGGGGTCCAATTCAAATAATTAATATCTTAGGACCTTTATACGTGAAAGGTAGAGGAGAATTTTGTTGTTGCTATTGTTTCTCTAAACGGTTAGTCAACTAAAACAATTATCTGTAAAGTATAATCCTGAAATCCAACATTTACAAAGCTGCATTAGGTTGCATCTCTTTAAGTGTGAACCAGCTTATTCTAATAGATTTCTTGGTGTTTGAGTCACCACCACAGAATCTTGACTGATAGTTCTCATCACACGTCTAGACCAGGGGCCAAACTGTGTATTACCAGAACAAACCAACCCCTGAGCTGACGGGCGTCCCCAGAGATGCTATCGGCAGAAGACTCATTTCCCACCCTATAGCTCACATGATGGAAGAGGGCCAAAAGAGAACCCTAGGGAATTTCCATTGCTTAAAAGAAAAAGCGATATGGTGATAAAAATGGAAAACTCTCCATAGAGACTTTCTCTAATATTTGAACTCATTTTTATAGGGATTAAGTTTTTCCACTTGGTCGTCCAATGAGAGCAATGCAGACACTATCCTAATCACATAAAAGCCTAGAAGTAGATTTACACTTCCACAGAATCTCCATAACCTTGAGGTACATAGAAACCCATTTAAATGTTAAAAAAATTTAACTTTATAATATGGTAAGGCCAATATTATTAAATCCCTAGCAAAAGCTCTACAAAGATTACTGGGTTTTTTTTAACTTCAAATGCCATTTTACAATTTTTGCAAGCAATGCTTTATCAAATGCTGGCTTCTAAAATGCCCCTTTGGGTTCACTGGAAAACAAAAATCTTCCCAAAGCAAAAATATAAACCATACAAAACATTTTAAAAGATTATAGGCAAACAAAAACAATTTAATTCTTTATGTCATAAGACGTTAAATAGAAGCCATTATTTTAATAATGGTTTTAAAATTGAAATAACATCAAAGAATTAATAAAACAAATGTTTGAATAGCTGAGTAGAGAATATTTATTGCAGCACTATTTATTGTGGCATAAAGTATGGAAACAATCTAAATGTCAACCAATGAGAGACTGGTCAAATAAATGTCCACCAATGAGGGATTGGTTAAATAAATAAAAAGTATTTGCCCACAGTGAAATACTGTGCAGCCACTAAAAGAATGAAGCAGGTCTTTAATTACTAATCTGAAAAGATGTTCATTATAACTTGTTAATTTTATAAGCAAGTTTATCAGCTAAAAAAGGTGATGGTGATTGCTTCTGGGGAG
Organism: Equus quagga; assembly: GCF_021613505.1. Lineage (NCBI taxonomy): Eukaryota > Metazoa > Chordata > Mammalia > Perissodactyla > Equidae > Equus > Equus quagga. The sequence goes on along the minus strand of NC_060277.1, from coordinate 85,756,517 downwards.
GGGAAAATAAGGAGAAAGAGGTGAGAGTGCGAAATTGTTGTTTTTGGCAAACCTTATAGAACTGTGACTTTTAAAAATTGGTATATAATTGTTTTGGGGGGATCAGGAAAAGTAATTATGATATTCCAATTTTGAAAAAAAAGAAGGCACAAAGAAACTAAGAGGGCAGCCCAAATATTTTTATTATCATATGTAAACATAATAGTCAAGAAAAGCTAGAAAGCTAAAGTATGGATAGTGGGGTAGGTCATTCCCAAGGATGAACAAGTTCATCAGACACAGGAATCTGCCTCTAGAGTAGAAGTGATTAAAATTCCCGATGCATTATTCTCTCTATTTCAATACTTTGCAGGGCCAACAGTATTTTGTCCAAGTCTCGGCTTATAACATGAAAGGATGGGGACCTGCTCAGACCACGACGCCAGCATGTGCCTCTCCTTCTAGTAGGTGGTGGCTGTGAACTGTCTCAAGCCTGGCAACAGGCTCCAACTCCAACTCCATCCTCAGGATGCCATTGCTATTCCCTCTCTGCACTGCTTAGGACTAACAAGACCTCCTCAGGGTAGCATCTGGACCACATAATGAATGATTCCTCTGCAGAAAGGTTCCCCTGGGAGGCAACTCAGTGGAATGAAAGGAAAGGGAATTTGGAACCAGCAAGACTGAATTTGATACCCATTATACTTTTTATTAGCTGTGTGGCCTTCAAAAGTTACTTAACTCATTGAGTCTCAATTCAACATCTGTAGAATGGGTCCAATCATATCCTTTCACAGGGCTTTCATGGGGATGTATGAAGTGACACAGTGGGACTGGCTGGCCCAGAGTACATACAGTCCATTTTGGCTCTCATCTCCCCTTCCTCACCAGAAATCTAGCAAACTTTACTTACATTCTGTCAGAAGAAAAGCTTTCTTGCTAACAGGCACTCTGCTACACTCTGGCATGAATATATTCTATAATATTTGTAGTGGTGGCTGAAAAAAACCAGCAAAAGCCTCTTGTAATTATTTGAAGATTAATAATTCATGCCTGGTATATTTGGTAACTCTGTATTAACCAGAAAATTTAATTAACTGGAAAAAACATCTCCAGACATACCATATGATAGATTTTTCTGCATAATGAGCCTATTGCTCTCAATTGTATTTTAATTTCTTTTAAATCTTCACTAATATGATAGTTAAAAATGTTATCATATGTTTCCTGTGAGAGTGCAAACTGCTGCATGCTTTGTGGAACACAATTTGCCAGATTATGTCAACTGCCATAAGAACATTCATTTCTTTTTACCCCATAATTATCCATCTAGGAATCTAACCTAAGGAAACAGATGCAGACAGACAATTATGTACAAACATGTGCACTACAGCAATATATTGATAGAGTGAAATATCACATGTAGTGGGGAGGACAAATATCCAATATTAACTTAATGGTTAAATAAAGTATATGTACATATCCATACTATAGAACAAGACACAACCACTAAAAATGATGTTTTAAAAACCCATTCATTGTGTTGAAGAAATTCTTACGGTGTAAGTTATAACATTTAAACTGTGAGTTTGACTATAATTAGGTAGATGTGCCTGTGTGTAACTATCAAAATTTAACAGTGAATATTTGGGTTATGAGATTATGGTCTCTTTAGTTTCCTTTTTCATATATTTGTATATTTTTCAAGTATTATGACAACCCTTTACCCAGGACTAACCATGAATCAGGTGGTATCTTATGGGTTTTCACATTCAGTGTCTCACTTAATCCTCACAAGAGTCATTCATCATTGTTCCCGTCTTGTGGATAACCAACACCATCATTATCATCTGCATCACTGTCAACATCAGAGCTAACATTTATAAGACTGACTTTATGCTGTGTGTTAATCTAAGAACTTTACATGGATTAACTCATTTGATCTTCATTACAGACCTATTGAGGTGATTTTTATTATTGGATCCATTTTCCTGATGAGAGAACTATTAACATACAGGCACATACATACAGAGTCCAACATCACCAAGATAGCAAATAATGAAGTCAGATCCAGACCCTAGGGACCTTGTTCCTAACCACTATGCTGTCTTCCTCCATTATTAATAAGGAAACTGGGATTCAGAGAGGATGTTTCCTTGCCCAAGGTCACAACTCCGGTATGTACCTGATTCAACTCAGGTATGCACCAGGATTCACGCCTGAACTGGTCAAGACCCTGCCATGGGAATTAATACCCTGCTATCAGGCAGACCAGCAGACTAAGCTAAACAACCATTCCTGACTACCGCCTCTGGTGGATACAGATAGCTAAATCAGGTCATACAGAGTCTTGGACCACCAATACCAGAGATCTCTAAGGCTCCTGAGTCCCCTAGCATTTGATGATTTAGTGATTCCAGTCTTATTTGGACATCTTTCTTATTAAAGACTTATCAGAAACACAAACTGGGAATATTGCAAGATTAAGATACTAAGGGAACCAATCTCATTCCAGGAGAGAAAAGAAAAGAGTATGGATTATCGGAGTTGGAGGGATAAAAAGGACAAAAAAAGCAAAAAAATGCTCGTCTCAGTTGATCTGAAGGTGGGACAGGCGGAAACCCACTCCAAATGCATACTCCATGCAAATTCTGATCTGTATATGAATGCATTCACTTATAAATGTCAGATGTTCTCGTTCTATAAACTTCAAATTCTATTCAGACACTCTCCCTCACAGCCCATTTTTTTTTTAAAGATTTTATTTTGTTTCCTTTTT